>NC_134341.1:3852134-4592134 GCF_964195595.1 Calonectris borealis | reverse complement strand
TCGGGGCTCTGTGCCTGTTCTCCCTCCTAACCTCAACCTAGCCGAGACCCTCATCAGGGCCAAGCTCCGAAGTGGACAACGGCCACATGGAGCTAGGCACTGAAGTAGCCAGGAACCAAGGCTGATGCTGGCCCTCACGGCCACGCTCCGAAGAGGCCACCCTCGACATGGGGCTCAGGCACTGAAGTAGCCAGGAACCAAGGTTGATGGTGGCCCTCACCTTCCATTTGCAGTCCCTAGGCAGCCCCACCAACACCGGGGCTCTGTGCCTGTTCTCCCACTTAACGTCAACCTAGCCCTGACCCTCATCAGGGCCAAGCTCCGAAGTGGCCACCGGCCACATGGAGCTAGGCACTGAAGTAGCCAGGAACCAAGGCTGATGCTGGCCCTCACGGTCCCTTGGCAGGCCCTTCTCAGCCCCACCAACACCGGGGCTCTGTGCCTGTTCTCCCACCTAACCTCAACCGAGCCCTGACCCTCATCAGGGCCAAGCTCCGAAGCGGCCACCCTCCACGTGGCGCTTGGCACTAAGGTAACCAGAAATCCAGCTTGATGCTGGCCCTCACCTTCCCTTGGTAGCCCCACCAAAACCGGGGCTCTGTCTCTGTTCTCCACCTTATCCTCGACATATCCCTTACCCTCATCGGAGCCAAGCTCCGAAGAGGCCACCCTCAACATGGGGCTCAGGCCCTGAAGGGCAGCCCCGTCTCAGCCCCACCAATACCGGGGCTCTGTGTCTCTGCTCGCACCTGATAGCGACCTATCCCTTAACCTCGTCGGAGCCAATCTCCGAAGAGACCACTCCCCACGTGGGGCTTAGGTACTGAAGTAGCCTGGAATCAAGGTTGATGCTGGCCCTCACGATCTCTTTGCAGCCCCTTCTCAGCCCCACCAATACCGGGGCTCTGTATCTGTTCTCCCACTAAACCTCGACAGATCCCTTACCCTCATCAGGGCAAAGCGCCGCAGCGGCCACACTCCACATGGGGCTTGGCACTGAGATAGCCAGGAATCAAGGGTGGTGCTGGCCCTCACCTTCCATTTGCAGTCCCTAGGCAAGCCCACCAACACCGGGGCACTGTGCCTGTTCTCCCTCCTAACCTCAACCTAGCCGAGACCCTCATCAGGGCCAAGCTCCGAAGTGGCCACCGGCCACATGGAGCTAGGCACTGAAGTAGCCAGGAACCAAGGCTGATGCTGGCCCTCACGGTCCCTTGGCAGCCCCTTCTCAGCCCCACCAACACCGGGGCTCTGTCGCTGTTCTCCCACTTATCCTCGACATATCCCTGACCCTCACCAGGGCCACCTCCGAAGCGGCCACCCTCCACATGGGGCTTGGCACTGAAGTAGCCAGGAAACAAGGTAGATGCTTGTCCTCACGATCACTGCGCAGCCCCTTCTCAGCCCCACCAACGCCGGGGCTCTGTACCTGTTCTCCCACCTTACCTCAACCTAGCCCAGACCCTCATCGGAGCCAAGCTCCGAAGCGGCCACCCTCCACGTGGAGCTTGGCACTAAGGTAAGCAGGAATCCAGCTTGATGCTGGCCCTCACCTTCCCTTGGTAGCCCCACCAAAACTGGGGCTCTGTCTCTGTTCTCCACCTTATCCTCGACATACCCCTTACCCTCATCGGAGCCAAGCTCCGAAGAGGCCACCCTCAACAGGGGCTCAGGCACTGAAGGGCAGCCCCGTCTCAGCCCCACCAATACCGGGGCTCTGTGTCTCTGCTCGCACCTAACAGCGACCTATCCTTTACCCTCATTGGAGCCAAGCTCTGAAGAGACCACTCCCCACGTGGGGCTTAGGTACTGAAGTAGCCTGGAATCAAGGTTGATGCTGGCCCTCACGATCTCTTTGCAGCCCCTTCTCAGCCCCACCAATACCAGGGCTCTGTATCTGTTCTCCCACTTAGCCTCGACAGATCCCTTACCCTCAATAGGGCCAAGCTCCGAAGAGGCCACCCTCGACATGGGGCTCAGGCACTGAAGTAGCCAGGAACCAAGGTTGATGGTGGCCCTCACCTTCCATTTGCAGTCCCTAGGCAGCCCCACCAACATCGGGGCTCTGTGCCTGTTCTCCCTCCTAACCTCAACCTAGCGGAGACCCTCATCAGGGCCAAGCTCCGAAGTGGACAACGGCCACATGGAGCTAGGCACTGAAGTAGCCAGGAACCAAGGCTGATGCTGGCCCTCACGGCCACGCTCCGAAGAGGCCACCCTCGACATGGGGCTCAGGCACTGAAGTAGCCAGGAACCAAGGTTGATGGTGGCCCTCACCTTCCATTTGCAGTCCCTAGGCAGCCCCACCAACACCGGGGCTCTGTGCCTGTTCTCCCACTTAACGTCAACCTAGCCCTGACCCTCATCAGGGCCAAGCTCCGAAGTGGCCACCGGCCACATGGAGCTAGGCACTGAAGTAGCCAGGAACCAAGGCTGATGCTGGCCCTCACGGTCCCTTGGCAGCCCCTTCTCAGCCCCACCAACACCGGGGCTCTGTGCCTGTTCTCCCACCTAACCTCAACCGAGCCCTGACCCTCATCAGGGCCAAGCTCCGAAGCGGCCACCCTCCACGTGGCGCTTGGCACTAAGGTAACCAGAAATCCAGCTTGATGCTGGCCCTCACCTTCCCTTCGTAGCCCCACCAAAACCGGGGCTCTGTCTCTGTTCTCCACCTTATCCTCGACATATCCCTTACCCTCATCGGAGCCAAGCTCCGAAGAGGCCACCCTCAACATGGGGCTCAGGCCCTGAAGGGCAGCCCCGTCTCAGCCCCACCAATACCGGGGCTCTGTGTCTCTGCTCGCACCTAATAGCGACCTATCCCTTAACCTCGTCGGAGTCAATCTCCGAAGAGACCACTCCCCACGTGGGGCTTAGGTACTGAAGTAGCCTGGAATCAAGGTTGATGCTGGCCCTCACGATCTCTTTGCAGCCCCTTCTCAGCCCCACCAATACCGGGGCTCTGTATCTGTTCTCCCACTAAACCTCGACAGATCCCTTACCCTCATCAGGGCAAAGCGCCGCAGCGGCCACCCTCCACATGGGGCTTGGCACTGAGATAGCCAGGAATCAAGGGTGGTGCTGGCCCTCACCTTCCATTTGCAGTCCCTAGGCAAGCCCACCAACACCGGGGCACTGTGCCTGTTCTCCCTCCTAACCTCAACCTAGCCGAGACCCTCATCAGGGCCAAGCTCCGAAGTGGCCACCGGCCACATGGAGCTAGGCACTGAAGTAGCCAGGAACCAAGGCTGATGCTGGCCCTCACGGTCCCTTGGCAGCCCCTTCTCAGCCCCACCAACACCGGGGCTCTGTGCCTGTTCTCCCACCTAACCTCAACCGAGCCCTGACCCTCATCAGGGCCAAGCTGTGAAGCGGCCACCCTCCACGTGGAGCTTGGCACTAAGGTAAGCAGAAATCCAGCTTGATGCTGGCCCTCACCTTCCCTTGGTAGCCCCACCAAAACCGGGGCTCTGTCTCTGTTCTCCACCTTATCCTCGACATACCCCTTACCCTCATCGGAGCCAAGCTCCGAAGAGGCCACCCTCAACATGGGGCTCAGGCACTGAAGGGCAGCCCTGTCTCAGCCCCACCAATACCGGGGCTCTGTGTCTCTGCTCGCACCTAACAGCGACCTATCCCTTACCCTCATCGGAGCCAAGTTCCGAAGCGACCACTCCCCACGTGGGGCTTAGGTACTGAAGTAGCCTGGAATCAAGGTTGATGCTGGCCCTCACGATCATTGCGCAGCCCCTTCTCAGCCCCACAAATACCGGGGCACTGTGCCTGTTCTCCCACCTAACCTCAACCTAGCCGAGACCCTCATCAGGGCCAAGCTCCGAAGTGGACACCGGCCACATGGAGCTAGGCACTGAAGTAGCCAGGAACCAAGGCTGATGCTGGCCCTTACGGTCCCTTGGCAGCCCCTTCTCAGCCCCACCAACACCGGGGCTCTGTGCCTGTTCTCCCACCTAACCTCAACCGAGCCCTGACCCTCAACAGGGCCAAGCTCCGAAGCAGCCACCCTCCACGTGGAGCTTGGCACTAAGGTAAGCAGAAATCCAGCTTGATGCTGGCCCTCACCTTCCCTTGGTAGCCCCACCAAAACCGGGGCTCTGCCTCTGTTCTCCACCTTATCCTCAACATATCCCTTACCCTCATCAGGGCCAAGCTCCGAAGTGGCCACCGGCCACATGGAGCTAGGCACTGAAGTAGCCAGGAACCAAGGCTGATGCTGGCCCTCACGGCCACGCTCCGAAGAGGCCACCCTCGACATGGGGCTCAGGCACTGAAGTAGCCAGGAACCAAGGTTGATGGTCGCCCTCACCTTCCATTTGCAGTCCCTAGGCAGCCCCACCAACACTGGGTCTCTGTGCCTGTTCTCCCACTTAACGTCAACCTAGCCCTGACCCTCATCAGGGCCAAGCTCCGAAGTGACCACCGTCCACATGGGGCTTGGCACTGAAGTAGCCAGGAACCAAGGCTGATGCTGGCCCTCACGGTCCCTTGGCAGGCCCTTCTCAGCCCCACCAACACCGGGGCTCTGTGTCTCTGCTTCACGTAACATCGACCTATCCCTGACCCTCATCGGAGCCAAGCTCCGAAGCGACCACTCCCCACGTGGAGATGGCACTAAGGTAACCAGAAATGCAGCTTGATGCTGGCCCTCACCTTCCCTTGGTAGCCCCACCAAAACCGAAGCACTGTTTCTGTTCTCCCACTTATCCTCGACATATCCCTTACTCTTAGCGGAGCCCAGCTCCGAAGAGGCTACCCTCGACATGGGGCTCAGGCACTGAAGTAGCCAGGAACAAAGGCTGATGCTGGCCCTCACGGGCTCTTGGCAGCTCCTTCTCAGGCCCACCAACACCGGGGCTCTGTGTCTCTGCTTCACGTAACATCGACCTATCCCTGACCCTCATCGGAGCCAAGCTCCGAAGCGACCACTCCCCACGTGGGGCTTAGGTACTGAAGTAGCCTGGAACCAAGGTTGATGCTGGCCCTCACGATCTCTTGTCAGCCCCTCCTCAGCCCCACCAACCCCTGCTCCCTTCTCTTTGGTCTCCCACCTAAACATCAACCTACATCTTACCTTCAGCAGAGCCAGACTCTGAAACGTCTACCCACCAGATGGCGCTCCAACACAGAGGGAACCAAGATGACTGGCGTTCGTTGCACTCGCCTGCCCCGGCAGCCCTTTGAGGTCCCCACCACCACCGGGGCTAGGTGCTTGCCGTAGCACTCAACCGTCAACCTTGCCGCAGCCCAACTGCAAAGCAGACAAGCGCCCCGTCGAGCTCCCACACACGTTTTGCCAGGACTGAAATATGTTCGCAGTGCTCACCTTCCCTTTACAGCCCCTTCTCAGCTGCCCAGCACCCAGCCATCTCCAGCACCGCAAATGCGCAACATCCAGCACACCTAGCACCCCTTGGGATCTTTGGCAGTGCTTGGTGCTGGGCATGTGTTGGTGCTGGGTCGTGGGGGTACTGTGTGCTAGGCCCTGAGTGGAGTGGGTTCTGGACAGGTCTGGGTGCTGCGGTTGCTGGGTGTTGGGCATATCTGGGTGCTCGCCATGTCCCTGTGCTGGGCACTGGGAGGATTTGGTGCTGGGAATGGGCAGGCGATGATCGTGCCTGGGTGGTGGATGCGGGCTACAGGCAGTGCTGGGCACTGGCTGCGCTGGGTGCTGGTCATTGGGGGTACTGGGTTCTAGGCACTGGGCATGCGGGGTGCTGGACATCTCTGGGTGCTGAGCATGTCCAAGTGATGGGTCCGGGGCACTGGGACTGCTGGGCAGTGGGGGTGCTGGGGACTATGCATCTCAGGGTGCTGGGCATGCCTGTGTACTGAGTGCTTGGCGCTGGGTTCTGGATGCTGGCTGGTGGGCATTGTCTGTGTGCTGGTTATTGGGCACTGGCGGTGGTAGGCATGGGAGTGCTTGTTGCTGGGCATTTTCTGATCCTGGCTGTTGGGGGCGCTGAGCACTGGGCATGTCTGGGTGATGGATGGAGGGAGTTTTGGGTGCTGGGCACTAGGGGTGCTGGCTAGTGGGTATGTCCGTGTGCTGGGTATGTCCATATGCCGGATGCTGTGCGCTGGGGACGCTGGGCACTGGGGTTAGTGGGTGCTGGGCACTGGGGTTGCTGGGTGCTGGGCGGCGCGACTGCTGGGGGCTGGGAGTGCTGGGTACTATGCATAAGCGGGTGCAGGGTATGTCTTGCTGCTGGATGGTGGGTTCTGGGGCTACTGGGAGCTGGGGGTATTGGGTGCTGGGCACTGGGGTTGCTGGGTGCTAAGTCCTGTGGGTGCTGGTTGCTGGGCCCTGGGAGTGCTGGGTACTATGCATAAGCGGGTGCAGGGTATGTCTTGCTGCTGGGTGCTGGGGGTATTGGGTGTTGGCCACTGGGGTGTTGGGTGCTGGGCATGTCCTCGTCCTTGGCATGACTGATGCTGGGCACTGGGGGTACTGGCTGCTGGGAGCTAGGGGTGCTGGCTTTGGGCATTTCAGTTGCTGGACATGACCAGGTGCTGGGCGTCTCCAGGTGCTGGGCATGTGCGGATGCTGTGTGCTCGGCACTTGGGGTTCTGGGTGGTCGGCGGTGAGGGTGCTGGACGCTGGGGATGCTGGCTGTTGCGGTGCTGGGTGCTGGGCACTGGGGCTGCTGAGTGGTGGGCATGTCCAGGTGCTGTTTGTTGGCGGTTGGGGTGCTGGGTTGTGCGCCTGTCCAGGAGTTAGTGCTGGGCCCTGGGGGTGCTGTGTATGTCCGAGTGCTGGGCATGTCTGGATGCTGGGTAAACGGGTTTTTGGGCTGTGGGGGTGTTGGGTATGCTGGTTTCTGGGCACTGGGGAGGTGCTGGCTGCGAGACCTGTATGGTGGTGGGTGTTTGGTGTACTGGGTGCAGGGCGCTGGGCATGTCCGGGTACTACGTGCTGATCACTGGGGATGTTGGGGGCTGGTTTGCTGTGTTCTGGTGTGTAGCGTGCTGGGCATGTTTGGGTGCTGGGCATGTCCAGGTTCTGGGTACTGGGTGCTGGGGGTGGTGGTCCCTGGGGGTGCTGTGTGCTGGGCATGTCCGGAGGGTGGGTGTTGGGCAGTGGGGTTGCTGGGTGCTGGGAATGTGCCCTGAGGTTGCTGGAGGCTGGGCACTCGGTTTGCTGGGTGCTGGCCGGTGCGGTTGCTGGGGTCTAGGTCCTGGGGTTGCTGGTTGCTGGGCCCTGGGACTGCTGGGTACGATGCATAAGCGGGTGCAGGGTATCTCTTGGTGCTGGAGGTACTGGGTGCTGGGTGCTGGGCATATCCGGTGCTGGGCCTGTGCTCTGCGGTTGCTGGGTGCTGTGCTCTGGGGGTGCTTGTTTCTAGGCATGTGCGTGTGCTGTGTGCCGGCCCCTGGTTGTGCTGGGTATGTGTGGGTGCTGTGTGTTGGGCAGTGTGGGTGCTGGGCATGTCCGGGTGCTGGGTGATGGGCACTGGAGGTTCTGGGCGATGGGGAGCAGGGAAGCTGCCTGCTAGGCATGTCTGAGTGCTGGGAATTTCCGGGTGCTAGGCAATGGCGGTGCTGGGTGCATGGCGCTGGGGGTGATGGTCTTTGGGTGTGCTGGGTGCTGGGCATGTCCCTGTGCTGGGTGGTGGGGGTGCTGGACGCTGGGATGGAAGGTTTCTGGGCGCTGGGGGTGCTGGGTTCTTTGCCACTGTGTTGCTGGGTGCTGAGCATATCTGGGTGCTGGCCAGGTGCAGGGCACTGGGTGCTGGGGGGTGGGGGGTGCTGGATGCTGAGTGTTGGGTATGCTGATTTCCGAGCACTGGGGGTGCTGGGTGTGAGACCTGTGGGGGTGCTGTATGGTGGGTGTTTGGGGTGCTGGGTGCTGAGTGCTGCAGGTGCTGGGAATGTCCAGGTGCTATGTGCTGATCATTGGGTTTATTGGGGGCTGGTTTGCTGTGTTCTGGTGCGTTGGGCACTGGGCATGTCTGGGTGCTGGGCATGTCGGGATGCTGGGTGTGGAGGAATCAATGTCTGAGAGTACAAGCAGTATCATAGCGTTGCTAAACAAGAAGCCATGGGAAGATGGGAAGTGAAAGAAGCCGTGGGAAAAAGGCAGATAAGAGGTGGCAGTTAACGGTTCTGAGGGTGTGACAAAGATAAGGAAATTAGCGGAAGAGTGTCGAGATGACCTTTGGTTAGGGGATGTACTAGGGAATTCTTTGAAGTGTATATGTGGCATAATGTGAGGTATAAAAAGGCGCTTGTGCTGTATAATAAAGGTTTTTTTTTTTGTCTTCGTCTTCGTGCCCTCTCAGACGGAGTCCGTGTCCTTGTTTGCCACAAATGGCGCCTGAACAGGGACTGGGACATTCTGTCTGAAGGGCCATAAAGTCGACAATTGCCAATCCATTGGCGAGCCCTGCTGAACTGCCAAAGCCGTTAAAAAAGAACAGGAAAAAAGCCATTGGAAGGAAACGGGATAGAAGCTGTTGAAAAGAAACAGGAAAAGAAGCCGTTGAAAAGAGACAGGAAGAAAGCCTTTGAAAGGAAACGGGAGAAAAGCTGTTGAAAGGAAACAGGATAGTGACATCGAATCGTCTCTGCAGAACAGAGGTGAGCAGCGGAGGGCGGTAGTCATGGGTTTAAACATGACAAAGAAGGAAAAAACTGTTTGCAGGACCATGGAATTGATCCTGAAAAAATATCAAGTAACCATGGATAATGGGGACTTGAGACGACTCCTGAAGTGGATGACAACCACCGTTAAGGGATTCGATTCTACTAACATTTATGATCCAAAAATTTGGAATGAAGCAGGCACCCAGCTTTGGGATGCTGCCACTTGTTTGGACTCGGTGGCTGCAGGACTGCTAGCGCCTTGGAGGACTCTGAATGAGACCCTAAGAAAGCATGTCAGTACTAAAGACAAGCTGAGAGGTGAAAACTCAGGAGGGGGTGCATCTGTGGCCAAAGGGCCTTCTGCGCCCCCGGCCACTGAGGCTGGAGCGGTGGCTGCCTGCGGGGAGCAGGGTAGCGGCAGTGATGATCCCAATCCATTTGATCCGGCACTGGTCGACCCAGAGAAAGAGCCGGATTTATATCCCCCGCATGTGCATGATGTGTGGAAGGGGATTCAAAGGGAGGCAGAGAAAGAAGGGGACTCTGACCTCGCGGCTAAGTTCCGTGAGGTCTGGGTGTTCCTGGTGATTTATGAAGCTCATCAAAGGCCCCGGTGGGAAGCTCTGAGTTTCCAAGTAGTGAAGGAGTTGAGAAGGGGAGTGATTGAATTTGGCCTCAATGCCCCTTACGCTGCGAACATGCTAGGGTCGGTCATGAGGAGTTATACGTTATGCCCGCTTGATTGCAAAATGCTGGTGCAATTGTTGCTCTCCTCTGCTCAGTTTATGCTCTGGAATGGGGAGTGGCGGCGACTCTGTGAGGCAAAAGCACTGGAATATTTGGAGCATCTCGCGACAGATCCAGTGAGATTCTTGGGAGTTGACGCATTGGTAGGAGAGGGTTGATATGCCACTGCCCATGTCCAGGCACAACTCCCAATGGAAGCCCTAAATGATTCAAAGAATCTTGCCTACCTAGCATTTATGAAGGTCCCCGATGTAGGGAAGCCCCAACGCTCGTTTACTAATATTAGGCAGGGACCGCAGGAACCGTATATGAAATTTATTGAGACATTAAAAGATGCTTTGGACAAACAAGTAGAGAATGAGGAAGCGCGGAAAATATTATTACAAAAATTGGTGATTGAAAATGCTAATGCAGGTTGCCAGAAGGTGCTCCGTCCGTTAAAAAACCCTACGGTAGTTGAAATGATAGAGGAATGCAACTGTGTGGGGACCACAGAGCACCTGGCTGTGGGGATGGCTACTGCTTTTGCAAACTTTAAGTTTAGCCAACAGACGTGCTTCACCTGTGGCCATCCCGGTCACTTTAAGAGACAGTGCCCGCAGGCAGGCAGGCGGAGGCGGGAACTGGCTGACTCACAACTGGGAACGTGTCCAAAATGTAGGAAGGGCTGGTACGTTGCGAATCAATGCCGGTCGCGGTATGATAAAGATGGTCAGCCTATCCAGGGAAACGGTTGCAGGAGCGCAGGGAGGGGCCGCGCGATGATACAAGTAGCCCCCCATGCGATGATGGAAACTGCCCCCAGCCCCCTGCTGGCATCCGTGCCTCCGAATTATCCGCCCGAACATGGGGAAGTGCCGGTGTGGACTTGGCCCCCTCCCACCCAGTGAACCTGACTTCTACGGCTGTTCAAGCGGTGCCCGCCGGAGCGCGGGGGCTGCTAGGTGGCGGTTACAGCGCACTCTTACTGCGACGTTCATCCGCCACGTTACAGGGCTTGTTTGTTCTCCCTGGGGTTCTTGATGCAGACTATACAGAAGAAATTAAAATCATGTTGTGGACGCCTACTCCTCCCTGTTACGTGCCGGCAGGAGCACGAATAGCACAGCTCGTCTACTTTCGAGCTGTCCCTCCTGCGGCGGAGCCTCAGGAACGGAGGGGTGAAGGTTTTGGTTCCACCGGCACGCCACAACTGTGGTGGGCGCAGCCTGTCGCTGCAGGGCGACCGCAGCTGACTTGCTGCCTGTCAGGCGGTGGCCCTCAGCAGTCTGTGCGCATCAGCGGCCTTATTGATACCGGAGCTGACGTGACAGTCATTGCGCAGTTACACTGGCCAGCTCAATGGCCGACGAAACAGGTCCCGATTGCCCTTACAGGTATCAGAGGGCAAACAGCACCACTGCAGAGTGTTCAATTAATTCAAATCGAGGGACCGGAGGGTCGGCAGGCCAATGTCTGACCGTTCGTTCTTCCGGCCCCTCTCACGCTGTGGGGACGAGACTGTTTGTCACAATGGGGAATCATGCTGGGGACAAATTTATCCTAGGGGCTACTGATCGGCAGCACACCCTGAAGTTGCAATGGTCCTGTGAAAAGCCTATATGGGTGGATCAGTGGCCCCTCCCCACGGATAAGCTGCATCACTTGCAGGACCTTGTTGCTGAGCAGCTGTGCGCTGGGCACATTGTGCCATCCACGAGCCCATGGAACTCACCAGTTTTTGTCATCCAGAAGAAATCAGGAAAGTGGAGGCTCCTTCACGATCTAAGACGTATAAATGAGGCTATAGAGGACATGGGAGCTCTATAGCCAGGCCTCCCTTCACCAACCATGATATCTATGAACTGGCACATGACTATAATAGACCTTAAGGACTGTTTTTTTCCATTCCGCTACACCCAGATGACGCGCCGAGGTTTGTTTTTACTGTACCCGCGACCAATGTAGCCCAACTGAGTCAACGGTACCACTGGACGGTGCTCCCGCAAGGCATGAAAAATAGTCCCACCATATGTCAATGGTTCGTGGCTCGGGCCCTTAGTCCAGCCCGTGCCCAATTGCCTGAAGTCGTAATTTATCATTATATGGATGATATCCTTGTAGCAACCCCCTCTGAGGCCATGATACGAGGGGCCATGGAGGTTGTCATAACGAGCGTCCAGCGTAACGGCTTGATAGTTGCCCCAGAAAAGGTGCAGCAGACCGCTCCCTGGAAATATCTAGGGTGGCGCATTACTGAGCAAACTGTGATACCGCAAGGGCTCAAGATCAGTAGTCAGGTCCATACCCTGACTGATTTGCAGAAATTATTGGGCACCATCAATTGGGTAAGGCCTCTGTTGGGAATCAACAACGAGCTGTTGAGACCTCTGTTTAATTTGCTGAAAGGTGATCCGGCGTTGGGGTCTCGACGAACGTTAACCCCCGAGGCTCAGCAAGCGTTGCAGCGGATTGCTACAATGATATCGGGCTCGGCAAGCACAGCACTGTGATCCAGAGCTTCCTTTTCAGTTAGCAATAGTGAACACTGACTTCCAACCATATGGTTTGTTGTTTCAATGGAAGCCAACACCCAGCGGCGAACAGTCGTTGGTCATAGAATGGGTGTTTCTTCCCCATCAATTTGGAAAAACCATCACCACTAGAGCAGAAATGTTTGCATCCCTGGTCATGAGAGGGAGGCAACGGTTGATAGCGCTGTGCGGAAAAGACCTGCATACCATTTACATTCCTGTCGTGATGCCTATGTTAACTTGGTTGATGCAAATGTCTGTACCTTTTCAAATGGCTGTGGAAGGTTTTACAGGAGTGATTTCTATTCACCCTCCCAGTCATAAATGGCTGTAGACCCCACTACCACTGCAGCAATTGCTGAAATGTAGTGACCCCTTTGGATGCTCTAACGGTCTTCACGGATGGGTCCGGGCGCACGGGTAAGTCTGTCCTTGTCTGGAAGGATGACCACGATCAATGGCAATCTGATATTCGGAAACAAGACGGTTCACCACAAATCGTGGAGTTGGCGGCAGTGGTCCGAGTGTTTGAAAAATGGCAATGCCCTGTCAACATCGTGACTGATTCTGCATATGTTGCAGGGGTAGTGTCCCGCATGGAGTTTGCTTATTTGAAAGATGTAAATAATGCCCAGCTTTTTGCTCTGTTTAAAACCCTCAGAGAACACATTCATCGAAGGATCCACTCTTTTTTTATATTACATATCAGATCTCATACTGCATTGCCAGGGCCCCTGGTTGAGGGAAACCGGTTGGCTGATTCGCTTGCAGGGGCTGTTTTTGTCCGGGGAAATTTGAGCAAGCGAGGCGTTCACATAACTTTTATCATCAGAACGCTAAGGCCTTGGCTAGGATGTTTCATTTACCACTTACGCAAGCATGCCAAATTGTCACTGCATGCCCTGAGTGCCAGTGTGCAGGCCCTCCACAGCCGGGGGGAGTCAACCCTTGTGGCTTGCAGGTGCTCGAACTTTGGCAGACTGATGTTACACATCTTCCCGACTTTGGTCGACTCAAATGTGTCCACGTCTCAGTGGATACATTTTCGGGAGCAATTGCAGCCACAGCCCACACTGGGGAAAAGTCCCGGGATGTCCGAAAATGTTTTCTTCTTGCTTTTTCCATTCTCGGAGTACCGAGCAAAATAAAAACAGATAACGGCCCCGGGTACGTTGCCCAAGCCACACGGACGTTCCTGCAAATGTGGGGAATCACTCATATCATGGGAATTCCACACAGTCCCACAGGGCAAGCCATTGTTGAGCGCGCGCACCGTTCGCTCAAAGACATGTTAACAAAACAAAAAGGGGGAGTAGGTGATTTGACCCCACAGGAAAGATTGGCAAAAGCCGTTTATGTTCTTAATTTTCTCAGTCGGTGGGCTGAGGAAGGTGGACCCCCGATTTGCAGACATTTTGATTCTGTTGAAGGTCATGAGGCAATCATAAGGGACAAGGCGTGGGTAAAGGTGAAAAACCTGGAATCTCATGAGTGGGAAGGCCCGTTTTCATTGATAACCTGGGGTCGAGGGTATGCTTGTGTCTCCACAGATCGAGGACCAAGATGGGTACCAGCACGGTTTGTCAAGCCGTCTTTTTCGCCATTGTCGCAGGCGTAAGCGCGTTTTGGGCCCCACCGTAGCCCAAAGAGAAACTCTGGATCGCCCTTGTGAATCAGACAGGCCAGGAGACCATTTGCCTTTCGCTCTCGTCACCTGGAGATTATTTTTCCACCTGCTTAGTGGGACTCCCGTGGAACAATTGGACCCTAGGTCTCACGGAGCCGCATGCAACACTTTGTAGTGGCGGCCGCAATGTGACTGACAATCGGGATGGATGTTTGGTGTACCGTCCACCCCTGAGCGTAGAGCCACAAGAGATAGAATTATTGGGGCTTGGCAAAATGCGTAATGAGTTTGATTGAACTGGGAATTATACGTTTGATAGTATTTGTATGTATTCTTGTGTGTGTACTATGTTTATTGCAATGTGTGAAATGAATAATAGAAAAGTCAGTTAGCTTAGTGTTTGTTGTAAAAGAAAAAGGGGGAGATGTGGAGGAATCAATGTCTGAGAGTACAAGCAGTATCATAGTGTTGCTAAACAAGAAGCCATGGGAAGATGGGAAGTGAAAGAAGCCGTGGGAAAAAGGCAGATAAGAGGTGGCAGTTAACGGTTCTGAGGGTGTGACAAAGATAAGGAAATTAGCGGAAGAGTGTCGAGATGACCTTTGGTTAGGGGATGTACTAGGGAATTCTTTGAAGTGTATATGTGGCATAATGTGAGGTATAAAAAGGCGCTTGTACTGTATAACAAGGGTCTTTTCATCTTCGTCTTCGTGCCCTCTCAGACGGAGTCCGTGTCCTTATTCGCCACACTGGTTTGGTTCCTCGGGCCCTGGTTTTGTTCCTCGGGCTCTGGTTTTGTTCCTCCAGCCCTGGTTTTGTTCCTCGGGCTCTGGTTTTGTTCCTTGAGCTCTGGTTGTCTTCCTCGGGCTCTGGCTTGGCTCCTCAGGCTGTGGTATTGTTCCTCGTGCTCTGGTTTAGTTCCTCGGGCTCTCGTTTTCTTCCTCTGGCTCTGGTTGTGTTCATCAAGGGCTGGTTTTGTTCCTCGGGCTCTGGTTTTATTCCTCGGGCTCTGCTTTTTTTCCTCGAGGGCTCGTTTTGTTTCTCGGGCTCTGGTTTTCTTCCTCAGACCCTGCTTTTTTTCTTTGAGGGCTGGTTTTGTTTCTCGGGCTCTGGTTTTTTCCTTCGGGTTCTCGTTTTCTTCCTCGGGCTCTGGTTTGGTTCCTAGAGGACTGGTTTAGTTCCTCGGGCCCTACTTTTTCTCCTCGGGCTCTGGTTTTGTTCCTCAGGTTCTGGTATGGTTCCTCGAGGGCTGGTTTTCTTCCTCGGGTTTGGTTTTGTTCCTCGGGCTCTGGTTTTTTTCCTCGGGCTCTGGTTTATTTCCACGGACTCTGGTTTTGTTCCTCAAGCTCTGGTTTTGTTCCTCGGGCTCTGGTTTTGTTCCTCGGGGTCTGGTTTTGGTCTTTGGACTCTGATTTTGGTCCTCGAGTTCTGGTTTTGATCCTCGGGCCCTCCTTTTTTTCCTCGAGCTCTGGTTTTGTTCCTCGGGCTCTGGTTTCATTCCTCGGGCTCTGGTTTGGTTTCAAGGGCTCTGGTTTTGTTCCTCGGGCTCTGGTTTTGCTTCTATGGCCCTGGTTTTCTTCCGCCGGCCTTGGTTTTGTTCCTCGGGTTCTGGTTTTGTTCCTCGGGCCCTGGTTTACTTCCTCGAACTCTGGTTTTGTTCCTTGGGGTATGGTTTTGTTCCTCGAGCTCTGGCTTGGTTCCTCAGGCCGTGGTTTTGTTCCTCGGGCTGTGGTTTTGTTCCTCGGGCTCGGGTTTAGCTCCTCGGCCTCTGGATTTTTTCCTCGGGTCCTCCTTTTGTTCCTCGGGCTCTTGCTTTGGTTCTCGGGCTCTGGTTTTGTTCCTCGGGCTCTCATTTTCTTCCTCTGGCTCTGGTTTTGTTCATCGTGGGCTGGTTTTGTTCCTCGGGCTCTGGTTTTGTTCCTCGTGGGCTGGTTTTGTTCCTCGGGCTCTGGTTTTGTTCCTCATGCTCTGTTTTTTTCCTCGAACTATGGTTTTGTTCATCGGGCTCTGGTTTAGTTCCACGGGCTCTCGTTTTCTTCCTCGGGCTCTTGTTTTGTTCCTCGGGCACTGGTTTTCTTCCTCGGATTCTGCTTTTGTTCCTCGGGCTCTGGTTTGGTTCCACGGGCTCTGGTTTTCTTCCTCAGATGCTGCTTTTTTTCCTCGAGGGCTTGTTTTGTTTCTCGGGCTCTGTTTTTTTCCTTCGGGCTCTGTTTTTTTCCTCGGCCTCTGGTTTTGTTTCTGGACAGCTGGTTTTGTTATTCGGGCTCTGGGTTAGTTCCTCCAGCTCTGGTTTTGTTCCTTGGGCTCTGTTTTTTTCCTCGAACTATGGTTTTGTTCGTTGGGCTCTGGTTTAGTTCCACGGGCTCTCGTTTTCTTCCTCCGGCTCTGCGTTTGTTCCTCGGGCTGTGGTTTTATTCCTCGAGCTCTGGTTTTGTTCCTCGGGCCCTCCTTTTGTTCCTCGGGCTCTCGTTTTGTTCCTCAGGCTCTGGTTTTGTTCCTCGGACCCTGGTTTTGTTCCTCGGACCCTGGTTTTCTTCCTCGGGCTCTGGTTTGGTTCCTTGGGCTCTGGTTTGGTTCCTCGGCCTGTGGTTTTGTTCCTCCAACTCTGGTTTAGTTCCTCGGGCTCTGCTTTTGCTCCTCGGGGACTGATTTTGTTCCTCGGGCACTAGTTGTGTTCCTTGGGCTCTGGTTTGGTTCCTCCGGCTCTGGTTTGGTTCCTCAGGCTCTGGTTTTGTTCCTTGGGCTCTGTTTTTTTCCTCGAATTATGGTTTTGTTCGTCGGGCTCTGGATTAGTTCCACGGGCTCTCGTTTTCTTCCTCGGGCTCTGGCTTTGTTCCTCAAGGGCTGGTTTTGTTCCTCGGGCTCTGGTTTGATTCCACGGGCTCTGCTTTTGTTCCTCGGTCCCTCCTTTTGTTCCTCAGGCTGTGGTTTTTTCCCTTGGGCTCTGGTTTTATTCCTCGGACTCTGGCTTGGTTCCTCAGGCCGTGGTTTTGTTCCTCGGGCTCTGGTTGTGTTCCTCGGGCCCTGGTTTTGTTCCTTGTGCTGTGGTTTTGTTCTTCGACCTCTGGTTTTGTTCCTTGTGCTCTGGTTTGTTTTCACGGGCTCTGGTTTTGTTCCTCGGGCTCTGGTTTAACTTCTCTGGTCCTGGTTTTCTTCCTCGGGCCTTGGTTTTGTTCCTCGGGTTCTGGTTGTGTTCCTCGGGACCTGGTTTTGTTCCTCGAACTCTGGTTTTTTTCCTCGGGCTCTCGTTTTTTCCTCAGGCTCTCATTTTGTTCCTTGAGCTCTGGTTTTGTTCCTCGGGCACTGGTTTTGTTCCTCGGGCTCCCTTTTTCTTTCTCGGACTCTCCTTTTTATTCCTGGGGTCTGGTTTTGTTCCTTGAGCTCTGGTTTTCTTACTCGGGCTCTGGTTTTCTTCCCCGGGCTCTGGTTTTGTTCCTCAGGCTCTGGATTTCTTCCTCGAGCTCTCCTTTTCTTCTTTGGGCCCTACTTTTTTTCCTTGGGCTCTGTTTTTGTATCCTCGGGCTCTGGTTTTCTTCCTCGGGATCTGGTTTTGTTCCTCGGCCTCTGGTTTTGTTCCTTGAACTCTGGTTTTTTTCCTCGAGCTCTCGTTTTATTCCTTGGGCTCTGTTTTTCTTCCTTGAGGGCTGGTTTTGTTCCTAGTACTCTGGTTTTGTTCCTCGGGCTCTCGTTTTCTTCCTCAGGCTCTCATTTTGTTCCTCGAGCTCTGGTTTTGTTCCTCGGGCCCTCCTTTTGTTCCTCGGGCTCTCGTTTTGTTCCGCAGTCTCTGGTTTTGTTCCTCAGGCCCTGGTTTTCTTCCTCAGGCACTGGTTTTGTTCCTCGGGCCCTGGTTTTCTTCCTCAGGCACTGGTTTTGTTCCTCGGGCCCTGGTTTTGTTCCTCGGGGAGTGGTTTTGTTCCTCGGGCTCTGGTTTGGTCCCTCGGGCTCTGGTTTAGTTCCTCAGGCTCTGGTTTTGTTCCTCGGGCTCTGTTTTTTTCCTCGAACTATGGTTTTGTTCGTCCGGCTCTGGTTTAGTTCCACGAGCTCTCACTTTCTTCCTCGGGCTCTCGTTTTGTTCCTCAGGCACTGGTTTTCTTCCTCGGGCTCTGCTTTTGTTCCTCGGGCTCTGTTTTCGTTCTATGGGCTCTGGTTTTCGTCCTCGGACCCTGCTTTTTTTCTTCAAGGGCTGGTTTTGTTTCTCGGGCCCTGGATTTTTCCTTTGGGTTCTCGTTTTTTCTTCGGGCTGTGTTTTTGTTCCTTTGGTCTGTTTTTTTTCCTCGGGCTCTGGTTTAGTTACTCCAGCTCTGGTTTTGTTTCTCTGGGCTTGTTTTTGTTCCTCGGTCTCTGATTTTGTTCCTCGGGCCGTCCTTTTGTTCCTCGGGCTCTCTTTTTTTCCCTCAGGCTCTCGTTTTGTTCCTCGGGCTCTGGTTTTCTTCCTCGAGCTCTGGTTTGGTTCCTAGCGCTCCGGTTTGGTTCCTCGGGCCTTGGTTTTTTTCCTCGGGCCTTGTTTTTTTTCCTCGGGCTCTGGTTCTGTTCCTCGGGCTCTGGTTTGGTCCCTCGGGCTCTGTTTTTTTCCTCGAACTATGGTTTTGTTCCTCGGCCTCTGGTTTACTTGCACAGGCTGTCGTTTTCTTCCTCGGGCTCTCGTTTTGTTCCTCGAGGGCTGGTTTTCTTCCTCGGGCTCTGCCTTTGTTCCTTGGGCTCTGGTGTGGTTCCAGAGGCTCTGGTTTTGTTCCTCCGTCCCTCCTTTTGTTCCTCGGGCTCTGGTTTTGTTCCTCGAGCTCTGGTTTTGTTCCTCGGGTCCTCCTGTTATTCCTCGGGCTCTTACTTTTTACCTCGAACTCTGGTTTAATTCCTCGGGCTCTGCTTTGTTACTCGGGGACTGGTATTGTTCGTCGGGCTCTGGTTGTGTTCCTCGGGCTCTGGCTTAGTTCCTCAGTCTCTGCTTTTGTTCCTCGGGGACTGGTTTTGTTCCTAAGGATCTGTTTTTTTTCCTTGGGCCCTGGTTTTGCTCCTCGGGCCCTGCTTTTGTTCCTCGGGCTCTGGTTAAGTTTTCGGGCTCTGCTTTTTTTCCTCAGGGACTGGTTTTGTTCCTCGGGCCCTCCTTTTGTTCGTCAGTCTCTGGTTTTCTTCCTCAGGGTCGGGTTTTGTTCCTCGGGCCCCGGTTTTCTTCCTCGGGCCCTGGTTTTGTTCCTCGCGCTCTGCTTTTTTTCCTTGGGCTCTGGTTTTTTTCCTCCAGTTCTGGCTGTGTTCCTCAGGCTCTGCTTTTGTTCCTCAGGCTCTGTTTTTTTCCTCGATATCTGGTTTAGTTCCTCGGGCTCTGCTTTTTTTCCTTTGGGACCGATTTTTTTCCACGGGCTCTGGTTGTGTTCCTCGGGCTCTGGTTTGTTTCCTCTGGCTCTGGTTTTGTTCCTCGGGCTCTGTTTATATCCTCGAACTATGGTTTTGTTCACCGGGCTCTGGTTTTTTTCCACGGGCTCTGGTTTTCTTCCTCGGGCTCTTCTTTTGTTCCTCGAGCTCTGGTTTGGTTCCACGGGCTCTGGTTTTGTTCCTCTGTCCCTCCTTTTGTTCCTTGGGCTCTGGTCTTTTTCCTCGGGTTCTGGTTTTGTTCCTTGTGGTCTGGTTTTCTTCCTTGGCTTCTGGTTTATTTCCACAGGCTCTGGTTTTGTTCCTCAAGCTCTGGATTTGTTCCTCGGGCCCTGTTTTTTTTTGTTGGGCCCTGGTTATGTTCCTTGGACTCTGTTTTTTTCCTCGGACCTTGGCTTGGTTCCTCAGGCCGAGGTTTTGTTCCTCGGGCTCTGGTTGTGTTCCGCGGCCCTGGTTTTGTTCCTCGTGCTGTGGTTTTGTTTCTCGGGCTCTGGTTTAGTTCCTCGGGCTCTGGTTTTGCTACTCTGGCCCTGGTTTTCTTCCTCGGGCCTTGGTTTTGTTCCTCGATCTCTAGTTTTGTTCCTAGGGCTCTCCTTTTATTCCTTGGGCACTGGTCTTGTTTCTCTTGTCTGGTTTTGTTCCACGGGCCGTGGTTTTCTTCCTAGGGCTTTGTTTTTGTTCCTCGGCATCTAGTTTTCTTCCTTGGGCCCTGGTTTGGTTCCTTGGTCTCTGGTTTTCTCCCTCGAAATCTGGTTTAGTTCCTCTGGCTCTGCTTTAGTTCCTCAGGTACTCCTTTTGTTCCTCGGGCTCTTGCTTTGTTCCTCGGGGTCTGGTTTTGTTCCTTGGTTCTCGTTTTCTTCCTTTGGCTCTGCTTTGTTCCTTGGGCTCTCGTTTTCTTCCTCTGGCTCTGGTTTTGTTCATCGTGGGCTGGTTTTGTTCCTTGGGCGCTGGTTTTGTTTCTCGACATCTGGTTGTGTTCTTCGGGCTCTTTTTTTTTTCCTCGGGCTCTGTTTTTTTCCTCGAATTATGGTTTTGTTCCTCGGGCTCTGGTTTTCTTCCTTGAGCTCTGGTTTGGTTCCTAGGGCTCTGGTTTGGTTTCTCGGGCTCTGTTTTTTTCCTCGAACTATGGTTTTGTTCGTCGGGCTCTGGTTTATTTCCACGGGCTCTCGTTTTCTTCCTCCGGCTCTGCTTTTGTTCCTCGGGTTCTGGTTTGGTTCCTCAGGCACTGGATTTTTTCCTTGGGCTCTGTTTTTTTCCTCGAACTATGGTTTTGTTCGTTGGGCTCTGGTTTAGTTCCACAGGCTCTCGTTTTCGTCCTCGGGCTCTCATTTTGTTCCTCGGGTCTGGTTTTTGTCCTCGGGCTCTGCTTTTGTTCCTTGGGCTCTGGTTTGGTTCCACTGCCTCTGGTTTTCTTCCTCGGACCCTGCTTTTTTTCCTCGAGGGCTGTTTATTTTTCTCGGGCTCTGTTTTGTTCCTTCCGTTTCTCATTTCTTCCTCGGGCTTTGGTTATTTTTCTCGACAGCTGGTTTTGTTCTTCGGGCTCTGGTTTTTGTCTTCGGGCTCTGGTTTTCTTCCTTGGGCTCTGGTTCTCTTCCTCGGACCTTGCTTTTTTTCCTCGGAGGCTGGTGTTGTTTTTCGGGCTCTGTTTTTTCCTTCAGGTTCTCGTGTTGTTCCTCGGTCTCTGATTTTGTTCCTCTATTTCTGGTTTTGTTCCTCGGGCCCTCCTTTTGTTCCTCGGGCTCTCGTTTTGTTCCTCAGGCTCTGTTTTTTTTCCTCGGGGCCTGGTTTTATTCCTAGGGGTTTGTTTTTGTTCCTCGGCATCCGTTTTTCTTCCTCGGGCCCTGGTTTGGTTCCTCGGTCTCTGATTTTGTTCCTCAAAATCTGGTTTAGTTCCTCAGGCTCTGCTTTTGTTCCTCGGGGACCGATTTTGTTCCTCGGGCTCTGGTTGTGTTCCTCGGGCTCTGGTTTGGTTCCTCCGGCTCTGGTTTTGTTCCTCGGGCTGTTTTATTCCACGAACTATGGTTTTGTTTGCTGGGCTCTGGTTTTGTTCCACGGGCTCTGGTTTTCTTCCCCGGGCTCTGCTTTTGTTCCTCGGGCTCTGGTTTGGTTCCACGGGCTCTGGTTTTGTTCCTTGGTCCCTCCTCTTGTTCCTTGGCCTCTGGTTTTGTTCCTTGGGCTCTGGTTTTGTTCCTCCGGCCCTGCTTTTGTTTCTCAGGCTCTGGTTTTTTTCCTCAGGTACTGGTTTTGTTCCTTGGGTTCTGGTTTTGTTCCTCAAGCTCTGGTTTTCTTCCTTGGGCGCTGTTTTTTTTCTTTGGGCCCTGGTTTTGTTCCTTGGGCTCTGGTTTTCTTCCTCGGGCCCTGGTTTTGTTCCTCGGTCTCTAGTGTTGTTCCTCGAAATCTAGTTTAGTTCCTCTGGCTCTGCTTTAGTTCCTCAGGTCCTCCTTTTTTTCCTCGTGCTCTTGCTTTGTGCCTCGGGCTCTTGCTTTGTTCCTCGGCTCTGGTTTTGTTCCTCGGGCTCTGGTTTTGTTTCTCAACAGCTGGTTTTGTTCTTCGGGCTCTGTTTTTTTTCCTCGGGCACTGTTTTTTTCCTTGAAGTATGGTTTTGTTCCTTGGGCTCTGGTTTTCTTCCTCGGGCTCTGATTTTTTTCCTAGGGCCCTGGTTTGGTTCCTCGGGCCTTGGTTTTTTTCCTCGGACCCTGTTTTTTTTCCTTGGGCACTGGCTCTGTTCCTCGGGCTGTGGTTTTGTTCCTCGGGCTCTGGTTTGGTTCCTCGAACTCTCTTTTAGTTCCTCGGTCTCTGCTTTTGTTCCTCGGGGAGTGGTTTTGTTCTTCAGGCTCTGGTTGTATTCCTCGGGTTCTGGTTTGGTTCCTCAGGGTCTGGTTTTGTTCCTCAGGCTCTGTGTTTTTCCTCAAACTATGGTTTTGTTTGTCGGGCTCTGGTTTAGTTCCACGGGCTCTCTTTTTGTTCCTCGAGCTCTCGTTTTCTTCTTCGGTCCCTACTTTTTTCCTTGGGCTCTGTTTGTGTATCCTTGGGCTCTCGTTTTCTTCCTCTGTCTCTGTTTTTGTTCATCGTGGGCTGGTTTTGTTCCTCGGGCTCTGGTTTTGTTCCTCGAACTCTTGTTTGGTTCCTCAGGGTCTGGTTTTGTTCCTCAGGCTCTGTTTTTTTCCTCGAACTATGGTTTTGTTCATCGGGCTCTGGTTTCGTTCCACGGGCTTTCGTTTTGTTCCTCGGTCTCTCCTTTTGTTCCTCGGTCTCTGGTTTTCTTCCTCGGGCTCTGCTTTTTTTCCTCGGGCTCTGTTTTTTTTTCTCGGGATCTGTTTTTTTTCCTTGGGCCCTGGTTTTGTTCCTCGAGCTCTGGTTTGGTTCCTCAGGCTCTGGTTTTGTTCCTCGGGCTCTGTTTTTTTCGTCGAACTATGGTTTTGTTCGTCGGGCTCTTGTTTAGGTTCTCAGGCTCTCATTTTCTTCTTTGGGCTCTCGTTTTGTTTCTCGGGCTCTGGTTTTCTTCCTCGGGCTCTGCTTTTGTTCCTCGTGCTCTGGTTTGTTTCCACGGTCTCTGGTTTTGTTCCTCGGTTTCTCCTTTTGTTCCTCGGGCTCTGGTTTTGTTCCTTGGTCTCTTTTTTTGTTCCTCGGGCTCTGGTTTTGTTTCTTGGGATCTGTTTTTTTTCCTTGGGCCCTGGTTGTGTTCCTCGAGCTCTGGTTTGGTTCCTCAGGCTCTGGTTTTTTCCTCGGGCTCTGTTTTTTTCCTCAAACTATGGTTTTGTTCATCGGGCTCTTGTTTAGTTTCATGGGCTCTCGTTTTCTTCCTCGAGCTCTCGTTTTGTTCGTCGGGCTCTGGTTGTCTGCCTCGGGCTCTGGTTTTGTTCCTCGGGCTCTCGTTTTGTTCCTCGGGCCCTAGTTTTTTTCCTCGGGTCCTGTTTTTTTTGTCCTCGGGCTTTTGTTTTGCTCCTCGGGATCTTGTTTTCTTCCTTGGGCCCTGGATTTTTTCCTCGGGCCCTGGTTTTGTTCCTCGGGCTCTGGTTTTCTACCTCGGCCTCTCGTTTTCTTCCTCTGGTTCTGGTTTTGTTCATCGTGGGTGGTTTTGTTCCTCAGGGTCTGGCTGTGTTCCTCATGCTCTGGTTTTGTTCCTCGGGCTTTTTTTTTTCGTTGAACTATGTTTTTTTTTGTTGGGCTCTGGTTTAGGTCCTCAGGCTCTCGTTTTCTTCTTTGGGCTCTCGTTTTGTTTCTCGGGCACTGGTTTTCTTCCTCGGTTTCTGCTTTTGTTCCTCGGGCTCTGGTTTTGTTCCTCGGTCTCTTCTTTTGTTCCTCGGGCTCTGGTTTTTTTTCTCGGGATCTGTTTTTTTTCCTTGGGCCCTGGTTTTGTTCCTCGAGCTCTGGTTTGGTTCCTCAGGCTCTGGTTTTTTCCTCGGGCTCTGTTTTTTTCCTCGAACTATGGTTTTGTTCATCGGGCTCTTGTTTAGTTCCATGGGCTCTCGTTTTCTTCCTCGGGCTCTCGTTTTGTTCCTCGGGCTCTGGTTTTCTTCCTCGGGCTCTACTTTTTTTCCTCGGGCTCTCGTTTTGGTCCTCGGGCTCTGTTTTTTTTCCTTGGGTCCTGTTTCTTTTTCCTCGGGCTTTTGTTTTGTTCGTTGGGATCTTGTTTTCTTCCTCGGGCCCTGGTTTTGTTCCTGGTGCTCTGTTTTTTTCGTTGAACTATGGTTTTGTTCGTCGGGCTCTGGTTTAGGTCCTCAGGCTCTCGTTTTGTTTCTCGGGCACTGGTTTTCTTTCTCGGGCTCTGCTTTTGTTCCTCGGGCTCTTGTTTTGTTCCTCCAGCTCTGGTTTTGTTCCACGGGCCCTCCTTTTGTTCCTTGGGCTTTTGTTTTGTTCCTCAGGATCTGGTTTTCTTCCTCGGGCCCTGGTTTTGTTCCTCGGGCTCTGGTTTTGTTCCTCAGGCTCTGGTTTGGTTCCTGCAAATCTGGTTTATTTCCTCGCGCTCTGCTTTAGTTCCTCGGGGACTGGGTTTGTTCCTCGGGCTCTGGCTGTGTTCCTCAGGCTCTGGTTTTGTTCCTCGGGCTCCGTGTTTTTCCTCGAACTATGGTTTTGTTCGTCAGGCTCTGGTTTAGTTCCACAGGCTCTTGTTTTCTTCCTCGGGCTCTCGTTTTGTTCCTCGTGCACTGGTTTACTTCCCGGGCTCTGGTTTTGTTCCACGGTCTCTGGTTTTGTTCCTCGGCGTCTCCTTTTGTTCCTCGGGCTCTCGTTTTGTTCCTCGGGCTGTGGTTTTGTTCCTTGGGCTCTGGTTTTCTTCCTCGGGCCCTGGTTTTGTTCCTTAGGCCCTGGTTTTCTTCCTAGGGCTCTGGTTTTGTTCGTCGGGCTCTTGTTTAGTTCTACGGGCTCTCTTTTTCTTCCTCAGGCTCTGGTTTTGTTCCTCCAGCCCTGCTTTTGTTCCTCGGGCTGTGGTTTTGTTCCTGTCGTGGTTTAACCTGGCAGGCAGCCAAATACCACGCAGCCGCTCACTCACTCCCCCCATCCCCAGCGGGATGGGGAGAGAATCGGAAGGGTAAGAGTGAGAAAAACTCATGGGTTGAGATAAAGACAATTTAATAGAACAGGGAAAAAGAAGGGAAAATAATAATGATAATGATAATGATAAAATATACAAAATGAGTGATGCACAATGCAATTGCTCACCACTCGCGCTGACCGATAACCAAGTAGCGATCGGTACTTCCCTGATCACGCCTACCCTTCATATACTGAGCATGACGTCACATGGTATGGAATACCCCATTAGCCAGCTGGGCTGGCTGTCCTGATTATGTTCCCTCCCATCTTGTGTACCTAGCTCAGTCAGTAGGCACGGGAGCTGTCCTTGGACTAGGAGGGCACTTAGCAACAACTGAAAACATCTCTGTGTTATCAACATTCTTCTCATACTAAATCCAAAACACAGCACTAGGAAGAAATTTAACCCTATCCCAGCTGAAACCAGGACAGTATCCACCCCTTATTCCATACCATTTACGTCGTGCTTAGGTCTCACATCTTTTTTAATACATTTCAATTAACCACCACTATCTTTCTTTATATATACACACATATATATATATATGCACGCACAGATATCATTCCCTCGGTCTATGGACTATCCCTCTAAAATGTCCACTGAGTTCATTTAGTCCATGACTTTGGGCTCCATCTGTTATAACAGTCTTTCAGGGCCGAAGAGATGGTGTGCGGTGTTGGGCCGTTGCATCCTGAAGCCAGTTCTCATTTCGGTACTGCTGCGCTCGTCCAGTTCTATCATCGTTGCCCTTCGCTCGGTTTCATTGGAGTTAGTTCATTCTTCACTAATCTGGGTGATTTTCACTGCTATACCACTGCTATATCATAGAAATAATGACATACAATGTCATGTAACAGTTGACATCAAAATTCAGTTCATTGGCTATTTTCACCCAAAATCAAATCCCCTTGAGGTACACACCGAACCTCCCCATCCTTTCGCATCACCCACCAAGTGTACCCAGGTCCTTGAGCAAAAGCAATCCCACGGATGGGTTTTCCCTTGCCAGAGGCAGGAGTAACCCAGACTGTCTTCCCCAGCATATTTCTCATATGCACGACAGGGACTTTATCTCCATCTACAGTACGTAAGAGTCTTGATTGGGCAGGGCCAGCTCGATTGGCAGATCCCCTGGTATTGACTAACCAGGTGGCCTTTGCTAAATGTGTGTCCCAATGTTTGAATGTCCCACCACCCATTGCTCTCAGCGTAGTTTTTAGCAGTCCATTGTATCGTTCGATTTTCCCGGAGGCTGGTGCATGGTAGGGGATGTGATAGACCCACTCAATGCCATGCTCTTTGGCCCAGGTGTCTATGAGGGCGTTTCGGAAGTGAGTCCCATTGTCTGACTCAATTCTTTCTGGGGTGCCATGTCGCCACAGGACTTGCTTTTCAAGGCCCAGGATGGTGTTCCGGGCAGTGGCATGGGGCACAGGGTATGTTTCTAGCCAGCCGGTGGTTGCTTCCACCATGGTGAGCACATAGCGCTTACCATGTCGGGTTTGTGGGAGTGTGATATAATCAATCTGCCAGGCCTCCCCATATTTATATTTCAACCATTGTCCCCCATACCAAAGAGGCTTTACTCGCTTGGCTTGTTTGATTGCAGCGCACGTTTCACACTCATGGATAACCTGTGCAATAGCGTCCATGGTTAAGTCCACCCCTCGATCACGAGCCCATCTATATGTTGCATCTCTTCCTTGATGGCCTGAGGCGTCATGGGCCCACCGAGCTATAAATAGTTCACCCTTATGTTGCCAGTCCAAATCCACCTGAGCCACTTCAATCTTAGCAGCCTGGTCCACCTGCTCGTTATTTTGATGTTCCTCAGTAGCCCGACTCTTGGGTACGTGAGCATCTACATGATGTACTTTTACAGTCAGGTTCTCTACCCGGGCAGCAATATCTTGCCACAATGCGGCAGCCCAGATGGGTTTACCTCTGCGCTGCCAGTTGTTCTGCTTCCACTGCTGCAACCACCCCCACAGGGCATTTGCCACCATCCATGAGTCAGTATAGAGATAAAGTACTGGCCATTTTTCTCGTTCAGCAATGTCCAAGGCCAGCTGGATGGCTTTCACCTCTGCAAACTGGCTCGATTCACCTTCTCCTTCAGCAGTTTCTGCAACTTGGCGTATAGGACTCCATACAGCAGCTTTCCACCTCCGATGCTTTCCCACAAGGCGACAGGACCCATCAGTGAACAGGGCATATTGCTTCTCATTTTCTGGTAGTTTATTATACAGTGGGGCTTCTTCAGCATGTATCACCTCCTCCTCTGTGGATATGTCAAAATCTTTGCCTTCTGGCCAGTTCGTGATCACCTCCAAGATTCCTGGGCGACTGGGGTTTCCTATTCGGGCCCGTTGTGTGATCAGTGCGACCCACTTACTCCACGTAGCATCGGTTGCATGATGTGTAGAGGGGACCCTCCCTTTGAACATCCAGCCCAGCACCGGCAGTCGGGGTGCCAGGAGGAGCTGTGCTTCAGTACCAACCACTTCCGAAGCAGCTTGAACCCCTTCATATGCTGCCAATATCTCCTTCTCAGCTGGAGTGTAGCGGGCCTCGGATCCTCTGTATCCCCGACTCCAGAACCCTAAGGGTCGACCTCGAGTCTCCCCTGGTGCTTTCTGCCAGAGGCTCCAGGTAGGACCATTCTCCCCGGCTGCGGTGTAGAGCACATTCTTTACATCTTGTCCTGCCCGGACTGGCCCAAGGGCTACTGCATGAACTATCTCCTGTTTAATTTGTTCAAAGGCTTGTCGTTGCTCAGGGCCCCATTTGAAGTCGTTCTTCTTCCTGGTCACTTGATAGAGAGGGCTTACGATCTGACTGTAATTTGGAATATGCATTCTCCAAAAACCCACAACGCCTAAGAAAGCTTGCGTTTCCTTTTTGTTAGTTGGTGGAGACATGGCTGTTATTTTATTGATCACATCTGTTGGGATCTGACGACGTCCATCTTGCCATTTTATTCCTAAAAACTGGATCTCCTGTGCAGGTCCCTTGACCTTACTTTGTTTTATGGCAAAACCAGATTTCAGAAGGATTTGAATTATTTTCTTCCCTTTCTCAAAAACTTCTTCTGCTGTGTTGCCCCATACGATGATGTCGTCAATGTACTGCAGGTGTTCTGGAGCCTCACCCTGTTCCAGTGCGGTGTGGATCAATCCATGGCAAATGGTAGGGCTGTGTTTCCACCCCTGGGGCAGTCGGTTCCAGGTGTACTGGACGCCCCTCCAAGTGAAAGCAAACTGTGGCCTGCACTCTGCCGCCAAAGGGATGGAGAAGAAGGCATTAGCAATGTCAATTGTGGCGTACCACTTGGCTGCCTTTGACTCCAGTTCGTATTGAAGTTCTAGCATGTCCGGCACGGCAGCACTCAGTGGCGGCGTGACTTCATTCAGGCCACGGTAGTCTACTGTTAGCCTCCACTCTCCATTAGACTTTCGCACTGGCCATATGGGACTGTTGAAGGGTGAGCGAGTCTTGCTGATCACTCCTTGGCTCTCCAGTCGACGAATCAGCTCATGGATGGGGATCAGAGAGTCTCGGTTGGTGCGGTATTGCCGCCGGTGCACTGTTGTGGTAGCGATTGGTACCTGTTGTTCTTCAACCCTCAGCAACCCCACAACAGAAGGATCCTGTGAGAGACCGGGCAAGGTGGACAGCTGTTTAATTTCCTCCGTCTCCAGGGCAGCTATACCAAAAGCCCACCGGTACCCTTTTGGGTCCTTGAAATACCCTCTCCTGAGATAGTCTATGCCAAGGATGCACGGAGCCTCTGGGCCAGTCACAATGGGGTGCTTCTGCCACTCATTCCCGGTTAGGCTCACTTCGGCCTCCAATACAGTTAACTCTTGGGATCCCCCTGTCACTCCAGAAATACAAATGGGTTCTGCCCCTTTATGGTTTGATGGCATCGGGGTGCACTGTGCACCGGTGTCTACTAGAGCCTTATACTCCTGTGGGTCTGATGTGCCAGGCCATCGAATCCACACAGTCCAGTAAACCCGGTTGTCCCTTTCCTCCACCTGGCTGGAGGCAGGGCCCCTCTAGTTCTGGTCATAGTATCCATCTCTCACTTCTTGCAAACGTGAGTCAAGAATTTCTTCATTGCAATTGCAATCCAAAGTAAGATCAGCCCTTCTACTCTGCCTGGGGAACTGTTCACTGGAAACTGGACCGTCATGAGACAGGTTTTTCCTGACAACTGGAGCAGCATTTTTCCTGGGAGAACCCCCTTGTGTGATTGTTTTTCCTTGCAACTCACGTACACGTGCCTCTAGGACGAAGGTAGGTTTTCCATCCCACTGCCTCATGTCCTCTCCGTGGTCACGCAGGTAAAACCACAGGGTGCCCCATGGTGTGTACTTTCGATATCCTCTCTCTTGAGGAGAAAAACGCTGACTCCTAATGGCTGAGATACTGGTCCGTACAGGTGGAGAATAAGACATATCCTCTTTGAGTTGCTGGACCTCCCGGGACAGTTTCTCCACAGCCGAGACAAGGGAGGAGGAGATAGATAGTTTCTTCAAAATCCCGAAGTCTGCTAACCACCTCATCCACCGTTGGTGCTTCTTCCTCTTTCCAGCACAGTACTGCCAACGAACTGGCATACGATGCTGGTGCGCTCCGTACCAACTTCCGCCACATGGGTCGCGTGCACTGGACGTCATCTGGATCTTTGGGTGTTCGGGGGTCATCCAGGTCACTATAAACCACCTCCAGCACGCCTAGTTCTCTCAGGTACTGGATACCTCTCTCCATAGTGGTCCATTTGCCTAGGCGATATATAACATCTTCCTTGAAGGGATACCTTTCCTTCACGCCTGACAGCAGTCGCCTCCAGAGGCTGAGGACCTGTGTCCCTTTTCCAATTGCTTTGTCAATACCTGCTTCCCTAGCAAGGGATCCCAGCTGTTTGGCCTCCTTCCCCTCTAATTCCAGGCTACTGGCCCCATTATCCCAGCATCGGAGCAGCCAGGTAACAATATGCTTGCCTGGACGACGGCCGAAATCTTTCCGCATATCTCGCAACTCATTCAGGGATAAGGATCGGGTGGTTTCCGTCTCGTTTATGAGTTCTTCCTCTTCCTCCTCCCCTCCTCGTGATGGCCCTGGTTTTCCATCATCCTTTTCTACACGACCTGACTTCCGCTTCAAAGATTTCTTCTTCTGTACAGGGGCGACGGATACCAGCGACGGTTGGTCCTCTGGTTCAGCTGTAGTACCCGTCGCGAGGGTTTGGGTGGCTGCAGTGCCTGTCGCGGGGGTTGGAGTATTTGTAGTGACTGTTGCCGGGGTTTGAGTGGCTGCAGTGCCTGTTGCAGGGGTTGGAGTAACTGTAGTGACTGTTGCCGGGGTCTGAGTAGCCATAGTGGTTGTTGTGAGGGTTGAAGTAGCCACGGTGCCTGTCACAGGGGTTTGAGTAGCCACAGTGGTTGTCGTGCAGGTTGAAGGAGCTACAGTGCCTGTCGTGGGGGTTTGAGTAGTCACTGTATCTGTTGCTGGGGTTGATCTCTGGACAGTATTCCTGAAGAGTTGTTTAACTCTAAACAAGGCCTGAACCACATTCAGAAGACATAGCAATATGATCATGCTTGTTTGAACATCCCAAGGATATTCAAAATTCTCAGGGAATATTGTAGACGTCTTCATGAAGAGGATAGAAGAAAAAGGAGTTTCTGAAGATATGGAGGGGAAGGTGAACAAGTGGGAGAAAGTGTCCCATCTTGTCTCCCCCCTAAATTCATCCTCTGAGGTGAAGACGTAAGAAGTGTAATTATTAATAGTTTCCAAAAGATAGCTCCCAAAGAACAGGAATGATGGCAGTGCTGAGTACAGGCTCGTGACCAATAATTTTATCATAACATAAAGCCAGGTCACACAGTATAGCAAAGCAATGACCTTAATCCATTTCCCAGAGATGACCAACCCCACATAAAAACTTATAATCAGCAGTATAGACAGCCAGTAAGGTGCTACATACCACAACTGCAAGAACAGATCCAAAAACTCTGAGAGCAAATAAATCAACATTGTGAACATCGAGTACTAAACTGATATAATGAATGCTTATAACAAATTTGTTTTAACCCGTTCGGGTCAGATGTGTCGTTATCTCAACCCTTCGAGCCCCACGTTGGGCGCCAAAAAGGACTGTCGTGGTTTAACCTGGCAGGCAGCCAAATACCACGCAGCCGCTCACTCACTCCCCCCACCCCCAGCGGGACGGGGAGAGAATCGGAAGGGTAAGAGTGAGAAAAACTCGTGGGTTGAGATAAAGACAGTTTAATAGAACAGTGAAAAAGAAGGGAAAATAATAATGATAATGATAATGATAAAATATACAAAATGAGTGATGCACAATGCAATTGCTCACCACCCGCGCTGACCGATAACCAAGTAGCGATCGGTACTTCCTGGATCACGCCTACCCTTCATATACTGAGCATGACGTCACATGGTATGGAATACCCCATTAGCCAGCTGGGCTGGCTGTCCTGATTATGTTCCCTCCCATCTTGTGTACCTAGCTCAGTCAGTAGGCACGGGAGCTGTCCTTGGACTAGCAGGGCACTTAGCAACAACTGAAAACATCAGTGTGTTATCAACATTCTTCTCATACTAAATCCAAAACACAGCACTAGGAAGAAATTTAACCCTATCCCAGCCGAAACCAGGACAGTTCCTCGGGCTCTTGTTTATTTCCACGGGCTCTGGTTTTTTTCCTCGAGCTCTGGTTTTGTTCTTCGGCCCTGTTTTTTTTCCTTGGGCTCTGGTTTTGTTTCTTGCGCACTGGATTTCTTCTTTGGACTCTGGCTTGGGTCGTCAGGCCGTAGTTTTTTTCCTCGGGCTCTGGTTGTGTTCCTCGGACCCTGATTTTGTTCCTCGTCCTGTGGTTTTTTCCCTTGGGCTCTGGTTTATTTCCTCGGGCTCTGGTTTTGTTTCTGCGCTCCTGCTTTTGTTCCTCGGGCTCTTGCTTTGTTCCTCTGGCTCTGGTTTTGTTCCTCGGGGACTGGTTTTGTTCCTCGGGCTCTGGCTGTGTTCCTCAGGCTGTGGTTGTTTTCCTCCGGCTCTGTTTTCTTCCTTGAACTATCGTTTTTTTCGTCGGACTCTGGTTTAGTTCCACAGGCTCTCGTTTTCTTCCTCGGGCTCTGATTTTGTTCCTCGGGCTCTGCTTTTTCCCTCGAACTATGGTTTTGTTCACCGGGCCCTGGATTTGTTCCTCGGGCTCTGGTTGTGTTCCTTGGGCTCTGGGATGGTTCCTCAGGGTCCGGTTTTGTTCCTTGGGCTCTGTTTTTTTCCTCGAAATATGGTTTTGTTCATCGGGCTCTGGTTTAGTTCCACGGGCTCACCTTTTCGTCGTCAGGCTGTGGTTTGTTCCTTGAGGGCTGGTTTTCTTCCTCGGGCTCTGGTGCTGTTCCTCGGGCTCTGTTTTTTTTCCACGGGCTATGGTTTTGTTCCTCGGTCTCTCCTTTTGTTCCTCGAGCTCTGGTTTTGCTCCTCGAGGGCTGGTTTTGTTCCTTGGGCTATGGTTTTCTTTCTTGGGCTCTGTCTTTCTTCCTCGGGTCCTGTTTTTTTTCCTCGGGCTCTGGTTTTGTTCCTAGGGCTCTTGTTTTCTTCCTCGGGCAGTGGTTTTGTTCATCGAGGGCTGGTTTTCTTCCTCAGGCACTGGATTTGTTCTTCGGGCTCTCGTTTTATTCCTCAGACACTCATTTTTTTCCTCGGGTTCTGGTTTTGTTCCTTGAGCTCTGGTTTTCTTCCTCGGGCTCTGTTTTTGTTCCTCAGGTTCTGGTTGTGTTCCTCGGGCTCTGGGTTTGTTCCTCGAGCTCTAGTTTTATTCTTCGAGCTCTGGTTTTGTTCCTCGGGTCCTGGTTTTCTTTCACGGGTTCTGGTTTTGTTCCTTGCACTCTGGTTTTGTTCCTCAGGCCCTGGTTTTATTCCTTGGGGTTTCGTTTTGTTCCTTGGTATCTGATTTTGTTCCTCGGGCTTTGGTTTTGTTCCTCGGGCTCTGGTATTAGTCCTTGGGCTCTCGTTTTCTTCCTTGGCATCTGGTTTTGTTCCTCGAACTCTGGTTTTGTTCCTAGGGCTCTGGTTTTCTTCTTTGGTCTCCGGTTTTCTTCCTCCGGCTCTGGTTTTGTTCCTCAGACTCTGGTGTCCTTCCTCAAGCTCTGCATTAGCTCGTCAGGCTATTTTTTTTTCCTCGGGCTCTGGTTTTGTTCCTTGGCCTCAGGTTTTCTGCCTCGGGCTCTGCTTTATTTGCACGGGCTCTGGTTTTGTTCCTCGAGCTCTGGTTTCTTTCCTCGAGGGCTGGTTTTGTTCCTTGGGCTATGGTTTTCTTTCTTGGGCTCTGGCTTGGTTCCTCGGGTCCTGGTTCTTTTCCATGGGCTCTATTTTTGTTCCTCGGACTCTTGATTTCTTCCTCGGGCTCTGATTTCATTCCTTGAGGGCAGGTTTTCTTCCTCACGCTCTGGTTTTGTTCCTTGGGGTCTGGATTTGTTCCTCGGCTCTGCTTTATTTCCACGGGCTCTGATTTTGTTCCTCGAGGGCTGGTTTTGTTCCTTGGTCTATGGTTTTCTTTCTTTGGCTCTGGCTTGGTTCCTTGGGTCCTGGTTTTTTTCCTCGGGCTCTTCTTTTCTTCCTTGGGCTCTGGTTTTTTTCATAGAGGGCTGTTTTTCTTCCTCGGGTTCTGTTTTTGTTCCTCGGGCTCTGTTTTTTTTTCCTCGAGGGCTGGTTTTTTCCCTTCGGCTCTGGTTTTGTTCCTCAGTTTCTGGTTTGGTTCCTCGGGCCCTGGTTTTATTCCACGGGCTCTGGTTTTCTTCCTATGGCCCTCGTTTTTTTCTTCAGGCCCTCCTTTTTATTCCTTGGGCACTGGTTTTGTTCCTCGGGCTCTGGTTTACTTCCTCAGGATCTGGTTTTGTTCCTCGGGCTCTCGTTTTCTTCCTCGGACTCTCGTTTTGTTCCTCGGGTTCTGGTTTTGTTCCTGGAGCTCTTGTTTTCTTCCTCGGGCTCTGGTTTTCTTCCTCAGGCTTTGGTTTTGTTGCTCAGGCTCTGGATTTATTCCTCGACCTCTCGTTTTCTTCTTTGGGCCCTAGTTTTGTTCCTCGGGCTCTGTTTTGTTCCTCGAGCTCTGGTTGTGTTCCTCGGGCTCTGGTTTTGTTCCTCGAGCTCTAGTTTTGTTCTTCGAGCTCTGGTTTTGTTCCTTGGGTCCTGGTTTTCTTTCACGGGCTCTGGTTTTCTTCCTCGGACTCTTGTTTTGTTCCTCGGGCTCTCGTTTTCTTCCTCGGCATCTGGTTTTGTTCCTCAGGCTCTGGTTTCCTTCCTGAAGCTCTGCATTAGCTCCTCGGGCTCTGTTTTGTTCCTCGGGCTCTGGTTTTGTTCCTTGAGCTCTGGTTTTGTTCCTCGGGCTCCGCTTTATTTCCACGGGCTCTGGTTTTGTTCCTCGAGATCTGGTTTTGTTCCTTGAGGGCTGCTTTTGTTCCTTTGGCTATGTTTTTTTTTCTCGGGCTGTGGCTTGGTTCCTCGTGTCCTGGTTTTTTTCGTCGGGATCTACTTTTCTTCCTCGGGCTCTTGTTTTCTTCCTCAGGCTCTGTTTTGTTCCTCGGGATCTGGTTTTGTTCCTTGGCCTCTGGTTTTCTGCCTCGGGCTCTGCTTTATTTCCACGGGCTCTGGTTTTGTTCCTCGAGCTCTGGTTTCTTTCCTCGAGGGCTGGTTTTGTTCCTTGAGCTATGGTTTCTTTCTTGGGCTCTGGCTTGGTTCCTCGGGTCCTGGTTCTTTTCCACGGGCTCTATTTTTGTTCCTCGGACTCTTGTTTTCTTCCTCGGGCTCTGATTTCATTCCTCGAGGGCTGGTTTTCTTCCTCACGCTCTGGTTTTGTTCCTCGAGGGCTGGTTTATTCCTCGGCTCTGGTTTTGTTCCTCAGTTTCTGGTTCGGTTCCTCGGGCCCTGGTTTTATTCCACGGGCTCTAGTTTTGTTCCTATGGCCCTGTTTTTGTTCTTCAGGCCCTCCTTTTTGTCCTTGGGCTCTGGTTTTGTTCCTCGAGCTCTGGTTTTATTCCTTGGGCACTGGCTTTGTTCGTCGGGATCCCGTTTTCTTCCTCGGACTCTCGTTTTGTTCCTGGGGTTCTGGTTTTGTTCCTTGAGCTCTGGTTTTCTTCCTCAGGCTCTGGTTTTGTTGCTCGGGCTCTCGATTTCTTCCTCGAGGTCTCGTTTCCTTCTTCGGGCCCTGGATTTGTTCCTCGGCATCTGGCTGTGTTCCTCGGGCTCTGGTTGTGTTCCTCGGGCTCTGTTTTTTTTCCTCGAGCTCTAGTTTTGTTCTTTGAGCGCTGATTTTATTCCTCGGGCTGTGGTGTTCTTTCATGGGGTCTGGTTTTGTTCCTCGGGCTCTGTTTTTTTTCCTCAGGCCATGGTTTTATTCCTCGGGGTTTCGTTTTGTTCCTTGGGCTCTGATTTTCTTCCTCGGGCTTTGGTTTTTTTCCTCGGGCTTTGGTTTTGTTCCTCGGTCTTTCCTTTTCTTCCTTGGCATCTGGTTTTGTTCCAAGAGCTCTAGTTTTGTTCCTCGGGCTCTGGTTTTGTTCCTTGGGCTCTAGTTTCCTTCCTGAAGCTCTGCATTAGCTCCTCGGGTCTGTTTTGTTCCTCGGGCTCTGGTTTTGTTCCTTGAGGAATGGTTTTGTTCCTCGGGCTCTGCTTTATTTCCACGGGCTCTGGTTTTGTTCCTCGAGATCTGGTTTTGTTCCTCGAGTGCTGCTTTTGTTCCTTGGGCTATGTTTTTCTTTCTCGGGCTCTGGCTTGGTTCCTCGGGTCCTGGTTTTTTCTCGGGATCTATTTTTCTTCCTCGGGGTCTTGTTTTCTTCCTCAGGCTCTGCTTTTGTTCCTTGGGCTCTGGTTATCTTCCTCCGACCCTGTTTCTTTACCTGGAGGGATGGTTTTGTTCCTCGGGCACTGGCTTGGTTCCTCAGGCCCTGGTTTTTCTCCTCGGGCTCTGGTTTTGTTCCTCGAGCTCTGCATTTGTTCCTCGAGGGCTAGTTTTGTTCCTCGGGCTCTGATTTTGTTCCTCAGGCTCTGGTTTTGTTCCTCAGTCTCTGGTTTTCTTCCTCGGGCTCTGGTTTTGTTCCTCGAGGCCTGGTTTTGTTCCTCGGGCTCTGGTTTTGTTCCTCAGTTTCTGGTTTGGTTTCTCGGGCCCTGGTTTTATTCCACGGGCTCTGGTTTTCTTCCTATGGCCCTCGTTTTGTTCTTCAGGCCCTCCTTTTTGTCCTTCGGCTCTGGTTTTGTTCCTCGGGCTCTCGTTTTCTTCCTCGGACTCTCGTGTTATTCCTCGGGTTCTAGTTTTCTTCCTTGAGCTCTGGTTTTCTTCTTCGGGCTCTGGTTTTGTTCCTCAGGCTCTGGTTTTGTTGCTCGGGCTCTGGATTTCTTCCTGGAGCTCCCGTTTTCTTCTTCGGGCCCTAGTTTTATTACTCGGGCTCTGTTTTTGTTCCTCGGGCGCTGGTTGTGTTCCTTGGGCTCTGGTTTTGTTCCTCGAACTCTAGTTTTGTTCTTCGAGCTCTTGTTTTGTTCCTCAGGTCCTGGTTTTCTTTCATGGGTTCCTGTTTTGTTCCTTAGGGTTTCGTTTTGTTCCTAGGGCTCTGATTTTGTTCCTCGGGCTTTGTTTTTTTTCGTCGGGCTCTGGTTTTGATCCTCGGGATCTTGTTTTCTTCCTCGGGCTCTGGTTTTGTTCATCGAGGGCTGGTTTTCTTCCTCGGGCTCTGGTTCTGTTCTTCGGGCTCTGGTTGTTTTCCTCGGGCTCTCGTTTTTGTTCCTCGAACTCTAGTTTTGTTCTTTGAGCTCTAGTTTTGTTCCTCAGGTTCTTGTTTTCTTTCATGGGCTCTGGTTTTGTTCCTCGGGCTCTGGTTTTGTTCCTCAGGCCCTGGTTTTGTTCCTCGGGGTTTCGTTTTGTTCCTAGGGCTCTGGATTTGTTCCTCGTGCTCTCGTTTTCTTCCTTGGCGTCTGGTTTTGTTCCAAGAGCTCTAGTTTTCTTCCTCGGGCTCTGGTTTTGTTCATTAGGCTCTGGTTTCCTTCCTGAAGCTCTGCATTAGCTCCTCGGGCTCTCTTTTTCTTCCTCGGGCTCTGATTTCATTCCTCGAGGGCTTGTTTTGTTCCTCAGGCTCTGTTTTTTTTCCTGGGATTCTGGTCTTGTTCCTTGGGTCTGGTTTTGTTCCTCGGCCTCTGCTTTATTTCCACGGGCTCTGGTTTTGCTCCTTAAGCTCTGGTTTTTTTCCTCAAGGGCTGGTTTTGTTCCTTGCGCTACGGTTTTCTTTCTCGGGCTCTGGCTTGGTTCCTCGGGTCCTGGTTTTTTTCCTTGGGCTCTGGTTTTTTTTCCTCGGGCTCTTGTTTTCTTCCTCGTGCTCTGGTTTTGTTCATCAAGGGCTGGTTATCTTCCTCGGGCTCTGGTTTTGTTCCTCAGGCTCTTTTTTTGTTCCTCGGGCTCTGGTTTTCTTCCTCGGACCCTGTTTCTTTAGGTCGAGGGTTGGTTTTGTTCCTCGGGCTCTGGCTTGGTTCCTCGGGCCCTGGTTTGTTTCCTTGGGCTCTGGTTTTGTTCCTCGGGCTCTGGTTTTTTTCCTCGAAGGCTAGTTTTGTTCCTCGGGCTCTGGTTTTGTTCCTCGGTTTCTGGTTTGGTTCCTCGGGCCTTGGTTTTATTCCACAGGCTCTGGTTTTGTTCCTGTGTCCCTAGTTTTGTTCTTCAGGCCCTCTTTTTTGTCCTTGAGCTCTGGTTTTGTTCCTCGGGCTTTGGTTTTGTTCCTCAGGCTCTGTTTTTTTCCCTCGGGATCTCGTATTCTTCCTCGGCATCTGGTTTTGTTTCAAGAGCTCTAGTTTTCTTCCTCAGGCTCTGGTTTTGTTCCTCGGTCTCTGGTTTTGTTCCGTGGCCTCTGGTTTTCTTCCTCAGGCTCTGATTTCATTCCTCGAGAGCTGGTTTTGTTCCTCACGCTCTGGTTTTGTTCCTCGGGTTCTGTTTTTTTTCCTTGGGGTCTGGTTTTGTTCCTCGGCCTCTGCTTTATTTCCCCGGGCTCTGGTTTTGTTCCTTGAGCTCTGGTTTTGTTCCACGAAGGCTGGTTTTGTTCCTTGGGCTATGGTTTTCTTTCTTGGGCTCTAGCTTGGTTCCTTGGGTCCTGTTTTTTTTCCTCTGGCTCTGGTTTTGTTCCTCGGGCTCTTGTTTTCTTATTCGGGCTCTGGCTTTGTTCATCGAGGGCTGTTTTTCTTCCTCGGACTCTGGTTTTGTTCCTCGGGCTATGGTTTTGTTCCTCGGGCTCTGGTTTTCTTTCACGGTCTCTGGTTTTGTTCCTCGGGCTCTGGTTTTGTTCCTGAGGCCCTGGTTTTCTTCCTCGGGGTTTTGTTTTGTTCCTTGGACTCTGATTTTTTTCGTCGGGGTTTGGTTTTGTTTTTCGGCCTCTGGTTTTGGTCCTTGGGCTCTGGTTTTCTTCCTTTGTCTCTGGTTTTCTGCCTCCAGCTCTGGTTTTGTTCCTCAGGCTCTGGTTTCCTTCCTGAATGTCTGCATTAGCTCCTCGGGCTCTATTTTGTTCCTCGGGCTCTGGTTTTGTTCCTTGGCCTCTGGTTTTCTGCCTCAGGCTCTGCGTTATTTCCACGGGCTCTGGTTTTGTTCCTCTAGCTCTGGTTTTTTCCTTGAGGGCTGTTTTTTTTCCTTGGGCTATGGTTTTCTTTCCTCTGGCTCTGGCTTGTTTCCTCGGATTCTGCTTTTTTTCCACGGGCTCTATTTTTGTTCCTCGGGCTTTCGTTTTGTTCCTCGGGCTCTGATTTCATTCCTCGAGGGCTGGTTTTGTTCCTCACACTCTGGTTTTGTTCCTCGAGGGCTGGTTTTGTTCCTTGGGGTCTGGTTTTGTTCCTCGGGCTCTGCTTTATTTCCAAGGGCTCTGGTTTTGCTCCTCGAGCTCTGTTTTTTTTCCTCGAGGTCTGGTTTTGTTCCTTGCGCTATGATTTTCTTTCTTGGGCTCTGGGTTGCTTCCTCGGGTCCTGGTTTTTTCCATCGCGCTCTGGTTTTGTTCCTCGGTCTCTTTTTTTCTTCCTCGGGCTCTGGTTTTTTTCATCGAGGGCTGTTTTTCTTCCTCGGGCTTTGTTTTTGTTTCTCGGGCTACGGTTTTGTTCCTCGGGCTCTGGTTTTCTTCCTCAGACCTTGTTTCTTTACTTCGAGGGGTGGTTTTGTTCCTCGGGCTCTGGGTTGGTTTCTCGGGCCCTGGTTTTTTTCCTCGGTTTCTGGTTTTGTTCCTTGGGCTCTGATTTTGTTCCTCGGTTTCTGGTTCGGTTCCTCGGTCCCTGGTTTTATTCCACAGGCTCTGGTTTTCTTCCTATGGCCCTCGTTTTGTTCTTCAGGCCCTCCTTTTTGTCCTTGGACTCTGGTTTTGTTCCTCGGGCTCTGGTTTTCTTCCTTTGGCACTGGTTTTTTTGCTCGGGCTCTCGTTTTCTTCCTCCGACTCTCGTTTTGTTCCTCGGGTTCTGGTTTTGTTCCTTGAGCTCTGGTTTTCTTCCTCAGTCTGTGTTTTTTTACTCGGGCTCTGGATTTCTTCCTCGAGCTCTCGTTTTCTTCTTCCGGCTCTAGTTTTGTTCCTCGGGCTGTGGTTTTGTTCCTCGGTTTCTGGTTCGGTTCCTCGGGCCCTGGTGTTATTCCACAGGCTCTGGTTTTGTTCCTGTGGACCTAGTTTTGTTCTTCAGGACCTCCTTTTTGTCCTTGGGCTCTGATTTTGTTCCTCGAGCTTTGGTTTTGTTCCTCGGGCTATTTTTTTGTTCCTCGGGCTCTCGTTTTCTTCCTCAGCATCTGGTTTTGTTCCAAGAGCTCTAGTTTTCTTACTCGGGCTCTGGTTTTGTTCCTCGGGCTCTGGTTTTCTTCCTTGGTATCTGGTTTTCTTCCTTGGTCTCTGGTTTTCTTCCTCCGGTTCTGGTTTTGTTCCTCAGGCTTTGTTTCCTTCCTGAAGCTCTGCATTAGCTCCTCGGGCTCTGTTTTTTTCCTCGGGTTCTATTTTTGTTCCTCGGGCTCTTGTTTTGTTCCTCAGGCTCTGGTTTTGCTCCTCGAAGGCTGGTTTTGTTCCTTGGGCTATGGTTTTCTTTCTTGGGCTCTGGCTTTGTTCCTCGGGTCCTGGTTTTTTAGCTCGGGCTGTGGTTTTGTTCGTCGAGGGCTGGTTTTCTTCCTTGGTTTCTGGTTTGGTTCCTCGGGCCCTGGTTTTATTCCACAGGCTCTGGTTTTGTTCCTATGGCCCTTGTTTTGTTTTTCAGGCCCTCCTTTTTGTCCTTGGTCTCTAGTTTTGTTCCTTGGGCTCTTGTTTTCTTCCTCGAAGCCTTGTTTTGTTTCTCGGGTTCTGGTTTTGTTCCTTGGGGTCTGGTTTTGTTTCTCAGGCTCTGCTTTATTTCCACGGGCTCTACTTTTGGTCCTCGAGGGCTGGTTTTTTTCCTTGGGCTCTGGTTTTGTTCCTAGGGCTCTTGTTTTCTTCCTGGGCACTGGTTATGTTCATCAAGGGCTGGTTTTCTTCCTCGGGCACTGGTTTTGTTCCTCGGGCTCTCGTTTTATTCTTCAGACTCTCATTTTGTTCCTCGGGCTCTGGTTGTGTTCCTCGAGCTCCGGTTTTCTTCCTCAGGCTCTGGTTTTGTTGCTCGGGCACTGGATTTCTTCCTGGAGCTCTCCTTTTCTTCTTCGGGCCCTGCTTTTGTTCCTCAGTCTCTTTTTTTGTTCCTCGGGCTCTGGTTGTATTCCTCGGGCTCTGGTTTTGTTCCTCGAGCTCTAGTTTTGTTCTTCGAGCTCTGGTTTTATTCCTTGTGTCCTGGTTTTCTTTCACGGGCTCTGGTTTTGTTCCTCGGGGTTTCATTTTGTTCCTTGGGCTCTGATTCTGTTCGTTGGGCTTTGGTTTTGTTCATCGGGCTCTGGTTTTGTTCCTCCGGCTCAGGTTTTGTTCCTCGGGCTCTGGTTTGGTTCCTCGGGCCCTGGTTTTATTCCACGGGCTCTGGTTTTCTTCCTATGGCCCTCGTTTTGTTCTTCAGGCCCTCCTTTTTGTCCTTCGGCTCTGGTTTTGTTCCTCGGGTTCTGGCTCTCTTCCTCAGACTCTGGTTTTGTTCCTCGAGTTCTGGTTTTGTTCCTTGGCCACTGGTTTTGTTCCTCGTACTCCCGTTTTGTTTCTCGGGTTCTGGTTTTGTTCCTTGAGCTCTGGTTTTCTTCCTCGGGCTCTTGTTTTCTTCCTCAGGCTCTGGTTTTGTTGCTCGGGCTCTGGATTTCTTCCTCGAGCTCTCCTTTTCTTCTTCGGGCCCTAGTTTTGTTCCTCAGGCTCTGTTTTTGTTCCTCGGGCTCTGGTTGTGTTCCTCGGGCTCTGCTTTTTTCCCTCGAGCTCTAGTTTTTTTCTTCGAGATCTGTTTTTTTTCCTCGGGCTTTCATTTTGTTCCTTGGCCTCTGATTTTGTTCCTCGGGATTGGTTTTGTTCCTCGTGCTCTGGTTTTCTTCCTCCGGCTCTGGTTTCCTTCCTGAAGGTCTGTATTAGCTCCTCGGGCTCTGTTTTGTTCCTTGGCCTCTGGTTTTCTTCCTCGGGCTCTGATTTCGTTCCTTGAGGGCTGTTTTTTTTCCTCACGCTCTGGTTTTGTTCCTCGGGTTCTGGTTTTGTTCCTTGGGGTCTGGTTTTGTTCCTCGGGCTCTGCTTAATTTCCACGGGCTCTGGTTTTGTTCCTCGGGCTCTGGTTTTGTTCCTCGAAAGCTGGTTTTTTTTCTCGGGCTCTGGTTTTGTTCCTCGGGTTCTGGTTTGGTTCCTCGGGCCCTGGTTTTATTCCACAGGCTCTGGTTTTCTTCCTATGGCCCTCGTTTTGTTCTTCTGGCCCTCCTTTTTGTCCTTGGACTCTGGTTTTGTTCCTCGGGCTCTAGTTCTCTTCCTCAGGCTCTGGTTTTGTTCCTCAGGCTCTGGTTGGGTTCCTCGGGCTCTGTTTTTGTTCCTTGAGCTCTAGTTTTGTTCGTCGAGCTCTGGTTTGGTCCATGGGTCCTGGTTTTCTTTCACGGGCTCTGGTATTGTTCCTCGGGCTTTGGCTTCGTTCCTCGGGCTCTGGTATTGTTCCTATGGCCCTCGTTTTGTTCTTCAGGCCCTCCTTTTTGTTCTTGGGCTCTGGTTTTCTTCCTTGGGTACTAGGTTTGTTTCTCGGGCTCTCGTTTTCTTCCTCGGACTCTCGTTTTGTTCCTCTTGTTTTGGTTTTGTTCCTTTAGCTCTGGTTTTCTTCCTCGGGCTCTGGTTTTCTTGCTCGGGCTCTGGCTATCTTCCTCGAGCTCTCGTTTTCTTCTTCAGGCCCTAGAGTTTTTCCTCGGGCTCTGTTTTTTTTCCTCTGGCTCTGGTTTTGTTCCTCGTGCTCTGCTTTTGTTCCTCGAGGGCTGGTTTTGTTTCTCGGGCTCTGGTTTTGTTTTTCGGTTTCTGGTTTGGTTCCTCGGGCCCTGATTTTATTCCACAGGCTCTGGTTTTCTTTCTATGGCCCTCGTTTTGTTCTTCACGCCCTCCTTTTTGTCTTTGGCCTTGGTTTTTGTTCCTCGGGCTCTGGTTTTCTTCCTCAGGTTCTGGTTTTGTTCCTCGAGCTCTGGTTATGTTCCTCGGGCTCTGGTTCTCTTCCTCAGGATCTGGTTTTTTTCCTCGAGCTCTGGATTTCTTCCTCGAGCTTTCCTTTTATTCTTCATGCCCTAGTTTTGTTCCTCGGGCACTGTTTTTGTTCCTCTGGCTGTGGTTGTGTTGCTTGGGCTCTGGTTGTGTTCCTCGAGCTCTAGTTTTGTTCTTCGAGCTCTGGCTTGGTTCCTTGGGTCCTGGTTTTTTTCCTCGGGCTCTGGTTTTGTTCCTTGGGGTGTCGTTTTGTTCCTTGGGCTCTGATTTCATTCCTCAGGCTTTGGTTTTATTCCACGGGCTCTGGTTTTCTTCCTATGGCCCTCTTTTTGTTCTTCAGGCCCTCCTTTTTGTCCTTGAGCTCTGGTTTTTGTTCCTCGGGCTCTGGTTTTCTTCCTCCGGATCTGGTTTTGTACCTCAGGCTCCGGTTTTCTTCCTGAAGCTCTGTATTAGCTCCTCGGGCTCTGTTTTTTTCTTCAGGCTCTGGTTTTGTTCCTTGGCCTCTGGTTTTCTTCCTCGGGTTTTGGTTTTGTTCCTTGGGGTCTGGTTTTGTTCCTCGGGCTCTGCTTTATTTCCACGGGCTCTGGTTTTGTTCCTCGAGCTCTGGTTTTATTGCTTGGGCACTGGTTTTTTCCTCGGACTCTCGTTTTGTTCCTCGAGGGCTGTTTTTGTTCCTTGGGCTATAGTTTTCTTTCTCGGGCTCTGGCTTGGTTCCTTGGGCCCTGGTTTTTTTCCTCGGGCTCTGGTTTTGTTCCTCGGTCTCTGCTTTTGTTCCTCGAGGGCTGTTTTTTTTTCTCGGGCTCTGGTTTTGTTCCTCGGTTTCTGCTTTGGTTCCTCGGGCCCTGGTTTTATTCCACGGGCTCTGGTTTTCTTCCTATGGCCCTCGTTTTGTTCTTCAGGCCCTCCTTTTTGTCCTTGGCCTTGGTTTTTTTCTTCGGGCTCTGGTTATCTTCCTCAGTATCTGGTTTTGTTCCTTGAGCTCTGGTTGTGTTCCTCGGGCTCTGGTTTTCTTCCTCAGGCTCTGGTTTTGTTGCTCGGGCTCTGGATTTCTTCCTCCAGCTCTCGTTTTCTTCTTCAGGCCCTAGTTTTGCTCCTTGGGCTCTGGTTTTGTTCCTCGGACTCTGGTTGTGTTCCTCGGGCTCTGCTTTTTTTCCTCGAGCTCTAGTTTTGTTCTTCGAGCTCTGGCTTGGTTCCTCGGGTCCTGGTTTTTTTCTTCGGTCTCTGGTTTTGTTCCTTGGGGTTTCGTTTTGTTCCTTGGGCTCTGATTTTGTTCCTCGGGCTTTTGTTTTGTTCGTCGTTCTCTGGTTTTGTTCCTATGGCCCTCGTTTTGTTCTTCAGGCCCCCTTCTTGTCCTTGGGCTCTGGTTTTGTTCCCCAGTCTCCGGTTTCCTTCCTGAAGCTCTGTATTAGCTCCTCGGGCTCTGTTTTGTTCCTCGGGCTCTGGTTTTGTTCCATGGCCTCTGGTTTTCTTCCTCGGGCTCTGTTTTCGTTCCTCGAGGGCTGGTTTTGTTCGTCACGCTCTGGGTTTGTTCCTCGGGTTCTGGTTTTGTTCCTTGGGGTCTGGTTTTGTTCCTCGGGCTTTGGTTTTGTTCCTCGGGCTCTGGTTGTCTTCCTCGAGCTCTCGTTTTCTTCTTCGGGCCTAGTTTTGTTCCTCGGGCTCTGGTTTTGTTCCTTGAGCTCTAGTTTTGTTCTTTGAGCTCTGGTTTGGTCCATGGGTCCTGGTTTTCTTTCACGGGCTCTGGTTTTGTTCCTCGGGTTTGGTTTTGTTCCTCGAGCTCTGGTTTTGTTCCTATGGCCCTCGTTTTGTTCTTCAGGCCCTCCTTTTTGTCCTTGGGCTCTGGTTTTCTTCCTCCGGTTCTGGTTTTGTTCCTCAGGCTCTTGTTTTCTTCCTGAAGCTCTGTATTAGCTCCTCGCGCTCTGTTTTGTTCCTCGGGCTCTAGTTTAATTCCTTGGCCTCTGGTTTTCTTCCTCGGGTTCTGGTTTTGTTCCTTGGGGTCTGGTTTTGATCCTCGGGCTCTGCTTTATTTCCACGGGCTCTGGTGTTGTTCCTCGAGCTCTGGTTTTGGTCCTTGGGCACTGGTTTTGTTCCTCGGACTCTCGTTTTGTTCCTCGAGGGCTGGTTTTGTTCCTTGGGCTATGGTTTTCTTTCTCGGGCTCTGGCTTGGTTCCTTGGGCCCTGGTTTTTTTCTTCGGGCTCTGGTTTTGTTCCTCGGGCTCTGCTTTTGTTCCGTGAGGGCTGGTTTTGTTTCTCGGGCTCTGGTTTTGTTCCTCGGTTTCTGGGTTGGTTCCTCGGGCCCTGGTTTTATTCCACAGGGTCTGGTATTCTTCCTATGGCCCTCGGTTTGTTCTTCAGGCCCTCCTTTTTGTCCTTGGACTCTGGTTTTGTTCCTCGGGCTCTGGTTCTCTTCCTCAGGCGCTGGTTTTGTTCCTCGGGGTCTGGATTTCTTCCTCGAGCTCTCGTTTTCTTCTTCGGGCCCTGGTTTTGTTTCTCGGGCTCTGATTTTGTTCCTCAGGCTCTGGTTGTGTTCCTCGGGCTCTGGTTTTGTTCCTTGAGCTCTACTTTTGTTCCCCGAGCTCTGGTTTTGTTCCTATGTCCCTCGTTTTGTTCTTCAGGCCGTCCTTTTTGTCCTTGGGTCTGGTTTTCTTCGTCCGGCTCTGGTTTTGTTCCTCAGGCTCTTGTTTTCTTCCTGAAGCTCTGTATTAGCTCCTCGCGCTCTGTTTTGTTCCTCGGGCTCTGGTTTTGTTCCTTGGCCTCTGGTTTTCTTCCTTGGGCTCTGTTTCGTTCCTCAGGTTCTGGTTTTGTTCCTTGGGGTCTGGTTTTGTTCCTCGGGCTCTGCTTTATTTCCACGGGCTCTGGTTTTGTTCCTCGAGCTCTGGTTTTGTTCCTCGAGCTCTGGTTTTATTCCTTGGGCACTGGTTTTGTCCCTCGGGCTCTGGTTTTCTTTCTTGGACCCTGTTTCTTTACCTCGAGGGGTGGTTTTGTTCCTCTGGCTCTGGCTTGGTTCCTCGGGACCTGGTATTTTTCCTCGGGCTCTGGTTTTGTTCCTCGGACTCTGCTTTTGTTCCTCGAGGGCTGGTTTTGTTTCTCGGGCTCTGGTTTTGTTCCTCGGTTTCTGGTTTGGTTCCTCGGGCCCTGGTTTTATTCCACAGTCTCTGGTTTTCTTCCTATGTCCCTCGGTTTGTTCTTCAGGCCCTCCTTTTGTCCTTGGGCTCTGGTTTTGTTCCTCGGGCTCTGGTTCTCTTCCTCAGGTGCTGATTTTGTTCCTCGGACTCTCGTTTTGTTCCTCGGGCTCTGGTTTTGTTCCTTGAGCTCTGGTTTCCTTCCTCAGGCTCTGGTTTTGTTCCTCAGGCTCTGGTTTTGTTGCTCGGGCACTGGATTTCTTCCTCGAGCTCTCGTTTTTTTCTTCAGGCCCTAGATTTGTTTCTCGGGCTGTGTTATTGTTCCTCAGGCTCTGGTTGTGTTCCGCGGGCTCTGGTTTTGTTCCTTGAGCTCTAGTTTTGTTCTTCGAGCTCTGGTTTTGTTCCTCGGGTCCTGGTTTTCTTTCACGGGCTCTGGTTTTGTTCCTCGGGGTTTTGTTTTGTTCCTTTGGCTCTGATTTTGTTCCTCGGGCTTTGGTTTTGTTCCTTGAGCTCTGGTTTTGTTCCTCGAGGGCTGGTTTTGTTCCTTGGGCTATGGTTTTCTTTCTCGGTCTCTGGCTTGGTTCCTCGGGCCCTGGTTTTTTTCCTCGGGCTCTATTTTTGTTCCTCGGGCTCTTGTTTTCTTCCTCAGGCTCTGGTTTTTTTCATGCAGGGCTGGTTTTTTTCCTCGGGCTCTGGCTTGGTTCCTCGGGCCCTGGTTTTTTGCCTCGGGCTCTGGTTTTCTTCCTCAGGTTCTGGTTTTGTTCCTCGAGCTCTGGTTTTGTTCCTTGGGCACTGGTTTTCTTCCTCGGGCTCTGGTTTTCTTCCTCAGGGTCTGGTTTTTTTCTCGGGCTCTGGATTTCTTCCTCCAGCTCTCGTTTTCTTCTTCAGACCCTAGATTTGTTCCTCGGGGTCTGTTTTTGTTCCTCGGGCTGTGGTTGTGTTCCTCGGGCTCTGGTTTTGTTCCTCGAGCTCTGGTTTTGATCCTCGGGCTCTGGTTTTCTTCCTCAGGATCTGGTGTTGTTCCTCGAGCTCTGGTTTTGTTCCTTGGGCACTGGTTTTGTTCTTCAGGCTCTCGTTTTCTTCCTCGGCATCTGGTTTTGTTCCAAGAGCTTTAGTTTTCTTCCTCGGCCTCTGCTTTTCTTCCTCATGCTCTCGTTTTCTTCCTGAAGCTCTGCATTAGCTCCTCCGGCTCTGCTTTGTTCCTCGGGCTCTGTTTTGTTCCTCGGACTCTGGTTTATTTCCTGAGGATCTGGTTTTGTTCCTCGGGCTCTGGTTTTGTTCCTTGACCTCTGGTTTCCTTCCTCAGGCTCTGATTTCATTCCTCGAGGGCTGGTTTTGTTCCTCACGCTCTGGTGTTGTTGCTCGGGTTCTGCTTTTGTTCCTTGGGGTCTGGTTTTGTTCCTCGGGTCTGCTTTATTTCCACGGGCTCTGGTTTTGTTCCTCGAGCTCTGGTTTTGTTCCTCGAGGGCTGGTTTTGTTCCTTGGTCTATGGTTTTCTTTCTCGGGCTCTGGCTTGGTTCCTCGGGTCCTGGTGTTTTCCTCGGGCTCTATTTTTGTTCCTCGGGCTCTTGTTTTCTTCCTCAGGCTCTGGTATTGTTCCTCGAGGGCTGGTTTTGTTCCTCGGGCTCTGGTTATGTTCCTCGCGCCCTGTTTTTTTTTCTCGGCCTCTGGTTTTGTTCCTCGGGCTCTGGTTTTGTTCCTCGAGCTCTGGTTTTTTTCCTCGAGGGCTGGTTTTGTTCCTTGGTCTATGGTTTTCTTTCTCGGGCTCTGGCTTGGTTCCTCGGGTCCTGGTTTTTTCCTCGGGCTGTATTTTTGTTCCTCGGGCTCTTGTTTTCTTCCTCAGGCTCTGGTATTGTTCCTCGAGCTCTGGTTTTGTTCCTTGGGCACTGGTTTTCTTCCTTGGGCTCTCGTTTTCTTCCTCGGACTCTCGTTTTGTTCCTCGGGTTGTGATTTTGTTCCTTGAGCTCTGGTTTTCTTCCTCGGGCTCTGGTTTTCTTCCTCAGGCTCTGGTTTTATTGCTCGGGCTCTGGATTTCTTCCTCGAGCTCTTGTTTTCTTCTTCACGCCCTGGATTTGTTCCTCGGGCTCTGTTTTTGTTCCTCGAGCTGTGGTTGTGTTCCTCGGGCTCTGGTTTTATTCCTCGAGCTCTGGTTGTGTTCCTTGGGTACTGGTTTTGTTCCTCGAGCTCTGGTTGTGTTCCTTGGGCTCTGGTTTTGTTCCTTGAGCTCTAGTTTTGTTGTTCGAGCTCTGGTTTTGTTCCTCGGGCTCTGGTTTTCTTTCACGGGCTCTGGTTTTGTTCCTCAGGCTCTGGTTTTATTCCTCAGGCCCTGGTTTTATTCCTCGGGGTTTCGTTTTGTTCCTCGGGCTCTGCTTTATTTCCACTGGCTCTGTTTTTGTTCCTCGAGGGCTGGTTTTGTTTCTTGGGCTATGGTTTTCTTTCCCGGACTCTGGCTTAGTTCCTCGGGCCCTGGTTTTTTTCCTCGGGCTCTATTTTTGTTCCTCGGGCTCTTGTTTTCTTCCTCAGGCTCTGGTTTTGTTCATGGAGGGCTGGTTTTGTTCCTCGGGCTCTGGCTTGGTTCCTCGCGCCCTGTTTTTTTTTCTCGGCCTCTGGTTTTGTTCCTCGGGCTCTGATTTTGTTCCTCGGTTTCTGGTTTGGTTCCTCGGGCCCTGGTTTTATTCCACGGGCTCTGGTTTTCTTCCTATGGCCCCCTTTTTGTTCTTCAGGCCCTCCTTTTTGTCCTTGGCCTTGGTTTTTGTTCCTCGGGCTCTGGTTTTCTTCCTCGGGCTCTGGTTTTCTTCCTCAGGCTCTGGTTTTGTTCTTGGAGGGCTGGTTTTGTTCCTCGGGCTCTGGCTTGGTTCCTCGGGCCCTGGTTTTTTTTTCTCAGCCTCTGGTTTTGTTCCTCGGGCTCTGATTTTGTTCCTCGGTTTCTGGTTTGGTTCCTCGGGCCCTGGTTTTATTCCACGGGCTCTGGTTTTGTTCCTCGGTCTCTGGTTTTCTTCCTCAGGATCTGGTTTTGTTCCTCGAGCTCTGGTTTTGTTCCTTGGGTTCTGGTTTTGTTCCTTGAGATCTGGTTTTCTTCTTCGGGCTCTGGTTTTCTTCCTCAGGCTCTGGTTTTGTTTCTCGAGCTCTGGTTTTGTTCCTCGGGCTCTGCTTTATTTCCACGGGCTCTGGTTTTGTTCCTCGGTTCTGGTTTTGTTCCTTGAGCTCTGGTTTTATTCTTTGCGCTCAGGTTTTCTTCCTCAGGCTCTGTTTTTTTTGCTCAGGCTCTGGATTTCTTCCTCGATCTCTCGTTTTCTTCTTCTCGCCCTGGATTTGTTCCTTGGGCTCTGTTTTTGTTCCTCGGGCGCTGGTTGTGTTCCTCGGGCTCTGGTTGTCTTCCTCGAGCTCTCGTTTTCTTCTTCGGGCCTAGTTTTGTTCCTCGGGCTCTGGTTTTGTTCCTTGAGCTCTAGTTTTGTTCTTTGAGCTCTGGTTTGGTCCATGGGTCCTGGTTTTCTTTCACGGGCTCTGGTTTTGTTCCTCGGGTTTGGTTTTGTTCCTCGAGCTCTGGTTTTGTTCCTATGGCCCTCGTTTTGTTCTTCAGGCCCTCCTTTTTGTCCTTGGGCTCTGGTTTTCTTCCTCCGGTTCTGGTTTTGTTCCTCAGGCTCTTGTTTTCTTCCTGAAGCTCTGTATTAGCTCCTCGCGCTCTGTTTTGTTCCTCGGGCTCTAGTTTAATTCCTTGGCCTCTGGTTTTCTTCCTCGGGTTCTGGTTTTGTTCCTTGGGGTCTGGTTTTGATCCTCGGGCTCTGCTTTATTTCCACGGGCTCTGGTGTTGTTCCTCGAGCTCTGGTTTTGGTCCTTGGGCACTGGTTTTGTTCCTCGGACTCTCGTTTTGTTCCTCGAGGGCTGGTTTTGTTCCTTGGGCTATGGTTTTCTTTCTCGGGCTCTGGCTTGGTTCCTTGGGCCCTGGTTTTTTTCTTCGGGCTCTGGTTTTTTTCCTCGGGCTCTGCTTTTGTTCCGTGAGGGCTGGTTTTGTTTCTCGGGCTCTGGTTTTGTTCCTCGGTTTCTGGGTTGGTTCCTCGGGCCCTGGTTTTATTCCACAGGGTCTGGTATTCTTCCTATGGCCCTCGGTTTGTTCTTCAGGCCCTCCTTTTTGTCCTTGGACTCTGGTTTTGTTCCTCGGGCTCTGGTTCTCTTCCTCAGGCGCTGGTTTTGTTCCTCGGGGTCTGGATTTCTTCCTCGAGCTCTCGTTTTCTTCTTCGGGCCCTGGTTTTGTTTCTCGGGCTCTGATTTTGTTCCTCAGGCTCTGGTTGTGTTCCTCGGGCTCTGGTTTTGTTCCTTGAGCTCTACTTTTGTTCCCCGAGCTCTGGTTTTGTTCCTATGTCCCTCGTTTTGTTCTTCAGGCCGTCCTTTTTGTCCTTGGGTCTGGTTTTCTTCGTCCGGCTCTGGTTTTGTTCCTCAGGCTCTTGTTTTCTTCCTGAAGCTCTGTATTAGCTCCTCGCGCTCTGTTTTGTTCCTCGGGCTCTGGTTTTGTTCCTTGGCCTCTGGTTTTCTTCCTTGGGCTCTGATTTCGTTCCTCGGGTTCTGGTTTTGTTCCTTGGGGTCTGGTTTTGTTCCTCGGGCTCTGCTTTATTTCCACGGGCTCTGGTTTTGTTCCTCGAGCTCTGGTTTTGTTCCTCGAGCTCTGGTTTTATTCCTTGGGCACTGGTTTTGTCCCTCGGGCTCTGGTTTTCGTTCTTGGACCCTGTTTCTTTACCTCGAGGGGTGGTTTTGTTCCTCTGGCTCTGGCTTGGTTCCTCGGGACCTGGTATTTTTCCTCGGGCTCTGGTTTTGTTCCTCGGACTCTGCTTTTGTTCCTCGAGGGCTGGTTTTGTTTCTCGGGCTCTGGTTTTGTTCCTCGGTTTCTGGTTTGGTTCCTCGGGCCCTGGTTTTATTCCACAGTCTCTGGTTTTCTTCCTATGTCCCTCGGTTTGTTCTTCAGGCCCTCCTTTTGTCCTTGGGCTCTGGTTTTGTTCCTCGGGCTCTGGTTCTCTTCCTCAGGCGCTGATTTTGTTCCTCGGACTCTCGTTTTGTTCCTCGGGCTCTGGTTTTGTTCCTTGAGCTCTGGTTTTCTTCCTCAGGCTCTGGTTTTGTTCCTCAGGCTCTGGTTTTGTTGCTCGGGCACTGGATTTCTTCCTCGAGCTCTCGTTTTTTTCTTCAGGCCCTAGATTTGTTTCTCGGGCTGTGTTATTGTTCCTCAGGCTCTGGTTGTGTTCCGCGGGCTCTGGTTTTGTTCCTTGAGCTCTAGTTTTGTTCTTCGAGCTCTGGTTTTGTTCCTCGGGTCCTGGTTTTCTTTCACGGGCTCTGGTTTTGTTCCTCGGGGTTTTGTTTTGTTCCTTTGGCTCTGATTTTGTTCCTCGGGCTTTGGTTTTGTTCCTTGAGCTCTGGTTTTGTTCCTCGAGGGCTGGTTTTGTTCCTTGGGCTATGGTTTTCTTTCTCGGTCTCTGGCTTGGTTCCTCGGGCCCTGGTTTTTTTCCTCGGGCTCTATTTTTGTTCCTCGGGCTCTTGTTTTCTTCCTCAGGCTCTGGTTTTTTTCATGCAGGGCTGGTTTTTTTCCTCGGGCTCTGGCTTGGTTCCTCGGGCCCTGGTTTTTTGCCTCGGGCTCTGGTTTTCTTCCTCAGGTTCTGGTTTTGTTCCTCGAGCTCTGGTTTTGTTCCTTGGGCACTGGTTTTCTTCCTCGGGCTCTGGTTTTCTTCCTCAGGGTCTGGTTTTTTTCTCGGGCTCTGGATTTCTTCCTCCAGCTCTCGTTTTCTTCTTCAGACCCTAGATTTGTTCCTCGGGGTCTGTTTTTGTTCCTCGGGCTGTGGTTGTGTTCCTCGGGCTCTGGTTTTGTTCCTCGAGCTCTGGTTTTGATCCTCGGGCTCTGGTTTTCTTCCTCAGGATCTGGTGTTGTTCCTCGAGCTCTGGTTTTGTTCCTTGGGCACTGGTTTTGTTCTTCAGGCTCTCGTTTTCTTCCTCGGCATCTGGTTTTGTTCCAAGAGCTTTAGTTTTCTTCCTCGGCCTCTGCTTTTCTTCCTCATGCTCTCGTTTTCTTCCTGAAGCTCTGCATTAGCTCCTCCGGCTCTGCTTTGTTCCTCGGGCTCTGTTTTGTTCCTCGGACTCTGGTTTATTTCCTGAGGATCTGGTTTTGTTCCTCGGGCTCTGGTTTTGTTCCTTGACCTCTGGTTTCCTTCCTCAGGCTCTGATTTCATTCCTCGAGGGCTGGTTTTGTTCCTCACGCTCTGGTGTTGTTGCTCGGGTTCTGCTTTTGTTCCTTGGGGTCTGGTTTTGTTCCTCGGGTCTGCTTTATTTCCACGGGCTCTGGTTTTGTTCCTCGAGCTCTGGTTTTGTTCCTCGAGGGCTGGTTTTGTTCCTTGGTCTATGGTTTTCTTTCTCGGGCTCTGGCTTGGTTCCTCGGGTCCTGGTGTTTTCCTCGGGCTCTATTTTTGTTCCTCGGGCTCTTGTTTTCTTCCTCAGGCTCTGGTATTGTTCCTCGAGGGCTGGTTTTGTTCCTCGGGCTCTGGTTATGTTCCTCGGTTTCTGGTTTGGTTCCTCGGGCCCTGGTTTTATTCCACGGGCTCTGGTTTTGTTCCTCGAGCTCTGGTTTTTTTCCTCGAGGGCTGGTTTTGTTCCTTGGTCTATGGTTTTCTTTCTCGGGCTCTGGCTTGGTTCCTCGGGTCCTGGTTTTTTCCTCGGGCTGTATTTTTGTTCCTCGGGCTCTTGTTTTCTTCCTCAGGCTCTGGTATTGTTCCTCGAGCTCTGGTTTTGTTCCTTGGGCACTGGTTTTCTTCCTTGGGCTCTCGTTTTCTTCCTCGGACTCTCGTTTTGTTCCTCGGGTTGTGATTTTGTTCCTTGAGCTCTGGTTTTCTTCCTCGGGCTCTGGTTTTCTTCCTCAGGCTCTGGTTTTATTGCTCGGGCTCTGGATTTCTTCCTCGAGCTCTTGTTTTCTTCTTCACGCCCTGGATTTGTTCCTCGGGCTCTGTTTTTGTTCCTCGAGCTGTGGTTGTGTTCCTCGGGCTCTGGTTTTATTCCTCGAGCTCTGGTTGTGTTCCTTGGGTACTGGTTTTGTTCCTCGAGCTCTGGTTGTGTTCCTTGGGCTCTGGTTTTGTTCCTTGAGCTCTAGTTTTGTTGTTCGAGCTCTGGTTTTGTTCCTCGGGCTCTGGTTTTCTTTCACGGGCTCTGGTTTTGTTCCTCAGGCTCTGGTTTTATTCCTCAGGCCCTGGTTTTATTCCTCGGGGTTTCGTTTTGTTCCTCGGGCTCTGCTTTATTTCCACTGGCTCTGTTTTTGTTCCTCGAGGGCTGGTTTTGTTTCTTGGGCTATGGTTTTCTTTCCCGGACTCTGGCTTAGTTCCTCGGGCCCTGGTTTTTTTCCTCGGGCTCTATTTTTGTTCCTCGGGCTCTTGTTTTCTTCCTCAGGCTCTGGTTTTGTTCATGGAGGGCTGGTTTTGTTCCTCGGGCTCTGGCTTGGTTCCTCGCGCCCTGTTTTTTTTTCTCGGCCTCTGGTTTTGTTCCTCGGGCTCTGATTTTGTTCCTCGGTTTCTGGTTTGGTTCCTCGGGCCCTGGTTTTATTCCACGGGCTCTGGTTTTCTTCCTATGGCCCCCTTTTTGTTCTTCAGGCCCTCCTTTTTGTCCTTGGCCTTGGTTTTTGTTCCTCGGGCTCTGGTTTTCTTCCTCGGGCTCTGGTTTTCTTCCTCAGGCTCTGGTTTTGTTCTTGGAGGGCTGGTTTTGTTCCTCGGGCTCTGGCTTGGTTCCTCGGGCCCTGTTTTTTTTTTCTCAGCCTCTGGTTTTGTTCCTCGGGCTCTGATTTTGTTCCTCGGTTTCTGGTTTGGTTCCTCGGGCCCTGGTTTTATTCCACGGGCTCTGGTTTTGTTCCTCGGTCTCTGGTTTTCTTCCTCAGGATCTGGTTTTTTTCCTCGAGCTCTGGTTTTGTTCCTTGGGTTCTGGTTTTGTTCCTTGAGATCTGGTTTTCTTCTTCGGGCTCTGGTTTTCTTCCTCAGGCTCTGGTTTTGTTTCTCGAGCTCTGGTTTTGTTCCTCGGGCTCTGCTTTATTTCCACGGGCTCTGGTTTTGTTCCTCGGTTCTGGTTTTGTTCCTTGAGCTCTGGTTTTATTCTTTGCGCTCAGGTTTTCTTCCTCAGGCTCTGTTTTTTTTGCTCAGGCTCTGGATTTCTTCCTCGATCTCTCGTTTTCTTCTTCTCGCCCTGGATTTGTTCCTTGGGCTCTGTTTTTGTTCCTCGGGCGCTGGTTGTGTTCCTCGGGCTCTGGTTGTCTTCCTCGAGCTCTCGTTTTCTTCTTCGGGCCTAGTTTTGTTCCTCGGGCTCTGGTTTTGTTCCTTGAGCTCTAGTTTTGTTCTTTGAGCTCTGGTTTGGTCCATGGGTCCTGGTTTTCTTTCACGGGCTCTGGTTTTGTTCCTCGGGTTTGGTTTTGTTCCTCGAGCTCTGGTTTTGTTCCTATGGCCCTCGTTTTGTTCTTCAGGCCCTCCTTTTTGTCCTTGGGCTCTGGTTTTCTTCCTCCGGTTCTGGTTTTGTTCCTCAGGCTCTTGTTTTCTTCCTGAAGCTCTGTATTAGCTCCTCGCGCTCTGTTTTGTTCCTCGGGCTCTAGTTTAATTCCTTGGCCTCTGGTTTTCTTCCTCGGGTTCTGGTTTTGTTCCTTGGGGTCTGGTTTTGATCCTCGGGCTCTGCTTTATTTCCACGGGCTCTGGTGTTGTTCCTCGAGCTCTGGTTTTGGTCCTTGGGCACTGGTTTTGTTCCTCGGACTCTCGTTTTGTTCCTCGAGGGCTGGTTTTGTTCCTTGGGCTATGGTTTTCTTTCTCGGGCTCTGGCTTGGTTCCTTGGGCCCTGGTTTTTTTCTTCGGGCTCTGGTTTTTTTCCTCGGGCTCTGCTTTTGTTCCGTGAGGGCTGGTTTTGTTTCTCGGGCTCTGGTTTTGTTCCTCGGTTTCTGGGTTGGTTCCTCGGGCCCTGGTTTTATTCCACAGGGTCTGGTATTCTTCCTATGGCCCTCGGTTTGTTCTTCAGGCCCTCCTTTTTGTCCTTGGACTCTGGTTTTGTTCCTCGGGCTCTGGTTCTCTTCCTCAGGCGCTGGTTTTGTTCCTCGGGGTCTGGATTTCTTCCTCGAGCTCTCGTTTTCTTCTTCGGGCCCTGGTTTTGTTTCTCGGGCTCTGATTTTGTTCCTCAGGCTCTGGTTGTGTTCCTCGGGCTCTGGTTTTGTTCCTTGAGCTCTACTTTTGTTCCCCGAGCTCTGGTTTTGTTCCTATGTCCCTCGTTTTGTTCTTCAGGCCGTCCTTTTTGTCCTTGGGTCTGGTTTTCTTCGTCCGGCTCTGGTTTTGTTCCTCAGGCTCTTGTTTTCTTCCTGAAGCTCTGTATTAGCTCCTCGCGCTCTGTTTTGTTCCTCGGGCTCTGGTTTTGTTCCTTGGCCTCTGGTTTTCTTCCTTGGGCTCTGATTTCGTTCCTCGGGTTCTGGTTTTGTTCCTTGGGGTCTGGTTTTGTTCCTCGGGCTCTGCTTTATTTCCACGGGCTCTGGTTTTGTTCCTCGAGCTCTGGTTTTGTTCCTCGAGCTCTGGTTTTATTCCTTGGGCACTGGTTTTGTCCCTCGGGCTCTGGTTTTCGTTCTTGGACCCTGTTTCTTTACCTCGAGGGGTGGTTTTGTTCCTCTGGCTCTGGCTTGGTTCCTCGGGACCTGGTATTTTTCCTCGGGCTCTGGTTTTGTTCCTCGGACTCTGCTTTTGTTCCTCGAGGGCTGGTTTTGTTTCTCGGGCTCTGGTTTTGTTCCTCGGTTTCTGGTTTGGTTCCTCGGGCCCTGGTTTTATTCCACAGTCTCTGGTTTTCTTCCTATGTCCCTCGGTTTGTTCTTCAGGCCCTCCTTTTGTCCTTGGGCTCTGGTTTTGTTCCTCGGGCTCTGGTTCTCTTCCTCAGGCGCTGATTTTGTTCCTCGGACTCTCGTTTTGTTCCTCGGGCTCTGGTTTTGTTCCTTGAGCTCTGGTTTTCTTCCTCAGGCTCTGGTTTTGTTCCTCAGGCTCTGGTTTTGTTGCTCGGGCACTGGATTTCTTCCTCGAGCTCTCGTTTTTTTCTTCAGGCCCTAGATTTGTTTCTCGGGCTGTGTTATTGTTCCTCAGGCTCTGGTTGTGTTCCGCGGGCTCTGGTTTTGTTCCTTGAGCTCTAGTTTTGTTCTTCGAGCTCTGGTTTTGTTCCTCGGGTCCTGGTTTTCTTTCACGGGCTCTGGTTTTGTTCCTCGGGGTTTTGTTTTGTTCCTTTGGCTCTGATTTTGTTCCTCGGGCTTTGGTTTTGTTCCTTGAGCTCTGGTTTTGTTCCTCGAGGGCTGGTTTTGTTCCTTGGGCTATGGTTTTCTTTCTCGGTCTCTGGCTTGGTTCCTCGGGCCCTGGTTTTTTTCCTCGGGCTCTATTTTTGTTCCTCGGGCTCTTGTTTTCTTCCTCAGGCTCTGGTTTTTTTCATGCAGGGCTGGTTTTTTTCCTCGGGCTCTGGCTTGGTTCCTCGGGCCCTGGTTTTTTGCCTCGGGCTCTGGTTTTCTTCCTCAGGTTCTGGTTTTGTTCCTCGAGCTCTGGTTTTGTTCCTTGGGCACTGGTTTTCTTCCTCGGGCTCTGGTTTTCTTCCTCAGGCTCTGGTTTTTTTCTCGGGCTCTGGATTTCTTCCTCCAGCTCTCGTTTTCTTCTTCAGACCCTAGATTTGTTCCTCGGGGTCTGTTTTTGTTCCTCGGGCTGTGGTTGTGTTCCTCGGGCTCTGGTTTTGTTCCTCGAGCTCTGGTTTTGATCCTCGGGCTCTGGTTTTCTTCCTCAGGATCTGGTGTTGTTCCTCGAGCTCTGGTTTTGTTCCTTGGGCACTGGTTTTGTTCTTCAGGCTCTCGTTTTCTTCCTCGGCATCTGGTTTTGTTCCAAGAGCTTTAGTTTTCTTCCTCGGCCTCTGCTTTTCTTCCTCATGCTCTCGTTTTCTTCCTGAAGCTCTGCATTAGCTCCTCCGGCTCTGCTTTGTTCCTCGGGCTCTGTTTTGTTCCTCGGACTCTGGTTTATTTCCTGAGGATCTGGTTTTGTTCCTCGGGCTCTGGTTTTGTTCCTTGACCTCTGGTTTCCTTCCTCAGGCTCTGATTTCATTCCTCGAGGGCTGGTTTTGTTCCTCACGCTCTGGTGTTGTTGCTCGGGTTCTGCTTTTGTTCCTTGGGGTCTGGTTTTGTTCCTCGGGTCTGCTTTATTTCCACGGGCTCTGGTTTTGTTCCTCGAGCTCTGGTTTTGTTCCTCGAGGGCTGGTTTTGTTCCTTGGTCTATGGTTTTCTTTCTCGGGCTCTGGCTTGGTTCCTCGGGTCCTGGTGTTTTCCTCGGGCTCTATTTTTGTTCCTCGGGCTCTTGTTTTCTTCCTCAGGCTCTGGTATTGTTCCTCGAGGGCTGGTTTTGTTCCTCGGGCTCTGGTTATGTTCCTCGGTTTCTGGTTTGGTTCCTCGGGCCCTGGTTTTATTCCACGGGCTCTGGTTTTGTTCCTCGAGCTCTGGTTTTTTTCCTCGAGGGCTGGTTTTGTTCCTTGGTCTATGGTTTTCTTTCTCGGGCTCTGGCTTGGTTCCTCGGGTCCTGGTTTTTTCCTCGGGCTGTATTTTTGTTCCTCGGGCTCTTGTTTTCTTCCTCAGGCTCTGGTATTGTTCCTCGAGCTCTGGTTTTGTTCCTTGGGCACTGGTTTTCTTCCTTGGGCTCTCGTTTTCTTCCTCGGACTCTCGTTTTGTTCCTCGGGTTGTGATTTTGTTCCTTGAGCTCTGGTTTTCTTCCTCGGGCTCTGGTTTTCTTCCTCAGGCTCTGGTTTTATTGCTCGGGCTCTGGATTTCTTCCTCGAGCTCTTGTTTTCTTCTTCACGCCCTGGATTTGTTCCTCGGGCTCTGTTTTTGTTCCTCGAGCTGTGGTTGTGTTCCTCGGGCTCTGGTTTTATTCCTCGAGCTCTGGTTGTGTTCCTTGGGCACTGGTTTTGTTCCTCGAGCTCTGGTTGTGTTCCTTGGGCTCTGGTTTTGTTCCTTGAGCTCTAGTTTTGTTGTTCGAGCTCTGGTTTTGTTCCTCGGGCTCTGGTTTTCTTTCACGGGCTCTGGTTTTGTTCCTCAGGCTCTGGTTTTATTCCTCAGGCCCTGGTTTTATTCCTCGGGGTTTCGTTTTGTTCCTCGGGCTCTGCTTTATTTCCACTGGCTCTGTTTTTGTTCCTCGAGGGCTGGTTTTGTTTCTTGGGCTATGGTTTTCTTTCCCGGACTCTGGCTTAGTTCCTCGGGCCCTGGTTTTTTTCCTCGGGCTCTATTTTTGTTCCTCGGGCTCTTGTTTTCTTCCTCAGGCTCTGGTTTTGTTCATGGAGGGCTGGTTTTGTTCCTCGGGCTCTGGCTTGGTTCCTCGCGCCCTGTTTTTTTTTCTCGGCCTCTGGTTTTGTTCCTCGGGCTCTGATTTTGTTCCTCGGTTTCTGGTTTGGTTCCTCGGGCCCTGGTTTTATTCCACGGGCTCTGGTTTTCTTCCTATGGCCCCCTTTTTGTTCTTCAGGCCCTCCTTTTTGTCCTTGGCCTTGGTTTTTGTTCCTCGGGCTCTGGTTTTCTTCCTCGGGCTCTGGTTTTCTTCCTCAGGCTCTGGTTTTGTTCTTGGAGGGCTGGTTTTGTTCCTCGGGCTCTGGCTTGGTTCCTCGGGCCCTGTTTTTTTTTTCTCAGCCTCTGGTTTTGTTCCTCGGGCTCTGATTTTGTTCCTCGGTTTCTGGTTTGGTTCCTCGGGCCCTGGTTTTATTCCACGGGCTCTGGTTTTGTTCCTCGGTCTCTGGTTTTCTTCCTCAGGATCTGGTTTTGTTCCTCGAGCTCTGGTTTTGTTCCTTGGGTTCTGGTTTTGTTCCTTGAGATCTGGTTTTCTTCTTCGGGCTCTGGTTTTCTTCCTCAGGCTCTGGTTTTGTTTCTCGAGCTCTGGTTTTGTTCCTCGGGCTCTGCTTTATTTCCACGGGCTCTGGTTTTGTTCCTCGGTTCTGGTTTTGTTCCTTGAGCTCTGGTTTTATTCTTTGCGCTCAGGTTTTCTTCCTCAGGCTCTGTTTTTTTTGCTCAGGCTCTGGATTTCTTCCTCGATCTCTCGTTTTCTTCTTCTCGCCCTGGATTTGTTCCTTGGGCTCTGTTTTTGTTCCTCGGGCGCTGGTTGTGTTCCTCGGGCTCTGGTTGTCTTCCTCGAGCTCTCGTTTTCTTCTTCGGGCCTAGTTTTGTTCCTCGGGCTCTGGTTTTGTTCCTTGAGCTCTAGTTTTGTTCTTTGAGCTCTGGTTTGGTCCATGGGTCCTGGTTTTCTTTCACGGGCTCTGGTTTTGTTCCTCGGGTTTGGTTTTGTTCCTCGAGCTCTGGTTTTGTTCCTATGGCCCTCGTTTTGTTCTTCAGGCCCTCCTTTTTGTCCTTGGGCTCTGGTTTTCTTCCTCCGGTTCTGGTTTTGTTCCTCAGGCTCTTGTTTTCTTCCTGAAGCTCTGTATTAGCTCCTCGCGCTCTGTTTTGTTCCTCGGGCTCTAGTTTAATTCCTTGGCCTCTGGTTTTCTTCCTCGGGTTCTGGTTTTGTTCCTTGGGGTCTGGTTTTGATCCTCGGGCTCTGCTTTATTTCCACGGGCTCTGGTGTTGTTCCTCGAGCTCTGGTTTTGGTCCTTGGGCACTGGTTTTGTTCCTCGGACTCTCGTTTTGTTCCTCGAGGGCTGGTTTTGTTCCTTGGGCTATGGTTTTCTTTCTCGGGCTCTGGCTTGGTTCCTTGGGCCCTGGTTTTTTTCTTCGGGCTCTGGTTTTGTTCCTCGGGCTCTGCTTTTGTTCCGTGAGGGCTGGTTTTGTTTCTCGGGCTCTGGTTTTGTTCCTCGGTTTCTGGGTTGGTTCCTCGGGCCCTGGTTTTATTCCACAGGGTCTGGTATTCTTCCTATGGCCCTCGGTTTGTTCTTCAGGCCCTCCTTTTTGTCCTTGGACTCTGGTTTTGTTCCTCGGGCTCTGGTTCTCTTCCTCAGGCGCTGGTTTTGTTCCTCGGGGTCTGGATTTCTTCCTCGAGCTCTCGTTTTCTTCTTCGGGCCCTGGTTTTGTTTCTCGGGCTCTGATTTTGTTCCTCAGGCTCTGGTTGTGTTCCTCGGGCTCTGGTTTTGTTCCTTGAGCTCTACTTTTGTTCCCCGAGCTCTGGTTTTGTTCCTATGTCCCTCGTTTTGTTCTTCAGGCCGTCCTTTTTGTCCTTGGGTCTGGTTTTCTTCGTCCGGCTCTGGTTTTGTTCCTCAGGCTCTTGTTTTCTTCCTGAAGCTCTGTATTAGCTCCTCGCGCTCTGTTTTGTTCCTCGGGCTCTGGTTTTGTTCCTTGGCCTCTGGTTTTCTTCCTTGGGCTCTGATTTCGTTCCTCGGGTTCTGGTTTTGTTCCTTGGGGTCTGGTTTTGTTCCTCGGGCTCTGCTTTATTTCCACGGGCTCTGGTTTTGTTCCTCGAGCTCTGGTTTTGTTCCTCGAGCTCTGGTTTTATTCCTTGGGCACTGGTTTTGTCCCTCGGGCTCTGGTTTTCGTTCTTGGACCCTGTTTCTTTACCTCGAGGGGTGGTTTTGTTCCTCTGGCTCTGGCTTGGTTCCTCGGGACCTGGTATTTTTCCTCGGGCTCTGGTTTTGTTCCTCGGACTCTGCTTTTGTTCCTCGAGGGCTGGTTTTGTTTCTCGGGCTCTGGTTTTGTTCCTCGGTTTCTGGTTTGGTTCCTCGGGCCCTGGTTTTATTCCACAGTCTCTGGTTTTCTTCCTATGTCCCTCGGTTTGTTCTTCAGGCCCTCCTTTTGTCCTTGGGCTCTGGTTTTGTTCCTCGGGCTCTGGTTCTCTTCCTCAGGCGCTGATTTTGTTCCTCGGACTCTCGTTTTGTTCCTCGGGCTCTGGTTTTGTTCCTTGAGCTCTGGTTTTCTTCCTCAGGCTCTGGTTTTGTTCCTCAGGCTCTGGTTTTGTTGCTCGGGCACTGGATTTCTTCCTCGAGCTCTCGTTTTTTTCTTCAGGCCCTAGATTTGTTTCTCGGGCTGTGTTATTGTTCCTCAGGCTCTGGTTGTGTTCCGCGGGCTCTGGTTTTGTTCCTTGAGCTCTAGTTTTGTTCTTCGAGCTCTGGTTTTGTTCCTCGGGTCCTGGTTTTCTTTCACGGGCTCTGGTTTTGTTCCTCGGGGTTTTGTTTTGTTCCTTTGGCTCTGATTTTGTTCCTCGGGCTTTGGTTTTGTTCCTTGAGCTCTGGTTTTGTTCCTCGAGGGCTGGTTTTGTTCCTTGGGCTATGGTTTTCTTTCTCGGTCTCTGGCTTGGTTCCTCGGGCCCTGGTTTTTTTCCTCGGGCTCTATTTTTGTTCCTCGGGCTCTTGTTTTCTTCCTCAGGCTCTGGTTTTTTTCATGCAGGGCTGGTTTTTTTCCTCGGGCTCTGGCTTGGTTCCTCGGGCCCTGGTTTTTTGCCTCGGGCTCTGGTTTTCTTCCTCAGGTTCTGGTTTTGTTCCTCGAGCTCTGGTTTTGTTCCTTGGGCACTGGTTTTCTTCCTCGGGCTCTGGTTTTCTTCCTCAGGGTCTGGTTTTTTTCTCGGGCTCTGGATTTCTTCCTCCAGCTCTCGTTTTCTTCTTCAGACCCTAGATTTGTTCCTCGGGGTCTGTTTTTGTTCCTCGGGCTGTGGTTGTGTTCCTCGGGCTCTGGTTTTGTTCCTCGAGCTCTGGTTTTGATCCTCGGGCTCTGGTTTTCTTCCTCAGGATCTGGTGTTGTTCCTCGAGCTCTGGTTTTGTTCCTTGGGCACTGGTTTTGTTCTTCAGGCTCTCGTTTTCTTCCTCGGCATCTGGTTTTGTTCCAAGAGCTTTAGTTTTCTTCCTCGGCCTCTGCTTTTCTTCCTCATGCTCTCGTTTTCTTCCTGAAGCTCTGCATTAGCTCCTCCGGCTCTGCTTTGTTCCTCGGGCTCTGTTTTGTTCCTCGGACTCTGGTTTATTTCCTGAGGATCTGGTTTTGTTCCTCGGGCTCTGGTTTTGTTCCTTGACCTCTGGTTTCCTTCCTCAGGCTCTGATTTCATTCCTCGAGGGCTGGTTTTGTTCCTCACGCTCTGGTGTTGTTGCTCGGGTTCTGCTTTTGTTCCTTGGGGTCTGGTTTTGTTCCTCGGGTCTGCTTTATTTCCACGGGCTCTGGTTTTGTTCCTCGAGCTCTGGTTTTGTTCCTCGAGGGCTGGTTTTGTTCCTTGGTCTATGGTTTTCTTTCTCGGGCTCTGGCTTGGTTCCTCGGGTCCTGGTGTTTTCCTCGGGCTCTATTTTTGTTCCTCGGGCTCTTGTTTTCTTCCTCAGGCTCTGGTATTGTTCCTCGAGGGCTGGTTTTGTTCCTCGGGCTCTGGTTATGTTCCTCGGTTTCTGGTTTGGTTCCTCGGGCCCTGGTTTTATTCCACGGGCTCTGGTTTTGTTCCTCGAGCTCTGGTTTTTTTCCTCGAGGGCTGGTTTTGTTCCTTGGTCTATGGTTTTCTTTCTCGGGCTCTGGCTTGGTTCCTCGGGTCCTGGTTTTTTCCTCGGGCTGTATTTTTGTTCCTCGGGCTCTTGTTTTCTTCCTCAGGCTCTGGTATTGTTCCTCGAGCTCTGGTTTTGTTCCTTGGGCACTGGTTTTCTTCCTTGGGCTCTCGTTTTCTTCCTCGGACTCTCGTTTTGTTCCTCGGGTTGTGATTTTGTTCCTTGAGCTCTGGTTTTCTTCCTCGGGCTCTGGTTTTCTTCCTCAGGCTCTGGTTTTATTGCTCGGGCTCTGGATTTCTTCCTCGAGCTCTTGTTTTCTTCTTCACACCCTGGATTTGTTCCTCGGGCTCTGTTTTTGTTCCTCGAGCTGTGGTTGTGTTCCTCGGGCTCTGGTTTTATTCCTCGAGCTCTGGTTGTGTTCCTTGGGCACTGGTTTTGTTCCTCGAGCTCTGGTTGTGTTCCTTGGGCTCTGGTTTTGTTCCTTGAGCTCTAGTTTTGTTGTTCGAGCTCTGGTTTTGTTCCTCGGGCTCTGGTTTTCTTTCACGGGCTCTGGTTTTGTTCCTCAGGCTCTCGTTTTATTCCTCAGGCCCTGGTTTTATTCCTCGGGGTTTCGTTTTGTTCCTCGGGCTCTGCTTTATTTCCACTGGCTCTGTTTTTGTTCCTCGAGGGCTGGTTTTGTTTCTTGGGCTATGGTTTTCTTTCCCGGACTCTGGCTTAGTTCCTCGGGCCCTGGTTTTTTTCCTCGGGCTCTATTTTTGTTCCTCGGGCTCTTGTTTTCTTCCTCAGGCTCTGGTTTTGTTCATGGAGGGCTGGTTTTGTTCCTCGGGCTCTGGCTTGGTTCCTCGCGCCCTGTTTTTTTTTTCTCGGCCTCTGGTTTTGTTCCTCGGGCTCTGATTTTGTTCCTCGGTTTCTGGTTTGGTTCCTCGGGCCCTGGTTTTATTCCACGGGCTCTGGTTTTCTTCCTATGGCCCCCTTTTTGTTCTTCAGGCCCTCCTTTTTGTCCTTGGCCTTGGTTTTTGTTCCTCGGGCTCTGGTTTTCTTCCTCGGGCTCTGGTTTTCTTCCTCAGGCTCTGGTTTTGTTCTTGGAGGGCTGGTTTTGTTCCTCGGGCTCTGGCTTGGTTCCTCGGGCCCTGTTTTTTTTTTCTCAGCCTCTGGTTTTGTTCCTCGGGCTCTGATTTTGTTCCTCGGTTTCTGGTTTGGTTCCTCGGGCCCTGGTTTTATTCCACGGGCTCTGGTTTTGTTCCTCGGTCTCTGGTTTTCTTCCTCAGGATCTGGTTTTGTTCCTCGAGCTCTGGTTTTGTTCCTTGGGTTCTGGTTTTGTTCCTTGAGATCTGGTTTTCTTCTTCGGGCTCTGGTTTTCTTCCTCAGGCTCTGGTTTTGTTTCTCGAGCTCTGGTTTTGTTCCTCGGGCTCTGCTTTATTTCCACGGGCTCTGGTTTTGTTCCTCGGTTCTGGTTTTGTTCCTTGAGCTCTGGTTTTATTCTTTGCGCTCAGGTTTTCTTCCTCAGGCTCTGTTTTTTTTGCTCAGGCTCTGGATTTCTTCCTCGATCTCTCGTTTTCTTCTTCTCGCCCTGGATTTGTTCCTTGGGCTCTGTTTTTGTTCCTCGGGCGCTGGTTGTGTTCCTCGGGCTCTGGTTGTCTTCCTCGAGCTCTCGTTTTCTTCTTCGGGCCTAGTTTTGTTCCTCGGGCTCTGGTTTTGTTCCTTGAGCTCTAGTTTTGTTCTTTGAGCTCTGGTTTGGTCCATGGGTCCTGGTTTTCTTTCACGGGCTCTGGTTTTGTTCCTCGGGTTTGGTTTTGTTCCTCGAGCTCTGGTTTTGTTCCTATGGCCCTCGTTTTGTTCTTCAGGCCCTCCTTTTTGTCCTTGGGCTCTGGTTTTCTTCCTCCGGTTCTGGTTTTGTTCCTCAGGCTCTTGTTTTCTTCCTGAAGCTCTGTATTAGCTCCTCGCGCTCTGTTTTGTTCCTCGGGCTCTAGTTTAATTCCTTGGCCTCTGGTTTTCTTCCTCGGGTTCTGGTTTTGTTCCTTGGGGTCTGGTTTTGATCCTCGGGCTCTGCTTTATTTCCACGGGCTCTGGTGTTGTTCCTCGAGCTCTGGTTTTGGTCCTTGGGCACTGGTTTTGTTCCTCGGACTCTCGTTTTGTTCCTCGAGGGCTGGTTTTGTTCCTTGGGCTATGGTTTTCTTTCTCGGGCTCTGGCTTGGTTCCTTGGGCCCTGGTTTTTTTCTTCGGGCTCTGGTTTTGTTCCTCGGGCTCTGCTTTTGTTCCGTGAGGGCTGGTTTTGTTTCTCGGGCTCTGGTTTTGTTCCTCGGTTTCTGGGTTGGTTCCTCGGGCCCTGGTTTTATTCCACAGGGTCTGGTATTCTTCCTATGGCCCTCGGTTTGTTCTTCAGGCCCTCCTTTTTGTCCTTGGACTCTGGTTTTGTTCCTCGGGCTCTGGTTCTCTTCCTCAGGCGCTGGTTTTGTTCCTCGGGGTCTGGATTTCTTCCTCGAGCTCTCGTTTTCTTCTTCGGGCCCTGGTTTTGTTTCTCGGGCTCTGATTTTGTTCCTCAGGCTCTGGTTGTGTTCCTCGGGCTCTGGTTTTGTTCCTTGAGCTCTACTTTTGTTCCCCGAGCTCTGGTTTTGTTCCTATGTCCCTCGTTTTGTTCTTCAGGCCGTCCTTTTTGTCCTTGGGTCTGGTTTTCTTCGTCCGGCTCTGGTTTTGTTCCTCAGGCTCTTGTTTTCTTCCTGAAGCTCTGTATTAGCTCCTCGCGCTCTGTTTTGTTCCTCGGGCTCTGGTTTTGTTCCTTGGCCTCTGGTTTTCTTCCTTGGGCTCTGATTTCGTTCCTCGGGTTCTGGTTTTGTTCCTTGGGGTCTGGTTTTGTTCCTCGGGCTCTGCTTTATTTCCACGGGCTCTGGTTTTGTTCCTCGAGCTCTGGTTTTGTTCCTCGAGCTCTGGTTTTATTCCTTGGGCACTGGTTTTGTCCCTCGGGCTCTGGTTTTCTTTCTTGGACCCTGTTTCTTTACCTCGAGGGGTGGTTTTGTTCCTCTGGCTCTGGCTTGGTTCCTCGGGACCTGGTATTTTTCCTCGGGCTCTGGTTTTGTTCCTCGGACTCTGCTTTTGTTCCTCGAGGGCTGGTTTTGTTTCTCGGGCTCTGGTTTTGTTCCTCGGTTTCTGGTTTGGTTCCTCGGGCCCTGGTTTTATTCCACAGTCTCTGGTTTTCTTCCTATGTCCCTCGGTTTGTTCTTCAGGCCCTCCTTTTGTCCTTGGGCTCTGGTTTTGTTCCTCGGGCTCTGGTTCTCTTCCTCAGGCGCTGATTTTGTTCCTCGGACTCTCGTTTTGTTCCTCGGGCTCTGGTTTTGTTCCTTGAGCTCTGGTTTTCTTCCTCAGGCTCTGGTTTTGTTCCTCAGGCTCTGGTTTTGTTGCTCGGGCACTGGATTTCTTCCTCGAGCTCTCGTTTTTTTCTTCAGGCCCTAGATTTGTTTCTCGGGCTGTGTTATTGTTCCTCAGGCTCTGGTTGTGTTCCGCGGGCTCTGGTTTTGTTCCTTGAGCTCTAGTTTTGTTCTTCGAGCTCTGGTTTTGTTCCTCGGGTCCTGGTTTTCTTTCACGGGCTCTGGTTTTGTTCCTCGGGGTTTTGTTTTGTTCCTTTGGCTCTGATTTTGTTCCTCGGGCTTTGGTTTTGTTCCTTGAGCTCTGGTTTTGTTCCTCGAGGGCTGGTTTTGTTCCTTGGGCTATGGTTTTCTTTCTCGGTCTCTGGCTTGGTTCCTCGGGCCCTGGTTTTTTTCCTCGGGCTCTATTTTTGTTCCTCGGGCTCTTGTTTTCTTCCTCAGGCTCTGGTTTTTTTCATGCAGGGCTGGTTTTTTTCCTCGGGCTCTGGCTTGGTTCCTCGGGCCCTGGTTTTTTGCCTCGGGCTCTGGTTTTCTTCCTCAGGTTCTGGTTTTGTTCCTCGAGCTCTGGTTTTGTTCCTTGGGCACTGGTTTTCTTCCTCGGGCTCTGGTTTTCTTCCTCAGGGTCTGGTTTTTTTCTCGGGCTCTGGATTTCTTCCTCCAGCTCTCGTTTTCTTCTTCAGACCCTAGATTTGTTCCTCGGGGTCTGTTTTTGTTCCTCGGGCTGTGGTTGTGTTCCTCGGGCTCTGGTTTTGTTCCTCGAGCTCTGGTTTTGATCCTCGGGCTCTGGTTTTCTTCCTCAGGATCTGGTGTTGTTCCTCGAGCTCTGGTTTTGTTCCTTGGGCACTGGTTTTGTTCTTCAGGCTCTCGTTTTCTTCCTCGGCATCTGGTTTTGTTCCAAGAGCTTTAGTTTTCTTCCTCGGCCTCTGCTTTTCTTCCTCATGCTCTCGTTTTCTTCCTGAAGCTCTGCATTAGCTCCTCCGGCTCTGCTTTGTTCCTCGGGCTCTGTTTTGTTCCTCGGACTCTGGTTTATTTCCTGAGGATCTGGTTTTGTTCCTCGGGCTCTGGTTTTGTTCCTTGACCTCTGGTTTCCTTCCTCAGGCTCTGATTTCATTCCTCGAGGGCTGGTTTTGTTCCTCACGCTCTGGTGTTGTTGCTCGGGTTCTGCTTTTGTTCCTTGGGGTCTGGTTTTGTTCCTCGGGTCTGCTTTATTTCCACGGGCTCTGGTTTTGTTCCTCGAGCTCTGGTTTTGTTCCTCGAGGGCTGGTTTTGTTCCTTGGTCTATGGTTTTCTTTCTCGGGCTCTGGCTTGGTTCCTCGGGTCCTGGTGTTTTCCTCGGGCTCTATTTTTGTTCCTCGGGCTCTTGTTTTCTTCCTCAGGCTCTGGTATTGTTCCTCGAGGGCTGGTTTTGTTCCTCGGGCTCTGGTTATGTTCCTCGGTTTCTGGTTTGGTTCCTCGGGCCCTGGTTTTATTCCACGGGCTCTGGTTTTGTTCCTCGAGCTCTGGTTTTTTTCCTCGAGGGCTGGTTTTGTTCCTTGGTCTATGGTTTTCTTTCTCGGGCTCTGGCTTGGTTCCTCGGGTCCTGGTTTTTTCCTCGGGCTGTATTTTTGTTCCTCGGGCTCTTGTTTTCTTCCTCAGGCTCTGGTATTGTTCCTCGAGCTCTGGTTTTGTTCCTTGGGCACTGGTTTTCTTCCTTGGGCTCTCGTTTTCTTCCTCGGACTCTCGTTTTGTTCCTCGGGTTGTGATTTTGTTCCTTGAGCTCTGGTTTTCTTCCTCGGGCTCTGGTTTTCTTCCTCAGGCTCTGGTTTTATTGCTCGGGCTCTGGATTTCTTCCTCGAGCTCTTGTTTTCTTCTTCACGCCCTGGATTTGTTCCTCGGGCTCTGTTTTTGTTCCTCGAGCTGTGGTTGTGTTCCTCGGGCTCTGGTTTTATTCCTCGAGCTCTGGTTGTGTTCCTTGGGCACTGGTTTTGTTCCTCGAGCTCTGGTTGTATTCCTTGGGCTCTGGTTTTGTTCCTTGAGCTCTAGTTTTGTTGTTCGAGCTCTGGTTTTGTTCCTCGGGCTCTGGTTTTCTTTCACGGGCTCTGGTTTTGTTCCTCAGGCTCTGGTTTTATTCCTCAGGCCCTGGTTTTATTCCTCGGGGTTTCGTTTTGTTCCTCGGGCTCTGCTTTATTTCCACTGGCTCTGTTTTTGTTCCTCGAGGGCTGGTTTTGTTTCTTGGGCTATGGTTTTCTTTCCCGGACTCTGGCTTAGTTCCTCGGGCCCTGGTTTTTTTCCTCGGGCTCTATTTTTGTTCCTCGGGCTCTTGTTTTCTTCCTCAGGCTCTGGTTTTGTTCATGGAGGGCTGGTTTTGTTCCTCGGGCTCTGGCTTGGTTCCTCGCGCCCTGTTTTTTTTTTCTCGGCCTCTGGTTTTGTTCCTCGGGCTCTGATTTTGTTCCTCGGTTTCTGGTTTGGTTCCTCGGGCCCTGGTTTTATTCCACGGGCTCTGGTTTTCTTCCTATGGCCCCCTTTTTGTTCTTCAGGCCCTCCTTTTTGTCCTTGGCCTTGGTTTTTGTTCCTCGGGCTCTGGTTTTCTTCCTCGGGCTCTGGTTTTCTTCCTCAGGCTCTGGTTTTGTTCTTGGAGGGCTCGTTTTGTTCCTCGGGCTCTGGCTTGGTTCCTCGGGCCCTGTTTTTTTTTTCTCAGCCTCTGGTTTTGTTCCTCGGGCTCTGATTTTGTTCCTCGGTTTCTGGTTTGGTTCCTCGGGCCCTGGTTTTATTCCACGGGCTCTGGTTTTGTTCCTCGGTCTCTGGTTTTCTTCCTCAGGATCTGGTTTTGTTCCTCGAGCTCTGGTTTTGTTCCTTGGGTTCTGGTTTTGTTCCTTGAGATCTGGTTTTCTTCTTCGGGCTCTGGTTTTCTTCCTCAGGCTCTGGTTTTGTTTCTCGAGCTCTGGTTTTGTTCCTCGGGCTCTGCTTTATTTCCACGGGCTCTGGTTTTGTTCCTCGGTTCTGGTTTTGTTCCTTGAGCTCTGGTTTTATTCTTTGCGCTCAGGTTTTCTTCCTCAGGCTCTGTTTTTTTTGCTCAGGCTCTGGATTTCTTCCTCGATCTCTCGTTTTCTTCTTCTCGCCCTGGATTTGTTCCTCGGGCTCTGTTTTTGTTCCTCGGGCGCTGGTTGTGTTCCTCGGGCTCTGGTTGTCTTCCTCGAGCTCTCGTTTTCTTCTTTGGGCCTAGTTTTGTTCCTCGGGCTCTGGTTTTGTTCCTTGAGCTCCAGTTTTGTTCTTTGAGCTCTGGTTTGGTCCATGGGTCCTGGTTTTCTTTCACGGGCTCTGGTTTTGTTCCTCGGGTTTGGTTTTGTTCCAAGAGCTCTAGTTTTCTTCCTCGGGCTCTGGTTTTCTTCCTCGGGCTCTGGTTTTCTTCCTATGGCCCTGTTATTTTTTTTCAGGCAGTCCTTTTTGTCCTTGGCCTTGGTTTTTGTTCCTCGGGCTCAGGTTTTCTTCCTCAGGATCTGGTTTTGTTCCTCGAGCTCTTGTTTTGTTCCTTGGGCACTGGTTTTGCTCCTCGGGCTCTCGTTTTCTTTCTCGGACTCTCGTATTGTTCCTCGGGTTCTGGTTTTGTTCCTTGAGCTCTGGTTTTCTTCTTTGGGCTCTGGTTTTCTTCCTCAGGCTCTGGTTTTGTTGCTCGGGCTCTGGATTTCTTCCTCCAGCTCTCGTTTTTTTCTTCAGGCCCTAGATTTGTTCCTCGGGCTCTGTTTTTGTTCCTCGGGTGCTGGTTTTGTTCCTTGGGCTCTGGTTTTGTTTCTCGAGCTCTGGTTTTGTTCCTTGGGCTCTGCTTTATTTCCACGGGCTCTGGTTTTGTTCCTCGAGCTCTGGTTTTGTTCCTTCGGCACTGGTTTTGCTCCTCGGGCTCTCGTTTTCTTCCTCGGACTCTCGTTTTGTTCTTCGGGTTCTGGTTTTGTTCCTTGAGCTCTGGTTTTCTTCTTTGGGCTCTGGTTTTCTTCCTCAGGCTCTGGTTTTGTTGCTCGGGCTCTGGATTTCTTCCTGAGGATCTGGTTTTGTTCCTCGGGCTCTGTTTGTTTTTCTCGGGCTCTGGATTTCTTCCTCGAGCTCTCGTTTTCTTCTTCACGCCCTGGATTTGTTCCTCGGGCTCTGTTTTTGTTCCTCGGGTGCTGGTTGTGTTCCTCGGGCTCTGGTTTTGTTCCTTGAGCTCTGGTTGTGTTCCTTGGGCTCTGGTTTTGTTTCTCGAGCTCTGGTTTTGTTCCTCGGGCTCTGCTTTATTTCCACGGGCTCTGGTTTTTTTCCTCGAGCTCTGGTTTTGTTCCTTGGGCACTGGTTTTCTTCCTCGGGCTCTCGTTTTCTTCCTCGGACTCTCGTTTTGATCCTCGGGTTCTGGTTTTGTTCCTTGAGCTCTGGTTTTCTTCCTCGGGCTCTGGTTTTCTTCCTTAGGCTCTGTTTTTTTTGCTCGGGCTCTGGATTTCTTCCTCGAGCTCTCGTTTTCTTCTTCACGCCCTGGATTTGTTCCTCGGGCTCTGTTTTTGTTCCTCGGGCTGTGGTTGTGTTCCTCGGGCTCTGGTTTTGTTCCTTGAGCTGTGGTTGTGTTCCTTGGGCTCTGGTTTTGTTCCTTGAGCTCTAGTTTTGTTGTTCGAGCTCTGGTTTTGTTCCTGGAGCTCTGGTTTTCTTTCACGGGCTCTGGTTTTGTTCCTCAGGCTCTGGTTTTATTCCTCAGGCCCTGGTTTTATTCCTCGGCGTTTCGTTTTGTTCCTCAGGCTCTTCTTTATTTCCACGGACTCTGGTTTTGTTCCTCGAGCTCTGTTTTTGTTCCTCGAGGGCTGGTTTTGTTCCTTGGGCTATGGTTTTCTTTCTCGGGCTCTGGCTTGGGCTCTGGCTTGGTTCCTCGGGCCCTGGTTTTTTGCCTCGGGCTCTGGTTTTGTTCCTCGGGCTCTGGTTTTGTTCCTCGGTTTCTGGTTTTGTTCCTCAGGCTCTGGTTATTCCACGGGCTCTGGTTTTCTTCCTATGGCCCTGTTATTTTTTTTCAGGCCGTCCTTTTTGTCCTTGGCCTTGGTTTTTGTTCCTCGGGCTCAGGTTTTCTTCCTCAGGATCTGGTTTTGTTCCTCGAGCTCTGGTTTTGTTCCTTGGGCACTGGTTTTGCTCCTCGGGCTCTCGTTTTCTTCCTCGGACTCTCGTATTGTTCCTCGGGTTCTGGTTTTGTTCCTTGAGCTCTGGTTTTCTTCTTTGGGCTCTGGTTTTCTTCCTCAGGCTCTGGTTTTGTTGCTCGGGCTCTGGATTTCTTCCTGAGGATCTGGTTTTGTTCCTCGGGCTCTGTTTTTTTTGCTCGGGCTCTGGATTTCTTCCTCGAGCTCTCGTTTTCTTCTTCACGCCCTGGATTTGTTCCTCGGGCTCTGTTTTTGTTCCTCGGGTGCTGGTTGTGTTCCTCGGGCTCTGGTTTTGTTCCTTGAGCTCTGGTTGTGTTCCTTGGGCTCTGGTTTTGTTTCTCGAGCTCTGGTTTTGTTCCTCGGGCTCTGCTTTATTTCCACGGGCTCTGGTTTTGTTCCTCGAGCTCTGGTTTTGTTCCTTGGGCACTGGTTTTCTTCCTCGGGCTCTCGTTTTCTTCCTCGGACTCTCGTTTTGATCCTCGGGTTCTGGTTTTGTTCCTTGAGCTCTGGTTTTCTTCCTCGGGCTCTGGTTTTCTTCCTTAGGCTCTGTTTTTTTTGCTCGGGCTCTGGATTTCTTCCTCGAGCTCTCGTTTTCTTCTTCACGCCCTGGATTTGTTCCTCGGGCTCTGTTTTTGTTCCTCGGGCTGTGGTTGTGTTCCTCGGGCTCTGGTTTTGTTCCTTGAGCTGTGGTTGTGTTCCTTGGGCTCTGGTTTTGTTCCTTGAGCTCTAGTTTTGTTGTTCGAGCTCTGGTTTTGTTCCCGGAGCTCTGGTTTTCTTTCACGGGCTCTGGTTTTGTTCCTCAGGCTCTGGTTTTATTCCTCAGGCCCTGGTTTTATTCCTCGGCGTTTCGTTTTGTTCCTCAGGCTCTTCTTTATTTCCACGGACTCTGGTTTTGTTCCTCGAGCTCTGTTTTTGTTCCTCGAGGGCTGGTTTTGTCCCTTGGGCTATGGTTTTCTTTTTCGGGCTCTGGCTTGGTTCCTCGAGCCCTGGTTCTTTGCCTCGGGCTCTGGTTTTGTTCCTCGGGCTCTGGTTTTGTTCCTCAGTTTCTGGTTTGGTTCCTCGGGCCCTGGTTTTATTCCACGGGCTCTGGTTTTCTTGCTATGGCCCTGTTTTTGTTTTTCAGGCCGTCCTTTTTGTCCTTGGCCTTGGTTTTTGTTCCTCGGGCTCTGGTTTTCTTCCTCAGGATCTGGTTTTGTTCCTCGAGCTCTGGTTTTGTTCCTTGGGTACTGGTTTTCTTCCTCGGGCTCTCGTTTTCTTCCTCGGACTCTCGTTTTGTTCCTCGGGCTCTGGTTTTCTTCCTCAGGCTCTGTTTTTTTTGCTCGGGCTCTGGATTTCTTCCTCGATCTCTCGTTTTCTTCTTCTCGCCCTGGATTTGTTCCTTGGGCTCTGTTTTTGTTCCTCGGGTGCTGGTTGTGTTCCTCGGGCTCTGGTTTTTTTCCTTGAGCTCTGGTTGTGTTCCTTGGGCTCTGGTTTTGTTCCTTGAGCTCTAGTTTTGTTCTTCGAGCTCTGGTTTTGTTCCTGGCGCTCTGGTTTTCTTTCACGGGCTCTGGTTTTGTTCCTCAGGCTCTGGTTTTATTCCTCAGGCCCTGGTTTTATTCTTCGGGGTTTCGTTTTGTTCCTCGGGTTCTGCTTTATTTCCACGGGCTCTGGTTTTGTTCCTCGAGCTCTGTTTTTGTTCCTCGAGGGCTGGTTTTGTTCCTTGGGCTATGGTTTTCTTTCTCGGGCTCTGGCTTGGTTCCTCGGGCCCTGGTTTTTTGCCTCGGGCTCTGGTTTTGTTCCTCGGGCTCTGGTTTTGTTCCTCGGTTTCTGGTTTTGTTCCTCAGGCTCTGGTTATTCCACGGGCTCTGGTTTTCTTCCTATGGCCCTGTTATTTTTTTTCAGGCCGTCCTTTTTGTCCTTGGCCTTGGTTTTTGTTCCTCGGGCTCAGGTTTTCTTCCTCAGGATCTGGTTTTGTTCCTCGAGCTCTGGTTTTGTTCCTTGGGCACTGGTTTTGCTCCTCGGGCTCTCGTTTTCTTCCTCGGACTCTCGTATTGTTCCTCGGGTTCTGGTTTTGTTCCTTGAGCTCTGGTTTTCTTCTTTGGGCTCTGGTTTTCTTCCTCAGGCTCTGGTTTTGTTGCTCGGGCTCTGGATTTCTTCCTGAGGATCTGGTTTTGTTCCTCGGGCTCTGTTTTTTTTGCTCGGGCTCTGGATTTCTTCCTCGAGCTCTCGTTTTCTTCTTCACGCCCTGGATTTGTTCCTCGGGCTCTGTTTTTGTTCCTCGGGTGCTGGTTGTGTTCCTCGGGCTCTGGTTTTGTTCCTTGAGCTCTGGTTGTGTTCCTTGGGCTCTGGTTTTGTTTCTCGAGCTCTGGTTTTGTTCCTCGGGCTCTGCTTTATTTCCACGGGCTCTGGTTTTGTTCCTCGAGCTCTGGTTTTGTTCCTTGGGCACTGGTTTTCTTCCTCGGGCTCTCGTTTTCTTCCTCGGACTCTCGTTTTGATCCTCGGGTTCTGGTTTTGTTCCTTGAGCTCTGGTTTTCTTCCTCGGGCTCTGGTTTTCTTCCTTAGGCTCTGTTTTTTTTGCTCGGGCTCTGGATTTCTTCCTCGAGCTCTCGTTTTCTTCTTCACGCCCTGGATTTGTTCCTCGGGCTCTGTTTTTGTTCCTCGGGCTGTGGTTGTGTTCCTCGGGCTCTGGTTTTGTTCCTTGAGCTGTGGTTGTGTTCCTTGGGCTCTGGTTTTGTTCCTTGAGCTCTAGTTTTGTTGTTCGAGCTCTGGTTTTGTACCCGGAGCTCTGGTTTTCTTTCACGGGCTCTGGTTTTGTTCCTCAGGCTCTGGTTTTATTCCTCAGGCCCTGGTTTTATTCCTCGGCGTTTCGTTTTGTTCCTCAGGCTCTTCTTTATTTCCACGGACCCTGGTTTTGTTCCTCGAGCTCTGTTTTTGTTCCTCGAGGGCTGGTTTTGTTCCTTGGGCTATGGTTTTCTTTCTCGGGCTCTGGCTTGGGCTCTGGCTTGGTTCCTCGGGCCCTGGTTTTTTGCCTCGGGCTCTGGTTTTGTTCCTCGGGCTCTGGTTTTGTTCCTCGGTTTCTGGTTTTGTTCCTCAGGCTCTGGTTATTCCACGGGCTCTGGTTTTCTTCCTATGGCCCTGTTATTTTTTTTCAGGCCGTCCTTTTTGTCCTTGGCCTTGGTTTTTGTTCCTCGGGCTCAGGTTTTCTTCCTCAGGATCTGGTTTTGTTCCTCGAGCTCTGGTTTTGTTCCTTGGGCACTGGTTTTGCTCCTCGGGCTCTTGTTTTCTTCCTCGGACTCTCGTATTGTTCCTCGGGTTCTGGTTTTGTTCCTTGAGCTCTGGTTTTCTTCTTTGGGCTCTGGTTTTCTTCCTCAGGCTCTGGTTTTGTTGCTCGGGCTCTGGATTTCTTCCTGAGGATCTGGTTTTGTTCCTCGGGCTCTGTTTTTTTTGCTCGGGCTCTGGATTTCTTCCTCGAGCTCTCGTTTTCTTCTTCACGCCCTGGATTTGTTCCTCGGGCTCTGTTTTTGTTCCTCGGGTGCTGGTTGTGTTCCTCGGGCTCTGGTTTTGTTCCTTGAGCTCTGGTTGTGTTCCTTGGGCTCTGGTTTTGTTTCTCGAGCTCTGGTTTTGTTCCTCGGGCTCTGCTTTATTTCCACGGGCTCTGGTTTTGTTCCTCGAGCTCTGGTTTTGTTCCTTGGGCACTGGTTTTCTTCCTCGGGCTCTCGTTTTCTTCCTCGGACTCTCGTTTTGATCCTCGGGTTCTGGTTTTGTTCCTTGAGCTCTGGTTTTCTTCCTCGGGCTCTGGTTTTCTTCCTTAGGCTCTGTTTTTTTTGCTCGGGCTCTGGATTTCTTCCTCGAGCTCTCGTTTTCTTCTTCACGCCCTGGATTTGTTCCTCGGGCTCTGTTTTTGTTCCTCGGGCTGTGGTTGTGTTCCTCGGGCTCTGGTTTTGTTCCTTGAGCTGTGGTTGTGTTCCTTGGGCTCTGGTTTTGTTCCTTGAGCTCTAGTTTTGTTGTTCGAGCTCTGGTTTTGTTCCCGGAGCTCTGGTTTTCTTTCACGGGCTCTGGTTTTGTTCCTCAGGCTCTGGTTTTATTCCTCAGGCCCTGGTTTTATTCCTCGGCGTTTCGTTTTGTTCCTCAGGCTCTTCTTTATTTCCACGGACTCTGGTTTTGTTCCTCGAGCTCTGTTTTTGTTCCTCGAGGGCTGGTTTTGTCCCTTGGGCTATGGTTTTCTTTTTCGGGCTCTGGCTTGGTTCCTCGAGCCCTGGTTCTTTGCCTCGGGCTCTGGTTTTGTTCCTCGGGCTCTGGTTTTGTTCCTCAGTTTCTGGTTTGGTTCCTCGGGCCCTGGTTTTATTCCACGGGCTCTGGTTTTCTTGCTATGGCCCTGTTTTTGTTTTTCAGGCCGTCCTTTTTGTCCTTGGCCTTGGTTTTTGTTCCTCGGGCTCTGGTTTTCTTCCTCAGGATCTGGTTTTGTTCCTCGAGCTCTGGTTTTGTTCCTTGGGTACTGGTTTTCTTCCTCGGGCTCTCGTTTTCTTCCTCGGACTCTCGTTTTGTTCCTCGGGCTCTGGTTTTCTTCCTCAGGCTCTGTTTTTTTTGCTCGGGCTCTGGATTTCTTCCTCGATCTCTCGTTTTCTTCTTCTCGCCCTGGATTTGTTCCTTGGGCTCTGTTTTTGTTCCTCGGGTGCTGGTTGTGTTCCTCGGGCTCTGGTTTTTTTCCTTGAGCTCTGGTTGTGTTCCTTGGGCTCTGGTTTTGTTCCTTGAGCTCTAGTTTTGTTCTTCGAGCTCTGGTTTTGTTCCTGGCGCTCTGGTTTTCTTTCACGGGCTCTGGTTTTGTTCCTCAGGCTCTGGTTTTATTCCTCAGGCCCTGGTTTTATTCTTCGGGGTTTCGTTTTGTTCCTCGGGTTCTGCTTTATTTCCACGGGCTCTGGTTTTGTTCCTCGAGCTCTGTTTTTGTTCCTCGAGGGCTGGTTTTGTTCCTTGGGCTATGGTTTTCTTTCTCGGGCTCTGGCTTGGTTCCTCGGGCCCTGGTTTTTTGCCTCGGGCTCTGGTTTTGTTCCTCGGGCTCTGGTTTTGTTCCTCGGTTTCTGGTTTTGTTCCTCAGGCTCTGGTTATTCCACGGGCTCTGGTTTTCTTCCTATGGCCCTGTTATTTTTTTTCAGGCCGTCCTTTTTGTCCTTGGCCTTGGTTTTTGTTCCTCGGGCTCAGGTTTTCTTCCTCAGGATCTGGTTTTGTTCCTCGAGCTCTGGTTTTGTTCCTTGGGCACTGGTTTTGCTCCTCGGGCTCTCGTTTTCTTCCTCGGACTCTCGTATTGTTCCTCGGGTTCTGGTTTTGTTCCTTGAGCTCTGGTTTTCTTCTTTGGGCTCTGGTTTTCTTCCTCAGGCTCTGGTTTTGTTGCTCGGGCTCTGGATTTCTTCCTGAGGATCTGGTTTTGTTCCTCGGGCTCTGTTTTTTTTGCTCGGGCTCTGGATTTCTTCCTCGAGCTCTCGTTTTCTTCTTCACGCCCTGGATTTGTTCCTCGGGCTCTGTTTTTGTTCCTCGGGTGCTGGTTGTGTTCCTCGGGCTCTGGTTTTGTTCCTTGAGCTCTGGTTGTGTTCCTTGGGCTCTGGTTTTGTTTCTCGAGCTCTGGTTTTGTTCCTCGGGCTCTGCTTTATTTCCACGGGCTCTGGTTTTGTTCCTCGAGCTCTGGTTTTGTTCCTTGGGCACTGGTTTTCTTCCTCGGGCTCTCGTTTTCTTCCTCGGACTCTCGTTTTGATCCTCGGGTTCTGGTTTTGTTCCTTGAGCTCTGGTTTTCTTCCTCGGGCTCTGGTTTTCTTCCTTAGGCTCTGTTTTTTTTGCTCGGGCTCTGGATTTCTTCCTCGAGCTCTCGTTTTCTTCTTCACGCCCTGGATTTGTTCCTCGGGCTCTGTTTTTGTTCCTCGGGCTGTGGTTGTGTTCCTCGGGCTCTGGTTTTGTTCCTTGAGCTGTGGTTGTGTTCCTTGGGCTCTGGTTTTGTTCCTTGAGCTCTAGTTTTGTTGTTCGAGCTCTGGTTTTGTACCCGGAGCTCTGGTTTTCTTTCACGGGCTCTGGTTTTGTTCCTCAGGCTCTGGTTTTATTCCTCAGGCCCTGGTTTTATTCCTCGGCGTTTCGTTTTGTTCCTCAGGCTCTTCTTTATTTCCACGGACCCTGGTTTTGTTCCTCGAGCTCTGTTTTTGTTCCTCGAGGGCTGGTTTTGTTCCTTGGGCTATGGTTTTCTTTCTCGGGCTCTGGCTTGGGCTCTGGCTTGGTTCCTCGGGCCCTGGTTTTTTGCCTCGGGCTCTGGTTTTGTTCCTCGGGCTCTGGTTTTGTTCCTCGGTTTCTGGTTTTGTTCCTCAGGCTCTGGTTATTCCACGGGCTCTGGTTTTCTTCCTATGGCCCTGTTATTTTTTTTCAGGCCGTCCTTTTTGTCCTTGGCCTTGGTTTTTGTTCCTCGGGCTCAGGTTTTCTTCCTCAGGATCTGGTTTTGTTCCTCGAGCTCTGGTTTTGTTCCTTGGGCACTGGTTTTGCTCCTCGGGCTCTTGTTTTCTTCCTCGGACTCTCGTATTGTTCCTCGGGTTCTGGTTTTGTTCCTTGAGCTCTGGTTTTCTTCTTTGGGCTCTGGTTTTCTTCCTCAGGCTCTGGTTTTGTTGCTCGGGCTCTGGATTTCTTCCTGAGGATCTGGTTTTGTTCCTCGGGCTCTGTTTTTTTTGCTCGGGCTCTGGATTTCTTCCTCGAGCTCTCGTTTTCTTCTTCACGCCCTGGATTTGTTCCTCGGGCTCTGTTTTTGTTCCTCGGGTGCTGGTTGTGTTCCTCGGGCTCTGGTTTTGTTCCTTGAGCTCTGGTTGTGTTCCTTGGGCTCTGGTTTTGTTTCTCGAGCTCTGGTTTTGTTCCTCGGGCTCTGCTTTATTTCCACGGGCTCTGGTTTTGTTCCTCGAGCTCTGGTTTTGTTCCTTGGGCACTGGTTTTCTTCCTCGGGCTCTCGTTTTCTTCCTCGGACTCTCGTTTTGATCCTCCGTTTCTGGTTTTGTTCCTTGAGCTCTGGTTTTCTTCCTCGGGCTCTGGTTTTCTTCCTTAGGCTCTGTTTTTTTTGCTCGGGCTCTGGATTTCTTCCTCGAGCTCTCGTTTTCTTCTTCACGCCCTGGATTTGTTCCTCGGGCTCTGTTTTTGTTCCTCGGGCTGTGGTTGTGTTCCTCGGGCTCTGGTTTTGTTCCTTGAGCTGTGGTTGTGTTCCTTGGGCTCTGGTTTTGTTCCTTGAGCTCTAGTTTTGTTGTTCGAGCTCTGGTTTTGTTCCCGGAGCTCTGGTTTTCTTTCACGGGCTCTGGTTTTGTTCCTCAGGCTCTGGTTTTATTCCTCAGGCCCTGGTTTTATTCCTCGGCGTTTCGTTTTGTTCCTCAGGCTCTTCTTTATTTCCACGGACTCTGGTTTTGTTCCTCGAGCTCTGTTTTTGTTCCTCGAGGGCTGGTTTTGTCCCTTGGGCTATGGTTTTCTTTTTCGGGCTCTGGCTTGGTTCCTCGGGCCCTGGTTTTTTGCCTCGGGCTCTGGTTTTGTTCCTCGGGCTCTGGTTTTGTTCCTCAGTTTCTGGTTTGGTTCCTCGGGCCCTGGTTTTATTCCACGGGCTCTGGTTTTCTTGCTATGGCCCTGTTTTTGTTTTTCAGGCCGTCCTTTTTGTCCTTGGCCTTGGTTTTTGTTCCTCGGGCTCTGGTTTTCTTCCTCAGGATCTGGTTTTGTTCCTCGAGCTCTGGTTTTGTTCCTTGGGTACTGGTTTTCTTCCTCGGGCTCTCGTTTTCTTCCTCGGACTCTCGTTTTGTTCCTCGGGCTCTGGTTTTCTTCCTCAGGCTCTGTTTTTTTTGCTCGGGCTCTGGATTTCTTCCTCGATCTCTCGTTTTCTTCTTCTCGCCCTGGATTTGTTCCTTGGGCTCTGTTTTTGTTCCTCGGGTGCTGGTTGTGTTCCTCGGGCTCTGGTTTTTTTCCTTGAGCTCTGGTTGTGTTCCTTGGGCTCTGGTTTTGTTCCTTGAGCTCTAGTTTTGTTCTTCGAGCTCTGGTTTTGTTCCTGGCGCTCTGGTTTTCTTTCACGGGCTCTGGTTTTGTTCCTCAGGCTCTGGTTTTATTCCTCAGGCCCTGGTTTTATTCCTCGGGGTTTCGTTTTGTTCCTCGGGTTCTGCTTTATTTCCACGGGCTCTGGTTTTGTTCCTCGAGCTCTGTTTTTGTTCCTCGAGGGCTGGTTTTGTTCCTTGGGCTATGGTTTTCTTTCTCGGGCTCTGGCTTGGTTCCTCGGGCCCTGGTTTTTTGCCTCGGGCTCTGGTTTTGTTCCTCGGGCTCTGGTTTTGTTCCTCGGTTTCTGGTTTTGTTCCTCAGGCTCTGGTTATTCCACGGGCTCTGGTTTTCTTCCTATGGCCCTGTTATTTTTTTTCAGGCCGTCCATTTTGTCCTTGGCCTTGGTTTTTGTTCCTCGGGCTCAGGTTTTCTTCCTCAGGCTCTGGTTTTGTTGCTCGGGCTCTGGATTTCTTCCTGAGGATCTGGTTTTGTTCCTCGGGCTCTTTTTTTTTTGCTCGGGCTCTGGATTTCTTCCTCGAGCTCTCGTTTTCTTCTTCACGCCCTGGATTTGTTCCTCGGGCTCTGTTTTTGTTCCTCGGGCTGTGGTTGTGTTCCTCGGGCTCTGGTTTTGTTCCTTGAGCTCTGGTTGTGTTCCTTGGGCTCTGGTTTTGTTTCTCGAGCTCTGGTTTTGTTCCTCGGGCTCTGCTTTATTTCCACGGGCTCTGGTTTTGTTCCTCGAGCTCTGGTTTTGTTCCTTGGGCACTGGTTTTCTTCCTCGGGCTCTCGTTTTCTTCCTCGGACTCTCGTTTTGATCCTCGGGTTCTGGTTTTGTTCCTTGAGCTCTGGTTTTCTTCCTCGGGCTCTGGTTTTCTTCCTTAGGCTCTGTTTTTTTTGCTCGGGCTCTGGATTTCTTCCTCGAGCTCTCGTTTTCTTCTTCACGCCCTGGATTTGTTCCTCGGGCTCTGTTTTTGTTCCTCGGGCTGTGGTTGTGTTCCTCGGGCTCTGGTTTTGTTCCTTGAGCTGTGGTTGTGTTCCTTGGGCTCTGGTTTTGTTCCTTGAGCTCTAGTTTTGTTGTTCGAGCTCTGGTTTTGTTCCCGGAGCTCTGGTTTTCTTTCACGGGCTCTGGTTTTGTTCCTCAGGCTCTGGTTTTATTCCTCAGGCCCTGGTTTTATTCCTCGGCGTTTCGTTTTGTTCCTCAGGCTCTTCTTTATTTCCACGGACTCTGGTTTTGTTCCTCGAGCTCTGTTTTTGTTCCTCGAGGGCTGGTTTTGTCCCTTGGGCTATGGTTTTCTTTTTCGGGCTCTGGCTTGGTTCCTCGGGCCCTGGTTTTTTGCCTCGGGCTCTGGTTTTGTTCCTCGGGCTCTGGTTTTGTTCCTCAGTTTCTGGTTTGGTTCCTCGGGCCCTGGTTTTATTCCACGGGCTCTGGTTTTCTTGCTATGGCCCTGTTTTTGTTTTTCAGGCCGTCCTTTTTGTCCTTGGCCTTGGTTTTTGTTCCTCGGGCTCTGGTTTTCTTCCTCAGGATCTGGTTTTGTTCCTCGAGCTCTGGTTTTGTTCCTTGGGTACTGGTTTTCTTCCTCGGGCTCTCGTTTTCTTCCTCGGACTCTCGTTTTGTTCCTCGGGCTCTGGTTTTCTTCCTCAGGCTCTGTTTTTTTTGCTCGGGCTCTGGATTTCTTCCTCGATCTCTCGTTTTCTTCTTCTCGCCCTGGATTTGTTCCTTGGGCTCTGTTTTTGTTCCTCGGGTGCTGGTTGTGTTCCTCGGGCTCTGGTTTTTTTCCTTGAGCTCTGGTTGTGTTCCTTGGGCTCTGGTTTTGTTCCTTGAGCTCTAGTTTTGTTCTTCGAGCTCTGGTTTTGTTCCTGGCGCTCTGGTTTTCTTTCACGGGCTCTGGTTTTGTTCCTCAGGCTCTGGTTTTATTCCTCAGGCCCTGGTTTTATTCTTCGGGGTTTCGTTTTGTTCCTCGGGTTCTGCTTTATTTCCACGGGCTCTGGTTTTGTTCCTCGAGCTCTGTTTTTGTTCCTCGAGGGCTGGTTTTGTTCCTTGGGCTATGGTTTTCTTTCTCGGGCTCTGGCTTGGTTCCTCGGGCCCTGTTTTTTTGCCTCGGGCTCTGGTTCTGTTCCTCGGGCTCTGGTTTTGTTCCTCGGTTTCTGGTTTTGTTCCTCAGGCTCTGGTTATTCCACGGGCTCTGGTTTTCTTCCTATGGCCCTGTTATTTTTTTTCAGGCCGTCCTTTTTGTCCTTGGCCTTGGTTTTTGTTCCTCGGGCTCAGGTTTTCTTCCTCAGGATCTGGTTTTGTTCCTCGAGCTCTGGTTTTGTTCCTTGGGCACTGGTTTTGCTCCTCGGGCTCTCGTTTTCTTCCTCGGACTCTCGTATTGTTCCTCGGGTTCTGGTTTTGTTCCTTGAGCTCTGGTTTTCTTCTTTGGGCTCTGGTTTTCTTCCTCAGGCTCTGGTTTTGTTGCTCGGGCTCTGGATTTCTTCCTGAGGATCTGGTTTTGTTCCTCGGGCTCTGTTTTTTTTGCTCGGGCTCTGGATTTCTTCCTCGAGCTCTCGTTTTCTTCTTCACGCCCTGGATTTGTTCCTCGGGCTCTGTTTTTGTTCCTCGGGTGCTGGTTGTGTTCCTCGGGCTCTGGTTTTGTTCCTTGAGCTCTGGTTGTGTTCCTTGGGCTCTGGTTTTGTTTCTCGAGCTCTGGTTTTGTTCCTCGGGCTCTGCTTTATTTCCACGGGCTCTGGTTTTGTTCCTCGAGCTCTGGTTTTGTTCCTTGGGCACTGGTTTTCTTCCTCGGGCTCTCGTTTTCTTCCTCGGACTCTCGTTTTGATCCTCGGGTTCTGGTTTTGTTCCTTGAGCTCTGGTTTTCTTCCTCGGGCTCTGGTTTTCTTCCTTAGGCTCTGTTTTTTTTGCTCGGGCTCTGGATTTCTTCCTCGAGCTCTCGTTTTCTTCTTCACGCCCTGGATTTGTTCCTCGGGCTCTGTTTTTGTTCCTCGGGCTGTGGTTGTGTTCCTCGGGCTCTGGTTTTGTTCCTTGAGCTGTGGTTGTGTTCCTTGGGCTCTGGTTTTGTTCCTTGAGCTCTAGTTTTGTTGTTCGAGCTCTGGTTTTGTTCCCGGAGCTCTGGTTTTCTTTCACGGGCTCTGGTTTTGTTCCTCAGGCTCTGGTTTTATTCCTCAGGCCCTGGTTTTATTCCTCGGCGTTTCGTTTTGTTCCTCAGGCTCTTCTTTATTTCCACGGACCCTGGTTTTGTTCCTCGAGCTCTGTTTTTGTTCCTCGAGGGCTGGTTTTGTTCCTTGGGCTATGGTTTTCTTTCTCGGGCTCTGGGTTGGGCTCTGGCTTGGTTCCTCGGGCCCTGTTTTTTTGCCTCGGGCTCTGGTTTTGTTCCTCGGGCTCTGGTTTTGTTCCTCGGTTTCTGGTTTTGTTCCTCAGGCTCTGGTTATTCCACGGGCTCTGGTTTTCTTCCTATGGCCCTGTTATTTTTTTTCAGGCCGTCCTTTTTGTCCTTGGCCTTGGTTTTTGTTCCTCGGGCTCAGGTTTTCTTCCTCAGGATCTGGTTTTGTTCCTCGAGCTCTGGTTTTGTTCCTTGGGCACTGGTTTTGCTCCTCGGGCTCTCGTTTTCTTCCTCGGACTCTCGTATTGTTCCTCGGGTTCTGGTTTTGTTCCTTGAGCTCTGGTTTTCTTCTTTGGGCTCTGGTTTTCTTCCTCAGGCTCTGGTTTTGTTGCTCGGGCTCTGGATTTCTTCCTGAGGATCTGGTTTTGTTCCTCGGGCTCTGTTTTTTTTGCTCGGGCTCTGGATTTCTTCCTCGAGCTCTCGTTTTCTTCTTCACGCCCTGGATTTGTTCCTCGGGCTCTGTTTTTGTTCCTCGGGTGCTGGTTGTGTTCCTCGGGCTCTGGTTTTGTTCCTTGAGCTCTGGTTTTGTTCCTCGGGCTCTGCTTTATTTCCACGGGCTCTGGTTTTGTTCCTCGAGCTCTGGTTTTGTTCCTTGGGCACTGGTTTTCTTCCTCGGGCTCTCGTTTTCTTCCTCGGACTCTCGTTTTGATCCTCGGGTTCTGGTTTTGTTCCTTGAGCTCTGGTTTTCTTCCTCGGGCTCTGGTTTTCTTCCTTAGGCTCTGTTTTTTTTGCTCGGGCTCTGGATTTCTTCCTCGAGCTCTCGTTTTCTTCTTCACGCCCTGGATTTGTTCCTCGGGCTCTGTTTTTGTTCCTCGGGCTGTGGTTGTGTTCCTCGGGCTCTGGTTTTGTTCCTTGAGCTGTGGTTGTGTTCCTTGGGCTCTGGTTTTGTTCCTTGAGCTCTAGTTTTGTTGTTTGAGCTCTGGTTTTGTTCCCGGAGCTCTGGTTTTCTTTCACGGGCTCTGGTTTTGTTCCTCGGGCTCTGGTTTTATTCCTCAGGCCCTGGTTTTATTCCTCGGCGTTTCGTTTTGTTCCTCAGGCTCTTCTTTATTTCCACGGACCCTGGTTTTGTTCCTCGAGCTCTGTTTTTGTTCCTCGAGGGCTGGTTTTGTCCCTTGGGCTATGGTTTTCTTTTTCGGGCTCTGGCTTGGTTCCTCGGGCCCTGGTTCTTTGCCTCGGGCTCTGGTTTTGTTCCTCGGGCTCTGGTTTTGTTCCTCGGTTTCTGGTTTGGTTCCTCGGGCCCTGGTTTTATTCCACGGGCTCTGGTTTTCTTGCTATGGCCCTGTTTTTGTTTTTCAGGCCGTCCTTTTTGTCCTTGGCCTTGGTTTTTGTTCCTCGGGCTCTGGTTTTCTTCCTCAGGATCTGGTTTTGTTCCTCGAGCTCTGGTTTTGTTCCTTGGGTACTGGTTTTCTTCCTCGGGCTCTCGTTTTCTTCCTCGGACTCTCGTTTTGTTCCTCGGGTTCTGGTTTTGTTCCTTGAGCTCTGGTTTTCTTCCTCGGGCTCTGGTTTTCTTCCTCAGGCTCTGTTTTTTTTGCTCGGGCTCTGGATTTCTTCCTCGATCTCTCGTTTTCTTCTTCTCACCCTGGATTTGTTCCTTGGGCTCTGTTTTTGTTCCTCGGGCGCTGGTTGTGTTCCTCGGGCTCTGGTTTTTTTCCTTGAGCTCTGGTTGTGTTCCTTGGGCTCTGGTTTTGTTCCTTGAGCTCTAGTTTTGTTCTTCGAGCTCTGGTTTTGTTCCTGGCGCTCTGGTTTTCTTTCACGGGCTCTGGTTTTGTTCCTCAGGCTCTGGTTTTATTCCTCAGGCCCTGGTTTTATTCCTCGGGGTTTCGTTTTGTTCCTCGGGTTCTGCTTTATTTCCACGGGCTCTGGTTTTGTTCCTCGAGCTCTGTTTTTGTTCCTCGAGGGCTGGTTTTGTTCCTTGGGCTATGGTTTTCTTTCTCGGGCTCTGGCTTGGTTCCTCGGGCTCTGGTTTTGTTCCTCGGTTTCTGGTTTTGTTCCTCAGGCTCTGGTTATTCCACGGGCTCTGGTTTTCTTCCTATGGCCCTGTTATTTTTTTTCAGGCCGTCCTTTTTGTCCTTGGCCTTGGTTTTTGTTCCTCGGGCTCAGGTTTTCTTCCTCAGGATCTGGTTTTGTTCCTCGAGCTCTGGTTTTGTTCCTTGGGCACTGGTTTTGCTCCTCGGGCTCTCGTTTTCTTCCTCGGACTCTCGTATTGTTCCTCGGGTTCTGGTTTTGTTCCTTGAGCTCTGGTTTTCTTCTTTGGGCTCTGGTTTTCTTCCTCAGGCTCTGGTTTTGTTGCTCGGGCTCTGGATTTCTTCCTGAGGATCTGGTTTTGTTCCTCGGGCTCTGTTTTTTTTGCTCGGGCTCTGGATTTCTTCCTCGAGCTCTCGTTTTCTTCTTCACGCCCTGGATTTGTTCCTCGGGCTCTGTTTTTGTTCCTCGGGCTGTGGTTGTGTTCCTCGGGCTCTGGTTTTGTTCCTTGAGCTCTGGTTGTGTTCCTTGGGCTCTGGTTTTGTTTCTCGAGCTCTGGTTTTGTTCCTCGGGCTCTGCTTTATTTCCACGGGCTCTGGTTTTGTTCCTCGAGCTCTGGTTTTGTTCCTTGGGCACTGGTTTTCTTCCTCGGGCTCTCGTTTTCTTCCTCGGACTCTCGTTTTGATCCTCGGGTTCTGGTTTTGTTCCTTGAGCTCTGGTTTTCTTCCTCGGGCTCTGGTTTTCTTCCTTAGGCTCTGTTTTTTTTGCTCGGGCTCTGGATTTCTTCCTCGAGCTCTCGTTTTCTTCTTCACGCCCTGGATTTGTTCCTCGGGCTCTGTTTTTGTTCCTCGGGCTGTGGTTGTGTTCCTCGGGCTCTGGTTTTGTTCCTTGAGCTGTGGTTGTGTTCCTTGGGCTCTGGTTTTGTTCCTTGAGCTCTAGTTTTGTTGTTCGAGCTCTGGTTTTGTTCCCGGAGCTCTGGTTTTCTTTCACGGGCTCTGGTTTTGTTCCTCAGGCTCTGGTTTTATTCCTCAGGCCCTGGTTTTATTCCTCGGCGTTTCGTTTTGTTCCTCAGGCTCTTCTTTATTTCCACGGACTCTGGTTTTGTTCCTCGAGCTCTGTTTTTGTTCCTCGAGGGCTGGTTTTGTCCCTTGGGCTATGGTTTTCTTTTTCGGGCTCTGGCTTGGTTCCTCGGGCCCTGGTTTTTTGCCTCGGGCTCTGGTTTTGTTCCTCGGGCTCTGGTTTTGTTCCTCAGTTTCTGGTTTGGTTCCTCGGGCCCTGGTTTTATTCCACGGGCTCTGGTTTTCTTGCTATGGCCCTGTTTTTGTTTTTCAGGCCGTCCTTTTTGTCCTTGGCCTTGGTTTTTGTTCCTCGGGCTCTGGTTTTCTTCCTCAGGATCTGGTTTTGTTCCTCGAGCTCTGGTTTTGTTCCTTGGGTACTGGTTTTCTTCCTCGGGCTCTCGTTTTCTTCCTCGGACTCTCGTTTTGTTCCTCGGGCTCTGGTTTTCTTCCTCAGGCTCTGTTTTTTTTGCTCGGGCTCTGGATTTCTTCCTCGATCTCTCGTTTTCTTCTTCTCGCCCTGGATTTGTTCCTTGGGCTCTGTTTTTGTTCCTCGGGCGCTGGTTGTGTTCCTCGGGCTCTGGTTTTTTTCCTTGAGCTCTGGTTGTGTTCCTTGGGCTCTGGTTTTGTTCCTTGAGCTCTAGTTTTGTTCTTCGAGCTCTGGTTTTGTTCCTGGCGCTCTGGTTTTCTTTCACGGGCTCTGGTTTTGTTCCTCAGGCTCTGGTTTTATTCCTCAGGCCCTGGTTTTATTCCTCGGGGTTTCGTTTTGTTCCTCGGGTTCTGCTTTATTTCCACGGGCTCTGGTTTTGTTCCTCGAGCTCTGTTTTTGTTCCTCGAGGGCTGGTTTTGTTCCTTGGGCTATTGTTTTCTTTCTCGGGCTCTGGCTTGGTTCCTCGGGCCCTGGTTTTTTGCCTCGGGCTCTGGTTTTGTTCCTCGGGCTCTGGTTTTGTTCCTCGGTTTCTGGTTTTGTTCCTCAGGCTCTGGTTATTCCACGGGCTCTGGTTTTCTTCCTATGGCCCTGTTATTTTTTTTCAGGCCGTCCTTTTTGTCCTTGGCCTTGGTTTTTGTTCCTCGGGCTCAGGTTTTCTTCCTCAGGATCTGGTTTTGTTCCTCGAGCTCTGGTTTTGTTCCTTGGGCACTGGTTTTGCTCCTCGGGCTCTCGTTTTCTTCCTCGGACTCTCGTATTGTTCCTCGGGTTCTGGTTTTGTTCCTTGAGCTCTGGTTTTCTTCTTTGGGCTCTGGTTTTCTTCCTCAGGCTCTGGTTTTGTTGCTCGGGCTCTGGATTTCTTCCTGAGGATCTGGTTTTGTTCCTCGGGCTCTGTTTTTTTTGCTCGGGCTCTGGATTTCTTCCTCGAGCTCTCGTTTTCTTCTTCACGCCCTGGATTTGTTCCTCGGGCTCTGTTTTTGTTCCTCGGGTGCTGGTTGTGTTCCTCGGGCTCTGGTTTTGTTCCTTGAGCTCTGGTTGTGTTCCTTGGGCTCTGGTTTTGTTTCTCGAGCTCTGGTTTTGTTCCTCGGGCTCTGCTTTATTTCCACGGGCTCTGGTTTTGTTCCTCGAGCTCTGGTTTTGTTCCTTGGGCACTGGTTTTCTTCCTCGGGCTCTCGTTTTCTTCCTCGGACTCTCGTTTTGATCCTCGGGTTCTGGTTTTGTTCCTTGAGCTCTGGTTTTCTTCCTCGGGCTCTGGTTTTCTTCCTTAGGCTCTGTTTTTTTTGCTCGGGCTCTGGATTTCTTCCTCGAGCTCTCGTTTTCTTCTTCACGCCCTGGATTTGTTCCTCGGGCTCTGTTTTTGTTCCTCGGGCTGTGGTTGTGTTCCTCGGGCTCTGGTTTTGTTCCTTGAGCTGTGGTTGTGTTCCTTGGGCTCTGGTTTTGTTCCTTGAGCTCTAGTTTTGTTCTTCGAGCTCTGGTTTTGTTCCTGGCGCTCTGGTTTTCTTTCACGGGCTCTGGTTTTGTTCCTCAGGCTCTGGTTTTATTCCTCAGGCCCTGGTTTTATTCCTCGGGGTTTCGTTTTGTTCCTCGGGTTCTGCTTTATTTCCACGGGCTCTGGTTTTGTTCCTCGAGCTCTGTTTTTGTTCCTCGAGGGCTGGTTTTGTTCCTTGGGCTATGGTTTTCTTTCTCGGGCTCTGGCTTGGTTCCTCGGGCCCTGGTTTTTTGCCTCGGGCTCTGGTTTTGTTCCTCGGGCTCTGGTTTTGTTCCTCGGTTTCTGGTTTTGTTCCTCAGGCTCTGGTTATTCCACGGGCTCTGGTTTTCTTCCTATGGCCCTGTTATTTTTTTTCAGGCCGTCCTTTTTGTCCTTGGCCTTGGTTTTTGTTCCTCGGGCTCAGGTTTTCTTCCTCAGGATCTGGTTTTGTTCCTCGAGCTCTGGTTTTGTTCCTTGGGCACTGGTTTTGCTCCTCGGGCTCTCGTTTTCTTCCTCGGACTCTCGTATTGTTCCTCGGGTTCTGGTTTTGTTCCTTGAGCTCTGGTTTTCTTCTTTGGGCTCTGGTTTTCTTCCTCAGGCTCTGGTTTTGTTGCTCGGGCTCTGGATTTCTTCCTGAGGATCTGGTTTTGTTCCTCGGGCTCTGTTTTTTTTGCTCGGGCTCTGGATTTCTTCCTCGAGCTCTCGTTTTCTTCTTCACGCCCTGGATTTGTTCCTCGGGCTCTGTTTTTGTTCCTCGGGTGCTGGTTGTGTTCCTCGGGCTCTGGTTTTGTTCCTTGAGCTCTGGTTGTGTTCCTTGGGCTCTGGTTTTGTTTCTCGAGCTCTGGTTTTGTTCCTCGGGCTCTGCTTTATTTCCACGGGCTCTGGTTTTGTTCCTCGAGCTCTGGTTTTGTTCCTTGGGCACTGGTTTTCTTCCTCGGGCTCTCGTTTTCTTCCTCGGACTCTCGTTTTGATCCTCGGGTTCTGGTTTTGTTCCTTGAGCTCTGGTTTTCTTCCTCGGGCTCTGGTTTTCTTCCTTAGGCTCTGTTTTTTTTGCTCGGGCTCTGGATTTCTTCCTCGAGCTCTCGTTTTCTTCTTCACGCCCTGGATTTGTTCCTCGGGCTCTGTTTTTGTTCCTCGGGCTGTGGTTGTGTTCCTCGGGCTCTGGTTTTGTTCCTTGAGCTGTGGTTGTGTTCCTTGGGCTCTGGTTTTGTTCCTTGAGCTCTAGTTTTGTTGTTCGAGCTCTGGTTTTGTTCCCGGAGCTCTGGTTTTCTTTCACGGGCTCTGGTTTTGTTCCTCAGGCTCTGGTTTTATTCCTCAGGCCCTGGTTTTATTCCTCGGCGTTTCGTTTTGTTCCTCAGGCTCTTCTTTATTTCCACGGACTCTGGTTTTGTTCCTCGAGCTCTGTTTTTGTTCCTCGAGGGCTGGTTTTGTCCCTTGGGCTATGGTTTTCTTTTTCGGGCTCTGGCTTGGTTCCTCGGGCCCTGGTTTTTTGCCTCGGACTCTGGTTTTGTTCCTCGGGCTCTGGTTTTGTTCCTCAGTTTCTGGTTTGGTTCCTCGGGCCCTGGTTTTATTCCACGGGCTCTGGTTTTCTTGCTATGGCCCTGTTTTTGTTTTTCAGGCCGTCCTTTTTGTCCTTGGCCTTGGTTTTTGTTCCTCGGGCTCTGGTTTTCTTCCTCAGGATCTGGTTTTGTTCCTCGAGCTCTGGTTTTGTTCCTTGGGTACTGGTTTTCTTCCTCGGGCTCTCGTTTTCTTCCTCGGACTCTCGTTTTGTTCCTCGGGCTCTGGTTTTGTTCCTTGAGCTCTGGTTTTCTTCCTCGGGCTCTGGTTTTCTTCCTCAGGCTCTGTTTTTTTTGCTCGGGCTCTGGATTTCTTCCTCGATCTCTCGTTTTCTTCTTCTCACCCTGGATTTGTTCCTTGGGCTCTGTTTTTGTTCCTCGGGCGCTGGTTGTGTTCCTCGGGCTCTGGTTTTTTTCCTTGAGCTCTGGTTGTGTTCCTTGGGCTCTGGTTTTGTTCCTTGAGCTCTAGTTTTGTTCTTCGAGCTCTGGTTTTGTTCCTGGCGCTCTGGTTTTCTTTCACGGGCTCTGGTTTTGTTCCTCAGGCTCTGGTTTTATTCCTCAGGCCCTGGTTTTATTCCTCGGGGTTTCGTTTTGTTCCTCGGGTTCTGCTTTATTTCCACGGGCTCTGGTTTTGTTCCTCGAGCTCTGTTTTTGTTCCTCGAGGGCTGGTTTTGTTCCTTGGGCTATGGTTTTCTTTCTCGGGCTCTGGCTTGGTTCCTCGGGCTCTGGTTTTGTTCCTCGGTTTCTGGTTTTGTTCCTCAGGCTCTGGTTATTCCACGGGCTCTGGTTTTCTTCCTATGGCCCTGTTATTTTTTTTCAGGCCGTCCTTTTTGTCCTTGGCCTTGGTTTTTGTTCCTCGGGCTCAGGTTTTCTTCCTCAGGATCTGGTTTTGTTCCTCGAGCTCTGGTTTTGTTCCTTGGGCACTGGTTTTGCTCCTCGGGCTCTCGTTTTCTTCCTCGGACTCTCGTATTGTTCCTCGGGTTCTGGTTTTGTTCCTTGAGCTCTGGTTTTCTTCTTTGGGCTCTGGTTTTCTTCCTCAGGCTCTGGTTTTGTTGCTCGGGCTCTGGATTTCTTCCTGAGGATCTGGTTTTGTTCCTCGGGCTCTGTTTTTTTTGCTCGGGCTCTGGATTTCTTCCTCGAGCTCTCGTTTTCTTCTTCACGCCCTGGATTTGTTCCTCGGGCTCTGTTTTTGTTCCTCGGGCTGTGGTTGTGTTCCTCGGGCTCTGGTTTTGTTCCTTGAGCTCTGGTTGTGTTCCTTGGGCTCTGGTTTTGTTTCTCGAGCTCTGGTTTTGTTCCTCGGGCTCTGCTTTATTTCCACGGGCTCTGGTTTTGTTCCTCGAGCTCTGGTTTTGTTCCTTGGGCACTGGTTTTCTTCCTCGGGCTCTCGTTTTCTTCCTCGGACTCTCGTTTTGATCCTCGGGTTCTGGTTTTGTTCCTTGAGCTCTGGTTTTCTTCCTCGGGCTCTGGTTTTCTTCCTTAGGCTCTGTTTTTTTTGCTCGGGCTCTGGATTTCTTCCTCGAGCTCTCGTTTTCTTCTTCACGCCCTGGATTTGTTCCTCGGGCTCTGTTTTTGTTCCTCGGGCTGTGGTTGTGTTCCTCGGGCTCTGGTTTTGTTCCTTGAGCTGTGGTTGTGTTCCTTGGGCTCTGGTTTTGTTCCTTGAGCTCTAGTTTTGTTGTTCGAGCTCTGGTTTTGTTCCCGGAGCTCTGGTTTTCTTTCACGGGCTCTGGTTTTGTTCCTCAGGCTCTGGTTTTATTCCTCAGGCCCTGGTTTTATTCCTCGGCGTTTCGTTTTGTTCCTCAGGCTCTTCTTTATTTCCACGGACTCTGGTTTTGTTCCTCGAGCTCTGTTTTTGTTCCTCGAGGGCTGGTTTTGTCCCTTGGGCTATGGTTTTCTTTTTCGGGCTCTGGCTTGGTTCCTCGGGCCCTGGTTTTTTGCCTCGGGCTCTGGTTTTGTTCCTCGGGCTCTGGTTTTGTTCCTCAGTTTCTGGTTTGGTTCCTCGGGCCCTGGTTTTATTCCACGGGCTCTGGTTTTCTTGCTATGGCCCTGTTTTTGTTTTTCAGGCCGTCCTTTTTGTCCTTGGCCTTGGTTTTTGTTCCTCGGGCTCTGGTTTTCTTCCTCAGGATCTGGTTTTGTTCCTCGAGCTCTGGTTTTGTTCCTTGGGTACTGGTTTTCTTCCTCGGGCTCTCGTTTTCTTCCTCGGACTCTCGTTTTGTTCCTCGGGCTCTGGTTTTCTTCCTCAGGCTCTGTTTTTTTTGCTCGGGCTCTGGATTTCTTCCTCGATCTCTCGTTTTCTTCTTCTCGCCCTGGATTTGTTCCTTGGGCTCTGTTTTTGTTCCTCGGGCGCTGGTTGTGTTCCTCGGGCTCTGGTTTTTTTCCTTGAGCTCTGGTTGTGTTCCTTGGGCTCTGGTTTTGTTCCTTGAGCTCTAGTTTTGTTCTTCGAGCTCTGGTTTTGTTCCTGGCGCTCTGGTTTTCTTTCACGGGCTCTGGTTTTGTTCCTCAGGCTCTGGTTTTATTCCTCAGGCCCTGGTTTTATTCCTCGGGGTTTCGTTTTGTTCCTCGGGTTCTGCTTTATTTCCACGGGCTCTGGTTTTGTTCCTCGAGCTCTGTTTTTGTTCCTCGAGGGCTGGTTTTGTTCCTTGGGCTATTGTTTTCTTTCTCGGGCTCTGGCTTGGTTCCTCGGGCCCTGGTTTTTTGCCTCGGGCTCTGGTTTTGTTCCTCGGGCTCTGGTTTTGTTCCTCGGTTTCTGGTTTTGTTCCTCAGGCTCTGGTTATTCCACGGGCTCTGGTTTTCTTCCTATGGCCCTGTTATTTTTTTTCAGGCCGTCCTTTTTGTCCTTGGCCTTGGTTTTTGTTCCTCGGGCTCAGGTTTTCTTCCTCAGGATCTGGTTTTGTTCCTCGAGCTCTGGTTTTGTTCCTTGGGCACTGGTTTTGCTCCTCGGGCTCTCGTTTTCTTCCTCGGACTCTCGTATTGTTCCTCGGGTTCTGGTTTTGTTCCTTGAGCTCTGGTTTTCTTCTTTGGGCTCTGGTTTTCTTCCTCAGGCTCTGGTTTTGTTGCTCGGGCTCTGGATTTCTTCCTGAGGATCTGGTTTTGTTCCTCGGGCTCTGTTTTTTTTGCTCGGGCTCTGGATTTCTTCCTCGAGCTCTCGTTTTCTTCTTCACGCCCTGGATTTGTTCCTCGGGCTCTGTTTTTGTTCCTCGGGTGCTGGTTGTGTTCCTCGGGCTCTGGTTTTGTTCCTTGAGCTCTGGTTGTGTTCCTTGGGCTCTGGTTTTGTTTCTCGAGCTCTGGTTTTGTTCCTCGGGCTCTGCTTTATTTCCACGGGCTCTGGTTTTGTTCCTCGAGCTCTGGTTTTGTTCCTTGGGCACTGGTTTTCTTCCTCGGGCTCTCGTTTTCTTCCTCGGACTCTCGTTTTGATCCTCGGGTTCTGGTTTTGTTCCTTGAGCTCTGGTTTTCTTCCTCGGGCTCTGGTTTTCTTCCTTAGGCTCTGTTTTTTTTGCTCGGGCTCTGGATTTCTTCCTCGAGCTCTCGTTTTCTTCTTCACGCCCTGGATTTGTTCCTCGGGCTCTGTTTTTGTTCCTCGGGCTGTGGTTGTGTTCCTCGGGCTCTGGTTTTGTTCCTTGAGCTGTGGTTGTGTTCCTTGGGCTCTGGTTTTGTTCCTTGAGCTCTAGTTTTGTTCTTCGAGCTCTGGTTTTGTTCCTGGCGCTCTGGTTTTCTTTCACGGGCTCTGGTTTTGTTCCTCAGGCTCTGGTTTTATTCCTCAGGCCCTGGTTTTATTCCTCGGGGTTTCGTTTTGTTCCTCGGGTTCTGCTTTATTTCCACGGGCTCTGGTTTTGTTCCTCGAGCTCTGTTTTTGTTCCTCGAGGGCTGGTTTTGTTCCTTGGGCTATGGTTTTCTTTCTCGGGCTCTGGCTTGGTTCCTCGGGCCCTGGTTTTTTGCCTCGGGCTCTGGTTTTGTTCCTCGGGCTCTGGTTTTGTTCCTCGGTTTCTGGTTTTGTTCCTCAGGCTCTGGTTATTCCACGGGCTCTGGTTTTCTTCCTATGGCCCTGTTATTTTTTTTCAGGCCGTCCTTTTTGTCCTTGGCCTTGGTTTTTGTTCCTCGGGCTCAGGTTTTCTTCCTCAGGATCTGGTTTTGTTCCTCGAGCTCTGGTTTTGTTCCTTGGGCACTGGTTTTGCTCCTCGGGCTCTCGTTTTCTTCCTCGGACTCTCGTATTGTTCCTCGGGTTCTGGTTTTGTTCCTTGAGCTCTGGTTTTCTTCTTTGGGCTCTGGTTTTCTTCCTCAGGCTCTGGTTTTGTTGCTCGGGCTCTGGATTTCTTCCTGAGGATCTGGTTTTGTTCCTCGGGCTCTGTTTTTTTTGCTCGGGCTCTGGATTTCTTCCTCGAGCTCTCGTTTTCTTCTTCACGCCCTGGATTTGTTCCTCGGGCTCTGTTTTTGTTCCTCGGGTGCTGGTTGTGTTCCTCGGGCTCTGGTTTTGTTCCTTGAGCTCTGGTTGTGTTCCTTGGGCTCTGGTTTTGTTTCTCGAGCTCTGGTTTTGTTCCTCGGGCTCTGCTTTATTTCCACGGGCTCTGGTTTTGTTCCTCGAGCTCTGGTTTTGTTCCTTGGGCACTGGTTTTCTTCCTCGGGCTCTCGTTTTCTTCCTCGGACTCTCGTTTTGATCCTCGGGTTCTGGTTTTGTTCCTTGAGCTCTGGTTTTCTTCCTCGGGCTCTGGTTTTCTTCCTTAGGCTCTGTTTTTTTTGCTCGGGCTCTGGATTTCTTCCTCGAGCTCTCGTTTTCTTCTTCACGCCCTGGATTTGTTCCTCGGGCTCTGTTTTTGTTCCTCGGGCTGTGGTTGTGTTCCTCGGGCTCTGGTTTTGTTCCTTGAGCTGTGGTTGTGTTCCTTGGGCTCTGGTTTTGTTCCTTGAGCTCTAGTTTTGTTGTTCGAGCTCTGGTTTTGTTCCCGGAGCTCTGGTTTTCTTTCACGGGCTCTGGTTTTGTTCCTCAGGCTCTGGTTTTATTCCTCAGGCCCTGGTTTTATTCCTCGGCGTTTCGTTTTGTTCCTCAGGCTCTTCTTTATTTCCACGGACTCTGGTTTTGTTCCTCGAGCTCTGTTTTTGTTCCTCGAGGGCTGGTTTTGTCCCTTGGGCTATGGTTTTCTTTTTCGGGCTCTGGCTTGGTTCCTCGGGCCCTGGTTTTTTGCCTCGGGCTCTGGTTTTGTTCCTCGGGCTCTGGTTTTGTTCCTCAGTTTCTGGTTTGGTTCCTCGGGCCCTGGTTTTATTCCACGGGCTCTGGTTTTCTTGCTATGGCCCTGTTTTTGTTTTTCAGGCCGTCCTTTTTGTCCTTGGCCTTGGTTTTTGTTCCTCGGGCTCAGGTTTTCTTCCTCAGGATCTGGTTTTGTTCCTCGAGCTCTGGTTTTGTTCCTTGGGTACTGGTTTTCTTCCTCGGGCTCTCGTTTTCTTCCTCGGACTCTCGTTTTGTTCCTCGGGCTCTGGTTTTCTTCCTCAGGCTCTGTTTTTTTTGCTCGGGCTCTGGATTTCTTCCTCGATCTCTCGTTTTCTTCTTCTCGCCCTGGATTTGTTCCTTGGGCTCTGTTTTTGTTCCTCGGGCGCTGGTTGTGTTCCTCGGGCTCTGGTTTTTTTCCTTGAGCTCTGGTTGTGTTCCTTGGGCTCTGGTTTTGTTCCTTGAGCTCTAGTTTTGTTCTTCGAGCTCTGGTTTTGTTCCTGGCGCTCTGGTTTTCTTTCACGGGCTCTGGTTTTGTTCCTCAGGCTCTGGTTTTATTCCTCAGGCCCTGGTTTTATTCCTCGGGGTTTCGTTTTGTTCCTCGGGTTCTGCTTTATTTCCACGGGCTCTGGTTTTGTTCCTCGAGCTCTGTTTTTGTTCCTCGAGGGCTGGTTTTGTTCCTTGGGCTATGGTTTTCTTTCTCGGGCTCTGGCTTGGTTCCTCGGGCCCTGGTTTTTTGCCTCGGGCTCTGGTTTTGTTCCTCGGGCTCTGGTTTTGTTCCTCGGTTTCTGGTTTTGTTCCTCAGGCTCTGGTTATTCCACGGGCTCTGGTTTTCTTCCTATGGCCCTGTTATTTTTTTTCAGGCCGTCCTTTTTGTCCTTGGCCTTGGTTTTTGTTCCTCGGGCTCAGGTTTTCTTCCTCAGGATCTGGTTTTGTTCCTCGAGCTCTGGTTTTGTTCCTTGGGCACTGGTTTTGCTCCTCGGGCTCTCGTTTTCTTCCTCGGACTCTCGTATTGTTCCTCGGGTTCTGGTTTTGTTCCTTGAGCTCTGGTTTTCTTCTTTGGGCTCTGGTTTTCTTCCTCAGGCTCTGGTTTTGTTGCTCGGGCTCTGGATTTCTTCCTGAGGATCTGGTTTTGTTCCTTGGGCTCTGTTTTTTTTGCTCGGGCTCTGGATTTCTTCCTCGAGCTCTCGTTTTCTTCTTCACGCCCTGGATTTGTTCCTCGGGCTCTGTTTTTGTTCCTCGGGTGCTGGTTGTGTTCCTCGGGCTCTGGTTTTGTTCCTTGAGCTCTGGTTGTGTTCCTTGGGCTCTGGTTTTGTTTCTCGAGCTCTGGTTTTGTTCCTCGGGCTCTGCTTTATTTCCACGGGCTCTGGTTTTGTTCCTCGAGCTCTGGTTTTGTTCCTTGGGCACTGGTTTTCTTCCTCGGGCTCTCGTTTTCTTCCTCGGACTCTCGTTTTGATCCTCGGGTTCTGGTTTTGTTCCTTGAGCTCTGGTTTTCTTCCTCGGGCTCTGGTTTTCTTCCTTAGGCTCTGTTTTTTTTGCTCGGGCTCTGGATTTCTTCCTCGAGCTCTCGTTTTCTTCTTCACGCCCTGGATTTGTTCCTCGGGCTCTGTTTTTGTTCCTCGGGCTGTGGTTGTGTTCCTCGGGCTCTGGTTTTGTTCCTTGAGCTGTGGTTGTGTTCCTTGGGCTCTGGTTTTGTTCCTTGAGCTCTAGTTTTGTTGTTCGAGCTCTGGTTTTGTTCCCGGAGCTCTGGTTTTCTTTCACGGGCTCTGGTTTTGTTCCTCAGGCTCTGGTTTTATTCCTCAGGCCCTGGTTTTATTCCTCGGCGTTTCGTTTTGTTCCTCAGGCTCTTCTTTATTTCCACGGACTCTGGTTTTGTTCCTCGAGCTCTGTTTTTGTTCCTCGAGGGCTGGTTTTGTCCCTTGGGCTATGGTTTTCTTTTTCGGGCTCTGGCTTGGTTCCTCGGGCCCTGGTTTTTTGCCTCGGGCTCTGGTTTTGTTCCTCGGGCTCTGGTTTTGTTCCTCAGTTTCTGGTTTGGTTCCTCGGGCCCTGGTTTTATTCCACGGGCTCTGGTTTTCTTGCTATGGCCCTGTTTTTGTTTTTCAGGCCGTCCTTTTTGTCCTTGGCCTTGGTTTTTGTTCCTCGGGCTCAGGTTTTCTTCCTCAGGATCTGGTTTTGTTCCTCGAGCTCTGGTTTTGTTCCTTGGGTACTGGTTTTCTTCCTCGGGCTCTCGTTTTCTTCCTCGGACTCTCGTTTTGTTCCTCGGGCTCTGGTTTTCTTCCTCAGGCTCTGTTTTTTTTGCTCGGGCTCTGGATTTCTTCCTCGATCTCTCGTTTTCTTCTTCTCGCCCTGGATTTGTTCCTTGGGCTCTGTTTTTGTTCCTCGGGCGCTGGTTGTGTTCCTCGGGCTCTGGTTTTTTTCCTTGAGCTCTGGTTGTGTTCCTTGGGCTCTGGTTTTGTTCCTTGAGCTCTAGTTTTGTTCTTCGAGCTCTGGTTTTGTTCCTGGCGCTCTGGTTTTCTTTCACGGGCTCTGGTTTTGTTCCTCAGGCTCTGGTTTTATTCCTCAGGCCCTGGTTTTATTCCTCGGGGTTTCGTTTTGTTCCTCGGGTTCTGCTTTATTTCCACGGGCTCTGGTTTTGTTCCTCGAGCTCTGTTTTTGTTCCTCGAGGGCTGGTTTTGTTCCTTGGGCTATGGTTTTCTTTCTCGGGCTCTGGCTTGGTTCCTCGGGCCCTGGTTTTTTGCCTCGGGCTCTGGTTTTGTTCCTCGGGCTCTGGTTTTGTTCCTCGGTTTCTGGTTTTGTTCCTCAGGCTCTGGTTATTCCACGGGCTCTGGTTTTCTTCCTATGGCCCTGTTATTTTTTTTCAGGCCGTCCTTTTTGTCCTTGGCCTTGGTTTTTGTTCCTCGGGCTCAGGTTTTCTTCCTCAGGATCTGGTTTTGTTCCTCGAGCTCTGGTTTTGTTCCTTGGGCACTGGTTTTGCTCCTCGGGCTCTCGTTTTCTTCCTCGGACTCTCGTATTGTTCCTCGGGTTCTGGTTTTGTTCCTTGAGCTCTGGTTTTCTTCTTTGGGCTCTGGTTTTCTTCCTCAGGCTCTGGTTTTGTTGCTCGGGCTCTGGATTTCTTCCTGAGGATCTGGTTTTGTTCCTTGGGCTCTGTTTTTTTTGCTCGGGCTCTGGATTTCTTCCTCGAGCTCTCGTTTTCTTCTTCACGCCCTGGATTTGTTCCTCGGGCTCTGTTTTTGTTCCTCGGGTGCTGGTTGTGTTCCTCGGGCTCTGGTTTTGTTCCTTGAGCTCTGGTTGTGTTCCTTGGGCTCTGGTTTTGTTTCTCGAGCTCTGGTTTTGTTCCTCGGGCTCTGCTTTATTTCCACGGGCTCTGGTTTTGTTCCTCGAGCTCTGGTTTTGTTCCTTGGGCACTGGTTTTCTTCCTCGGGCTCTCGTTTTCTTCCTCGGACTCTCGTTTTGATCCTCGGGTTCTGGTTTTGTTCCTTGAGCTCTGGTTTTCTTCCTCGGGCTCTGGTTTTCTTCCTTAGGCTCTGTTTTTTTTGCTCGGGCTCTGGATTTCTTCCTCGAGCTCTCGTTTTCTTCTTCACGCCCTGGATTTGTTCCTCGGGCTCTGTTTTTGTTCCTCGGGCTGTGGTTGTGTTCCTCGGGCTCTGGTTTTGTTCCTTGAGCTGTGGTTGTGTTCCTTGGGCTCTGGTTTTGTTCCTTGAGCTCTAGTTTTGTTGTTCGAGCTCTGGTTTTGTTCCCGGAGCTCTGGTTTTCTTTCACGGGCTCTGGTTTTGTTCCTCAGGCTCTGGTTTTATTCCTCAGGCCCTGGTTTTATTCCTCGGCGTTTCGTTTTGTTCCTCAGGCTCTTCTTTATTTCCACGGACTCTGGTTTTGTTCCTCGAGCTCTGTTTTTGTTCCTCGAGGGCTGGTTTTGTCCCTTGGGCTATGGTTTTCTTTTTCGGGCTCTGGCTTGGTTCCTCGGGCCCTGGTTTTTTGCCTCGGGCTCTGGTTTTGTTCCTCGGGCTCTGGTTTTGTTCCTCAGTTTCTGGTTTGGTTCCTCGGGCCCTGGTTTTATTCCACGGGCTCTGGTTTTCTTGCTATGGCCCTGTTTTTGTTTTTCAGGCCGTCCTTTTTGTCCTTGGCCTTGGTTTTTGTTCCTCGGGCTCTGGTTTTCTTCCTCAGGATCTGGTTTTGTTCCTCGAGCTCTGGTTTTGTTCCTTGGGTACTGGTTTTCTTCCTCGGGCTCTCGTTTTCTTCCTCGGACTCTCGTTTTGTTCCTCGGGCTCTGGTTTTCTTCCTCAGGCTCTGTTTTTTTTGCTCGGGCTCTGGATTTCTTCCTCGATCTCTCGTTTTCTTCTTCTCGCCCTGGATTTGTTCCTTGGGCTCTGTTTTTGTTCCTCGGGCGCTGGTTGTGTTCCTCGGGCTCTGGTTTTTTTCCTTGAGCTCTGGTTGTGTTCCTTGGGCTCTGGTTTTGTTCCTTGAGCTCTAGTTTTGTTCTTCGAGCTCTGGTTTTGTTCCTGGCGCTCTGGTTTTCTTTCACGGGCTCTGGTTTTGTTCCTCAGGCTCTGGTTTTATTCCTCAGGCCCTGGTTTTATTCCTCGGGGTTTCGTTTTGTTCCTCGGGTTCTGCTTTATTTCCACGGGCTCTGGTTTTGTTCCTCGAGCTCTGTTTTTGTTCCTCGAGGGCTGGTTTTGTTCCTTGGGCTATGGTTTTCTTTCTCGGGCTCTGGCTTGGTTCCTCGGGCCCTGGTTTTTTGCCTCGGGCTCTGGTTTTGTTCCTCGGGCTCTGGTTTTGTTCCTCGGTTTCTGGTTTTGTTCCTCAGGCTCTGGTTATTCCACGGGCTCTGGTTTTCTTCCTATGGCCCTGTTATTTTTTTTCAGGCCGTCCTTTTTGTCCTTGGCCTTGGTTTTTGTTCCTCGGGCTCAGGTTTTCTTCCTCAGGATCTGGTTTTGTTCCTCGAGCTCTGGTTTTGTTCCTTGGGCACTGGTTTTGCTCCTCGGGCTCTCGTTTTCTTCCTCGGACTCTCGTATTGTTCCTCGGGTTCTGGTTTTGTTCCTTGAGCTCTGGTTTTCTTCTTTGGGCTCTGGTTTTCTTCCTCAGGCTCTGGTTTTGTTGCTCGGGCTCTGGATTTCTTCCTGAGGATCTGGTTTTGTTCCTCGGGCTCTGTTTTTTTTGCTCGGGCTCTGGATTTCTTCCTCGAGCTCTCGTTTTCTTCTTCACGCCCTGGATTTGTTCCTCGGGCTCTGTTTTTGTTCCTCGGGTGCTGGTTGTGTTCCTCGGGCTCTGGTTTTGTTCCTTGAGCTCTGGTTGTGTTCCTTGGGCTCTGGTTTTGTTTCTCGAGCTCTGGTTTTGTTCCTCGGGCTCTGCTTTATTTCCACGGGCTCTGGTTTTGTTCCTCGAGCTCTGGTTTTGTTCCTTGGGCACTGGTTTTCTTCCTCGGGCTCTCGTTTTCTTCCTCGGACTCTCGTTTTGATCCTCGGGTTCTGGTTTTGTTCCTTGAGCTCTGGTTTTCTTCCTCGGGCTCTGGTTTTCTTCCTTAGGCTCTGTTTTTTTTGCTCGGGCTCTGGATTTCTTCCTCGAGCTCTCGTTTTCTTCTTCACGCCCTGGATTTGTTCCTCGGGCTCTGTTTTTGTTCCTCGGGCTGTGGTTGTGTTCCTCGGGCTCTGGTTTTGTTCCTTGAGCTGTGGTTGTGTTCCTTGGGCTCTGGTTTTGTTCCTTGAGCTCTAGTTTTGTTGTTCGAGCTCTGGTTTTGTTCCCGGAGCTCTGGTTTTCTTTCACGGGCTCTGGTTTTGTTCCTCAGGCTCTGGTTTTATTCCTCAGGCCCTGGTTTTATTCCTCGGCGTTTCGTTTTGTTCTTCAGGCTCTTCTTTATTTCCACGGACTCTGGTTTTGTTCCTCGAGCTCTGTTTTTGTTCCTCGAGGGCTGGTTTTGTCCCTTGGGCTATGGTTTTCTTTTTCGGGCTCTGGCTTGGTTCCTCGGGCCCTGGTTTTTTGCCTCGGGCTCTGGTTTTGTTCCTCGGGCTCTGGTTTTGTTCCTCAGTTTCTCGTTTGGTTCCTCGGGCCCTGGTTTTATTCCACGGGCTCTGGTTTTCTTCCTATGGCCCTGTTTTTGTTTTTCAGGCCGTCCTTTTTGTCCTTGGCCTTGGTTTTTGTTCCTCGGGCTCTGGTTTTCTTCCTCAGGATCTGGTTTTGTTCCTCGAGCTCTGGTTTTGTTCCTTGGGTACTGGTTTTCTTCCTCGGGCTCTCGTTTTCTTCCTCGGACTCTCGTTTTGTTCCTCGGGCTCTGGTTTTCTTCCTCAGGCTCTGTTTTTTTTGCTCGGGCTCTGGATTTCTTCCTCGATCTCTCGTTTTCTTCTTCTCGCCCTGGATTTGTTCCTTGGGCTCTGTTTTTGTTCCTCGGGCGCTGGTTGTGTTCCTCGGGCTCTGGTTTTTTTCCTTGAGCTCTGGTTGTGTTCCTTGGGCTCTGGTTTTGTTCCTTGAGCTCTAGTTTTGTTCTTCGAGCTCTGGTTTTGTTCCTGGCGCTCTGGTTTTCTTTCACGGGCTCTGGTTTTGTTCCTCAGGCTCTGGTTTTATTCCTCAGGCCCTGGTTTTATTCCTCGGGGTTTCGTTTTGTTCCTCGGGTTCTGCTTTATTTCCACGGGCTCTGGTTTTGTTCCTCGAGCTCTGTTTTTGTTCCTCGAGGGCTGGTTTTGTTCCTTGGGCTATGGTTTTCTTTCTCGGGCTCTGGCTTGGTTCCTCGGGCCCTGTTTTTTTGCCTCGGGCTCTGGTTTTGTTCCTCGGGCTCTGGTTTTGTTCCTCGGTTTCTGGTTTTGTTCCTCAGGCTCTGGTTATTCCACGGGCTCTGGTTTTCTTCCTATGGCCCTGTTATTTTTTTTCAGGCCGTCCTTTTTGTCCTTGGCCTTGGTTTTTGTTCCTCGGGCTCAGGTTTTCTTCCTCAGGATCTGGTTTTGTTCCTCGAGCTCTGGTTTTGTTCCTTGGGCACTGGTTTTGCTCCTCGGGCTCTCGTTTTCTTCCTCGGACTCTCGTATTGTTCCTCGGGTTCTGGTTTTGTTCCTTGAGCTCTGGTTTTCTTCTTTGGGCTCTGGTTTTCTTCCTCAGGCTCTGGTTTTGTTGCTCGGGCTCTGGATTTCTTCCTGAGGATCTGGTTTTGTTCCTCGGGCTCTGTTTTTTTTGCTCGGGCTCTGGATTTCTTCCTCGAGCTCTCGTTTTCTTCTTCACGCCCTGGATTTGTTCCTCGGGCTCTGTTTTTGTTCCTCGGGTGCTGGTTGTGTTCCTCGGGCTCTGGTTTTGTTCCTTGAGCTCTGGTTGTGTTCCTTGGGCTCTGGTTTTGTTTCTCGATCTCTGGTTTTGTTCCTCGGGCTCTGCTTTATTTCCACGGGCTCTGGTTTTGTTCCTCGAGCTCTGGTTTTGTTCCTTGGGCACTGGTTTTCTTCCTCGGGCTCTCGTTTTCTTCCTCGGACTCTCATTTTGATCCTCGGGTTCTGGTTTTGTTCCTTGAGCTCTGGTTTTCTTCCTCGGGCTCTGGTTTTCTTCCTTAGGCTCTGTTTTTTTTGCTCGGGCTCTGGATTTCTTCCTCGAGCTCTCGTTTTCTTCTTCACACCCTGGATTTGTTCCTCGGGCTCTGTTTTTGTTCCTCGGGCTGTGGTTGTGTTCCTCGGGCTCTGGTTTTGTTCCTTGAGCTGTGGTTGTGTTCCTTGGGCTCTGGTTTTGTTCCTTGAGCTCTAGTTTTGTTGTTCGAGCTCTGGTTTTGTTCCCGGAGCTCTGGTTTTCTTTCACGGGCTCTGGTTTTGTTCCTCAGGCTCTGGTTTTATTCCTCAGGCCCTGGTTTTATTCCTCGGCGTTTCGTTTTGTTCCTCAGGCTCTTCTTTATTTCCACGGACCCTGGTTTTGTTCCTCGAGCTCTGTTTTTGTTCCTCGAGGGCTGGTTTTGTTCCTTGGGCTATGGTTTTCTTTCTCGGGCTCTGGCTTGGGCTCTGGCTTGGTTCCTCGGGCCCTGGTTTTTTGCCTCGGGCTCTGGTTTTGTTCCTCGGGCTCTGGTTTTGTTCCTCGGTTTCTGGTTTTGTTCCTCAGGCTCTGGTTATTCCACGGGCTCTGGTTTTCTTCCTATGGCCCTGTTATTTTTTTTCAGGCCGTCCTTTTTGTCCTTGGCCTTGGTTTTTGTTCCTCGGGCTCAGGTTTTCTTCCTCAGGATCTGGTTTTGTTCCTCGAGCTCTGGTTTTGTTCCTTGGGCACTGGTTTTGCTCCTCGGGCTCTCGTTTTCTTCCTCGGACTCTCGTATTGTTCCTCGGGTTCTGGTTTTGTTCCTTGAGCTCTGGTTTTCTTCTTTGGGCTCTGGTTTTCTTCCTCAGGCTCTGGTTTTGTTGCTCGGGCTCTGGATTTCTTCCTGAGGATCTGGTTTTGCTCCTCGGGCTCTCGTTTTCTTCCTCGGACTCTCGTATTGTTCCTCGGGTTCTGGTTTTGTTCCTTGAGCTCTGGTTTTCTTCTTTGGGCTCTGGTTTTCTTCCTCAGGCTCTGGTTTTGTTGCTCGGGCTCTGGATTTCTTCCTGAGGATCTGGTTTTGTTCCTCGGGCTCTGTTTTTTTTGCTCGGGCTCTGGATTTCTTCCTCGAGCTCTCGTTTTCTTCTTCACGCCCTGGATTTGTTCCTCGGGCTCTGTTTTTGTTCCTCGGGTGCTGGTTGTGTTCCTCGGGCTCTGGTTTTGTTCCTTGAGCTCTGGTTGTGTTCCTTGGGCTCTGGTTTTGTTTCTCGAGCTCTGGTTTTGTTCCTCGGGCTCTGCTTTATTTCCACGGGCTCTGGTTTTGTTCCTCGAGCTCTGGTTTTGTTCCTTGGGCACTGGTTTTCTTCCTCGGGCTCTCGTTTTCTTCCTCGGACTCTCGTTTTGATCCTCGGGTTCTGGTTTTGTTCCTTGAGCTCTGGTTTTCTTCCTCGGGCTCTGGTTTTCTTCCTTAGGCTCTGTTTTTTTTGCTCGGGCTCTGGATTTCTTCCTCGAGCTCTCGTTTTCTTCTTCACGCCCTGGATTTGTTCCTCGGGCTCTGTTTTTGTTCCTCGGGCTGTGGTTGTGTTCCTCGGGCTCTGGTTTTGTTCCTTGAGCTGTGGTTGTGTTCCTTGGGCTCTGGTTTTGTTCCTTGAGCTCTAGTTTTGTTGTTCGAGCTCTGGTTTTGTTCCCGGAGCTCTGGTTTTCTTTCACGGGCTCTGGTTTTGTTCCTCAGGCTCTGGTTTTATTCCTCAGGCCCTGGTTTTATTCCTCGGTGTTTCGTTTTGTTCCTCAGGCTCTTCTTTATTTCCACGGACTCTGGTTTTGTTCCTCGAGCTCTGTTTTTGTTCCTCGAGGGCTGGTTTTGTCCCTTGGGCTATGGTTTTCTTTTTCGGGCTCTGGCTTGGTTCCTCGGGCCCTGGTTCTTTGCCTCGGGCTCTGGTTTTGTTCCTCGGGCTCTGGTTTTGTTCCTCAGTTTCTGGTTTGGTTCCTCGGGCCCTGGTTTTATTCCACGGGCTCTGGTTTTCTTGCTATGGCCCTGTTTTTGTTTTTCAGGCCGTCCTTTTTGTCCTTGGCCTTGGTTTTTGTTCCTCGGGCTCTGGTTTTCTTCCTCAGGATCTGGTTTTGTTCCTCGAGCTCTGGTTTTGTTCCTTGGGTACTGGTTTTCTTCCTCGGGCTCTCGTTTTCTTCCTCGGACTCTCGTTTTGTTCCTCGGGCTCTGGTTTTCTTCCTCAGGCTCTGTTTTTTTTGCTCGGGCTCTGGATTTCTTCCTCGATCTCTCGTTTTCTTCTTCTCGCCCTGGATTTGTTCCTTGGGCTCTGTTTTTGTTCCTCGGGCGCTGGTTGTGTTCCTCGGGCTCTGGTTTTTTTCCTTGAGCTCTGGTTGTGTTCCTTGGGCTCTGGTTTTGTTCCTTGAGCTCTAGTTTTGTTCTTCGAGCTCTGGTTTTGTTCCTGGCGCTCTGGTTTTCTTTCACGGGCTCTGGTTTTGTTCCTCAGGCTCTGGTTTTATTCCTCAGGCCCTGGTTTTATTCCTCGGGGTTTCGTTTTGTTCCTCGGGTTCTGCTTTATTTCCACGGGCTCTGGTTTTGTTCCTCGAGCTCTGTTTTTGTTCCTCGAGGGCTGGTTTTGTTCCTTGGGCTATGGTTTTCTTTCTCGGGCTCTGGCTTGGTTCCTCGGGCCCTGGTTTTTTGCCTCGGGCTCTGGTTTTGTTCCTCGGGCTCTGGTTTTGTTCCTCGGTTTCTGGTTTTGTTCCTCAGGCTCTGGTTATTCCACGGGCTCTGGTTTTCTTCCTATGGCCCTGTTATTTTTTTTCAGGCCGTCCTTTTTGTCCTTGGCCTTGGTTTTTGTTCCTCGGGCTCAGGTTTTCTTCCTCAGGATCTGGTTTTGTTCCTCGAGCTCTGGTTTTGTTCCTTGGGCACTGGTTTTGCTCCTCGGGCTCTCGTTTTCTTCCTCGGACTCTCGTATTGTTCCTCGGGTTCTGGTTTTGTTCCTTGAGCTCTGGTTTTCTTCTTTGGGCTCTGGTTTTCTTCCTCAGGCTCTGGTTTTGTTGCTCGGGCTCTGGATTTCTTCCTGAGGATCTGGTTTTGTTCCTCGGGCTCTGTTTTTTTTGCTCGGGCTCTGGATTTCTTCCTCGAGCTCTCGTTTTCTTCTTCACGCCCTGGATTTGTTCCTCGGGCTCTGTTTTTGTTCCTCGGGTGCTGGTTGTGTTCCTCGGGCTCTGGTTTTGTTCCTTGAGCTCTGGTTGTGTTCCTTGGGCTCTGGTTTTGTTTCTCGAGCTCTGGTTTTGTTCCTCGGGCTCTGCTTTATTTCCACGGGCTCTGGTTTTGTTCCTCGAGCTCTGGTTTTGTTCCTTGGGCACTGGTTTTCTTCCTCGGGCTCTCGTTTTCTTCCTCGGACTCTCATTTTGATCCTCGGGTTCTGGTTTTGTTCCTTGAGCTCTGGTTTTCTTCCTCGGGCTCTGGTTTTCTTCCTTAGGCTCTGTTTTTTTTGCTCGGGCTCTGGATTTCTTCCTCGAGCTCTCGTTTTCTTCTTCACGCCCTGGATTTGTTCCTCGGGCTCTGTTTTTGTTCCTCGGGCTGTGGTTGTGTTCCTCGGGCTCTGGTTTTGTTCCTTGAGCTGTGGTTGTGTTCCTTGGGCTCTGGTTTTGTTCCTTGAGCTCTAGTTTTGTTGTTCGAGCTCTGGTTTTGTTCCCGGAGCTCTGGTTTTCTTTCACGGGCTCTGGTTTTGTTCCTCAGGCTCTGGTTTTATTCCTCAGGCCCTGGTTTTATTCCTCGGCGTTTCGTTTTGTTCCTCAGGCTCTTCTTTATTTCCACGGACCCTGGTTTTGTTCCTCGAGCTCTGTTTTTGTTCCTCGAGGGCTGGTTTTGTTCCTTGGGCTATGGTTTTCTTTCTCGGGCTCTGGCTTGGGCTCTGGCTTGGTTCCTCGGGCCCTGGTTTTTTGCCTCGGGCTCTGGTTTTGTTCCTCGGGCTCTGGTTTTGTTCCTCGGTTTCTGGTTTTGTTCCTCAGGCTCTGGTTATTCCACGGGCTCTGGTTTTCTTCCTATGGCCCTGTTATTTTTTTTCAGGCCGTCCTTTTTGTCCTTGGCCTTGGTTTTTGTTCCTCGGGCTCAGGTTTTCTTCCTCAGGATCTGGTTTTGTTCCTCGAGCTCTGGTTTTGTTCCTTGGGCACTGGTTTTGCTCCTCGGGCTCTCGTTTTCTTCCTCGGACTCTCGTATTGTTCCTCGGGTTCTGGTTTTGTTCCTTGAGCTCTGGTTTTCTTCTTTGGGCTCTGGTTTTCTTCCTCAGGCTCTGGTTTTGTTGCTCGGGCTCTGGATTTCTTCCTGAGGATCTGGTTTTGTTCCTCGGGCTCTGTTTTTTTTGCTCGGGCTCTGGATTTCTTCCTCGAGCTCTCGTTTTCTTCTTCACGCCCTGGATTTGTTCCTCGGGCTCTGTTTTTGTTCCTCGGGTGCTGGTTGTGTTCCTCGGGCTCTGGTTTTGTTCCTTGAGCTCTGGTTGTGTTCCTTGGGCTCTGGTTTTGTTTCTCGAGCTCTGGTTTTGTTCCTCGGGCTCTGCTTTATTTCCACGGGCTCTGGTTTTGTTCCTCGAGCTCTGGTTTTGTTCCTTGGGCACTGGTTTTCTTCCTCGGGCTCTCGTTTTCTTCCTCGGACTCTCGTTTTGATCCTCGGGTTCTGGTTTTGTTCCTTGAGCTCTGGTTTTCTTCCTCGGGCTCTGGTTTTCTTCCTTAGGCTCTGTTTTTTTTGCTCGGGCTCTGGATTTCTTCCTCGAGCTCTCGTTTTCTTCTTCACGCCCTGGATTTGTTCCTCGGGCTCTGTTTTTGTTCCTCGGGCTGTGGTTGTGTTCCTCGGGCTCTGGTTTTGTTCCTTGAGCTCTGGTTGTGTTCCTTGGGCTCTGGTTTTGTTCCTTGAGCTCTAGTTTTGTTGTTCGAGCTCTGGTTTTGTTCCCGGAGCTCTGGTTTTCTTTCACGGGCTCTGGTTTTGTTCCTCAGGCTCTGGTTTTATTCCTCAGGCCCTGGTTTTATTCCTCGGCGTTTCGTTTTGTTCCTCAGGCTCTTCTTTATTTCCACGGACTCTGGTTTTGTTCCTCGAGCTCTGTTTTTGTTCCTCGAGGGCTGGTTTTGTCCCTTGGGCTATGGTTTTCTTTTTCGGGCTCTGGCTTGGTTCCTCGGGCCCTGGTTCTTTGCCTCGGGCTCTGGTTTTGTTCCTCGGGCTCTGGTTTTGTTCCTCGGTTTCTGGTTTGGTTCCTCGGGCCCTGGTTTTATTCCACGGGCTCTGGTTTTCTTGCTATGGCCCTGTTTTTGTTTTTCAGGCCGTCCTTTTTGTCCTTGGCCTTGGTTTTTGTTCCTCGGGCTCTGGTTTTCTTCCTCAGGATCTGGTTTTGTTCCTCGAGCTCTGGTTTTGTTCCTTGGGTACTGGTTTTCTTCCTCGGGCTCTCGTTTTCTTCCTCGGACTCTCGTTTTGTTCCTCGGGTTCTGGTTTTGTTCCTTGAGCTCTGGTTTTCTTCCTCGGGCTCTGGTTTTCTTCCTCAGGCTCTGTTTTTTTTGCTCGGGCTCTGGATTTCTTCCTCGATCTCTCGTTTTCTTCTTCTCACCCTGGATTTGTTCCTTGGGCTCTGTTTTTGTTCCTCGGGCGCTGGTTGTGTTCCTCGGGCTCTGGTTTTTTTCCTTGAGCTCTGGTTGTGTTCCTTGGGCTCTGGTTTTGTTCCTCGAGCTCTGTTTTTGTTCCTCGAGGGCTGGTTTTGTTCCTTGGGCTATGGTTTTCTTTTTCGGGCTCTGGCTTGGTTCCTCGGGCCCTGGTTTTTTGCCTCGGGCTCTGGTTTTGTTCCTCGGGCTCTGGTTTTGTTCCTCGGTTTCTGGTTTTGTTCCTCAGGCTCTGGTTATTCCACGGGCTCTGGTTTTCTTCCTATGGCCCTGTTATTTTTTTTCAGGCCGTCCTTTTTGTCCTTGGCCTTGGTTTTTGTTCCTCGGGCTCAGGTTTTCTTCCTCAGGATCTGGTTTTGTTCCTCGAGCTCTGGTTTTGTTCCTTGGGCACTGGTTTTGCTCCTCGGGCTCTCGTTTTCTTCCTCGGACTCTCGTATTGTTCCTCGGGTTCTGGTTTTGTTCCTTGAGCTCTGGTTTTCTTCTTTGGGCTCTGGTTTTCTTCCTCAGGCTCTGGTTTTGTTGCTCGGGCTCTGGATTTCTTCCTGAGGATCTGGTTTTGTTCCTCGGGCTCTGTTTTTTTTGCTCGGGCTCTGGATTTCTTCCTCGAGCTCTCGTTTTCTTCTTCACGCCCTGGATTTGTTCCTCGGGCTCTGTTTTTGTTCCTCGGGTGCTGGTTGTGTTCCTCGGGCTCTGGTTTTGTTCCTTGAGCTCTGGTTGTGTTCCTTGGGCTCTGGTTTTGTTTCTCGAGCTCTGGTTTTGTTCCTCGGGCTCTGCTTTATTTCCACGGGCTCTGGTTTTGTTCCTCGAGCTCTGGTTTTGTTCCTTGGGCACTGGTTTTCTTCCTCGGGCTCTCGTTTTCTTCCTCGGACTCTCGTTTTGATCCTCGGGTTCTGGTTTTGTTCCTTGAGCTCTGGATTTCTTCCTGAGGATCTGGTTTTGTTCCTCGGGCTCTGTTTTTTTTGCTCGGGCTCTGGATTTCTTCCTCGAGCTCTCGTTTTCTTCTTCACGCCCTGGATTTGTTCCTCAGGCTCTGTTTTTGTTCCTCGGGCTGTGGTTGTGTTCCTCGGGCTCTGGTTTTGTTCCTTGAGCTGTGGTTGTGTTCCTTGGGCTCTGGTTTTGTTCCTTGAGCTCTAGTTTTGTTGTTCGAGCTCTGGTTTTGTTCCCGGAGCTCTGGTTTTCTTTCACGGGCTCTGGTTTTGTTCCTCAGGCTCTGGTTTTATTCCTCAGGCCCTGGTTTTATTCCTCGGCGTTTCGTTTTGTTCCTCAGGCTCTTCTTTATTTCCACGGACTCTGGTTTTGTTCCTCGAGCTCTGTTTTTGTTCCTCGAGGGCTGGTTTTGTCCCTTGGGCTATGGTTTTCTTTTTCGGGCTCTGGCTTGGTTCCTCGGGCCCTGGTTCTTTGCCTCGGGCTCTGGTTTTGTTCCTCGGGCTCTGGTTTTGTTCCTCAGTTTCTCGTTTGGTTCCTCGGGCCCTGGTTTTATTCCACGGGCTCTGGTTTTCTTGCTATGGCCCTGTTTTTGTTTTTCAGGCCGTCCTTTTTGTCCTTGGCCTTGGTTTTTGTTCCTCGGGCTCAGGTTTTCTTCCTCAGGATCTGGTTTTGTTCCTCGAGCTCTGGTTTTGTTCCTTGGGTACTGGTTTTCTTCCTCGGGCTCTCGTTTTCTTCCTCGGACTCTCGTTTTGTTCCTCGGGCTCTGGTTTTGTTCCTTGAGCTCTGGTTTTCTTCTTTGGGCTCTGGTTTTCTTCCTCAGGCTCTGGTTTTGTTGCTCGGGCTCTGGATTTCTTCCTGAGGATCTGGTTTTGTTCCTCGGGCTCTGTTTTTTTTGCTCGGGCTCTGGATTTCTTCCTCGAGCTCTCGTTTTCTTCTTCACGCCCTGGATTTGTTCCTCGGGCTCTGTTTTTGTTCCTCGGGTGCTGGTTGTGTTCCTCGGGCTCTGGTTTTGTTCCTTGAGCTCTGGTTGTGTTCCTTGGGCTCTGGTTTTGTTTCTCGAGCTCTGGTTTTGTTCCTCGGGCTCTGCTTTATTTCCACGGGCTCTGGTTTTGTTCCTCGAGCTCTGGTTTTGTTCCTTGGGCACTGGTTTTCTTCCTCGGGCTCTCGTTTTCTTCCTCGGACTCTCGTTTTGATCCTCGGGTTCTGGTTTTGTTCCTTGAGCTCTGGTTTTCTTCCTCGGGCTCTGGTTTTCTTCCTTAGGCTCTGTTTTTTTTGCTCGGGCTCTGGATTTCTTCCTCGAGCTCTCGTTTTCTTCTTCACGCCCTGGATTTGTTCCTCGGGCTCTGTTTTTGTTCCTCGGGCTGTGGTTGTGTTCCTCGGGCTCTGGTTTTGTTCCTTGAGCTGTGGTTGTGTTCCTTGGGCTCTGGTTTTGTTCCTTGAGCTCTAGTTTTGTTGTTCGAGCTCTGGTTTTGTTCCCGGAGCTCTGGTTTTCTTTCACGGGCTCTGGTTTTGTTCCTCAGGCTCTGGTTTTATTCCTCAGGCCCTGGTTTTATTCCTCGGCGTTTCGTTTTGTTCCTCAGGCTCTTCTTTATTTCCACGGACTCTGGTTTTGTTCCTCGAGCTCTGTTTTTGTTCCTCGAGGGCTGGTTTTGTCCCTTGGGCTATGGTTTTCTTTTTCGGGCTCTGGCTTGGTTCCTCGGGCCCTGGTTCTTTGCCTCGGGCTCTGGTTTTGTTCCTCGGGCTCTGGTTTTGTTCCTCAGTTTCTCGTTTGGTTCCTCGGGCCCTGGTTTTATTCCACGGGCTCTGGTTTTCTTGCTATGGCCCTGTTTTTGTTTTTCAGGCCGTCCTTTTTGTCCTTGGCCTTGGTTTTTGTTCCTCGGGCTCTGGTTTTCTTCCTCAGGATCTGGTTTTGTTCCTCGAGCTCTGGTTTTGTTCCTTGGGTACTGGTTTTCTTCCTCGGGCTCTCGTTTTTTTCCTCGGACTCTCGTTTTGTTCCTCGGGTTCTGGTTTTGTTCCTTGAGCTCTGGTTTTCTTCCTCGGGCTCTGGTTTTCTTCCTCAGGCTCTGTTTTTTTTGCTCGGGCTCTGGATTTCTTCCTCGATCTCTCGTTTTCTTCTTCTCGCCCTGGATTTGTTCCTTGGGCTCTGTTTTTGTTCCTCGGGCGCTGGTTGTGTTCCCCGGGCTCTGGTTTTTTTCCTTGAGCTCTGGTTGTGTTCCTTGGGCTCTGGTTTTGTTCCTTGAGCTCTAGTTTTGTTCTTCGAGCTCTGGTTTTGTTCCTGGCGCTCTGGTTTTCTTTCACGGGCTCTGGTTTTGTTCCTCAGGCTCTGGTTTTATTCCTCAGGCCCTGGTTTTATTCCTCGGCGTTTCGTTTTGTTCCTCGGGTTCTGCTTTATTTCCACGGGCTCTGGTTTTGTTCCTCGAGCTCTGTTTTTGTTCCTCGAGGGCTGGTTTTGTTCCTTGGGCTATGGTTTTCTTTCTCGGGCTCTGGCTTGGTTCCTCGGGCCCTGGTTTTTTGCCTCGGGCTCTGGTTTTGTTCCTCGGGCTCTGGTTTTGTTCCTCGGTTTCTGGTTTTGTTCCTCAGGCTCTGGTTATTCCACGGGCTCTGGTTTTCTTCCTATGGCCCTGTTATTTTTTTTCAGGCCGTCCTTTTTGTCCTTGGCCTTGGTTTTTGTTCCTCGGGCTCAGGTTTTCTTCCTCAGGATCTGGTTTTGTTCCTCGAGCTCTGGTTTTGTTCCTTGGGCACTGGTTTTGCTCCTCGGGCTCTCGTTTTCTTCCTCGGACTCTCGTATTGTTCCTCGGGTTCTGGTTTTGTTCCTTGAGCTCTGGTTTTCTTCTTTGGGCTCTGGTTTTCTTCCTCAGGCTCTGGTTTTGTTGCTCGGGCTCTGGATTTCTTCCTGAGGATCTGGTTTTGTTCCTCGGGCTCTGTTTTTTTTGCTCGGGCTCTGGATTTCTTCCTCGAGCTCTCGTTTTCTTCTTCACGCCCTGGATTTGTTCCTCGGGCTCTGTTTTTGTTCCTCGGGTGCTGGTTGTGTTCCTCGGGCTCTGGTTTTGTTCCTTGAGCTCTGGTTGTGTTCCTTGGGCTCTGGTTTTGTTTCTCGAGCTCTGGTTTTGTTCCTCGGGCTCTGCTTTATTTCCACGGGCTCTGGTTTTGTTCCTCGAGCTCTGGTTTTGTTCCTTGGGCACTGGTTTTCTTCCTCGGGCTCTCGTTTTCTTCCTCGGACTCTCGTTTTGATCCTCGGGTTCTGGTTTTGTTCCTTGAGCTCTGGTTTTCTTCCTCGGGCTCTGGTTTTCTTCCTTAGGCTCTGTTTTTTTTGCTCGGGCTCTGGATTTCTTCCTCGAGCTCTCGTTTTCTTCTTCACGCCCTGGATTTGTTCCTCGGGCTCTGTTTTTGTTCCTCGGGCTGTGGTTGTGTTCCTCGGGCTCTGGTTTTGTTCCTTGAGCTGTGGTTGTGTTCCTTGGGCTCTGGTTTTGTTCCTTGAGCTCTAGTTTTGTTGTTCGAGCTCTGGTTTTGTTCCCGGAGCTCTGGTTTTCTTTCACGGGCTCTGGTTTTGTTCCTCAGGCTCTGGTTTTATTCCTCAGGCCCTGGTTTTATTCCTCGGCGTTTCGTTTTGTTCCTCAGGCTCTTCTTTATTTCCACGGACTCTGGTTTTGTTCCTCGAGCTCTGTTTTTGTTCCTCGAGGGCTGGTTTTGTCCCTTGGGCTATGGTTTTCTTTTTCGGGCTCTGGCTTGGTTCCTCGGGCCCTGGTTCTTTGCCTCGGGCTCTGGTTTTGTTCCTCGGGCTCTGGTTTTGTTCCTCAGTTTCTCGTTTGGTTCCTCGGGCCCTGGTTTTATTCCACGGGCTCTGGTTTTCTTGCTATGGCCCTGTTTTTGTTTTTCAGGCCGTCCTTTTTGTCCTTGGCCTTGGTTTTTGTTCCTCGGGCTCTGGTTTTCTTCCTCAGGATCTGGTTTTGTTCCTCGAGCTCTGGTTTTGTTCCTTGGGTACTGGTTTTCTTCCTCGGGCTCTCGTTTTCTTCCTCGGACTCTCGTTTTGTTCCTCGGGTTCTGGTTTTGTTCCTTGAGCTCTGGTTTTCTTCCTCGGGCTCTGGTTTTCTTCCTCAGGCTCTGTTTTTTTTGCTCGGGCTCTGGATTTCTTCCTCGATCTCTCGTTTTCTTCTTCTCGCCCTGGATTTGTTCCTTGGGCTCTGTTTTTGTTCCTCGGGCGCTGGTTGTGTTCCCCGGGCTCTGGTTTTTTTCCTTGAGCTCTGGTTGTGTTCCTTGGGCTCTGGTTTTGTTCCTTGAGCTCTAGTTTTGTTCTTCGAGCTCTGGTTTTGTTCCTGGCGCTCTGGTTTTCTTTCACGGGCTCTGGTTTTGTTCCTCAGGCTCTGGTTTTATTCCTCAGGCCCTGGTTTTATTCCTCGGGGTTTCGTTTTGTTCCTCGGGTTCTGCTTTATTTCCACGGGCTCTGGTTTTGTTCCTCGAGCTCTGTTTTTGTTCCTCGAGGGCTGGTTTTGTTCCTTGGGCTATGGTTTTCTTTCTCGGGCTCTGGCTTGGTTCCTCGGGCCCTGGTTTTTTGCCTCGGGCTCTGGTTTTGTTCCTCGGGCTCTGGTTTTGTTCCTCGGTTTCTGGTTTTGTTCCTCAGGCTCTGGTTATTCCACGGGCTCTGGTTTTCTTCCTATGGCCCTGTTATTTTTTTTCAGGCCGTCCTTTTTGTCCTTGGCCTTGGTTTTTGTTCCTCGGGCTCAGGTTTTCTTCCTCAGGATCTGGTTTTGTTCCTCGAGCTCTGGTTTTGTTCCTTGGGCACTGGTTTTGCTCCTCGGGCTCTCGTTTTCTTCCTCGGACTCTCGTATTGTTCCTCGGGTTCTGGTTTTGTTCCTTGAGCTCTGGTTTTCTTCTTTGGGCTCTGGTTTTCTTCCTCAGGCTCTGGTTTTGTTGCTCGGGCTCTGGATTTCTTCCTGAGGATCTGGTTTTGTTCCTCGGGCTCTGTTTTTTTTGCTCGGGCTCTGGATTTCTTCCTCGAGCTCTCGTTTTCTTCTTCACGCCCTGGATTTGTTCCTCGGGCTCTGTTTTTGTTCCTCGGGTGCTGGTTGTGTTCCTCGGGCTCTGGTTTTGTTCCTTGAGCTCTGGTTGTGTTCCTTGGGCTCTGGTTTTGTTTCTCGAGCTCTGGTTTTGTTCCTCGGGCTCTGCTTTATTTCCACGGGCTCTGGTTTTGTTCCTCGAGCTCTGGTTTTGTTCCTTGGGCACTGGTTTTCTTCCTCGGGCTCTCGTTTTCTTCCTCGGACTCTCGTTTTGATCCTCGGGTTCTGGTTTTGTTCCTTGAGCTCTGGTTTTCTTCCTCGGGCTCTGGTTTTCTTCCTTAGGCTCTGTTTTTTTTGCTCGGGCTCTGGATTTCTTCCTCGAGCTCTCGTTTTCTTCTTCACGCCCTGGATTTGTTCCTCGGGCTCTGTTTTTGTTCCTCGGGCTGTGGTTGTGTTCCTCGGGCTCTGGTTTTGTTCCTTGAGCTGTGGTTGTGTTCCTTGGGCTCTGGTTTTGTTCCTTGAGCTCTAGTTTTGTTGTTCGAGCTCTGGTTTTGTTCCCGGAGCTCTGGTTTTCTTTCACGGGCTCTGGTTTTGTTCCTCAGGCTCTGGTTTTATTCCTCAGGCCCTGGTTTTATTCCTCGGCGTTTCGTTTTGTTCCTCAGGCTCTTCTTTATTTCCACGGACTCTGGTTTTGTTCCTCGAGCTCTGTTTTTGTTCCTCGAGGGCTGGTTTTGTCCCTTGGGCTATGGTTTTCTTTTTCGGGCTCTGGCTTGGTTCCTCGGGCCCTGGTTCTTTGCCTCGGGCTCTGGTTTTGTTCCTCGGGCTCTGGTTTTGTTCCTCAGTTTCTCGTTTGGTTCCTCGGGCCCTGGTTTTATTCCACGGGCTCTGGTTTTCTTGCTATGGCCCTGTTTTTGTTTTTCAGGCCGTCCTTTTTGTCCTTGGCCTTGGTTTTTGTTCCTCGGGCTCTGGTTTTCTTCCTCAGGATCTGGTTTTGTTCCTCGAGCTCTGGTTTTGTTCCTTGGGTACTGGTTTTCTTCCTCGGGCTCTCGTTTTCTTCCTCGGACTCTCGTTTTGTTCCTCGGGCTCTGGTTTTGTTCCTTGAGCTCTGGTTTTCTTCTTTGGGCTCTGGTTTTCTTCCTCAGGCTCTGGTTTTGTTGCTCGGGCTCTGGATTTCTTCCTGAGGATCTGGTTTTGTTCCTCGGGCTCTGTTTTTTTTGCTCGGGCTCTGGATTTCTTCCTCGAGCTCTCGTTTTCTTCTTCACGCCCTGGATTTGTTCCTCGGGCTCTGTTTTTGTTCCTCGGGTGCTGGTTGTGTTCCTCGGGCTCTGGTTTTGTTCCTTGAGCTCTGGTTGTGTTCCTTGGGCTCTGGTTTTGTTTCTCGAGCTCTGGTTTTGTTCCTCGGGCTCTGCTTTATTTCCACGGGCTCTGGTTTTGTTCCTCGAGCTCTGGTTTTGTTCCTTGGGCACTGGTTTTCTTCCTCGGGCTCTCGTTTTCTTCCTCGGACTCTCGTTTTGATCCTCGGGTTCTGGTTTTGTTCCTTGAGCTCTGGTTTTCTTCCTCGGGCTCTGGTTTTCTTCCTTAGGCTCTGTTTTTTTTGCTCGGGCTCTGGATTTCTTCCTCGAGCTCTCGTTTTCTTCTTCACGCCCTGGATTTGTTCCTCGGGCTCTGTTTTTGTTCCTCGGGCTGTGGTTGTGTTCCTCGGGCTCTGGTTTTGTTCCTTGAGCTGTGGTTGTGTTCCTTGGGCTCTGGTTTTGTTCCTTGAGCTCTAGTTTTGTTGTTCGAGCTCTGGTTTTGTTCCCGGAGCTCTGGTTTTCTTTCACGGGCTCTGGTTTTGTTCCTCAGGCTCTGGTTTTATTCCTCAGGCCCTGGTTTTATTCCTCGGCGTTTCGTTTTGTTCCTCAGGCTCTTCTTTATTTCCACGGACTCTGGTTTTGTTCCTCGAGCTCTGTTTTTGTTCCTCGAGGGCTGGTTTTGTCCCTTGGGCTATGGTTTTCTTTTTCGGGCTCTGGCTTGGTTCCTCGGGCCCTGGTTCTTTGCCTCGGGCTCTGGTTTTGTTCCTCGGGCTCTGGTTTTGTTCCTCAGTTTCTCGTTTGGTTCCTCGGGCCCTGGTTTTATTCCACGGGCTCTGGTTTTCTTGCTATGGCCCTGTTTTTGTTTTTCAGGCCGTCCTTTTTGTCCTTGGCCTTGGTTTTTGTTCCTCGGGCTCTGGTTTTCTTCCTCAGGATCTGGTTTTGTTCCTCGAGCTCTGGTTTTGTTCCTTGGGTACTGGTTTTCTTCCTCGGGCTCTCGTTTTTTTCCTCGGACTCTCGTTTTGTTCCTCGGGTTCTGGTTTTGTTCCTTGAGCTCTGGTTTTCTTCCTCGGGCTCTGGTTTTCTTCCTCAGGCTCTGTTTTTTTTGCTCGGGCTCTGGATTTCTTCCTCGATCTCTCGTTTTCTTCTTCTCGCCCTGGATTTGTTCCTTGGGCTCTGTTTTTGTTCCTCGGGCGCTGGTTGTGTTCCCCGGGCTCTGGTTTTTTTCCTTGAGCTCTGGTTGTGTTCCTTGGGCTCTGGTTTTGTTCCTTGAGCTCTAGTTTTGTTCTTCGAGCTCTGGTTTTGTTCCTGGCGCTCTGGTTTTCTTTCACGGGCTCTGGTTTTGTTCCTCAGGCTCTGGTTTTATTCCTCAGGCCCTGGTTTTATTCCTCGGCGTTTCGTTTTGTTCCTCGGGTTCTGCTTTATTTCCACGGGCTCTGGTTTTGTTCCTCGAGCTCTGTTTTTGTTCCTCGAGGGCTGGTTTTGTTCCTTGGGCTATGGTTTTCTTTCTCGGGCTCTGGCTTGGTTCCTCGGGCCCTGGTTTTTTGCCTCGGGCTCTGGTTTTGTTCCTCGGGCTCTGGTTTTGTTCCTCGGTTTCTGGTTTTGTTCCTCAGGCTCTGGTTATTCCACGGGCTCTGGTTTTCTTCCTATGGCCCTGTTATTTTTTTTCAGGCCGTCCTTTTTGTCCTTGGCCTTGGTTTTTGTTCCTCGGGCTCAGGTTTTCTTCCTCAGGATCTGGTTTTGTTCCTCGAGCTCTGGTTTTGTTCCTTGGGCACTGGTTTTGCTCCTCGGGCTCTCGTTTTCTTCCTCGGACTCTCGTATTGTTCCTCGGGTTCTGGTTTTGTTCCTTGAGCTCTGGTTTTCTTCTTTGGGCTCTGGTTTTCTTCCTCAGGCTCTGGTTTTGTTGCTCGGGCTCTGGATTTCTTCCTGAGGATCTGGTTTTGTTCCTCGGGCTCTGTTTTTTTTGCTCGGGCTCTGGATTTCTTCCTCGAGCTCTCGTTTTCTTCTTTACGCCCTGGATTTGTTCCTCGGGCTCTGTTTTTGTTCCTCGGGTGCTGGTTGTGTTCCTCGGGCTCTGGTTTTGTTCCTTGAGCTCTGGTTGTGTTCCTTGGGCTCTGGTTTTGTTTCTCGAGCTCTGGTTTTGTTCCTCGGGCTCTGCTTTATTTCCACGGGCTCTGGTTTTGTTCCTCGAGCTCTGGTTTTGTTCCTTGGGCACTGGTTTTCTTCCTCGGGCTCTCGTTTTCTTCCTCGGACTCTCGTTTTGATCCTCGGGTTCTGGTTTTGTTCCTTGAGCTCTGGTTTTCTTCCTCGGGCTCTGGTTTTCTTCCTTAGGCTCTGTTTTTTTTGCTCGGGCTCTGGATTTCTTCCTCGAGCTCTCGTTTTCTTCTTCACGCCCTGGATTTGTTCCTCGGGCTCTGTTTTTGTTCCTCGGGCTGTGGTTGTGTTCCTCGGGCTCTGGTTTTGTTCCTTGAGCTGTGGTTGTGTTCCTTGGGCTCTGGTTTTGTTCCTTGAGCTCTAGTTTTGTTGTTCGAGCTCTGGTTTTGTTCCCGGAGCTCTGGTTTTCTTTCACGGGCTCTGGTTTTGTTCCTCAGGCTCTGGTTTTATTCCTCAGGCCCTGGTTTTATTCCTCGGCGTTTCGTTTTGTTCCTCAGGCTCTTCTTTATTTCCACGGACTCTGGTTTTGTTCCTCGAGCTCTGTTTTTGTTCCTCGAGGGCTGGTTTTGTCCCTTGGGCTATGGTTTTCTTTTTCGGGCTCTGGCTTGGTTCCTCGGGCCCTGGTTCTTTGCCTCGGGCTCTGGTTTTGTTCCTCGGGCTCTGGTTTTGTTCCTCAGTTTCTCGTTTGGTTCCTCGGGCCCTGGTTTTATTCCACGGGCTCTGGTTTTCTTGCTATGGCCCTGTTTTTGTTTTTCAGGCCGTCCTTTTTGTCCTTGGCCTTGGTTTTTGTTCCTCGGGCTCTGGTTTTCTTCCTCAGGATCTGGTTTTGTTCCTCGAGCTCTGGTTTTGTTCCTTGGGTACTGGTTTTCTTCCTCGGGCTCTCGTTTTCTTCCTCGGACTCTCGTTTTGTTCCTCGGGTTCTGGTTTTGTTCCTTGAGCTCTGGTTTTCTTCCTCGGGCTCTGGTTTTCTTCCTCAGGCTCTGTTTTTTTTGCTCGGGCTCTGGATTTCTTCCTCGATCTCTCGTTTTCTTCTTCTCGCCCTGGATTTGTTCCTTGGGCTCTGTTTTTGTTCCTCGGGCGCTGGTTGTGTTCCCCGGGCTCTGGTTTTTTTCCTTGAGCTCTGGTTGTGTTCCTTGGGCTCTGGTTTTGTTCCTTGAGCTCTAGTTTTGTTCTTCGAGCTCTGGTTTTGTTCCTGGCGCTCTGGTTTTCTTTCACGGGCTCTGGTTTTGTTCCTCAGGCTCTGGTTTTATTCCTCAGGCCCTGGTTTTATTCCTCGGGGTTTCGTTTTGTTCCTCGGGTTCTGCTTTATTTCCACGGGCTCTGGTTTTGTTCCTCGAGCTCTGTTTTTGTTCCTCGAGGGCTGGTTTTGTTCCTTGGGCTATGGTTTTCTTTCTCGGGCTCTGGCTTGGTTCCTCGGGCCCTGGTTTTTTGCCTCGGGCTCTGGTTTTGTTCCTCGGGCTCTGGTTTTGTTCCTCGGTTTCTGGTTTTGTTCCTCAGGCTCTGGTTATTCCACGGGCTCTGGTTTTCTTCCTATGGCCCTGTTATTTTTTTTCAGGCCGTCCTTTTTGTCCTTGGCCTTGGTTTTTGTTCCTCGGGCTCAGGTTTTCTTCCTCAGGATCTGGTTTTGTTCCTCGAGCTCTGGTTTTGTTCCTTGGGCACTGGTTTTGCTCCTCGGGCTCTCGTTTTCTTCCTCGGACTCTCGTATTGTTCCTCGGGTTCTGGTTTTGTTCCTTGAGCTCTGGTTTTCTTCTTTGGGCTCTGGTTTTCTTCCTCAGGCTCTGGTTTTGTTGCTCGGGCTCTGGATTTCTTCCTGAGGATCTGGTTTTGTTCCTCGGGCTCTGTTTTTTTTGCTCGGGCTCTGGATTTCTTCCTCGAGCTCTCGTTTTCTTCTTCACGCCCTGGATTTGTTCCTCGGGCTCTGTTTTTGTTCCTCGGGTGCTGGTTGTGTTCCTCGGGCTCTGGTTTTGTTCCTTGAGCTCTGGTTGTGTTCCTTGGGCTCTGGTTTTGTTTCTCGAGCTCTGGTTTTGTTCCTCGGGCTCTGCTTTATTTCCACGGGCTCTGGTTTTGTTCCTCGAGCTCTGGTTTTGTTCCTTGGGCACTGGTTTTCTTCCTCGGGCTCTCGTTTTCTTCCTCGGACTCTCGTTTTGATCCTCGGGTTCTGGTTTTGTTCCTTGAGCTCTGGTTTTCTTCCTCGGGCTCTGGTTTTCTTCCTTAGGCTCTGTTTTTTTTGCTCGGGCTCTGGATTTCTTCCTCGAGCTCTCGTTTTCTTCTTCACGCCCTGGATTTGTTCCTCGGGCTCTGTTTTTGTTCCTCGGGCTGTGGTTGTGTTCCTCGGGCTCTGGTTTTGTTCCTTGAGCTGTGGTTGTGTTCCTTGGGCTCTGGTTTTGTTCCTTGAGCTCTAGTTTTGTTGTTCGAGCTCTGGTTTTGTTCCCGGAGCTCTGGTTTTCTTTCACGGGCTCTGGTTTTGTTCCTCAGGCTCTGGTTTTATTCCTCAGGCCCTGGTTTTATTCCTCGGCGTTTCGTTTTGTTCCTCAGGCTCTTCTTTATTTCCACGGACTCTGGTTTTGTTCCTTGAGCTCTGTTTTTGTTCCTCGAGGGCTGGTTTTGTCCCTTGGGCTATGGTTTTCTTTTTCGGGCTCTGGCTTGGTTCCTCGGGCCCTGGTTCTTTGCCTCGGGCTCTGGTTTTGTTCCTCGGGCTCTGGTTTTGTTCCTCAGTTTCTGGTTTGGTTCCTCGGGCCCTGGTTTTATTCCACGGGCTCTGGTTTTCTTGCTATGGCCCTGTTTTTGTTTTTCAGGCCGTCCTTTTTGTCCTTGGCCTTGGTTTTTGTTCCTCGGGCTCTGGTTTTCTTCCTCAGGATCTGGTTTTGTTCCTCGAGCTCTGGTTTTGTTCCTTGGGTACTGGTTTTCTTCCTCGGGCTCTCGTTTTCTTCCTCGGACTCTCGTTTTGTTCCTCGGGCTCTGGTTTTCTTCCTCAGGCTCTGTTTTTTTTGCTCGGGCTCTGGATTTCTTCCTCGATCTCTCGTTTTCTTCTTCTCGCCCTGGATTTGTTCCTTGGGCTCTGTTTTTGTTCCTCGGGCGCTGGTTGTGTTCCTCGGGCTCTGGTTTTTTTCCTTGAGCTCTGGTTGTGTTCCTTGGGCTCTGGTTTTGTTCCTTGAGCTCTAGTTTTGTTCTTCGAGCTCTGGTTTTGTTCCTGGCGCTCTGGTTTTCTTTCACGGGCTCTGGTTTTGTTCCTCAGGCTCTGGTTTTATTCCTCAGGCCCTGGTTTTATTCCTCGGCGTTTCGTTTTGTTCCTCGGGTTCTGCTTTATTTCCACGGGCTCTGGTTTTGTTCCTCGAGCTCTGTTTTTGTTCCTCGAGGGCTGGTTTTGTTCCTTGGGCTATGGTTTTCTTTCTCGGGCTCTGGCTTGGTTCCTCGGGCCCTGGTTTTTTGCCTCGGGCTCTGGTTTTGTTCCTCGGGCTCTGGTTTTGTTCCTCGGTTTCTGGTTTTGTTCCTCAGGCTCTGGTTATTCCACGGGCTCTGGTTTTCTTCCTATGGCCCTGTTATTTTTTTTCAGGCCGTCCTTTTTGTCCTTGGCCTTGGTTTTTGTTCCTCGGGCTCAGGTTTTCTTCCTCAGGATCTGGTTTTGTTCCTCGAGCTCTGGTTTTGTTCCTTGGGCACTGGTTTTGCTCCTCGGGCTCTCGTTTTCTTCCTCGGACTCTCGTATTGTTCCTCGGGTTCTGGTTTTGTTCCTTGAGCTCTGGTTTTCTTCTTTGGGCTCTGGTTTTCTTCCTCAGGCTCTGGTTTTGTTGCTCGGGCTCTGGATTTCTTCCTGAGGATCTGGTTTTGTTCCTCGGGCTCTGTTTTTTTTGCTCGGGCTCTGGATTTCTTCCTCGAGCTCTCGTTTTCTTCTTTACGCCCTGGATTTGTTCCTCGGGCTCTGTTTTTGTTCCTCGGGTGCTGGTTGTGTTCCTCGGGCTCTGGTTTTGTTCCTTGAGCTCTGGTTGTGTTCCTTGGGCTCTGGTTTTGTTTCTCGAGCTCTGGTTTTGTTCCTCGGGCTCTGCTTTATTTCCACGGGCTCTGGTTTTGTTCCTCGAGCTCTGGTTTTGTTCCTTGGGCACTGGTTTTCTTCCTCGGGCTCTCGTTTTCTTCCTCGGACTCTCGTTTTGATCCTCGGGTTCTGGTTTTGTTCCTTGAGCTCTGGTTTTCTTCCTCGGGCTCTGGTTTTCTTCCTTAGGCTCTGTTTTTTTTGCTCGGGCTCTGGATTTCTTCCTCGAGCTCTCGTTTTCTTCTTCACGCCCTGGATTTGTTCCTCGGGCTCTGTTTTTGTTCCTCGGGCTGTGGTTGTGTTCCTCGGGCTCTGGTTTTGTTCCTTGAGCTGTGGTTGTGTTCCTTGGGCTCTGGTTTTGTTCCTTGAGCTCTAGTTTTGTTGTTCGAGCTCTGGTTTTGTTCCCGGAGCTCTGGTTTTCTTTCACGGGCTCTGGTTTTGTTCCTCAGGCTCTGGTTTTATTCCTCAGGCCCTGGTTTTATTCCTCGGCGTTTCGTTTTGTTCCTCAGGCTCTTCTTTATTTCCACGGACTCTGGTTTTGTTCCTCGAGCTCTGTTTTTGTTCCTCGAGGGCTGGTTTTGTCCCTTGGGCTATGGTTTTCTTTTTCGGGCTCTGGCTTGGTTCCTCGGGCCCTGGTTCTTTGCCTCGGGCTCTGGTTTTGTTCCTCGGGCTCTGGTTTTGTTCCTCAGTTTCTCGTTTGGTTCCTCGGGCCCTGGTTTTATTCCACGGGCTCTGGTTTTCTTGCTATGGCCCTGTTTTTGTTTTTCAGGCCGTCCTTTTTGTCCTTGGCCTTGGTTTTTGTTCCTCGGGCTCTGGTTTTCTTCCTCAGGATCTGGTTTTGTTCCTCGAGCTCTGGTTTTGTTCCTTGGGTACTGGTTTTCTTCCTCGGGCTCTCGTTTTCTTCCTCGGACTCTCGTTTTGTTCCTCGGGTTCTGGTTTTGTTCCTTGAGCTCTGGTTTTCTTCCTCGGGCTCTGGTTTTCTTCCTCAGGCTCTGTTTTTTTTGCTCGGGCTCTGGATTTCTTCCTCGATCTCTCGTTTTCTTCTTCTCGCCCTGGATTTGTTCCTTGGGCTCTGTTTTTGTTCCTCGGGCGCTGGTTGTGTTCCCCGGGCTCTGGTTTTTTTCCTTGAGCTCTGGTTGTGTTCCTTGGGCTCTGGTTTTGTTCCTTGAGCTCTAGTTTTGTTCTTCGAGCTCTGGTTTTGTTCCTGGCGCTCTGGTTTTCTTTCACGGGCTCTGGTTTTGTTCCTCAGGCTCTGGTTTTATTCCTCAGGCCCTGGTTTTATTCCTCGGGGTTTCGTTTTGTTCCTCGGGTTCTGCTTTATTTCCACGGGCTCTGGTTTTGTTCCTCGAGCTCTGTTTTTGTTCCTCGAGGGCTGGTTTTGTTCCTTGGGCTATGGTTTTCTTTCTCGGGCTCTGGCTTGGTTCCTCGGGCCCTGGTTTTTTGCCTCGGGCTCTGGTTTTGTTCCTCGGGCTCTGGTTTTGTTCCTCGGTTTCTGGTTTTGTTCCTCAGGCTCTGGTTATTCCACGGGCTCTGGTTTTCTTCCTATGGCCCTGTTATTTTTTTTCAGGCCGTCCTTTTTGTCCTTGGCCTTGGTTTTTGTTCCTCGGGCTCAGGTTTTCTTCCTCAGGATCTGGTTTTGTTCCTCGAGCTCTGGTTTTGTTCCTTGGGCACTGGTTTTGCTCCTCGGGCTCTCGTTTTCTTCCTCGGACTCTCGTATTGTTCCTCGGGTTCTGGTTTTGTTCCTTGAGCTCTGGTTTTCTTCTTTGGGCTCTGGTTTTCTTCCTCAGGCTCTGGTTTTGTTGCTCGGGCTCTGGATTTCTTCCTGAGGATCTGGTTTTGTTCCTCGGGCTCTGTTTTTTTTGCTCGGGCTCTGGATTTCTTCCTCGAGCTCTCGTTTTCTTCTTCACGCCCTGGATTTGTTCCTCGGGCTCTGTTTTTGTTCCTCGGGTGCTGGTTGTGTTCCTCGGGCTCTGGTTTTGTTCCTTGAGCTCTGGTTGTGTTCCTTGGGCTCTGGTTTTGTTTCTCGAGCTCTGGTTTTGTTCCTCGGGCTCTGCTTTATTTCCACGGGCTCTGGTTTTGTTCCTCGAGCTCTGGTTTTGTTCCTTGGGCACTGGTTTTCTTCCTCGGGCTCTCGTTTTCTTCCTCGGACTCTCGTTTTGATCCTCGGGTTCTGGTTTTGTTCCTTGAGCTCTGGTTTTCTTCCTCGGGCTCTGGTTTTCTTCCTTAGGCTCTGTTTTTTTTGCTCGGGCTCTGGATTTCTTCCTCGAGCTCTCGTTTTCTTCTTCACGCCCTGGATTTGTTCCTCGGGCTCTGTTTTTGTTCCTCGGGCTGTGGTTGTGTTCCTCGGGCTCTGGTTTTGTTCCTTGAGCTGTGGTTGTGTTCCTTGGGCTCTGGTTTTGTTCCTTGAGCTCTAGTTTTGTTGTTCGAGCTCTGGTTTTGTTCCCGGAGCTCTGGTTTTCTTTCACGGGCTCTGGTTTTGTTCCTCAGGCTCTGGTTTTATTCCTCAGGCCCTGGTTTTATTCCTCGGCGTTTCGTTTTGTTCCTCAGGCTCTTCTTTATTTCCACGGACTCTGGTTTTGTTCCTTGAGCTCTGTTTTTGTTCCTCGAGGGCTGGTTTTGTCCCTTGGGCTATGGTTTTCTTTTTCGGGCTCTGGCTTGGTTCCTCGGGCCCTGGTTCTTTGCCTCGGGCTCTGGTTTTGTTCCTCGGGCTCTGGTTTTGTTCCTCAGTTTCTGGTTTGGTTCCTCGGGCCCTGGTTTTATTCCACGGGCTCTGGTTTTCTTGCTATGGCCCTGTTTTTGTTTTTCAGGCCGTCCTTTTTGTCCTTGGCCTTGGTTTTTGTTCCTCGGGCTCTGGTTTTCTTCCTCAGGATCTGGTTTTGTTCCTCGAGCTCTGGTTTTGTTCCTTGGGTACTGGTTTTCTTCCTCGGGCTCTCGTTTTCTTCCTCGGACTCTCGTTTTGTTCCTCGGGCTCTGGTTTTCTTCCTCAGGCTCTGTTTTTTTTGCTCGGGCTCTGGATTTCTTCCTCGATCTCTCGTTTTCTTCTTCTCGCCCTGGATTTGTTCCTTGGGCTCTGTTTTTGTTCCTCGGGCGCTGGTTGTGTTCCTCGGGCTCTGGTTTTTTTCCTTGAGCTCTGGTTGTGTTCCTTGGGCTCTGGTTTTGTTCCTTGAGCTCTAGTTTTGTTCTTCGAGCTCTGGTTTTGTTCCTGGCGCTCTGGTTTTCTTTCACGGGCTCTGGTTTTGTTCCTCAGGCTCTGGTTTTATTCCTCAGGCCCTGGTTTTATTCCTCGGGGTTTCGTTTTGTTCCTCGGGTTCTGCTTTATTTCCACGGGCTCTGGTTTTGTTCCTCGAGCTCTGTTTTTGTTCCTCGAGGGCTGGTTTTGTTCCTTGGGCTATGGTTTTCTTTCTCGGGCTCTGGCTTGGTTCCTCGGGCCCTGGTTTTTTGCCTCGGGCTCTGGTTTTGTTCCTCGGGCTCTGGTTTTGTTCCTCGGTTTCTGGTTTTGTTCCTCAGGCTCTGGTTATTCCACGGGCTCTGGTTTTCTTGCTATGGCCCTGTTATTTTTTTTCAGGCCGTCCTTTTTGTCCTTGGCCTTGGTTTTTGTTCCTCGGGCTCAGGTTTTCTTCCTCAGGATCTGGTTTTGTTCCTCGAGCTCTGGTTTTGTTCCTTGGGCACTGGTTTTGCTCCTCGGGCTCTCGTTTTCTTCCTCGGACTCTCGTATTGTTCCTCGGGTTCTGGTTTTGTTCCTTGAGCTCTGGTTTTCTTCTTTGGGCTCTGGTTTTCTTCCTCAGGCTCTGGTTTTGTTGCTCGGGCTCTGGATTTCTTCCTGAGGATCTGGTTTTGTTCCTCGGGCTCTGTTTTTTTTGCTCGGGCTCTGGATTTCTTCCTCGAGCTCTCGTTTTCTTCTTCACGCCCTGGATTTGTTCCTCGGGCTCTGTTTTTGTTCCTCGGGTGCTGGTTGTGTTCCTCGGGCTCTGGTTTTGTTCCTTGAGCTCTGGTTGTGTTCCTTGGGCTCTGGTTTTGTTTCTCGAGCTCTGGTTTTGTTCCTCGGGCTCTGCTTTATTTCCACGGGCTCTGGTTTTGTTCCTCGAGCTCTGGTTTTGTTCCTTGGGCACTGGTTTTCTTCCTCGGGCTCTCGTTTTCTTCCTCGGACTCTCGTTTTGATCCTCGGGTTCTGGTTTTGTTCCTTGAGCTCTGGTTTTCTTCCTCGGGCTCTGGTTTTCTTCCTTAGGCTCTGTTTTTTTTGCTCGGGCTCTGGATTTCTTCCTCGAGCTCTCGTTTTCTTCTTCACGCCCTGGATTTGTTCCTCGGGCTCTGTTTTTGTTCCTCGGGCTGTGGTTGTGTTCCTCGGGCTCTGGTTTTGTTCCTTGAGCTGTGGTTGTGTTCCTTGGGCTCTGGTTTTGTTCCTTGAGCTCTAGTTTTGTTGTTCGAGCTCTGGTTTTGTTCCCGGAGCTCTGGTTTTCTTTCACGGGCTCTGGTTTTGTTCCTCAGGCTCTGGTTTTATTCCTCAGGCCCTGGTTTTATTCCTCGGCGTTTCGTTTTGTTCCTCAGGCTCTTCTTTATTTCCACGGACTCTGGTTTTGTTCCTCGAGCTCTGTTTTTGTTCCTCGAGGGCTGGTTTTGTCCCTTGGGCTATGGTTTTCTTTTTCGGGCTCTGGCTTGGTTCCTCGGGCCCTGGTTCTTTGCCTCGGGCTCTGGTTTTGTTCCTCGGGCTCTGGTTTTGTTCCTCGGTTTCTCGTTTGGTTCCTCGGGCCCTGGTTTTATTCCACGGGCTCTGGTTTTCTTGCTATGGCCCTGTTTTTGTTTTTCAGGCCGTCCTTTTTGTCCTTGGCCTTGGTTTTTGTTCCTCGGGCTCTGGTTTTCTTCCTCAGGATCTGGTTTTGTTCCTCGAGCTCTGGTTTTGTTCCTTGGGTACTGGTTTTCTTCCTCGGGCTCTCGTTTTCTTCCTCGGACTCTCGTTTTGTTCCTCGGGCTCTGGTTTTCTTCCTCAGGCTCTGTTTTTTTTGCTCGGGCTCTGGATTTCTTCCTCGATCTCTCGTTTTCTTCTTCTCGCCCTGGATTTGTTCCTTGGGCTCTGTTTTTGTTCCTCGGGCGCTGGTTGTGTTCCTCGGGCTCTGGTTTTTTTCCTTGAGCTCTGGTTGTGTTCCTTGGGCTCTGGTTTTGTTCCTTGAGCTCTAGTTTTGTTCTTCGAGCTCTGGTTTTGTTCCTGGCGCTCTGGTTTTCTTTCACGGGCTCTGGTTTTGTTCCTCAGGCTCTGGTTTTATTCCTCAGGCCCTGGTTTTATTCCTCGGGGTTTCGTTTTGTTCCTCGGGTTCTGCTTTATTTCCACGGGCTCTGGTTTTGTTCCTCGAGCTCTGTTTTTGTTCCTCGAGGGCTGGTTTTGTTCCTTGGGCTATGGTTTTCTTTCTCGGGCTCTGGCTTGGTTCCTCGGGCCCTGGTTTTTTGCCTCGGGCTCTGGTTTTGTTCCTCGGGCTCTGGTTTTGTTCCTCGGTTTCTGGTTTTGTTCCTCAGGCTCTGGTTATTCCACGGGCTCTGGTTTTCTTCCTATGGCCCTGTTATTTTTTTTCAGGCCGTCCTTTTTGTCCTTGGCCTTGGTTTTTGTTCCTCGGGCTCAGGTTTTCTTCCTCAGGATCTGGTTTTGTTCCTCGAGCTCTGGTTTTGTTCCTTGGGCACTGGTTTTGCTCCTCGGGCTCTCGTTTTCTTCCTCGGACTCTCGTATTGTTCCTCGGGTTCTGGTTTTGTTCCTTGAGCTCTGGTTTTCTTCTTTGGGCTCTGGTTTTCTTCCTCAGGCTCTGGTTTTGTTCCTCGGGCTCTGGATTTCTTCCTGAGGATCTGGTTTTGTTCCTCGGGCTCTGTTTTTTTTGCTCGGGCTCTGGATTTCTTCCTCGAGCTCTCGTTTTCTTCTTCACGCCCTGGATTTGTTCCTCGGGCTCTGTTTTTGTTCCTCGGGTGCTGGTTGTGTTCCTCGGGCTCTGGTTTTGTTTCTCGAGCTCTGGTTTTGTTCCTCGGGCTCTGCTTTATTTCCACGGGCTCTGGTTTTGTTCCTCGAGCTCTGGTTTTGTTCCTTGGGCACTGGTTTTCTTCCTCGGGCTCTCGTTTTCTTCCTCGGACTCTCGTTTTGATCCTCGGGTTCTGGTTTTGTTCCTTGAGCTCTGGTTTTCTTCCTCGGGCTCTGGTTTTCTTCCTTAGGCTCTGTTTTTTTTGCTCGGGCTCTGGATTTCTTCCTCGAGCTCTCGTTTTCTTCTTCACGCCCTGGATTTGTTCCTCGGGCTCTGTTTTTGTTCCTCGGGCTGTGGTTGTGTTCCTCGGGCTCTGGTTTTGTTCCTTGAGCTGTGGTTGTGTTCCTTGGGCTCTGGTTTTGTTCCTTGAGCTCTAGTTTTGTTGTTCGAGCTCTGGTTTTGTTCCCGGAGCTCTGGTTTTCTTTCACGGGCTCTGGTTTTGTTCCTCAGGCTCTGGTTTTATTCCTCAGGCCCTGGTTTTATTCCTCGGCGTTTCGTTTTGTTCCTCAGGCTCTTCTTTATTTCCACGGACTCTGGTTTTGTTCCTCGAGCTCTGTTTTTGTTCCTCGAGGGCTGGTTTTGTCCCTTGGGCTATGGTTTTCTTTTTCGGGCTCTGGCTTGGTTCCTCGGGCCCTGGTTCTTTGCCTCGGGCTCTGGTTTTGTTCCTCGGGCTCTGGTTTTGTTCCTCAGTTTCTGGTTTGGTTCCTCGGGCCCTGGTTTTATTCCACGGGCTCTGGTTTTCTTGCTATGGCCCTGTTTTTGTTTTTCAGGCCGTCCTTTTTGTCCTTGGCCTTGGTTTTTGTTCCTCGGGCTCTGGTTTTCTTCCTCAGGATCTGGTTTTGTTCCTCGAGCTCTGGTTTTGTTCCTTGGGTACTGGTTTTCTTCCTCGGGCTCTCGTTTTCTTCCTCGGACTCTCGTTTTGTTCCTCGGGCTCTGGTTTTCTTCCTCAGGCTCTGTTTTTTTTGCTCGGGCTCTGGATTTCTTCCTCGATCTCTCGTTTTCTTCTTCTCGCCCTGGATTTGTTCCTTGGGCTCTGTTTTTGTTCCTCGGGCGCTGGTTGTGTTCCCCGGGCTCTGGTTTTTTTCCTTGAGCTGTGGTTGTGTTCCTTGGGCTCTGGTTTTGTTCCTTGAGCTCTAGTTTTGTTCTTCGAGCTCTGGTTTTGTTCCTGGCGCTCTGGTTTTCTTTCACGGGCTCTGGTTTTGTTCCTCAGGCTCTGGTTTTATTCCTCAGGCCCTGGTTTTATTCCTCGGGGTTTCGTTTTGTTCCTCGGGTTCTGCTTTATTTCCACGGGCTCTGGTTTTGTTCCTCGAGCTCTGTTTTTGTTCCTCGAGGGCTGGTTTTGTTCCTTGGGCTATGGTTTTCTTTCTCGGGCTCTGGCTTGGTTCCTCGGGCCCTGGTTTTTTGCCTCGGGCTCTGGTTTTGTTCCTCGGGCTCTGGTTTTGTTCCTCGGTTTCTGGTTTTGTTCCTCAGGCTCTGGTTATTCCACGGGCTCTGGTTTTCTTCCTATGGCCCTGTTATTTTTTTTCAGGCCGTCCTTTTTGTCCTTGGCCTTGGTTTTTGTTCCTCGGGCTCAGGTTTTCTTCCTCAGGATCTGGTTTTGTTCCTCGAGCTCTGGTTTTGTTCCTTGGGCACTGGTTTTGCTCCTCGGGCTCTCGTTTTCTTCCTCGGACTCTCGTATTGTTCCTCGGGTTCTGGTTTTGTTCCTTGAGCTCTGGTTTTCTTCTTTGGGCTCTGGTTTTCTTCCTCAGGCTCTGGTTTTGTTGCTCGGGCTCTGGATTTCTTCCTGAGGATCTGGTTTTGTTCCTTGGGCTCTGTTTTTTTTGCTCGGGCTCTGGATTTCTTCCTCGAGCTCTCGTTTTCTTCTTCACGCCCTGGATTTGTTCCTCGGGCTCTGTTTTTGTTCCTCGGGTGCTGGTTGTGTTCCTCGGGCTCTGGTTTTGTTCCTTGAGCTCTGGTTGTGTTCCTTGGGCTCTGGTTTTGTTTCTCGAGCTCTGGTTTTGTTCCTCGGGCTCTGCTTTATTTCCACGGGCTCTGGTTTTGTTCCTCGAGCTCTGGTTTTGTTCCTTGGGCACTGGTTTTCTTCCTCGGGCTCTCGTTTTCTTCCTCGGACTCTCGTTTTGATCCTCGGGTTCTGGTTTTGTTCCTTGAGCTCTGGTTTTCTTCCTCGGGCTCTGGTTTTCTTCCTTAGGCTCTGTTTTTTTTGCTCGGGCTCTGGATTTCTTCCTCGAGCTCTCGTTTTCTTCTTCACGCCCTGGATTTGTTCCTCGGGCTCTGTTTTTGTTCCTCGGGCTGTGGTTGTGTTCCTCGGGCTCTGGTTTTGTTCCTTGAGCTGTGGTTGTGTTCCTTGGGCTCTGGTTTTGTTCCTTGAGCTCTAGTTTTGTTGTTCGAGCTCTGGTTTTGTTCCCGGAGCTCTGGTTTTCTTTCACGGGCTCTGGTTTTGTTCCTCAGGCTCTGGTTTTATTCCTCAGGCCCTGGTTTTATTCCTCGGCGTTTCGTTTTGTTCCTCAGGCTCTTCTTTATTTCCACGGACTCTGGTTTTGTTCCTCGAGCTCTGTTTTTGTTCCTCGAGGGCTGGTTTTGTCCCTTGGGCTATGGTTTTCTTTTTCGGGCTCTGGCTTGGTTCCTCGGGCCCTGGTTCTTTGCCTCGGGCTCTGGTTTTGTTCCTCGGGCTCTGGTTTTGTTCCTCGGTTTCTCGTTTGGTTCCTCGGGCCCTGGTTTTATTCCACGGGCTCTGGTTTTCTTGCTATGGCCCTGTTTTTGTTTTTCAGGCCGTCCTTTTTGTCCTTGGCCTTGGTTTTTGTTCCTCGGGCTCTGGTTTTCTTCCTCAGGATCTGGTTTTGTTCCTCGAGCTCTGGTTTTGTTCCTTGGGTACTGGTTTTCTTCCTCGGGCTCTCGTTTTCTTCCTCGGACTCTCGTTTTGTTCCTCGGGCTCTGGTTTTCTTCCTCAGGCTCTGTTTTTTTTGCTCGGGCTCTGGATTTCTTCCTCGATCTCTCGTTTTCTTCTTCTCGCCCTGGATTTGTTCCTTGGGCTCTGTTTTTGTTCCTCGGGCGCTGGTTGTGTTCCTCGGGCTCTGGTTTTTTTCCTTGAGCTCTGGTTGTGTTCCTTGGGCTCTGGTTTTGTTCCTTGAGCTCTAGTTTTGTTCTTCGAGCTCTGGTTTTGTTCCTGGCGCTCTGGTTTTCTTTCACGGGCTCTGGTTTTGTTCCTCAGGCTCTGGTTTTATTCCTCAGGCCCTGGTTTTATTCCTCGGGGTTTCGTTTTGTTCCTCGGGTTCTGCTTTATTTCCACGGGCTCTGGTTTTGTTCCTCGAGCTCTGTTTTTGTTCCTCGAGGGCTGGTTTTGTTCCTTGGGCTATGGTTTTCTTTCTCGGGCTCTGGCTTGGTTCCTCGGGCCCTGGTTTTTTGCCTCGGGCTCTGGTTTTGTTCCTCGGGCTCTGGTTTTGTTCCTCGGTTTCTGGTTTTGTTCCTCAGGCTCTGGTTATTCCACGGGCTCTGGTTTTCTTCCTATGGCCCTGTTATTTTTTTTCAGGCCGTCCTTTTTGTCCTTGGCCTTGGTTTTTGTTCCTCGGGCTCAGGTTTTCTTCCTCAGGATCTGGTTTTGTTCCTCGAGCTCTGGTTTTGTTCCTTGGGCACTGGTTTTGCTCCTCGGGCTCTCGTTTTCTTCCTCGGACTCTCGTATTGTTCCTCGGGTTCTGGTTTTGTTCCTTGAGCTCTGGTTTTCTTCTTTGGGCTCTGGTTTTCTTCCTCAGGCTCTGGTTTTGTTCCTCGGGCTCTGGATTTCTTCCTGAGGATCTGGTTTTGTTCCTCGGGCTCTGTTTTTTTTGCTCGGGCTCTGGATTTCTTCCTCGAGCTCTCGTTTTCTTCTTCACGCCCTGGATTTGTTCCTCGGGCTCTGTTTTTGTTCCTCGGGTGCTGGTTGTGTTCCTCGGGCTCTGGTTTTGTTTCTCGAGCTCTGGTTTTGTTCCTCGGGCTCTGCTTTATTTCCACGGGCTCTGGTTTTGTTCCTCGAGCTCTGGTTTTGTTCCTTGGGCACTGGTTTTCTTCCTCGGGCTCTCGTTTTCTTCCTCGGACTCTCGTTTTGATCCTCGGGTTCTGGTTTTGTTCCTTGAGCTCTGGTTTTCTTCCTCGGGCTCTGGTTTTCTTCCTTAGGCTCTGTTTTTTTTGCTCGGGCTCTGGATTTCTTCCTCGAGCTCTCGTTTTCTTCTTCACGCCCTGGATTTGTTCCTCGGGCTCTGTTTTTGTTCCTCGGGCTGTGGTTGTGTTCCTCGGGCTCTGGTTTTGTTCCTTGAGCTGTGGTTGTGTTCCTTGGGCTCTGGTTTTGTTCCTTGAGCTCTAGTTTTGTTGTTCGAGCTCTGGTTTTGTTCCCGGAGCTCTGGTTTTCTTTCACGGGCTCTGGTTTTGTTCCTCAGGCTCTGGTTTTATTCCTCAGGCCCTGGTTTTATTCCTCGGCGTTTCGTTTTGTTCCTCAGGCTCTTCTTTATTTCCACGGACTCTGGTTTTGTTCCTCGAGCTCTGTTTTTGTTCCTCGAGGGCTGGTTTTGTCCCTTGGGCTATGGTTTTCTTTTTCGGGCTCTGGCTTGGTTCCTCGGGCCCTGGTTCTTTGCCTCGGGCTCTGGTTTTGTTCCTCGGGCTCTGGTTTTGTTCCTCAGTTTCTCGTTTGGTTCCTCGGGCCCTGGTTTTATTCCACGGGCTCTGGTTTTCTTGCTATGGCCCTGTTTTTGTTTTTCAGGCCGTCCTTTTTGTCCTTGGCCTTGGTTTTTGTTCCTCGGGCTCTGGTTTTCTTCCTCAGGATCTGGTTTTGTTCCTCGAGCTCTGGTTTTGTTCCTTGGGTACTGGTTTTCTTCCTCGGGCTCTCGTTTTCTTCCTCGGACTCTCGTTTTGTTCCTCGGGCTCTGGTTTTCTTCCTCAGGCTCTGTTTTTTTTGCTCGGGCTCTGGATTTCTTCCTCGATCTCTCGTTTTCTTCTTCTCGCCCTGGATTTGTTCCTTGGGCTCTGTTTTTGTTCCTCGGGCGCTGGTTGTGTTCCCCGGGCTCTGGTTTTTTTCCTTGAGCTCTGGTTGTGTTCCTTGGGCTCTGGTTTTGTTCCTTGAGCTCTAGTTTTGTTCTTCGAGCTCTGGTTTTGTTCCTGGCGCTCTGGTTTTCTTTCACGGGCTCTGGTTTTGTTCCTCAGGCTCTGGTTTTATTCCTCAGGCCCTGGTTTTATTCCTCGGGGTTTCGTTTTGTTCCTCGGGTTCTGCTTTATTTCCACGGGCTCTGGTTTTGTTCCTCGAGCTCTGTTTTTGTTCCTCGAGGGCTGGTTTTGTTCCTTGGGCTATGGTTTTCTTTCTCGGGCTCTGGCTTGGTTCCTCGGGCCCTGGTTTTTTGCCTCGGGCTCTGGTTTTGTTCCTCGGGCTCTGGTTTTGTTCCTCGGTTTCTGGTTTTGTTCCTCAGGCTCTGGTTATTCCACGGGCTCTGGTTTTCTTCCTATGGCCCTGTTATTTTTTTTCAGGCCGTCCTTTTTGTCCTTGGCCTTGGTTTTTGTTCCTCGGGCTCAGGTTTTCTTCCTCAGGATCTGGTTTTGTTCCTCGAGCTCTGGTTTTGTTCCTTGGGCACTGGTTTTGCTCCTCGGGCTCTCGTTTTCTTCCTCGGACTCTCGTATTGTTCCTCGGGTTCTGGTTTTGTTCCTTGAGCTCTGGTTTTCTTCTTTGGGCTCTGGTTTTCTTCCTCAGGCTCTGGTTTTGTTGCTCGGGCTCTGGATTTCTTCCTGAGGATCTGGTTTTGTTCCTTGGGCTCTGTTTTTTTTGCTCGGGCTCTGGATTTCTTCCTCGAGCTCTCGTTTTCTTCTTCACGCCCTGGATTTGTTCCTCGGGCTCTGTTTTTGTTCCTCGGGTGCTGGTTGTGTTCCTCGGGCTCTGGTTTTGTTCCTTGAGCTCTGGTTGTGTTCCTTGGGCTCTGGTTTTGTTTCTCGAGCTCTGGTTTTGTTCCTCGGGCTCTGCTTTATTTCCACGGGCTCTGGTTTTGTTCCTCGAGCTCTGGTTTTGTTCCTTGGGCACTGGTTTTCTTCCTCGGGCTCTCGTTTTCTTCCTCGGACTCTCGTTTTGATCCTCGGGTTCTGGTTTTGTTCCTTGAGCTCTGGTTTTCTTCCTCGGGCTCTGGTTTTCTTCCTTAGGCTCTGGTTTTTTTGCTCGGGCTCTGGATTTCTTCCTCGAGCTCTCGTTTTCTTCTTCACGCCCTGGATTTGTTCCTCGGGCTCTGTTTTTGTTCCTCGGGCTGTGGTTGTGTTCCTCGGGCTCTGGTTTTGTTCCTTGAGCTGTGGTTGTGTTCCTTGGGCTCTGGTTTTGTTCCTTGAGCTCTAGTTTTGTTGTTCGAGCTCTGGTTTTGTTCCCGGAGCTCTGGTTTTCTTTCACGGGCTCTGGTTTTGTTCCTCAGGCTCTGGTTTTATTCCTCAGGCCCTGGTTTTATTCCTCGGCGTTTCGTTTTGTTCCTCAGGCTCTTCTTTATTTCCACGGACTCTGGTTTTGTTCCTCGAGCTCTGTTTTTGTTCCTCGAGGGCTGGTTTTGTCCCTTGGGCTATGGTTTTCTTTTTCGGGCTCTGGCTTGGTTCCTCGGGCCCTGGTTCTTTGCCTCGGGCTCTGGTTTTGTTCCTCGGGCTCTGGTTTTGTTCCTCAGTTTCTGGTTTGGTTCCTCGGGCCCTGGTTTTATTCCACGGGCTCTGGTTTTCTTGCTATGGCCCTGTTTTTGTTTTTCAGGCCGTCCTTTTTGTCCTTGGCCTTGGTTTTTGTTCCTCGGGCTCTGGTTTTCTTCCTCAGGATCTGGTTTTGTTCCTCGAGCTCTGGTTTTGTTCCTTGGGTACTGGTTTTCTTCCTCGGGCTCTCGTTTTCTTCCTCGGACTCTCGTTTTGTTCCTCGGGCTCTGGTTTTCTTCCTCAGGCTCTGTTTTTTTTGCTCGGGCTCTGGATTTCTTCCTCGATCTCTCGTTTTCTTCTTCTCGCCCTGGATTTGTTCCTTGGGCTCTGTTTTTGTTCCTCGGGCGCTGGTTGTGTTCCTCGGGCTCTGGTTTTTTTCCTTGAGCTCTGGTTGTGTTCCTTGGGCTCTGGTTTTGTTCCTTGAGCTCTAGTTTTGTTCTTCGAGCTCTGGTTTTGTTCCTGGCGCTCTGGTTTTCTTTCACGGGCTCTGGTTTTGTTCCTCAGGCTCTGGTTTTATTCCTCAGGCCCTGGTTTTATTCCTCGGGGTTTCGTTTTGTTCCTCGGGTTCTGCTTTATTTCCACGGGCTCTGGTTTTGTTCCTCGAGCTCTGTTTTTGTTCCTCGAGGGCTGGTTTTGTTCCTTGGGCTATGGTTTTCTTTCTCGGGCTCTGGCTTGGTTCCTCGGGCCCTGGTTTTTTGCCTCGGGCTCTGGTTTTGTTCCTCGGGCTCTGGTTTTGTTCCTCGGTTTCTGGTTTTGTTCCTCAGGCTCTGGTTATTCCACGGGCTCTGGTTTTCTTCCTATGGCCCTGTTATTTTTTTTCAGGCCGTCCTTTTTGTCCTTGGCCTTGGTTTTTGTTCCTCGGGCTCAGGTTTTCTTCCTCAGGATCTGGTTTTGTTCCTCGAGCTCTGGTTTTGTTCCTTGGGCACTGGTTTTGCTCCTCGGGCTCTCGTTTTCTTCCTCGGACTCTCGTATTGTTCCTCGGGTTCTGGTTTTGTTCCTTGAGCTCTGGTTTTCTTCTTTGGGCTCTGGTTTTCTTCCTCAGGCTCTGGTTTTGTTCCTCGGGCTCTGGATTTCTTCCTGAGGATCTGGTTTTGTTCCTCGGGCTCTGTTTTTTTTGCTCGGGCTCTGGATTTCTTCCTCGAGCTCTCGTTTTCTTCTTCACGCCCTGGATTTGTTCCTCGGGCTCTGTTTTTGTTCCTCGGGTGCTGGTTGTGTTCCTCGGGCTCTGGTTTTGTTTCTCGAGCTCTGGTTTTGTTCCTCGGGCTCTGCTTTATTTCCACGGGCTCTGGTTTTGTTCCTCGAGCTCTGGTTTTGTTCCTTGGGCACTGGTTTTCTTCCTCGGGCTCTCGTTTTCTTCCTCGGACTCTCGTTTTGATCCTCGGGTTCTGGTTTTGTTCCTTGAGCTCTGGTTTTCTTCCTCGGGCTCTGGTTTTCTTCCTTAGGCTCTGTTTTTTTTGCTCGGGCTCTGGATTTCTTCCTCGAGCTCTCGTTTTCTTCTTCACGCCCTGGATTTGTTCCTCGGGCTCTGTTTTTGTTCCTCGGGCTGTGGTTGTGTTCCTCGGGCTCTGGTTTTGTTCCTTGAGCTGTGGTTGTGTTCCTTGGGCTCTGGTTTTGTTCCTTGAGCTCTAGTTTTGTTGTTCGAGCTCTGGTTTTGTTCCCGGAGCTCTGGTTTTCTTTCACGGGCTCTGGTTTTGTTCCTCAGGCTCTGGTTTTATTCCTCAGGCCCTGGTTTTATTCCTCGGCGTTTCGTTTTGTTCCTCAGGCTCTTCTTTATTTCCACGGACTCTGGTTTTGTTCCTCGAGCTCTGTTTTTGTTCCTCGAGGGCTGGTTTTGTCCCTTGGGCTATGGTTTTCTTTTTCGGGCTCTGGCTTGGTTCCTCGGGCCCTGGTTCTTTGCCTCGGGCTCTGGTTTTGTTCCTCGGGCTCTGGTTTTGTTCCTCGGTTTCTGGTTTTGTTCCTCAGGCTCTGGTTATTCCACGGGCTCTGGTTTTCTTCCTATGGCCCTGTTTTTGTTTTTCAGGCCGTCCTTTTTGTCCTTGGCCTTGGTTTTTGTTCCTCGGGCTCAGGTTTTCTTCCTCAGGATCTGGTTTTGTTCCTCGAGCTCTGGTTTTGTTCCTTGGGCACTGGTTTTGCTCCTCGGGCTCTCGTTTTCTTCCTCGGACTCTCGTTTTGTTCCTCGGGCTCTGGTTTTCTTCCTCAGGCTCTGTTTTTTTTGCTCAGGCTCTGGATTTCTTCCTCGATCTCTCGTTTTCTTCTTCTCGCCCTGGATTTGTTCCTTGGGCTCTGTTTTTGTTCCTCGGGCGCTGGTTGTGTTCCTCGGGCTCTGGTTTTTTTCCTTGAGCTCTGGTTGTGTTCCTTGGGCTCTGGTTTTGTTCCTTGAGCTCTAGTTTTGTTCTTCGAGCTCTGGTTTTGTTCCTGGCGCTCTGGTTTTCTTTCACGGGCTCTGGTTTTGTTCCTCAGGCTCTGGTTTTATTCCTCAGGCCCTGGTTTTATTCCTCGGCGTTTCGTTTTGTTCCTCGGGTTCTGCTTTATTTCCACGGGCTCTGGTTTTGTTCCTCGAGCTCTGTTTTTGTTCCTCGAGGGCTGGTTTTGTTCCTTGGGCTATGGTTTTCTTTCTCGGGCTCTGGCTTGGTTCCTCGGGCCCTGGTTTTTTGCCTCGGGCTCTGGTTTTGTTCCTCGGGCTCTGGTTTTGTTCCTCGGTTTCTGGTTTTGTTCCTCAGGCTCTGGTTATTCCACGGGCTCTGGTTTTCTTCCTATGGCCCTGTTATTTTTTTTCAGGCCGTCCTTTTTGTCCTTGGCCTTGGTTTTTGTTCCTCGGGCTCAGGTTTTCTTCCTCAGGATCTGGTTTTGTTCCTCGAGCTCTGGTTTTGTTCCTTGGGCACTGGTTTTGCTCCTCGGGCTCTCGTTTTCTTCCTCGGACTCTCGTATTGTTCCTCGGGTTCTGGTTTTGTTCCTTGAGCTCTGGTTTTCTTCTTTGGGCTCTGGTTTTCTTCCTCAGGCTCTGGTTTTGTTGCTCGGGCTCTGGATTTCTTCCTGAGGATCTGGTTTTGTTCCTCGGGCTCTGTTTTTTTTGCTCGGGCTCTGGATTTCTTCCTCGAGCTCTCGTTTTCTTCTTCACGCCCTGGATTTGTTCCTCGGGCTCTGTTTTTGTTCCTCGGGTGCTGGTTGTGTTCCTCGGGCTCTGGTTTTGTTCCTTGAGCTCTGGTTGTGTTCCTTGGGCTCTGGTTTTGTTTCTCGAGCTCTGGTTTTGTTCCTCGGGCTCTGCTTTATTTCCACGGGCTCTGGTTTTGTTCCTCGAGCTCTGGTTTTGTTCCTTGGGCACTGGTTTTCTTCCTCGGGCTCTCGTTTTCTTCCTCGGACTCTCGTTTTGATCCTCGGGTTCTGGTTTTGTTCCTTGAGCTCTGGTTTTCTTCCTCGGGCTCTGGTTTTCTTCCTTAGGCTCTGTTTTTTTTGCTCGGGCTCTGGATTTCTTCCTCGAGCTCTCGTTTTCTTCTTCACGCCCTGGATTTGTTCCTCGGGCTCTGTTTTTGTTCCTCGGGCTGTGGTTGTGTTCCTCGGGCTCTGGTTTTGTTCCTTGAGCTGTGGTTGTGTTCCTTGGGCTCTGGTTTTGTTCCTTGAGCTCTAGTTTTGTTGTTCGAGCTCTGGTTTTGTTCCCGGAGCTCTGGTTTTCTTTCACGGGCTCTGGTTTTGTTCCTCAGGCTCTGGTTTTATTCCTCAGGCCCTGGTTTTATTCCTCGGCGTTTCGTTTTGTTCCTCAGGCTCTTCTTTATTTCCACGGACTCTGGTTTTGTTCCTCGAGCTCTGTTTTTGTTCCTCGAGGGCTGGTTTTGTCCCTTGGGCTATGGTTTTCTTTTTCGGGCTCTGGCTTGGTTCCTCGGGCCCTGGTTCTTTGCCTCGGGCTCTGGTTTTGTTCCTCGGGCTCTGGTTTTGTTCCTCAGTTTCTTGTTTGGTTCCTCGGGCCCTGGTTTTATTCCACGGGCTCTGGTTTTCTTGCTATGGCCCTGTTTTTGTTTTTCAGGCCGTCCTTTTTGTCCTTGGCCTTGGTTTTTGTTCCTCGGGCTCTGGTTTTCTTCCTCAGGATCTGGTTTTGTTCCTCGAGCTCTGGTTTTGTTCCTTGGGTACTGGTTTTCTTCCTCGGGCTCTCGTTTTCTTCCTCGGACTCTCGTTTTGTTCCTCGGGCTCTGGTTTTCTTCCTCAGGCTCTGTTTTTTTTGCTCGGGCTCTGGATTTCTTCCTCGATCTCTCGTTTTCTTCTTCTCGCCCTGGATTTGTTCCTTGGGCTCTGTTTTTGTTCCTCGGGCGCTGGTTGTGTTCCTCGGGCTCTGGTTTTTTTCCTTGAGCTCTGGTTGTGTTCCTTGGGCTCTGGTTTTGTTCCTTGAGCTCTAGTTTTGTTCTTCGAGCTCTGGTTTTGTTCCTGGCGCTCTGGTTTTCTTTCACGGGCTCTGGTTTTGTTCCTCAGGCTCTGGTTTTATTCCTCAGGCCCTGGTTTTATTCCTCGGGGTTTCGTTTTGTTCCTCGGGTTCTGCTTTATTTCCACGGGCTCTGGTTTTGTTCCTCGAGCTCTGTTTTTGTTCCTCGAGGGCTGGTTTTGTTCCTTGGGCTATGGTTTTCTTTCTCGGGCTCTGGCTTGGTTCCTCGGGCCCTGGTTTTTTGCCTCGGGCTCTGGTTTTGTTCCTCGGGCTCTGGTTTTGTTCCTCGGTTTCTGGTTTTGTTCCTCAGGCTCTGGTTATTCCACGGGCTCTGGTTTTCTTCCTATGGCCCTGTTATTTTTTTTCAGGCCGTCCTTTTTGTCCTTGGCCTTGGTTTTTGTTCCTCGGGCTCAGGTTTTCTTCCTCAGGATCTGGTTTTGTTCCTCGAGCTCTGGTTTTGTTCCTTGGGCACTGGTTTTGCTCCTCGGGCTCTCGTTTTCTTCCTCGGACTCTCGTATTGTTCCTCGGGTTCTGGTTTTGTTCCTTGAGCTCTGGTTTTCTTCTTTGGGCTCTGGTTTTCTTCCTCAGGCTCTGGTTTTGTTGCTCGGGCTCTGGATTTCTTCCTGAGGATCTGGTTTTGTTCCTCGGGCTCTGTTTTTTTTGCTCGGGCTCTGGATTTCTTCCTCGAGCTCTCGTTTTCTTCTTCACGCCCTGGATTTGTTCCTCGGGCTCTGTTTTTGTTCCTCGGGTGCTGGTTGTGTTCCTCGGGTGCTGGTTTTGTTCCTTGAGCTCTGGTTGTGTTCCTTGGGCTCTGGTTTTGTTTCTCGAGCTCTGGTTTTGTTCCTCGGGCTCTGCTTTATTTCCACGGGCTCTGGTTTTGTTCCTCGAGCTCTGGTTTTGTTCCTTGGGCACTGGTTTTCTTCCTCGGGCTCTCGTTTTCTTCCTCGGACTCTCGTTTTGATCCTCGGGTTCTGGTTTTGTTCCTTGAGCTCTGGTTTTCTTCCTCGGGCTCTGGTTTTCTTCCTTAGGCTCTGTTTTTTTTGCTCGGGCTCTGGATTTCTTCCTCGAGCTCTCGTTTTCTTCTTCACGCCCTGGATTTGTTCCTCGGGCTCTGTTTTTGTTCCTCGGGCTGTGGTTGTGTTCCTCGGGCTCTGGTTTTGTTCCTTGAGCTGTGGTTGTGTTCCTTGGGCTCTGGTTTTGTTCCTTGAGCTCTAGTTTTGTTGTTCGAGCTCTGGTTTTGTTCCCGGAGCTCTGGTTTTCTTTCACGGGCTCTGGTTTTGTTCCTCAGGCTCTGGTTTTATTCCTCAGGCCCTGGTTTTATTCCTCGGCGTTTCGTTTTGTTCCTCAGGCTCTTCTTTATTTCCACGGACTCTGGTTTTGTTCCTCGAGCTCTGTTTTTGTTCCTCGAGGGCTGGTTTTGTCCCTTGGGCTATGGTTTTCTTTTTCGGGCTCTGGCTTGGTTCCTCGGGCCCTGGTTCTTTGCCTCGGGCTCTGGTTTTGTTCCTCGGGCTCTGGTTTTGTTCCTCAGTTTCTGGTTTGGTTCCTCGGGCCCTGGTTTTATTCCACGGGCTCTGGTTTTCTTGCTATGGCCCTGTTTTTGTTTTTCAGGCCGTCCTTTTTGTCCTTGGCCTTGGTTTTTGTTCCTCGGGCTCTGGTTTTCTTCCTCAGGATCTGGTTTTGTTCCTCGAGCTCTGGTTTTGTTCCTTGGGTACTGGTTTTCTTCCTCGGGCTCTCGTTTTCTTCCTCGGACTCTCGTTTTGTTCCTCGGGCTCTGGTTTTCTTCCTCAGGCTCTGTTTTTTTTGCTCGGGCTCTGGATTTCTTCCTCGATCTCTCGTTTTCTTCTTCTCGCCCTGGATTTGTTCCTTGGGCTCTGTTTTTGTTCCTCGGGCGCTGGTTGTGTTCCTCGGGCTCTGGTTTTTTTCCTTGAGCTCTGGTTGTGTTCCTTGGGCTCTGGTTTTGTTCCTTGAGCTCTAGTTTTGTTCTTCGAGCTCTGGTTTTGTTCCTGGCGCTCTGGTTTTCTTTCACGGGCTCTGGTTTTGTTCCTCAGGCTCTGGTTTTATTCCTCAGGCCCTGGTTTTATTCCTCGGGGTTTCGTTTTGTTCCTCGGGTTCTGCTTTATTTCCACGGGCTCTGGTTTTGTTCCTCGAGCTCTGTTTTTGTTCCTCGAGGGCTGGTTTTGTTCCTTGGGCTATGGTTTTCTTTCTCGGGCTCTGGCTTGGTTCCTCGGGCCCTGGTTTTTTGCCTCGGGCTCTGGTTTTGTTCCTCGGGCTCTGGTTTTGTTCCTCGGTTTCTGGTTTTGTTCCTCAGGCTCTGGTTATTCCACGGGCTCTGGTTTTCTTCCTATGGCCCTGTTATTTTTTTTCAGGCCGTCCTTTTTGTCCTTGGCCTTGGTTTTTGTTCCTCGGGCTCAGGTTTTCTTCCTCAGGATCTGGTTTTGTTCCTCGAGCTCTGGTTTTGTTCCTTGGGCACTGGTTTTGCTCCTCGGGCTCTCGTTTTCTTCCTCGGACTCTCGTATTGTTCCTCGGGTTCTGGTTTTGTTCCTTGAGCTCTGGTTTTCTTCTTTGGGCTCTGGTTTTCTTCCTCAGGCTCTGGTTTTGTTCCTCGGGCTCTGGATTTCTTCCTGAGGATCTGGTTTTGTTCCTCGGGCTCTGTTTTTTTTGCTCGGGCTCTGGATTTCTTCCTCGAGCTCTCGTTTTCTTCTTCACGCCCTGGATTTGTTCCTCGGGCTCTGTTTTTGTTCCTCGGGTGCTGGTTGTGTTCCTCGGGCTCTGGTTTTGTTTCTCGAGCTCTGGTTTTGTTCCTCGGGCTCTGCTTTATTTCCACGGGCTCTGGTTTTGTTCCTCGAGCTCTGGTTTTGTTCCTTGGGCACTGGTTTTCTTCCTCGGGCTCTCGTTTTCTTCCTCGGACTCTCGTTTTGATCCTCGGGTTCTGGTTTTGTTCCTTGAGCTCTGGTTTTCTTCCTCGGGCTCTGGTTTTCTTCCTTAGGCTCTGTTTTTTTTGCTCGGGCTCTGGATTTCTTCCTCGAGCTCTCGTTTTCTTCTTCACGCCCTGGATTTGTTCCTCGGGCTCTGTTTTTGTTCCTCGGGCTGTGGTTGTGTTCCTCGGGCTCTGGTTTTGTTCCTTGAGCTGTGGTTGTGTTCCTTGGGCTCTGGTTTTGTTCCTTGAGCTCTAGTTTTGTTGTTCGAGCTCTGGTTTTGTTCCCGGAGCTCTGGTTTTCTTTCACGGGCTCTGGTTTTGTTCCTCAGGCTCTGGTTTTATTCCTCAGGCCCTGGTTTTATTCCTCGGCGTTTCGTTTTGTTCCTCAGGCTCTTCTTTATTTCCACGGACTCTGGTTTTGTTCCTCGAGCTCTGTTTTTGTTCCTCGAGGGCTGGTTTTGTCCCTTGGGCTATGGTTTTCTTTTTCGGGCTCTGGCTTGGTTCCTCGGGCCCTGGTTCTTTGCCTCGGGCTCTGGTTTTGTTCCTCGGGCTCTGGTTTTGTTCCTCGGTTTCTGGTTTTGTTCCTCAGGCTCTGGTTATTCCACGGGCTCTGGTTTTCTTCCTATGGCCCTGTTTTTGTTTTTCAGGCCGTCCTTTTTGTCCTTGGCCTTGGTTTTTGTTCCTCGGGCTCAGGTTTTCTTCCTCAGGATCTGGTTTTGTTCCTCGAGCTCTGGTTTTGTTCCTTGGGCACTGGTTTTGCTCCTCGGGCTCTCGTTTTCTTCCTCGGACTCTCGTTTTGTTCCTCGGGCTCTGGTTTTCTTCCTCAGGCTCTGTTTTTTTTGCTCAGGCTCTGGATTTCTTCCTCGATCTCTCGTTTTCTTCTTCTCGCCCTGGATTTGTTCCTTGGGCTCTGTTTTTGTTCCTCGGGCGCTGGTTGTGTTCCTCGGGCTCTGGTTTTTTTCCTTGAGCTCTGGTTGTGTTCCTTGGGCTCTGGTTTTGTTCCTTGAGCTCTAGTTTTGTTCTTCGAGCTCTGGTTTTGTTCCTGGCGCTCTGGTTTTCTTTCACGGGCTCTGGTTTTGTTCCTCAGGCTCTGGTTTTATTCCTCAGGCCCTGGTTTTATTCCTCGGCGTTTCGTTTTGTTCCTCGGGTTCTGCTTTATTTCCACGGGCTCTGGTTTTGTTCCTCGAGCTCTGTTTTTGTTCCTCGAGGGCTGGTTTTGTTCCTTGGGCTATGGTTTTCTTTCTCGGGCTCTGGCTTGGTTCCTCGGGCCCTGGTTTTTTGCCTCGGGCTCTGGTTTTGTTCCTCGGGCTCTGGTTTTGTTCCTCGGTTTCTGGTTTTGTTCCTCAGGCTCTGGTTATTCCACGGGCTCTGGTTTTCTTCCTATGGCCCTGTTATTTTTTTTCAGGCCGTCCTTTTTGTCCTTGGCCTTGGTTTTTGTTCCTCGGGCTCAGGTTTTCTTCCTCAGGATCTGGTTTTGTTCCTCGAGCTCTGGTTTTGTTCCTTGGGCACTGGTTTTGCTCCTCGGGCTCTCGTTTTCTTCCTCGGACTCTCGTATTGTTCCTCGGGTTCTGGTTTTGTTCCTTGAGCTCTGGTTTTCTTCTTTGGGCTCTGGTTTTCTTCCTCAGGCTCTGGTTTTGTTGCTCGGGCTCTGGATTTCTTCCTGAGGATCTGGTTTTGTTCCTCGGGCTCTGTTTTTTTTGCTCGGGCTCTGGATTTCTTCCTCGAGCTCTCGTTTTCTTCTTCACGCCCTGGATTTGTTCCTCGGGCTCTGTTTTTGTTCCTCGGGTGCTGGTTGTGTTCCTCGGGCTCTGGTTTTGTTCCTTGAGCTCTGGTTGTGTTCCTTGGGCTCTGGTTTTGTTTCTCGAGCTCTGGTTTTGTTCCTCGGGCTCTGCTTTATTTCCACGGGCTCTGGTTTTGTTCCTCGAGCTCTGGTTTTGTTCCTTGGGCACTGGTTTTCTTCCTCGGGCTCTCGTTTTCTTCCTCGGACTCTCGTTTTGATCCTCGGGTTCTGGTTTTGTTCCTTGAGCTCTGGTTTTCTTCCTCGGGCTCTGGTTTTCTTCCTTAGGCTCTGTTTTTTTTGCTCGGGCTCTGGATTTCTTCCTCGAGCTCTCGTTTTCTTCTTCACGCCCTGGATTTGTTCCTCGGGCTCTGTTTTTGTTCCTCGGGCTGTGGTTGTGTTCCTCGGGCTCTGGTTTTGTTCCTTGAGCTGTGGTTGTGTTCCTTGGGCTCTGGTTTTGTTCCTTGAGCTCTAGTTTTGTTGTTCGAGCTCTGGTTTTGTTCCCGGAGCTCTGGTTTTCTTTCACGGGCTCTGGTTTTGTTCCTCAGGCTCTGGTTTTATTCCTCAGGCCCTGGTTTTATTCCTCGGCGTTTCGTTTTGTTCCTCAGGCTCTTCTTTATTTCCACGGACTCTGGTTTTGTTCCTCGAGCTCTGTTTTTGTTCCTCGAGGGCTGGTTTTGTCCCTTGGGCTATGGTTTTCTTTTTCGGGCTCTGGCTTGGTTCCTCGGGCCCTGGTTCTTTGCCTCGGGCTCTGGTTTTGTTCCTCGGGCTCTGGTTTTGTTCCTCAGTTTCTTGTTTGGTTCCTCGGGCCCTGGTTTTATTCCACGGGCTCTGGTTTTCTTGCTATGGCCCTGTTTTTGTTTTTCAGGCCGTCCTTTTTGTCCTTGGCCTTGGTTTTTGTTCCTCGGGCTCTGGTTTTCTTCCTCAGGATCTGGTTTTGTTCCTCGAGCTCTGGTTTTGTTCCTTGGGTACTGGTTTTCTTCCTCGGGCTCTCGTTTTCTTCCTCGGACTCTCGTTTTGTTCCTCGGGCTCTGGTTTTCTTCCTCAGGCTCTGTTTTTTTTGCTCGGGCTCTGGATTTCTTCCTCGATCTCTCGTTTTCTTCTTCTCGCCCTGGATTTGTTCCTTGGGCTCTGTTTTTGTTCCTCGGGCGCTGGTTGTGTTCCTCGGGCTCTGGTTTTTTTCCTTGAGCTCTGGTTGTGTTCCTTGGGCTCTGGTTTTGTTCCTTGAGCTCTAGTTTTGTTCTTCGAGCTCTGGTTTTGTTCCTGGCGCTCTGGTTTTCTTTCACGGGCTCTGGTTTTGTTCCTCAGGCTCTGGTTTTATTCCTCAGGCCCTGGTTTTATTCCTCGGGGTTTCGTTTTGTTCCTCGGGTTCTGCTTTATTTCCACGGGCTCTGGTTTTGTTCCTCGAGCTCTGTTTTTGTTCCTCGAGGGCTGGTTTTGTTCCTTGGGCTATGGTTTTCTTTCTCGGGCTCTGGCTTGGTTCCTCGGGCCCTGGTTTTTTGCCTCGGGCTCTGGTTTTGTTCCTCGGGCTCTGGTTTTGTTCCTCGGTTTCTGGTTTTGTTCCTCAGGCTCTGGTTATTCCACGGGCTCTGGTTTTCTTCCTATGGCCCTGTTATTTTTTTTCAGGCCGTCCTTTTTGTCCTTGGCCTTGGTTTTTGTTCCTCGGGCTCAGGTTTTCTTCCTCAGGATCTGGTTTTGTTCCTCGAGCTCTGGTTTTGTTCCTTGGGCACTGGTTTTGCTCCTCGGGCTCTCGTTTTCTTCCTCGGACTCTCGTATTGTTCCTCGGGTTCTGGTTTTGTTCCTTGAGCTCTGGTTTTCTTCTTTGGGCTCTGGTTTTCTTCCTCAGGCTCTGGTTTTGTTGCTCGGGCTCTGGATTTCTTCCTGAGGATCTGGTTTTGTTCCTCGGGCTCTGTTTTTTTTGCTCGGGCTCTGGATTTCTTCCTCGAGCTCTCGTTTTCTTCTTCACGCCCTGGATTTGTTCCTCGGGCTCTGTTTTTGTTCCTCGGGTGCTGGTTGTGTTCCTCGGGTGCTGGTTTTGTTCCTTGAGCTCTGGTTGTGTTCCTTGGGCTCTGGTTTTGTTTCTCGAGCTCTGGTTTTGTTCCTCGGGCTCTGCTTTATTTCCACGGGCTCTGGTTTTGTTCCTCGAGCTCTGGTTTTGTTCCTTGGGCACTGGTTTTCTTCCTCGGGCTCTCGTTTTCTTCCTCGGACTCTCGTTTTGATCCTCGGGTTCTGGTTTTGTTCCTTGAGCTCTGGTTTTCTTCCTCGGGCTCTGGTTTTCTTCCTTAGGCTCTGTTTTTTTTGCTCGGGCTCTGGATTTCTTCCTCGAGCTCTCGTTTTCTTCTTCACGCCCTGGATTTGTTCCTCGGGCTCTGTTTTTGTTCCTCGGGCTGTGGTTGTGTTCCTCGGGCTCTGGTTTTGTTCCTTGAGCTGTGGTTGTGTTCCTTGGGCTCTGGTTTTGTTCCTTGAGCTCTAGTTTTGTTGTTCGAGCTCTGGTTTTGTTCCCGGAGCTCTGGTTTTCTTTCACGGGCTCTGGTTTTGTTCCTCAGGCTCTGGTTTTATTCCTCAGGCCCTGGTTTTATTCCTCGGCGTTTCGTTTTGTTCCTCAGGCTCTTCTTTATTTCCACGGACTCTGGTTTTGTTCCTCGAGCTCTGTTTTTGTTCCTCGAGGGCTGGTTTTGTCCCTTGGGCTATGGTTTTCTTTTTCGGGCTCTGGCTTGGTTCCTCGGGCCCTGGTTCTTTGCCTCGGGCTCTGGTTTTGTTCCTCGGGCTCTGGTTTTGTTCCTCAGTTTCTGGTTTGGTTCCTCGGGCCCTGGTTTTATTCCACGGGCTCTGGTTTTCTTGCTATGGCCCTGTTTTTGTTTTTCAGGCCGTCCTTTTTGTCCTTGGCCTTGGTTTTTGTTCCTCGGGCTCTGGTTTTCTTCCTCAGGATCTGGTTTTGTTCCTCGAGCTCTGGTTTTGTTCCTTGGGTACTGGTTTTCTTCCTCGGGCTCTCGTTTTCTTCCTCGGACTCTCGTTTTGTTCCTCGGGCTCTGGTTTTCTTCCTCAGGCTCTGTTTTTTTTGCTCGGGCTCTGGATTTCTTCCTCGATCTCTCGTTTTCTTCTTCTCGCCCTGGATTTGTTCCTTGGGCTCTGTTTTTGTTCCTCGGGCGCTGGTTGTGTTCCTCGGGCTCTGGTTTTTTTCCTTGAGCTCTGGTTGTGTTCCTTGGGCTCTGGTTTTGTTCCTTGAGCTCTAGTTTTGTTCTTCGAGCTCTGGTTTTGTTCCTGGCGCTCTGGTTTTCTTTCACGGGCTCTGGTTTTGTTCCTCAGGCTCTGGTTTTATTCCTCAGGCCCTGGTTTTATTCCTCGGGGTTTCGTTTTGTTCCTCGGGTTCTGCTTTATTTCCACGGGCTCTGGTTTTGTTCCTCGAGCTCTGTTTTTGTTCCTCGAGGGCTGGTTTTGTTCCTTGGGCTATGGTTTTCTTTCTCGGGCTCTGGCTTGGTTCCTCGGGCCCTGGTTTTTTGCCTCGGGCTCTGGTTTTGTTCCTCGGGCTCTGGTTTTGTTCCTCGGTTTCTGGTTTTGTTCCTCAGGCTCTGGTTATTCCACGGGCTCTGGTTTTCTTCCTATGGCCCTGTTATTTTTTTTCAGGCCGTCCTTTTTGTCCTTGGCCTTGGTTTTTGTTCCTCGGGCTCAGGTTTTCTTCCTCAGGATCTGGTTTTGTTCCTCGAGCTCTGGTTTTGTTCCTTGGGCACTGGTTTTGCTCCTCGGGCTCTCGTTTTCTTCCTCGGACTCTCGTATTGTTCCTCGGGTTCTGGTTTTGTTCCTTGAGCTCTGGTTTTCTTCTTTGGGCTCTGGTTTTCTTCCTCAGGCTCTGGTTTTGTTGCTCGGGCTCTGGATTTCTTCCTGAGGATCTGGTTTTGTTCCTCGGGCTCTGTTTTTTTTGCTCGGGCTCTGGATTTCTTCCTCGAGCTCTCGTTTTCTTCTTCACGCCCTGGATTTGTTCCTCGGGCTCTGTTTTTGTTCCTCGGGTGCTGGTTGTGTTCCTCGGGCTCTGGTTTTGTTCCTTGAGCTCTGGTTGTGTTCCTTGGGCTCTGGTTTTGTTTCTCGAGCTCTGGTTTTGTTCCTCGGGCTCTGCTTTATTTCCACGGGCTCTGGTTTTGTTCCTCGAGCTCTGGTTTTGTTCCTTGGGCACTGGTTTTCTTCCTCGGGCTCTCGTTTTCTTCCTCGGACTCTCGTTTTGATCCTCGGGTTCTGGTTTTGTTCCTTGAGCTCTGGTTTTCTTCCTCGGGCTCTGGTTTTCTTCCTTAGGCTCTGTTTTTTTTGCTCGGGCTCTGGATTTCTTCCTCGAGCTCTCGTTTTCTTCTTCACGCCCTGGATTTGTTCCTCGGGCTCTGTTTTTGTTCCTCGGGCTGTGGTTGTGTTCCTCGGGCTCTGGTTTTGTTCCTTGAGCTGTGGTTGTGTTCCTTGGGCTCTGGTTTTGTTCCTTGAGCTCTAGTTTTGTTGTTCGAGCTCTGGTTTTGTTCCCGGAGCTCTGGTTTTCTTTCACGGGCTCTGGTTTTGTTCCTCAGGCTCTGGTTTTATTCCTCAGGCCCTGGTTTTATTCCTCGGCGTTTCGTTTTGTTCCTCAGGCTCTTCTTTATTTCCACGGACTCTGGTTTTGTTCCTCGAGCTCTGTTTTTGTTCCTCGAGGGCTGGTTTTGTCCCTTGGGCTATGGTTTTCTTTTTCGGGCTCTGGCTTGGTTCCTCGGGCCCTGGTTCTTTGCCTCGGGCTCTGGTTTTGTTCCTCGGGCTCTGGTTTTGTTCCTCAGTTTCTGGTTTGGTTCCTCGGGCCCTGGTTTTATTCCACGGGCTCTGGTTTTCTTGCTATGGCCCTGTTTTTGTTTTTCAGGCCGTCCTTTTTGTCCTTGGCCTTGGTTTTTGTTCCTCGGGCTCTGGTTTTCTTCCTCAGGATCTGGTTTTGTTCCTCGAGCTCTGGTTTTGTTCCTTGGGTACTGGTTTTCTTCCTCGGGCTCTCGTTTTCTTCCTCGGACTCTCGTTTTGTTCCTCGGGCTCTGGTTTTCTTCCTCAGGCTCTGTTTTTTTTGCTCGGGCTCTGGATTTCTTCCTCGATCTCTCGTTTTCTTCTTCTCGCCCTGGATTTGTTCCTTGGGCTCTGTTTTTGTTCCTCGGGCGCTGGTTGTGTTCCTCGGGCTCTGGTTTTTTTCCTTGAGCTCTGGTTGTGTTCCTTGGGCTCTGGTTTTGTTCCTTGAGCTCTAGTTTTGTTCTTCGAGCTCTGGTTTTGTTCCTGGCGCTCTGGTTTTCTTTCACGGGCTCTGGTTTTGTTCCTCAGGCTCTGGTTTTATTCCTCAGGCCCTGGTTTTATTCCTCGGGGTTTCGTTTTGTTCCTCGGGTTCTGCTTTATTTCCACGGGCTCTGGTTTTGTTCCTCGAGCTCTGTTTTTGTTCCTCGAGGGCTGGTTTTGTTCCTTGGGCTATGGTTTTCTTTCTCGGGCTCTGGCTTGGTTCCTCGGGCCCTGGTTTTTTGCCTCGGGCTCTGGTTTTGTTCCTCGGGCTCTGGTTTTGTTCCTCGGTTTCTGGTTTTGTTCCTCAGGCTCTGGTTATTCCACGGGCTCTGGTTTTCTTCCTATGGCCCTGTTATTTTTTTTCAGGCCGTCCTTTTTGTCCTTGGCCTTGGTTTTTGTTCCTCGGGCTCAGGTTTTCTTCCTCAGGATCTGGTTTTGTTCCTCGAGCTCTGGTTTTGTTCCTTGGGCACTGGTTTTGCTCCTCGGGCTCTCGTTTTCTTCCTCGGACTCTCGTATTGTTCCTCGGGTTCTGGTTTTGTTCCTTGAGCTCTGGTTTTCTTCTTTGGGCTCTGGTTTTCTTCCTCAGGCTCTGGTTTTGTTGCTCGGGCTCTGGATTTCTTCCTGAGGATCTGGTTTTGTTCCTCGGGCTCTGTTTTTTTTGCTCGGGCTCTGGATTTCTTCCTCGAGCTCTCGTTTTCTTCTTCACGCCCTGGATTTGTTCCTCGGGCTCTGTTTTTGTTCCTCGGGTGCTGGTTGTGTTCCTCGGGCTCTGGTTTTGTTCCTTGAGCTCTGGTTGTGTTCCTTGGGCTCTGGTTTTGTTTCTCGAGCTCTGGTTTTGTTCCTCGGGCTCTGCTTTATTTCCACGGGCTCTGGTTTTGTTCCTCGAGCTCTGGTTTTGTTCCTTGGGCACTGGTTTTCTTCCTCGGGCTCTCGTTTTCTTCCTCGGACTCTCGTTTTGATCCTCGGGTTCTGGTTTTGTTCCTTGAGCTCTGGTTTTCTTCCTCGGGCTCTGGTTTTCTTCCTTAGGCTCTGTTTTTTTTGCTCGGGCTCTGGATTTCTTCCTCGAGCTCTCGTTTTCTTCTTCACGCCCTGGATTTGTTCCTCGGGCTCTGTTTTTGTTCCTCGGGCTGTGGTTGTGTTCCTCGGGCTCTGGTTTTGTTCCTTGAGCTGTGGTTGTGTTCCTTGGGCTCTGGTTTTGTTCCTTGAGCTCTAGTTTTGTTGTTCGAGCTCTGGTTTTGTTCCCGGAGCTCTGGTTTTCTTTCACGGGCTCTGGTTTTGTTCCTCAGGCTCTGGTTTTATTCCTCAGGCCCTGGTTTTATTCCTCGGCGTTTCGTTTTGTTCCTCAGGCTCTTCTTTATTTCCACGGACTCTGGTTTTGTTCCTCGAGCTCTGTTTTTGTTCCTCGAGGGCTGGTTTTGTCCCTTGGGCTATGGTTTTCTTTTTCGGGCTCTGGCTTGGTTCCTCGGGCCCTGGTTCTTTGCCTCGGGCTCTGGTTTTGTTCCTCGGGCTCTGGTTTTGTTCCTCAGTTTCTGGTTTGGTTCCTCGGGCCCTGGTTTTATTCCACGGGCTCTGGTTTTCTTGCTATGGCCCTGTTTTTGTTTTTCAGGCCGTCCTTTTTGTCCTTGGCCTTGGTTTTTGTTCCTCGGGCTCTGGTTTTCTTCCTCAGGATCTGGTTTTGTTCCTCGAGCTCTGGTTTTGTTCCTTGGGTACTGGTTTTCTTCCTCGGGCTCTCGTTTTCTTCCTCGGACTCTCGTTTTGTTCCTCGGGCTCTGGTTTTCTTCCTCAGGCTCTGTTTTTTTTGCTCGGGCTCTGGATTTCTTCCTCGATCTCTCGTTTTCTTCTTCTCGCCCTGGATTTGTTCCTTGGGCTCTGTTTTTGTTCCTCGGGCGCTGGTTGTGTTCCTCGGGCTCTGGTTTTTTTCCTTGAGCTCTGGTTGTGTTCCTTGGGCTCTGGTTTTGTTCCTTGAGCTCTAGTTTTGTTCTTCGAGCTCTGGTTTTGTTCCTGGCGCTCTGGTTTTCTTTCACGGGCTCTGGTTTTGTTCCTCAGGCTCTGGTTTTATTCCTCAGGCCCTGGTTTTATTCCTCGGGGTTTCGTTTTGTTCCTCGGGTTCTGCTTTATTTCCACGGGCTCTGGTTTTGTTCCTCGAGCTCTGTTTTTGTTCCTCGAGGGCTGGTTTTGTTCCTTGGGCTATGGTTTTCTTTCTCGGGCTCTGGCTTGGTTCCTCGGGCCCTGGTTTTTTGCCTCGGGCTCTGGTTTTGTTCCTCGGGCTCTGGTTTTGTTCCTCGGTTTCTGGTTTTGTTCCTCAGGCTCTGGTTATTCCACGGGCTCTGGTTTTCTTCCTATGGCCCTGTTATTTTTTTTCAGGCCGTCCTTTTTGTCCTTGGCCTTGGTTTTTGTTCCTCGGGCTCAGGTTTTCTTCCTCAGGATCTGGTTTTGTTCCTCGAGCTCTGGTTTTGTTCCTTGGGCACTGGTTTTGCTCCTCGGGCTCTCGTTTTCTTCCTCGGACTCTCGTATTGTTCCTCGGGTTCTGGTTTTGTTCCTTGAGCTCTGGTTTTCTTCTTTGGGCTCTGGTTTTCTTCCTCAGGCTCTGGTTTTGTTGCTCGGGCTCTGGATTTCTTCCTGAGGATCTGGTTTTGTTCCTCGGGCTCTGTTTTTTTTGCTCGGGCTCTGGATTTCTTCCTCGAGCTCTCGTTTTCTTCTTCACGCCCTGGATTTGTTCCTCGGGCTCTGTTTTTGTTCCTCGGGTGCTGGTTGTGTTCCTCGGGCTCTGGTTTTGTTCCTTGAGCTCTGGTTGTGTTCCTTGGGCTCTGGTTTTGTTTCTCGAGCTCTGGTTTTGTTCCTCGGGCTCTGCTTTATTTCCACGGGCTCTGGTTTTGTTCCTCGAGCTCTGGTTTTGTTCCTTGGGCACTGGTTTTCTTCCTCGGGCTCTCGTTTTCTTCCTCGGACTCTCGTTTTGATCCTCGGGTTCTGGTTTTGTTCCTTGAGCTCTGGTTTTCTTCCTCGGGCTCTGGTTTTCTTCCTTAGGCTCTGTTTTTTTTGCTCGGGCTCTGGATTTCTTCCTCGAGCTCTCGTTTTCTTCTTCACGCCCTGGATTTGTTCCTCGGGCTCTGTTTTTGTTCCTCGGGCTGTGGTTGTGTTCCTCGGGCTCTGGTTTTGTTCCTTGAGCTGTGGTTGTGTTCCTTGGGCTCTGGTTTTGTTCCTTGAGCTCTAGTTTTGTTGTTCGAGCTCTGGTTTTGTTCCCGGAGCTCTGGTTTTCTTTCACGGGCTCTGGTTTTGTTCCTCAGGCTCTGGTTTTATTCCTCAGGCCCTGGTTTTATTCCTCGGCGTTTCGTTTTGTTCCTCAGGCTCTTCTTTATTTCCACGGACTCTGGTTTTGTTCCTCGAGCTCTGTTTTTGTTCCTCGAGGGCTGGTTTTGTCCCTTGGGCTATGGTTTTCTTTTTCGGGCTCTGGCTTGGTTCCTCGGGCCCTGGTTCTTTGCCTCGGGCTCTGGTTTTGTTCCTCGGGCTCTGGTTTTGTTCCTCAGTTTCTGGTTTGGTTCCTCGGGCCCTGGTTTTATTCCACGGGCTCTGGTTTTCTTGCTATGGCCCTGTTTTTGTTTTTCAGGCCGTCCTTTTTGTCCTTGGCCTTGGTTTTTGTTCCTCGGGCTCTGGTTTTCTTCCTCAGGATCTGGTTTTGTTCCTCGAGCTCTGGTTTTGTTCCTTGGGTACTGGTTTTCTTCCTCGGGCTCTCGTTTTCTTCCTCGGACTCTCGTTTTGTTCCTCGGGCTCTGGTTTTCTTCCTCAGGCTCTGTTTTTTTTGCTCGGGCTCTGGATTTCTTCCTCGATCTCTCGTTTTCTTCTTCTCGCCCTGGATTTGTTCCTTGGGCTCTGTTTTTGTTCCTCGGGCGCTGGTTGTGTTCCTCGGGCTCTGGTTTTTTTCCTTGAGCTCTGGTTGTGTTCCTTGGGCTCTGGTTTTGTTCCTTGAGCTCTAGTTTTGTTCTTCGAGCTCTGGTTTTGTTCCTGGCGCTCTGGTTTTCTTTCACGGGCTCTGGTTTTGTTCCTCAGGCTCTGGTTTTATTCCTCAGGCCCTGGTTTTATTCCTCGGGGTTTCGTTTTGTTCCTCGGGTTCTGCTTTATTTCCACGGGCTCTGGTTTTGTTCCTCGAGCTCTGTTTTTGTTCCTCGAGGGCTGGTTTTGTTCCTTGGGCTATGGTTTTCTTTCTCGGGCTCTGGCTTGGTTCCTCGGGCCCTGGTTTTTTGCCTCGGGCTCTGGTTTTGTTCCTCGGGCTCTGGTTTTGTTCCTCGGTTTCTGGTTTTGTTCCTCAGGCTCTGGTTATTCCACGGGCTCTGGTTTTCTTCCTATGGCCCTGTTATTTTTTTTCAGGCCGTCCTTTTTGTCCTTGGCCTTGGTTTTTGTTCCTCGGGCTCAGGTTTTCTTCCTCAGGATCTGGTTTTGTTCCTCGAGCTCTGGTTTTGTTCCTTGGGCACTGGTTTTGCTCCTCGGGCTCTCGTTTTCTTCCTCGGACTCTCGTATTGTTCCTCGGGTTCTGGTTTTGTTCCTTGAGCTCTGGTTTTCTTCTTTGGGCTCTGGTTTTCTTCCTCAGGCTCTGGTTTTGTTCCTCGGGCTCTGGATTTCTTCCTGAGGATCTGGTTTTGTTCCTCGGGCTCTGTTTTTTTTGCTCGGGCTCTGGATTTCTTCCTCGAGCTCTCGTTTTCTTCTTCACGCCCTGGATTTGTTCCTCGGGCTCTGTTTTTGTTCCTCGGGTGCTGGTTGTGTTCCTCGGGCTCTGGTTTTGTTTCTCGAGCTCTGGTTTTGTTCCTCGGGCTCTGCTTTATTTCCACGGGCTCTGGTTTTGTTCCTCGAGCTCTGGTTTTGTTCCTTGGGCACTGGTTTTCTTCCTCGGGCTCTCGTTTTCTTCCTCGGACTCTCGTTTTGATCCTCGGGTTCTGGTTTTGTTCCTTGAGCTCTGGTTTTCTTCTTTGGGCTCTGGTTTTCTTCCTCAGGCTCTGGTTTTGTTGCTCGGGCTCTGGATTTCTTCCTGAGGATCTGGTTTTGTTCCTTGGGCTCTGTTTTTTTTGCTCGGGCTCTGGATTTCTTCCTCGAGCTCTCGTTTTCTTCTTCACGCCCTGGATTTGTTCCTCGGGCTCTGTTTTTGTTCCTCGGGTGCTGGTTGTGTTCCTCGGGCTCTGGTTTTGTTCCTTGAGCTCTGGTTGTGTTCCTTGGGCTCTGGTTTTGTTTCTCGAGCTCTGGTTTTGTTCCTCGGGCTCTGCTTTATTTCCACGGGCTCTGGTTTTGTTCCTCGAGCTCTGGTTTTGTTCCTTGGGCACTGGTTTTCTTCCTCGGGCTCTCGTTTTCTTCCTCGGACTCTCGTTTTGATCCTCGGGTTCTGGTTTTGTTCCTTGAGCTCTGGTTTTCTTCCTCGGGCTCTGGTTTTCTTCCTTAGGCTCTGTTTTTTTTGCTCGGGCTCTGGATTTCTTCCTCGAGCTCTCGTTTTCTTCTTCACGCCCTGGATTTGTTCCTCGGGCTCTGTTTTTGTTCCTCGGGCTGTGGTTGTGTTCCTCGGGCTCTGGTTTTGTTCCTTGAGCTGTGGTTGTGTTCCTTGGGCTCTGGTTTTGTTCCTTGAGCTCTAGTTTTGTTGTTCGAGCTCTGGTTTTGTTCCCGGAGCTCTGGTTTTCTTTCACGGGCTCTGGTTTTGTTCCTCAGGCTCTGGTTTTATTCCTCAGGCCCTGGTTTTATTCCTCGGCGTTTCGTTTTGTTCCTCAGGCTCTTCTTTATTTCCACGGACTCTGGTTTTGTTCCTCGAGCTCTGTTTTTGTTCCTCGAGGGCTGGTTTTGTCCCTTGGGCTATGGTTTTCTTTTTCGGGCTCTGGCTTGGTTCCTCGGGCCCTGGTTCTTTGCCTCGGGCTCTGGTTTTGTTCCTCGGGCTCTGGTTTTGTTCCTCGGTTTCTGGTTTTGTTCCTCAGGCTCTGGTTATTCCACGGGCTCTGGTTTTCTTCCTATGGCCCTGTTATTTTTTTTCAGGCCGTCCTTTTTGTCCTTGGCCTTGGTTTTTGTTCCTCGGGCTCAGGTTTTCTTCCTCAGGATCTGGTTTTGTTCCTCGAGCTCTGGTTTTGTTCCTTGGGCACTGGTTTTGCTCCTCGGGCTCTCGTTTTCTTCCTCGGACTCTCGTATTGTTCCTCGGGTTCTGGTTTTGTTCCTTGAGCTCTGGTTTTCTTCTTTGGGCTCTGGTTTTCTTCCTCAGGCTCTGGTTTTGTTGCTCGGGCTCTGGATTTCTTCCTGAGGATCTGGTTTTGTTCCTCGGGCTCTGTTTTTTTTGCTCGGGCTCTGGATTTCTTCCTCGAGCTCTCGTTTTCTTCTTCACGCCCTGGATTTGTTCCTCGGGCTCTGTTTTTGTTCCTCGGGTGCTGGTTGTGTTCCTCGGGCTCTGGTTTTGTTCCTTGAGCTCTGGTTGTGTTCCTTGGGCTCTGGTTTTGTTTCTCGAGCTCTGGTTTTGTTCCTCGGGCTCTGCTTTATTTCCACGGGCTCTGGTTTTGTTCCTCGAGCTCTGGTTTTGTTCCTTGGGCACTGGTTTTCTTCCTCGGACTCTCGTTTTGATCCTCGGGTTCTGGTTTTGTTCCTTGAGCTCTGGTTTTCTTCCTCGGGCTCTGGTTTTCTTCCTTAGGCTCTGTTTTTTTTGCTCGGGCTCTGGATTTCTTCCTCGAGCTCTCGTTTTCTTCTTCACGCCCTGGATTTGTTCCTCGGGCTCTGTTTTTGTTCCTCGGGCTGTGGTTGTGTTCCTCGGGCTCTGGTTTTGTTCCTTGAGCTGTGGTTGTGTTCCTTGGGCTCTGGTTTTGTTCCTTGAGCTCTAGTTTTGTTGTTCGAGCTCTGGTTTTGTTCCCGGAGCTCTGGTTTTCTTTCACGGGCTCTGGTTTTGTTCCTCAGGCTCTGGTTTTATTCCTCAGGCCCTGGTTTTATTCCTCGGCGTTTCGTTTTGTTCCTCAGGCTCTTCTTTATTTCCACGGACTCTGGTTTTGTTCCTCGAGCTCTGTTTTTGTTCCTCGAGGGCTGGTTTTGTCCCTTGGGCTATGGTTTTCTTTTTCGGGCTCTGGCTTGGTTCCTCGGGCCCTGGTTCTTTGCCTCGGGCTCTGGTTTTGTTCCTCGGGCTCTGGTTTTGTTCCTCAGTTTCTGGTTTGGTTCCTCGGGCCCTGGTTTTATTCCACGGGCTCTGGTTTTCTTGCTATGGCCCTGTTTTTGTTTTTCAGGCCGTCCTTTTTGTCCTTGGCCTTGGTTTTTGTTCCTCGGGCTCTGGTTTTCTTCCTCAGGATCTGGTTTTGTTCCTCGAGCTCTGGTTTTGTTCCTTGGGTACTGGTTTTCTTCCTCGGGCTCTCGTTTTCTTCCTCGGACTCTCGTTTTGTTCCTCGGGCTCTGGTTTTCTTCCTCAGGCTCTGTTTTTTTTGCTCGGGCTCTGGATTTCTTCCTCGATCTCTCGTTTTCTTCTTCTCGCCCTGGATTTGTTCCTTGGGCTCTGTTTTTGTTCCTCGGGCGCTGGTTGTGTTCCTCGGGCTCTGGTTTTTTTCCTTGAGCTCTGGTTGTGTTCCTTGGGCTCTGGTTTTGTTCCTTGAGCTCTAGTTTTGTTCTTCAAGCTCTGGTTTTGTTCCTGGCGCTCTGGTTTTCTTTCACGGGCTCTGGTTTTGTTCCTCAGGCTCTGGTTTTATTCCTCAGGCCCTGGTTTTATTCCTCGGGGTTTCGTTTTGTTCCTCGGGTTCTGCTTTATTTCCACGGGCTCTGGTTTTGTTCCTCGAGCTCTGTTTTTGTTCCTCGAGGGCTGGTTTTGTTCCTTGGGCTATGGTTTTCTTTCTCGGGCTCTGGCTTGGTTCCTCGGGCCCTGGTTTTTTGCCTCGGGCTCTGGTTTTGTTCCTCGGGCTCTGGTTTTGTTCCTCGGTTTCTGGTTTTGTTCCTCAGGCTCTGGTTATTCCACGGGCTCTGGTTTTCTTCCTATGGCCCTGTTATTTTTTTTCAGGCCGTCCTTTTTGTCCTTGGCCTTGGTTTTTGTTCCTCGGGCTCAGGTTTTCTTCCTCAGGATCTGGTTTTGTTCCTCGAGCTCTGGTTTTGTTCCTTGGGCACTGGTTTTGCTCCTCGGGCTCTCGTTTTCTTCCTCGGACTCTCGTATTGTTCCTCGGGTTCTGGTTTTGTTCCTTGAGCTCTGGTTTTCTTCTTTGGGCTCTGGTTTTCTTCCTCAGGCTCTGGTTTTGTTGCTCGGGCTCTGGATTTCTTCCTGAGGATCTGGTTTTGTTCCTCGGGCTCTGTTTTTTTTGCTCGGGCTCTGGATTTCTTCCTCGAGCTCTCGTTTTCTTCTTCACGCCCTGGATTTGTTCCTCGGGCTCTGTTTTTGTTCCTCGGGTGCTGGTTGTGTTCCTCGGGCTCTGGTTTTGTTCCTTGAGCTCTGGTTGTGTTCCTTGGGCTCTGGTTTTGTTTCTCGAGCTCTGGTTTTGTTCCTCGGGCTCTGCTTTATTTCCACGGGCTCTGGTTTTGTTCCTCGAGCTCTGGTTTTGTTCCTTGGGCACTGGTTTTCTTCCTCGGGCTCTCGTTTTCTTCCTCGGACTCTCGTTTTGATCCTCGGGTTCTGGTTTTGTTCCTTGAGCTCTGGTTTTCTTCCTCGGGCTCTGGTTTTCTTCCTTAGGCTCTGTTTTTTTTGCTCGGGCTCTGGATTTCTTCCTCGAGCTCTCGTTTTCTTCTTCACGCCCTGGATTTGTTCCTCGGGCTCTGTTTTTGTTCCTCGGGCTGTGGTTGTGTTCCTCGGGCTCTGGTTTTGTTCCTTGAGCTGTGGTTGTGTTCCTTGGGCTCTGGTTTTGTTCCTTGAGCTCTAGTTTTGTTGTTCGAGCTCTGGTTTTGTTCCCGGAGCTCTGGTTTTCTTTCACGGGCTCTGGTTTTGTTCCTCAGGCTCTGGTTTTATTCCTCAGGCCCTGGTTTTATTCCTCGGCGTTTCGTTTTGTTCCTCAGGCTCTTCTTTATTTCCACGGACTCTGGTTTTGTTCCTCGAGCTCTGTTTTTGTTCCTCGAGGGCTGGTTTTGTCCCTTGGGCTATGGTTTTCTTTTTCGGGCTCTGGCTTGGTTCCTCGGGCCCTGGTTCTTTGCCTCGGGCTCTGGTTTTGTTCCTCGGGCTCTGGTTTTGTTCCTCAGTTTCTGGTTTGGTTCCTCGGGCCCTGGTTTTATTCCACGGGCTCTGGTTTTCTTCCTATGGCCCTGTTTTTGTTTTTCAGGCCGTCCTTTTTGTCCTTGGCCTTGGTTTTTGTTCCTCGGGCTCTGGTTTTCTTCCTCAGGATCTGGTTTTGTTCCTCGAGCTCTGGTTTTGTTCCTTGGGTACTGGTTTTCTTCCTCGGGCTCTCGTTTTCTTCCTCGGACTCTCGTTTTGTTCCTCGGGCTCTGGTTTTCTTCCTCAGGCTCTGTTTTTTTTGCTCGGGCTCTGGATTTCTTCCTCGATCTCTCGTTTTCTTCTTCTCGCCCTGGATTTGTTCCTTGGGCTCTGTTTTTGTTCCTCGGGCGCTGGTTGTGTTCCTCGGGCTCTGGTTTTTTTCCTTGAGCTCTGGTTGTGTTCCTTGGGCTCTGGTTTTGTTCCTTGAGCTCTAGTTTTGTTCTTCGAGCTCTGGTTTTGTTCCTGGCGCTCTGGTTTTCTTTCACGGGCTCTGGTTTTGTTCCTCAGGCTCTGGTTTTATTCCTCAGGCCCTGGTTTTATTCCTCGGTGTTTCGTTTTGTTCCTCGGGTTCTGCTTTATTTCCACGGGCTCTGGTTTTGTTCCTCGAGCTCTGTTTTTGTTCCTCGAGGGCTGGTTTTGTTCCTTGGGCTATGGTTTTCTTTCTCGGGCTCTGGCTTGGTTCCTCAGGCCCTGGTTTTTTGCCTCGGGCTCTGGTTTTGTTCCTCGGGCTCTGGTTTTGTTCCTCGGTTTCTGGTTTTGTTCCTCAGGCTCTGGTTATTCCACGGGCTCTGGTTTTCTTCCTATGGCCCTGTTATTTTTTTTCAGGCCGTCCTTTTTGTCCTTGGCCTTGGTTTTTGTTCCTCGGGCTCAGGTTTTCTTCCTCAGGATCTGGTTTTGTTCCTCGAGCTCTGGTTTTGTTCCTTGGGCACTGGTTTTGCTCCTCGGGCTCTCGTTTTCTTCCTCGGACTCTCGTATTGTTCCTCGGGTTCTGGTTTTGTTCCTTGAGCTCTGGTTTTCTTCTTTGGGCTCTGGTTTTCTTCCTCAGGCTCTGGTTTTGTTGCTCGGGCTCTGGATTTCTTCCTGAGGATCTGGTTTTGTTCCTCGGGCTCTGTTTTTTTTGCTCGGGCTCTGGATTTCTTCCTCGAGCTCTCGTTTTCTTCTTCACGCCCTGGATTTGTTCCTCGGGCTCTGTTTTTGTTCCTCGGGTGCTGGTTGTGTTCCTCGGGCTCTGGTTTTGTTCCTTGAGCTCTGGTTGTGTTCCTTGGGCTCTGGTTTTGTTTCTCGAGCTCTGGTTTTGTTCCTCGGGCTCTGCTTTATTTCCACGGGCTCTGGTTTTGTTCCTCGAGCTCTGGTTTTGTTCCTTGGGCACTGGTTTTCTTCCTCGGACTCTCGTTTTGATCCTCGGGTTCTGGTTTTGTTCCTTGAGCTCTGGTTTTCTTCCTCGGGCTCTGGTTTTCTTCCTTAGGCTCTGTTTTTTTTGCTCGGGCTCTGGATTTCTTCCTCGAGCTCTCGTTTTCTTCTTCACGCCCTGGATTTGTTCCTCGGGCTCTGTTTTTGTTCCTCGGGCTGTGGTTGTGTTCCTCGGGCTCTGGTTTTGTTCCTTGAGCTGTGGTTGTGTTCCTTGGGCTCTGGTTTTGTTCCTTGAGCTCTAGTTTTGTTGTTCGAGCTCTGGTTTTGTTCCCGGAGCTCTGGTTTTCTTTCACGGGCTCTGGTTTTGTTCCTCAGGCTCTGGTTTTATTCCTCAGGCCCTGGTTTTATTCCTCGGCGTTTCGTTTTGTTCCTCAGGCTCTTCTTTATTTCCACGGACTCTGGTTTTGTTCCTCGAGCTCTGTTTTTGTTCCTCGAGGGCTGGTTTTGTCCCTTGGGCTATGGTTTTCTTTTTCGGGCTCTGGCTTGGTTCCTCGGGCCCTGGTTCTTTGCCTCGGGCTCTGGTTTTGTTCCTCGGGCTCTGGTTTTGTTCCTCAGTTTCTCGTTTGGTTCCTCGGGCCCTGGTTTTATTCCACGGGCTCTGGTTTTCTTGCTATGGCCCTGTTTTTGTTTTTCAGGCCGTCCTTTTTGTCCTTGGCCTTGGTTTTTGTTCCTCGGGCTCTGGTTTTCTTCCTCAGGATCTGGTTTTGTTCCTCGAGCTCTGGTTTTGTTCCTTGGGTACTGGTTTTCTTCCTCGGGCTCTCGTTTTCTTCCTCGGACTCTCGTTTTGTTCCTCGGGCTCTGGTTTTCTTCCTCAGGCTCTGTTTTTTTTGCTCGGGCTCTGGATTTCTTCCTCGATCTCTCGTTTTCTTCTTCTCGCCCTGGATTTGTTCCTTGGGCTCTGTTTTTGTTCCTCGGGCGCTGGTTGTGTTCCTCGGGCTCTGGTTTTTTTCCTTGAGCTCTGGTTGTGTTCCTTGGGCTCTGGTTTTGTTCCTTGAGCTCTAGTTTTGTTCTTCGAGCTCTGGTTTTGTTCCTGGCGCTCTGGTTTTCTTTCACGGGCTCTGGTTTTGTTCCTCAGGCTCTGGTTTTATTCCTCAGGCCCTGGTTTTATTCCTCGGCGTTTCGTTTTGTTCCTCGGGTTCTGCTTTATTTCCACGGGCTCTGGTTTTGTTCCTCGAGCTCTGTTTTTGTTCCTCGAGGGCTGGTTTTGTTCCTTGGGCTATGGTTTTCTTTCTCGGGCTCTGGCTTGGTTCCTCGGGCCCTGGTTTTTTGCCTCGGGCTCTGGTTTTGTTCCTCGGGCTCTGGTTTTGTTCCTCGGTTTCTGGTTTTGTTCCTCAGGCTCTGGTTATTCCACGGGCTCTGGTTTTCTTCCTATGGCCCTGTTATTTTTTTTCAGGCCGTCCTTTTTGTCCTTGGCCTTGGTTTTTGTTCCTCGGGCTCAGGTTTTCTTCCTCAGGATCTGGTTTTGTTCCTCGAGCTCTGGTTTTGTTCCTTGGGCACTGGTTTTGCTCCTCGGGCTCTCGTTTTCTTCCTCGGACTCTCATATTGTTCCTCGGGTTCTGGTTTTGTTCCTTGAGCTCTGGTTTTCTTCTTTGGGCTCTGGTTTTCTTCCTCAGGCTCTGGTTTTGTTGCTCGGGCTCTGGATTTCTTCCTGAGGATCTGGTTTTGTTCCTTGGGCTCTGTTTTTTTTGCTCGGGCTCTGGATTTCTTCCTCGAGCTCTCGTTTTCTTCTTCACGCCCTGGATTTGTTCCTCGGGCTCTGTTTTTGTTCCTCGGGTGCTGGTTGTGTTCCTCGGGCTCTGGTTTTGTTCCTTGAGCTCTGGTTGTGTTCCTTGGGCTCTGGTTTTGTTTCTCGAGCTCTGGTTTTGTTCCTCGGGCTCTGCTTTATTTCCACGGGCTCTGGTTTTGTTCCTCGAGCTCTGGTTTTGTTCCTTGGGCACTGGTTTTCTTCCTCGGGCTCTCGTTTTCTTCCTCGGACTCTCGTTTTGATCCTCGGGTTCTGGTTTTGTTCCTTGAGCTCTGGTTTTCTTCCTCGGGCTCTGGTTTTCTTCCTTAGGCTCTGTTTTTTTTGCTCGGGCTCTGGATTTCTTCCTCGAGCTCTCGTTTTCTTCTTCACGCCCTGGATTTGTTCCTCGGGCTCTGTTTTTGTTCCTCGGGCTGTGGTTGTGTTCCTCGGGCTCTGGTTTTGTTCCTTGAGCTGTGGTTGTGTTCCTTGGGCTCTGGTTTTGTTCCTTGAGCTCTAGTTTTGTTGTTCGAGCTCTGGTTTTGTTCCCGGAGCTCTGGTTTTCTTTCACGGGCTCTGGTTTTGTTCCTCAGGCTCTGGTTTTATTCCTCAGGCCCTGGTTTTATTCCTCGGCGTTTCGTTTTGTTCCTCAGGCTCTTCTTTATTTCCACGGACTCTGGTTTTGTTCCTCGAGCTCTGTTTTTGTTCCTCGAGGGCTGGTTTTGTCCCTTGGGCTATGGTTTTCTTTTTCGGGCTCTGGCTTGGTTCCTCGGGCCCTGGTTCTTTGCCTCGGGCTCTGGTTTTGTTCCTCGGGCTCTGGTTTTGTTCCTCAGTTTCTCGTTTGGTTCCTCGGGCCCTGGTTTTATTCCACGGGCTCTGGTTTTCTTGCTATGGCCCTGTTTTTGTTTTTCAGGCCGTCCTTTTTGTCCTTGGCCTTGGTTTTTGTTCCTCGGGCTCTGGTTTTCTTCCTCAGGATCTGGTTTTGTTCCTCGAGCTCTGGTTTTGTTCCTTGGGTACTGGTTTTCTTCCTCGGGCTCTCGTTTTCTTCCTCGGACTCTCGTTTTGTTCCTCGGGCTCTGGTTTTCTTCCTCAGGCTCTGTTTTTTTTGCTCGGGCTCTGGATTTCTTCCTCGATCTCTCGTTTTCTTCTTCTCGCCCTGGATTTGTTCCTTGGGCTCTGTTTTTGTTCCTCGGGCGCTGGTTGTGTTCCTCGGGCTCTGGTTTTTTTCCTTGAGCTCTGGTTGTGTTCCTTGGGCTCTGGTTTTGTTCCTTGAGCTCTAGTTTTGTTCTTCGAGCTCTGGTTTTGTTCCTGGCGCTCTGGTTTTCTTTCACGGGCTCTGGTTTTGTTCCTCAGGCTCTGGTTTTATTCCTCAGGCCCTGGTTTTATTCCTCGGCGTTTCGTTTTGTTCCTCGGGTTCTGCTTTATTTCCACGGGCTCTGGTTTTGTTCCTCGAGCTCTGTTTTTGTTCCTCGAGGGCTGGTTTTGTTCCTTGGGCTATGGTTTTCTTTCTCGGGCTCTGGCTTGGCCTCTGGCTTGGTTCCTCGGGCCCTGTTTTTTTGCCTCGGGCTCTGGTTTTGTTCCTCGGGCTCTGGTTTTGTTCCTCGGTTTCTGGTTTTGTTCCTCAGGCTCTGGTTATTCCACGGGCTCTGGTTTTCTTCCTATGGCCCTGTTATTTTTTTTCAGGCCGTCCTTTTTGTCCTTGGCCTTGGTTTTTGTTCCTCGGGCTCAGGTTTTCTTCCTCAGGATCTGGTTTTGTTCCTCGAGCTCTGGTTTTGTTCCTTGGGCACTGGTTTTGCTCCTCGGGCTCTCGTTTTCTTCCTCGGACTCTCGTATTGTTCCTCGGGTTCTGGTTTTGTTCCTTGAGCTCTGGTTTTCTTCTTTGGGCTCTGGTTTTCTTCCTCAGGCTCTGGTTTTGTTGCTCGGGCTCTGGATTTCTTCCTGAGGATCTGGTTTTGTTCCTCGGGCTCTGTTTTTTTTGCTCGGGCTCTGGATTTCTTCCTCGAGCTCTCGTTTTCTTCTTCACGCCCTGGATTTGTTCCTCGGGCTCTGTTTTTGTTCCTCGGGTGCTGGTTGTGTTCCTCGGGCTCTGGTTTTGTTCCTTGAGCTCTGGTTGTGTTCCTTGGGCTCTGGTTTTGTTTCTCGAGCTCTGGTTTTGTTCCTCGGGCTCTGCTTTATTTCCACGGGCTCTGGTTTTGTTCCTCGAGCTCTGGTTTTGTTCCTTGGGCACTGGTTTTCTTCCTCGGGCTCTCGTTTTCTTCCTCGGACTCTCGTTTTGATCCTCGGGTTCTGGTTTTGTTCCTTGAGCTCTGGTTTTCTTCCTCGGGCTCTGGTTTTCTTCCTTAGGCTCTGTTTTTTTTGCTCGGGCTCTGGATTTCTTCCTCGAGCTCTCGTTTTCTTCTTCACGCCCTGGATTTGTTCCTCGGGCTCTGTTTTTGTTCCTCGGGCTGTGGTTGTGTTCCTCGGGCTCTGGTTTTGTTCCTTGAGCTGTGGTTGTGTTCCTTGGGCTCTGGTTTTGTTCCTTGAGCTCTAGTTTTGTTGTTCGAGCTCTGGTTTTGTTCCCGGAGCTCTGGTTTTCTTTCACGGGCTCTGGTTTTGTTCCTCAGGCTCTGGTTTTATTCCTCAGGCCCTGGTTTTATTCCTCGGCGTTTCGTTTTGTTCCTCAGGCTCTTCTTTATTTCCACGGACTCTGGTTTTGTTCCTCGAGCTCTGTTTTTGTTCCTCGAGGGCTGGTTTTGTCCCTTGGGCTATGGTTTTCTTTTTCGGGCTCTGGCTTGGTTCCTCGGGCCCTGGTTCTTTGCCTCGGGCTCTGGTTTTGTTCCTCGGGCTCTGGTTTTGTTCCTCAGTTTCTGGTTTGGTTCCTCGGGCCCTGGTTTTATTCCACGGGCTCTGGTTTTCTTGCTATGGCCCTGTTTTTGTTTTTCAGGCCGTCCTTTTTGTCCTTGGCCTTGGTTTTTGTTCCTCGGGCTCTGGTTTTCTTCCTCAGGATCTGGTTTTGTTCCTCGAGCTCTGGTTTTGTTCCTTGGGTACTGGTTTTCTTCCTCGGGCTCTCGTTTTCTTCCTCGGACTCTCGTTTTGTTCCTCGGGCTCTGGTTTTCTTCCTCAGGCTCTGTTTTTTTTGCTCGGGCTCTGGATTTCTTCCTCGATCTCTCGTTTTCTTCTTCTCGCCCTGGATTTGTTCCTTGGGCTCTGTTTTTGTTCCTCGGGCGCTGGTTGTGTTCCTCGGGCTCTGGTTTTTTTCCTTGAGCTCTGGTTGTGTTCCTTGGGCTCTGGTTTTGTTCCTTGAGCTCTAGTTTTGTTCTTCGAGCTCTGGTTTTGTTCCTGGCGCTCTGGTTTTCTTTCACGGGCTCTGGTTTTGTTCCTCAGGCTCTGGTTTTATTCCTCAGGCCCTGGTTTTATTCCTCGGCGTTTCGTTTTGTTCCTCGGGTTCTGCTTTATTTCCACGGGCTCTGGTTTTGTTCCTCGAGCTCTGTTTTTGTTCCTCGAGGGCTGGTTTTGTTCCTTGGGCTATGGTTTTCTTTCTCGGGCTCTGGCTTGGCCTCTGGCTTGGTTCCTCGGGCCCTGTTTTTTTGCCTCGGGCTCTGGTTTTGTTCCTCGGGCTCTGGTTTTGTTCCTCGGTTTCTGGTTTTGTTCCTCAGGCTCTGGTTATTCCACGGGCTCTGGTTTTCTTCCTATGGCCCTGTTATTTTTTTTCAGGCCGTCCTTTTTGTCCTTGGCCTTGGTTTTTGTTCCTCGGGCTCAGGTTTTCTTCCTCAGGATCTGGTTTTGTTCCTCGAGCTCTGGTTTTGTTCCTTGGGCACTGGTTTTGCTCCTCGGGCTCTCGTTTTCTTCCTCGGACTCTCGTATTGTTCCTCGGGTTCTGGTTTTGTTCCTTGAGCTCTGGTTTTCTTCTTTGGGCTCTGGTTTTCTTCCTCAGGCTCTGGTTTTGTTGCTCGGGCTCTGGATTTCTTCCTGAGGATCTGGTTTTGTTCCTCGGGCTCTGTTTTTTTTGCTCGGGCTCTGGATTTCTTCCTCGAGCTCTCGTTTTCTTCTTCACGCCCTGGATTTGTTCCTCGGGCTCTGTTTTTGTTCCTCGGGTGCTGGTTGTGTTCCTTGGGCTCTGGTTTTGTTTCTCGAGCTCTGGTTTTGTTCCTCGGGCTCTGCTTTATTTCCACGGGCTCTGGTTTTGTTCCTCGAGCTCTGGTTTTGTTCCTTGGGCACTGGTTTTCTTCCTCGGGCTCTCGTTTTCTTCCTCGGACTCTCGTTTTGATCCTCGGGTTCTGGTTTTGTTCCTTGAGCTCTGGTTTTCTTCCTCGGGCTCTGGTTTTCTTCCTTAGGCTCTGTTTTTTTTGCTCGGGCTCTGGATTTCTTCCTCGAGCTCTCGTTTTCTTCTTCACGCCCTGGATTTGTTCCTCGGGCTCTGTTTTTTTCCTCGGGCTGTGGTTGTGTTCCTCGGGCTCTGGTTTTGTTCCTTGAGCTGTGGTTGTGTTCCTTGGGCTCTGGTTTTGTTCCTTGAGCTCTAGTTTTGTTGTTCGAGCTCTGGTTTTGTTCCCGGAGCTCTGGTTTTCTTTCACGGGCTCTGGTTTTGTTCCTCAGGCTCTGGTTTTATTCCTCAGGCCCTGGTTTTATTCCTCGGCGTTTCGTTTTGTTCCTCAGGCTCTTCTTTATTTCCACGGACTCTGGTTTTGTTCCTCGAGCTCTGTTTTTGTTCCTCGAGGGCTGGTTTTGTCCCTTGGGCTATGGTTTTCTTTTTCGGGCTCTGGCTTGGTTCCTCGGGCCCTGGTTCTTTGCCTCGGGCTCTGGTTTTGTTCCTCGGGCTCTGGTTTTGTTCCTCAGTTTCTGGTTTGGTTCCTCGGGCCCTGGTTTTATTCCACGGGCTCTGGTTTTCTTGCTATGGCCCTGTTTTTGTTTTTCAGGCCGTCCTTTTTGTCCTTGGCCTTGGTTTTTGTTCCTCGGGCTCTGGTTTTCTTCCTCAGGATCTGGTTTTGTTCCTCGAGCTCTGGTTTTGTTCCTTGGGTACTGGTTTTCTTCCTCGGGCTCTCGTTTTCTTCCTCGGACTCTCGTTTTGTTCCTCGGGCTCTGGTTTTCTTCCTCAGGCTCTGTTTTTTTTGCTCGGGCTCTGGATTTCTTCCTCGATCTCTCGTTTTCTTCTTCTCGCCCTGGATTTGTTCCTTGGGCTCTGTTTTTGTTCCTCGGGCGCTGGTTGTGTTCCTCGGGCTCTGGTTTTTTTCCTTGAGCTCTGGTTGTGTTCCTTGGGCTCTGGTTTTGTTCCTTGAGCTCTAGTTTTGTTCTTCGAGCTCTGGTTTTGTTCCTGGCGCTCTGGTTTTCTTTCACGGGCTCTGGTTTTGTTCCTCAGGCTCTGGTTTTATTCCTCAGGCCCTGGTTTTATTCCTCGGGGTTTCGTTTTGTTCCTCGGGTTCTGCTTTATTTCCACGGGCTCTGGTTTTGTTCCTCGAGCTCTGTTTTTGTTCCTCGAGGGCTGGTTTTGTTCCTTGGGCTATGGTTTTCTTTCTCGGGCTCTGGCTTGGTTCCTCGGGCCCTGGTTTTTTGCCTCGGGCTCTGGTTTTGTTCCTCGGGCTCTGGTTTTGTTCCTCGGTTTCTGGTTTTGTTCCTCAGGCTCTGGTTATTCCACGGGCTCTGGTTTTCTTCCTATGGCCCTGTTATTTTTTTTCAGGCCGTCCTTTTTGTCCTTGGCCTTGGTTTTTGTTCCTCGGGCTCAGGTTTTCTTCCTCAGGATCTGGTTTTGTTCCTCGAGCTCTGGTTTTGTTCCTTGGGCACTGGTTTTGCTCCTCGGGCTCTCGTTTTCTTCCTCGGACTCTCATATTGTTCCTCGGGTTCTGGTTTTGTTCCTTGAGCTCTGGTTTTCTTCTTTGGGCTCTGGTTTTCTTCCTCAGGCTCTGGTTTTGTTGCTCGGGCTCTGGATTTCTTCCTGAGGATCTGGTTTTGTTCCTTGGGCTCTGTTTTTTTTGCTCGGGCTCTGGATTTCTTCCTCGAGCTCTCGTTTTCTTCTTCACGCCCTGGATTTGTTCCTCGGGCTCTGTTTTTGTTCCTCGGGTGCTGGTTGTGTTCCTCGGGCTCTGGTTTTGTTCCTTGAGCTCTGGTTGTGTTCCTTGGGCTCTGGTTTTGTTTCTCGAGCTCTGGTTTTGTTCCTCGGGCTCTGCTTTATTTCCACGGGCTCTGGTTTTGTTCCTCGAGCTCTGGTTTTGTTCCTTGGGCACTGGTTTTCTTCCTCGGGCTCTCGTTTTCTTCCTCGGACTCTCGTTTTGATCCTCGGGTTCTGGTTTTGTTCCTTGAGCTCTGGTTTTCTTCCTCGGGCTCTGGTTTTCTTCCTTAGGCTCTGTTTTTTTTGCTCGGGCTCTGGATTTCTTCCTCGAGCTCTCGTTTTCTTCTTCACGCCCTGGATTTGTTCCTCGGGCTCTGTTTTTGTTCCTCGGGCTGTGGTTGTGTTCCTCGGGCTCTGGTTTTGTTCCTTGAGCTGTGGTTGTGTTCCTTGGGCTCTGGTTTTGTTCCTTGAGCTCTAGTTTTGTTGTTCGAGCTCTGGTTTTGTTCCCGGAGCTCTGGTTTTCTTTCACGGGCTCTGGTTTTGTTCCTCAGGCTCTGGTTTTATTCCTCAGGCCCTGGTTTTATTCCTCGGCGTTTCGTTTTGTTCCTCAGGCTCTTCTTTATTTCCACGGACTCTGGTTTTGTTCCTCGAGCTCTGTTTTTGTTCCTCGAGGGCTGGTTTTGTCCCTTGGGCTATGGTTTTCTTTTTCGGGCTCTGGCTTGGTTCCTCGGGCCCTGGTTCTTTGCCTCGGGCTCTGGTTTTGTTCCTCGGGCTCTGGTTTTGTTCCTCAGTTTCTCGTTTGGTTCCTCGGGCCCTGGTTTTATTCCACGGGCTCTGGTTTTCTTGCTATGGCCCTGTTTTTGTTTTTCAGGCCGTCCTTTTTGTCCTTGGCCTTGGTTTTTGTTCCTCGGGCTCTGGTTTTCTTCCTCAGGATCTGGTTTTGTTCCTCGAGCTCTGGTTTTGTTCCTTGGGTACTGGTTTTCTTCCTCGGGCTCTCGTTTTCTTCCTCGGACTCTCGTTTTGTTCCTCGGGCTCTGGTTTTCTTCCTCAGGCTCTGTTTTTTTTGCTCGGGCTCTGGATTTCTTCCTCGATCTCTCGTTTTCTTCTTCTCGCCCTGGATTTGTTCCTTGGGCTCTGTTTTTGTTCCTCGGGCGCTGGTTGTGTTCCTCGGGCTCTGGTTTTTTTCCTTGAGCTCTGGTTGTGTTCCTTGGGCTCTGGTTTTGTTCCTTGAGCTCTAGTTTTGTTCTTCGAGCTCTGGTTTTGTTCCTGGCGCTCTGGTTTTCTTTCACGGGCTCTGGTTTTGTTCCTCAGGCTCTGGTTTTATTCCTCAGGCCCTGGTTTTATTCCTCGGGGTTTCGTTTTGTTCCTCGGGTTCTGCTTTATTTCCACGGGCTCTGGTTTTGTTCCTCGAGCTCTGTTTTTGTTCCTCGAGGGCTGGTTTTGTTCCTTGGGCTATGGTTTTCTTTCTCGGGCTCTGGCTTGGGCTCTGGCTTGGTTCCTCGGGCCCTGTTTTTTTGCCTCGGGCTCTGGTTTTGTTCCTCGGGCTCTGGTTTTGTTCCTCGGTTTCTGGTTTTGTTCCTCAGGCTCTGGTTATTCCACGGGCTCTGGTTTTCTTCCTATGGCCCTGTTATTTTTTTTCAGGCCGTCCTTTTTGTCCTTGGCCTTGGTTTTTGTTCCTCGGGCTCAGGTTTTCTTCCTCAGGATCTGGTTTTGTTCCTCGAGCTCTGGTTTTGTTCCTTGGGCACTGGTTTTGCTCCTCGGGCTCTCGTTTTCTTCCTCGGACTCTCGTATTGTTCCTCGGGTTCTGGTTTTGTTCCTTGAGCTCTGGTTTTCTTCTTTGGGCTCTGGTTTTCTTCCTCAGGCTCTGGTTTTGTTGCTCGGGCTCTGGATTTCTTCCTGAGGATCTGGTTTTGTTCCTCGGGCTCTGTTTTTTTTGCTCGGGCTCTGGATTTCTTCCTCGAGCTCTCGTTTTCTTCTTCACGCCCTGGATTTGTTCCTCGGGCTCTGTTTTTGTTCCTCGGGTGCTGGTTGTGTTCCTTGGGCTCTGGTTTTGTTTCTCGAGCTCTGGTTTTGTTCCTCGGGCTCTGCTTTATTTCCACGGGCTCTGGTTTTGTTCCTCGAGCTCTGGTTTTGTTCCTTGGGCACTGGTTTTCTTCCTCGGGCTCTCGTTTTCTTCCTCGGACTCTCGTTTTGATCCTCGGGTTCTGGTTTTGTTCCTTGAGCTCTGGTTTTCTTCCTCGGGCTCTGGTTTTCTTCCTTAGGCTCTGTTTTTTTTGCTCGGGCTCTGGATTTCTTCCTCGAGCTCTCGTTTTCTTCTTCACGCCCTGGATTTGTTCCTCGGGCTCTGTTTTTTTCCTCGGGCTGTGGTTGTGTTCCTCGGGCTCTGGTTTTGTTCCTTGAGCTGTGGTTGTGTTCCTTGGGCTCTGGTTTTGTTCCTTGAGCTCTAGTTTTGTTGTTCGAGCTCTGGTTTTGTTCCCGGAGCTCTGGTTTTCTTTCACGGGCTCTGGTTTTGTTCCTCAGGCTCTGGTTTTATTCCTCAGGCCCTGGTTTTATTCCTCGGCGTTTCGTTTTGTTCCTCAGGCTCTTCTTTATTTCCACGGACTCTGGTTTTGTTCCTCGAGCTCTGTTTTTGTTCCTCGAGGGCTGGTTTTGTCCCTTGGGCTATGGTTTTCTTTTTCGGGCTCTGGCTTGGTTCCTCGGGCCCTGGTTCTTTGCCTCGGGCTCTGGTTTTGTTCCTCGGGCTCTGGTTTTGTTCCTCAGTTTCTCGTTTGGTTCCTCGGGCCCTGGTTTTATTCCACGGGCTCTGGTTTTCTTGCTATGGCCCTGTTTTTGTTTTTCAGGCCGTCCTTTTTGTCCTTGGCCTTAGTTTTTGTTCCTCGGGCTCTGGTTTTCTTCCTCAGGATCTGGTTTTGTTCCTCGAGCTCTGGTTTTGTTCCTTGGGTACTGGTTTTCTTCCTCGGGCTCTCGTTTTCTTCCTCGGACTCTCGTTTTGTTCCTCGGGCTCTGGTTTTCTTCCTCAGGCTCTGTTTTTTTTGCTCGGGCTCTGGATTTCTTCCTCGATCTCTCGTTTTCTTCTTCTCGCCCTGGATTTGTTCCTTGGGCTCTGTTTTTGTTCCTCGGGCGCTGGTTGTGTTCCTCGGGCTCTGGTTTTTTTCCTTGAGCTCTGGTTGTGTTCCTTGGGCTCTGGTTTTGTTCCTTGAGCTCTAGTTTTGTTCTTCGAGCTCTGGTTTTGTTCCTGGCGCTCTGGTTTTCTTTCACGGGCTCTGGTTTTGTTCCTCAGGCTCTGGTTTTATTCCTCAGGCCCTGGTTTTATTCCTCGGGGTTTCGTTTTGTTCCTCGGGTTCTGCTTTATTTCCACGGGCTCTGGTTTTGTTCCTCGAGCTCTGTTTTTGTTCCTCGAGGGCTGGTTTTGTTCCTTGGGCTATGGTTTTCTTTCTCGGGCTCTGGCTTGGTTCCTCGGGCCCTGGTTTTTTGCCTCGGGCTCTGGTTTTGTTCCTCGGGCTCTGGTTTTGTTCCTCGGTTTCTGGTTTTGTTCCTCAGGCTCTGGTTATTCCACGGGCTCTGGTTTTCTTCCTATGGCCCTGTTATTTTTTTTCAGGCCGTCCTTTTTGTCCTTGGCCTTGGTTTTTGTTCCTCGGGCTCAGGTTTTCTTCCTCAGGATCTGGTTTTGTTCCTCGAGCTCTGGTTTTGTTCCTTGGGCACTGGTTTTGCTCCTCGGGCTCTCGTTTTCTTCCTCGGACTCTCGTATTGTTCCTCGGGTTCTGGTTTTGTTCCTTGAGCTCTGGTTTTCTTCTTTGGGCTCTGGTTTTCTTCCTCAGGCTCTGGTTTTGTTGCTCGGGCTCTGGATTTCTTCCTGAGGATCTGGTTTTGTTCCTCGGGCTCTGTTTTTTTTGCTCGGGCTCTGGATTTCTTCCTCGAGCTCTCGTTTTCTTCTTCACGCCCTGGATTTGTTCCTCGGGCTCTGTTTTTGTTCCTCGGGTGCTGGTTGTGTTCCTCGGGCTCTGGTTTTGTTTCTCGAGCTCTGGTTTTGTTCCTCGGGCTCTGCTTTATTTCCACGGGCTCTGGTTTTGTTCCTCGAGCTCTGGTTTTGTTCCTTGGGCACTGGTTTTCTTCCTCGGGCTCTCGTTTTCTTCCTCGGACTCTCGTTTTGATCCTCGGGTTCTGGTTTTGTTCCTTGAGCTCTGGTTTTCTTCCTCGGGCTCTGGTTTTCTTCCTTAGGCTCTGTTTTTTTTGCTCGGGCTCTGGATTTCTTCCTCGAGCTCTCGTTTTCTTCTTCACGCCCTGGATTTGTTCCTCGGGCTCTGTTTTTGTTCCTCGGGCTGTGGTTGTGTTCCTCGGGCTCTGGTTTTGTTCCTTGAGCTGTGGTTGTGTTCCTTGGGCTCTGGTTTTGTTCCTTGAGCTCTAGTTTTGTTGTTCGAGCTCTGGTTTTGTTCCCGGAGCTCTGGTTTTCTTTCACGGGCTCTGGTTTTGTTCCTCAGGCTCTGGTTTTATTCCTCAGGCCCTGGTTTTATTCCTCGGCGTTTCGTTTTGTTCCTCAGGCTCTTCTTTATTTCCACGGACTCTGGTTTTGTTCCTCGAGCTCTGTTTTTGTTCCTCGAGGGCTGGTTTTGTCCCTTGGGCTATGGTTTTCTTTTTCGGGCTCTGGCTTGGTTCCTCGGGCCCTGGTTCTTTGCCTCGGGCTCTGGTTTTGTTCCTCGGGCTCTGGTTTTGTTCCTCAGTTTCTCGTTTGGTTCCTCGGGCCCTGGTTTTATTCCACGGGCTCTGGTTTTCTTGCTATGGCCCTGTTTTTGTTTTTCAGGCCGTCCTTTTTGTCCTTGGCCTTGGTTTTTGTTCCTCGGGCTCTGGTTTTCTTCCTCAGGATCTGGTTTTGTTCCTCGAGCTCTGGTTTTGTTCCTTGGGTACTGGTTTTCTTCCTCGGGCTCTCGTTTTCTTCCTCGGACTCTCGTTTTGTTCCTCGGGCTCTGGTTTTCTTCCTCAGGCTCTGTTTTTTTTGCTCGGGCTCTGGATTTCTTCCTCGATCTCTCGTTTTCTTCTTCTCGCCCTGGATTTGTTCCTTGGGCTCTGTTTTTGTTCCTCGGGCGCTGGTTGTGTTCCTCGGGCTCTGGTTTTTTTCCTTGAGCTCTGGTTGTGTTCCTTGGGCTCTGGTTTTGTTCCTTGAGCTCTAGTTTTGTTCTTCGAGCTCTGGTTTTGTTCCTGGCGCTCTGGTTTTCTTTCACGGGCTCTGGTTTTGTTCCTCAGGCTCTGGTTTTATTCCTCAGGCCCTGGTTTTATTCCTCGGCGTTTCGTTTTGTTCCTCGGGTTCTGCTTTATTTCCACGGGCTCTGGTTTTGTTCCTCGAGCTCTGTTTTTGTTCCTCGAGGGCTGGTTTTGTTCCTTGGGCTATGGTTTTCTTTCTCGGGCTCTGGCTTGGTTCCTCGGGCCCTGGTTTTTTGCCTCGGGCTCTGGTTTTGTTCCTCGGGCTCTGGTTTTGTTCCTCGGTTTCTGGTTTTGTTCCTCAGGCTCTGGTTATTCCACGGGCTCTGGTTTTCTTCCTATGGCCCTGTTATTTTTTTTCAGGCCGTCCTTTTTGTCCTTGGCCTTGGTTTTTGTTCCTCGGGCTCAGGTTTTCTTCCTCAGGATCTGGTTTTGTTCCTCGAGCTCTGGTTTTGTTCCTTGGGCACTGGTTTTGCTCCTCGGGCTCTCGTTTTCTTCCTCGGACTCTCGTATTGTTCCTCGGGTTCTGGTTTTGTTCCTTGAGCTCTGGTTTTCTTCTTTGGGCTCTGGTTTTCTTCCTCAGGCTCTGGTTTTGTTGCTCGGGCTCTGGATTTCTTCCTGAGGATCTGGTTTTGTTCCTCGGGCTCTGTTTTTTTTGCTCGGGCTCTGGATTTCTTCCTCGAGCTCTCGTTTTCTTCTTCACGCCCTGGATTTGTTCCTCGGGCTCTGTTTTTGTTCCTCGGGTGCTGGTTGTGTTCCTCGGGCTCTGGTTTTGTTTCTCGAGCTCTGGTTTTGTTCCTCGGGCTCTGCTTTATTTCCACGGGCTCTGGTTTTGTTCCTCGAGCTCTGGTTTTGTTCCTTGGGCACTGGTTTTCTTCCTCGGGCTCTCGTTTTCTTCCTCGGACTCTCGTTTTGATCCTCGGGTTCTGGTTTTTTTCCTTGAGCTCTGGTTTTCTTCCTCGGGCTCTGGTTTTCTTCCTTAGGCTCTGTTTTTTTTGCTCGGGCTCTGGATTTCTTCCTCGAGCTCTCGTTTTCTTCTTCACGCCCTGGATTTGTTCCTCGGGCTCTGTTTTTGTTCCTCGGGCTGTGGTTGTGTTCCTCGGGCTCTGGTTTTGTTCCTTGAGCTGTGGTTGTGTTCCTTGGGCTCTGGTTTTGTTCCTTGAGCTCTAGTTTTGTTGTTCGAGCTCTGGTTTTGTTCCCGGAGCTCTGGTTTTCTTTCACGGGCTCTGGTTTTGTTCCTCAGGCTCTGGTTTTATTCCTCAGGCCCTGGTTTTATTCCTCGGCGTTTCGTTTTGTTCCTCAGGCTCTTCTTTATTTCCACGGACTCTGGTTTTGTTCCTCGAGCTCTGTTTTTGTTCCTCGAGGGCTGGTTTTGTCCCTTGGGCTATGGTTTTCTTTTTCGGGCTCTGGCTTGGTTCCTCGGGCCCTGGTTCTTTGCCTCGGGCTCTGGTTTTGTTCCTCGGGCTCTGGTTTTGTTCCTCAGTTTCTGGTTTGGTTCCTCGGGCCCTGGTTTTATTCCACGGGCTCTGGTTTTCTTGCTATGGCCCTGTTTTTGTTTTTCAGGCCGTCCTTTTTGTCCTTGGCCTTGGTTTTTGTTCCTCGGGCTCTGGTTTTCTTCCTCAGGATCTGGTTTTGTTCCTCGAGCTCTGGTTTTGTTCCTTGGGTACTGGTTTTCTTCCTCGGGCTCTCGTTTTCTTCCTCGGACTCTCGTTTTGTTCCTCGGGCTCTGGTTTTCTTCCTCAGGCTCTGTTTTTTTTGCTCGGGCTCTGGATTTCTTCCTCGATCTCTCGTTTTCTTCTTCTCGCCCTGGATTTGTTCCTTGGGCTCTGTTTTTGTTCCTCGGGCGCTGGTTGTGTTCCTCGGGCTCTGGTTTTTTTCCTTGAGCTCTGGTTGTGTTCCTTGGGCTCTGGTTTTGTTCCTTGAGCTCTAGTTTTGTTCTTCGAGCTCTGGTTTTGTTCCTGGCGCTCTGGTTTTCTTTCACGGGCTCTGGTTTTGTTCCTCAGGCTCTGGTTTTATTCCTCAGGCCCTGGTTTTATTCCTCGGGGTTTCGTTTTGTTCCTCGGGTTCTGCTTTATTTCCACGGGCTCTGGTTTTGTTCCTCGAGCTCTGTTTTTGTTCCTCGAGGGCTGGTTTTGTTCCTTGGGCTATGGTTTTCTTTCTCGGGCTCTGGCTTGGTTCCTCGGGCCCTGTTTTTTTGCCTCGGGCTCTGGTTTTGTTCCTCGGGCTCTGGTTTTGTTCCTCGGTTTCTGGTTTTGTTCCTCAGGCTCTGGTTATTCCACGGGCTCTGGTTTTCTTCCTATGGCCCTGTTATTTTTTTTCAGGCCGTCCTTTTTGTCCTTGGCCTTGGTTTTTGTTCCTCGGGCTCAGGTTTTCTTCCTCAGGATCTGGTTTTGTTCCTCGAGCTCTGGTTTTGTTCCTTGGGCACTGGTTTTGCTCCTCGGGCTCTCGTTTTCTTCCTCGGACTCTCGTATTGTTCCTCGGGTTCTGGTTTTGTTCCTTGAGCTCTGGTTTTCTTCTTTGGGCTCTGGTTTTCTTCCTCAGGCTCTGGTTTTGTTGCTCGGGCTCTGGATTTCTTCCTGAGGATCTGGTTTTGTTCCTCGGGCTCTGTTTTTTTTGCTCGGGCTCTGGATTTCTTCCTCGAGCTCTCGTTTTCTTCTTCACGCCCTGGATTTGTTCCTCGGGCTCTGTTTTTGTTCCTCGGGTGCTGGTTGTGTTCCTCGGGCTCTGGTTTTGTTTCTCGAGCTCTGGTTTTGTTCCTCGGGCTCTGCTTTATTTCCACGGGCTCTGGTTTTGTTCCTCGAGCTCTGGTTTTGTTCCTTGGGCACTGGTTTTCTTCCTCGGGCTCTCGTTTTCTTCCTCGGACTCTCGTTTTGATCCTCGGGTTCTGGTTTTGTTCCTTGAGCTCTGGTTTTCTTCCTCGGGCTCTGGTTTTCTTCCTTAGGCTCTGTTTTTTTTGCTCGGGCTCTGGATTTCTTCCTCGAGCTCTCGTTTTCTTCTTCACGCCCTGGATTTGTTCCTCGGGCTCTGTTTTTGTTCCTCGGGCTGTGGTTGTGTTCCTCGGGCTCTGGTTTTGTTCCTTGAGCTGTGGTTGTGTTCCTTGGGCTCTGGTTTTGTTCCTTGAGCTCTAGTTTTGTTGTTCGAGCTCTGGTTTTGTTCCCGGAGCTCTGGTTTTCTTTCACGGGCTCTGGTTTTGTTCCTCAGGCTCTGGTTTTATTCCTCAGGCCCTGGTTTTATTCCTCGGCGTTTCATTTTGTTCCTCAGGCTCTTCTTTATTTCCACGGACTCTGGTTTTGTTCCTCGAGCTCTGTTTTTGTTCCTCGAGGGCTGGTTTTGTCCCTTGGGCTATGGTTTTCTTTTTCGGGCTCTGGCTTGGTTCCTCGGGCCCTGGTTCTTTGCCTCGGGCTCTGGTTTTGTTCCTCGGGCTCTGGTTTTGTTCCTCAGTTTCTCGTTTGGTTCCTCGGGCCCTGGTTTTATTCCACGGGCTCTGGTTTTCTTGCTATGGCCCTGTTTTTGTTTTTCAGGCCGTCCTTTTTGTCCTTGGCCTTGGTTTTTGTTCCTCGGGCTCTGGTTTTCTTCCTCAGGATCTGGTTTTGTTCCTCGAGCTCTGGTTTTGTTCCTTGGGTACTGGTTTTCTTCCTCGGGCTCTCGTTTTCTTCCTCGGACTCTCGTTTTGTTCCTCGGGCTCTGGTTTTCTTCCTCAGGCTCTGTTTTTTTTGCTCGGGCTCTGGATTTCTTCCTCGATCTCTCGTTTTCTTCTTCTCGCCCTGGATTTGTTCCTTGGGCTCTGTTTTTGTTCCTCGGGCGCTGGTTGTGTTCCTCGGGCTCTGGTTTTTTTCCTTGAGCTCTGGTTGTGTTCCTTGGGCTCTGGTTTTGTTCCTTGAGCTCTAGTTTTGTTCTTCGAGCTCTGGTTTTGTTCCTGGCGCTCTGGTTTTCTTTCACGGGCTCTGGTTTTGTTCCTCAGGCTCTGGTTTTATTCCTCAGGCCCTGGTTTTATTCCTCGGGGTTTCGTTTTGTTCCTCGGGTTCTGCTTTATTTCCACGGGCTCTGGTTTTGTTCCTCGAGCTCTGTTTTTGTTCCTCGAGGGCTGGTTTTGTTCCTTGGGCTATGGTTTTCTTTCTCGGGCTCTGGCTTGGTTCCTCGGGCCCTGGTTTTTTGCCTCGGGCTCTGGTTTTGTTCCTCGGGCTCTGGTTTTGTTCCTCGGTTTCTGGTTTTGTTCCTCAGGCTCTGGTTATTCCACGGGCTCTGGTTTTCTTCCTATGGCCCTGTTATTTTTTTTCAGGCCGTCCTTTTTGTCCTTGGCCTTGGTTTTTGTTCCTCGGGCTCAGGTTTTCTTCCTCAGGATCTGGTTTTGTTCCTCGAGCTCTGGTTTTGTTCCTTGGGCACTGGTTTTGCTCCTCGGGCTCTCGTTTTCTTCCTCGGACTCTCGTATTGTTCCTCGGGTTCTGGTTTTGTTCCTTGAGCTCTGGTTTTCTTCTTTGGGCTCTGGTTTTCTTCCTCAGGCTCTGGTTTTGTTGCTCGGGCTCTGGATTTCTTCCTGAGGATCTGGTTTTGTTCCTCGGGCTCTGTTTTTTTTGCTCGGGCTCTGGATTTCTTCCTCGAGCTCTCGTTTTCTTCTTCACGCCCTGGATTTGTTCCTCGGGCTCTGTTTTTGTTCCTCGGGTGCTGGTTGTGTTCCTCGGGCTCTGGTTTTGTTTCTCGAGCTCTGGTTTTGTTCCTCGGGCTCTGCTTTATTTCCACGGGCTCTGGTTTTGTTCCTCGAGCTCTGGTTTTGTTCCTTGGGCACTGGTTTTCTTCCTCGGGCTCTCGTTTTCTTCCTCGGACTCTCGTTTTGATCCTCGGGTTCTGGTTTTGTTCCTTGAGCTCTGGTTTTCTTCCTCGGGCTCTGGTTTTCTTCCTTAGGCTCTGTTTTTTTTGCTCGGGCTCTGGATTTCTTCCTCGAGCTCTCGTTTTCTTCTTCACGCCCTGGATTTGTTCCTCGGGCTCTGTTTTTGTTCCTCGGGCTGTGGTTGTGTTCCTCGGGCTCTGGTTTTGTTCCTTGAGCTGTGGTTGTGTTCCTTGGGCTCTGGTTTTGTTCCTTGAGCTCTAGTTTTGTTGTTCGAGCTCTGGTTTTGTTCCCGGAGCTCTGGTTTTCTTTCACGGGCTCTGGTTTTGTTCCTCAGGCTCTGGTTTTATTCCTCAGGCCCTGGTTTTATTCCTCGGCGTTTCGTTTTGTTCCTCAGGCTCTTCTTTATTTCCACGGACTCTGGTTTTGTTCCTCGAGCTCTGTTTTTGTTCCTCGAGGGCTGGTTTTGTCCCTTGGGCTATGGTTTTCTTTTTCGGGCTCTGGCTTGGTTCCTCGGGCCCTGGTTCTTTGCCTCGGGCTCTGGTTTTGTTCCTCGGGCTCTGGTTTTGTTCCTCAGTTTCTCGTTTGGTTCCTCGGGCCCTGGTTTTATTCCACGGGCTCTGGTTTTCTTGCTATGGCCCTGTTTTTGTTTTTCAGGCCGTCCTTTTTGTCCTTGGCCTTGGTTTTTGTTCCTCGGGCTCTGGTTTTCTTCCTCAGGATCTGGTTTTGTTCCTCGAGCTCTGGTTTTGTTCCTTGGGTACTGGTTTTCTTCCTCGGGCTCTCGTTTTCTTCCTCGGACTCTCGTTTTGTTCCTCGGGCTCTGGTTTTCTTCCTCAGGCTCTGTTTTTTTTGCTCGGGCTCTGGATTTCTTCCTCGATCTCTCGTTTTCTTCTTCTCGCCCTGGATTTGTTCCTTGGGCTCTGTTTTTGTTCCTCGGGCGCTGGTTGTGTTCCTCGGGCTCTGGTTTTTTTCCTTGAGCTCTGGTTGTGTTCCTTGGGCTCTGGTTTTGTTCCTTGAGCTCTAGTTTTGTTCTTCGAGCTCTGGTTTTGTTCCTGGCGCTCTGGTTTTCTTTCACGGGCTCTGGTTTTGTTCCTCAGGCTCTGGTTTTATTCCTCAGGCCCTGGTTTTATTCCTCGGCGTTTCGTTTTGTTCCTCGGGTTCTGCTTTATTTCCACGGGCTCTGGTTTTGTTCCTCGAGCTCTGTTTTTGTTCCTCGAGGGCTGGTTTTGTTCCTTGGGCTATGGTTTTCTTTCTCGGGCTCTGGCTTGGTTCCTCGGGCCCTGGTTTTTTGCCTCGGGCTCTGGTTTTGTTCCTCGGGCTCTGGTTTTGTTCCTCGGTTTCTGGTTTTGTTCCTCAGGCTCTGGTTATTCCACGGGCTCTGGTTTTCTTCCTATGGCCCTGTTATTTTTTTTCAGGCCGTCCTTTTTGTCCTTGGCCTTGGTTTTTGTTCCTCGGGCTCAGGTTTTCTTCCTCAGGATCTGGTTTTGTTCCTCGAGCTCTGGTTTTGTTCCTTGGGCACTGGTTTTGCTCCTCGGGCTCTCGTTTTCTTCCTCGGACTCTCGTATTGTTCCTCGGGTTCTGGTTTTGTTCCTTGAGCTCTGGTTTTCTTCTTTGGGCTCTGGTTTTCTTCCTCAGGCTCTGGTTTTGTTGCTCGGGCTCTGGATTTCTTCCTGAGGATCTGGTTTTGTTCCTCGGGCTCTGTTTTTTTTGCTCGGGCTCTGGATTTCTTCCTCGAGCTCTCGTTTTCTTCTTCACGCCCTGGATTTGTTCCTCGGGCTCTGTTTTTGTTCCTCGGGTGCTGGTTGTGTTCCTCGGGCTCTGGTTTTGTTTCTCGAGCTCTGGTTTTGTTCCTCGGGCTCTGCTTTATTTCCACGGGCTCTGGTTTTGTTCCTCGAGCTCTGGTTTTGTTCCTTGGGCACTGGTTTTCTTCCTCGGGCTCTCGTTTTCTTCCTCGGACTCTCGTTTTGATCCTCGGGTTCTGGTTTTGTTCCTTGAGCTCTGGTTTTCTTCCTCGGGCTCTGGTTTTCTTCCTTAGGCTCTGTTTTTTTTGCTCGGGCTCTGGATTTCTTCCTCGAGCTCTCGTTTTCTTCTTCACGCCCTGGATTTGTTCCTCGGGCTCTGTTTTTGTTCCTCGGGCTGTGGTTGTGTTCCTCGGGCTCTGGTTTTGTTCCTTGAGCTGTGGTTGTGTTCCTTGGGCTCTGGTTTTGTTCCTTGAGCTCTAGTTTTGTTGTTCGAGCTCTGGTTTTGTTCCCGGAGCTCTGGTTTTCTTTCACGGGCTCTGGTTTTGTTCCTCAGGCTCTGGTTTTATTCCTCAGGCCCTGGTTTTATTCCTCGGCGTTTCGTTTTGTTCCTCAGGCTCTTCTTTATTTCCACGGACTCTGGTTTTGTTCCTCGAGCTCTGTTTTTGTTCCTCGAGGGCTGGTTTTGTCCCTTGGGCTATGGTTTTCTTTTTCGGGCTCTGGCTTGGTTCCTCGGGCCCTGGTTCTTTGCCTCGGGCTCTGGTTTTGTTCCTCGGGCTCTGGTTTTGTTCCTCAGTTTCTCGTTTGGTTCCTCGGGCCCTGGTTTTATTCCACGGGCTCTGGTTTTCTTGCTATGGCCCTGTTTTTGTTTTTCAGGCCGTCCTTTTTGTCCTTGGCCTTGGTTTTTGTTCCTCGGGCTCTGGTTTTCTTCCTCAGGATCTGGTTTTGTTCCTCGAGCTCTGGTTTTGTTCCTTGGGTACTGGTTTTCTTCCTCGGGCTCTCGTTTTCTTCCTCGGACTCTCGTTTTGTTCCTCGGGCTCTGGTTTTCTTCCTCAGGCTCTGTTTTTTTTGCTCGGGCTCTGGATTTCTTCCTCGATCTCTCGTTTTCTTCTTCTCGCCCTGGATTTGTTCCTTGGGCTCTGTTTTTGTTCCTCGGGCGCTGGTTGTGTTCCTCGGGCTCTGGTTTTTTTCCTTGAGCTCTGGTTGTGTTCCTTGGGCTCTGGTTTTGTTCCTTGAGCTCTAGTTTTGTTCTTCGAGCTCTGGTTTTGTTCCTGGCGCTCTGGTTTTCTTTCACGGGCTCTGGTTTTGTTCCTCAGGCTCTGGTTTTATTCCTCAGGCCCTGGTTTTATTCCTCGGGGTTTCGTTTTGTTCCTCGGGTTCTGCTTTATTTCCACGGGCTCTGGTTTTGTTCCTCGAGCTCTGTTTTTGTTCCTCGAGGGCTGGTTTTGTTCCTTGGGCTATGGTTTTCTTTCTCGGGCTCTGGCTTGGTTCCTCGGGCCCTGGTTTTTTGCCTCGGGCTCTGGTTTTGTTCCTCGGGCTCTGGTTTTGTTCCTCGGTTTCTGGTTTTGTTCCTCAGGCTCTGGTTATTCCACGGGCTCTGGTTTTCTTCCTATGGCCCTGTTATTTTTTTTCAGGCCGTCCTTTTTGTCCTTGGCCTTGGTTTTTGTTCCTCGGGCTCAGGTTTTCTTCCTCAGGATCTGGTTTTGTTCCTCGAGCTCTGGTTTTGTTCCTTGGGCACTGGTTTTGCTCCTCGGGCTCTCGTTTTCTTCCTCGGACTCTCGTATTGTTCCTCGGGTTCTGGTTTTGTTCCTTGAGCTCTGGTTTTCTTCTTTGGGCTCTGGTTTTCTTCCTCAGGCTCTGGTTTTGTTGCTCGGGCTCTGGATTTCTTCCTGAGGATCTGGTTTTGTTCCTCGGGCTCTGTTTTTTTTGCTCGGGCTCTGGATTTCTTCCTCGAGCTCTCGTTTTCTTCTTCACGCCCTGGATTTGTTCCTCGGGCTCTGTTTTTGTTCCTCGGGTGCTGGTTGTGTTCCTCGGGCTCTGGTTTTGTTTCTCGAGCTCTGGTTTTGTTCCTCGGGCTCTGCTTTATTTCCACGGGCTCTGGTTTTGTTCCTCGAGCTCTGGTTTTGTTCCTTGGGCACTGGTTTTCTTCCTCGGGCTCTCGTTTTCTTCCTCGGACTCTCGTTTTGATCCTCGGGTTCTGGTTTTGTTCCTTGAGCTCTGGTTTTCTTCCTCGGGCTCTGGTTTTCTTCCTTAGGCTCTGTTTTTTTTGCTCGGGCTCTGGATTTCTTCCTCGAGCTCTCGTTTTCTTCTTCACGCCCTGGATTTGTTCCTCGGGCTCTGTTTTTGTTCCTCGGGCTGTGGTTGTGTTCCTCGGGCTCTGGTTTTGTTCCTTGAGCTGTGGTTGTGTTCCTTGGGCTCTGGTTTTGTTCCTTGAGCTCTAGTTTTGTTGTTCGAGCTCTGGTTTTGTTCCCGGAGCTCTGGTTTTCTTTCACGGGCTCTGGTTTTGTTCCTCAGGCTCTGGTTTTATTCCTCAGGCCCTGGTTTTATTCCTCGGCGTTTCGTTTTGTTCCTCAGGCTCTTCTTTATTTCCACGGACTCTGGTTTTGTTCCTCGAGCTCTGTTTTTGTTCCTCGAGGGCTGGTTTTGTCCCTTGGGCTATGGTTTTCTTTTTCGGGCTCTGGCTTGGTTCCTCGGGCCCTGGTTCTTTGCCTCGGGCTCTGGTTTTGTTCCTCGGGCTCTGGTTTTGTTCCTCAGTTTCTGGTTTGGTTCCTCGGGCCCTGGTTTTATTCCACGGGCTCTGGTTTTCTTGCTATGGCCCTGTTTTTGTTTTTCAGGCCGTCCTTTTTGTCCTTGGCCTTGGTTTTTGTTCCTCGGGCTCTGGTTTTCTTCCTCAGGATCTGGTTTTGTTCCTCGAGCTCTGGTTTTGTTCCTTGGGTACTGGTTTTCTTCCTCGGGCTCTCGTTTTCTTCCTCGGACTCTCGTTTTGTTCCTCGGGCTCTGGTTTTCTTCCTCAGGCTCTGTTTTTTTTGCTCGGGCTCTGGATTTCTTCCTCGATCTCTCGTTTTCTTCTTCTCGCCCTGGATTTGTTCCTTGGGCTCTGTTTTTGTTCCTCGGGCGCTGGTTGTGTTCCTCGGGCTCTGGTTTTTTTCCTTGAGCTCTGGTTGTGTTCCTTGGGCTCTGGTTTTGTTCCTTGAGCTCTAGTTTTGTTCTTCGAGCTCTGGTTTTGTTCCTGGCGCTCTGGTTTTCTTTCACGGGCTCTGGTTTTGTTCCTCAGGCTCTGGTTTTATTCCTCAGGCCCTGGTTTTATTCCTCGGGGTTTCGTTTTGTTCCTCGGGTTCTGCTTTATTTCCACGGGCTCTGGTTTTGTTCCTCGAGCTCTGTTTTTGTTCCTCGAGGGCTGGTTTTGTTCCTTGGGCTATGGTTTTCTTTCTCGGGCTCTGGCTTGGTTCCTCGGGCCCTGGTTTTTTGCCTCGGGCTCTGGTTTTGTTCCTCGGGCTCTGGTTTTGTTCCTCGGTTTCTGGTTTTGTTCCTCAGGCTCTGGTTATTCCACGGGCTCTGGTTTTCTTCCTATGGCCCTGTTATTTTTTTTCAGGCCGTCCTTTTTGTCCTTGGCCTTGGTTTTTGTTCCTCGGGCTCAGGTTTTCTTCCTCAGGATCTGGTTTTGTTCCTCGAGCTCTGGTTTTGTTCCTTGGGCACTGGTTTTGCTCCTCGGGCTCTCGTTTTCTTCCTCGGACTCTCGTATTGTTCCTCGGGTTCTGGTTTTGTTCCTTGAGCTCTGGTTTTCTTCTTTGGGCTCTGGTTTTCTTCCTCAGGCTCTGGTTTTGTTGCTCGGGCTCTGGATTTCTTCCTGAGGATCTGGTTTTGTTCCTCGGGCTCTGTTTTTTTTGCTCGGGCTCTGGATTTCTTCCTCGAGCTCTCGTTTTCTTCTTCACGCCCTGGATTTGTTCCTCGGGCTCTGTTTTTGTTCCTCGGGTGCTGGTTGTGTTCCTCGGGCTCTGGTTTTGTTTCTCGAGCTCTGGTTTTGTTCCTCGGGCTCTGCTTTATTTCCACGGGCTCTGGTTTTGTTCCTCGAGCTCTGGTTTTGTTCCTTGGGCACTGGTTTTCTTCCTCGGGCTCTCGTTTTCTTCCTCGGACTCTCGTTTTGATCCTCGGGTTCTGGTTTTGTTCCTTGAGCTCTGGTTTTCTTCCTCGGGCTCTGGTTTTCTTCCTTAGGCTCTGTTTTTTTTGCTCGGGCTCTGGATTTCTTCCTCGAGCTCTCGTTTTCTTCTTCACGCCCTGGATTTGTTCCTCGGGCTCTGTTTTTGTTCCTCGGGCTGTGGTTGTGTTCCTCGGGCTCTGGTTTTGTTCCTTGAGCTGTGGTTGTGTTCCTTGGGCTCTGGTTTTGTTCCTTGAGCTCTAGTTTTGTTGTTCGAGCTCTGGTTTTGTTCCCGGAGCTCTGGTTTTCTTTCACGGGCTCTGGTTTTGTTCCTCAGGCTCTGGTTTTATTCCTCAGGCCCTGGTTTTATTCCTCGGCGTTTCGTTTTGTTCCTCAGGCTCTTCTTTATTTCCACGGACTCTGGTTTTGTTCCTCGAGCTCTGTTTTTGTTCCTCGAGGGCTGGTTTTGTCCCTTGGGCTATGGTTTTCTTTTTCGGGCTCTGGCTTGGTTCCTCGGGCCCTGGTTCTTTGCCTCGGGCTCTGGTTTTGTTCCTCGGGCTCTGGTTTTGTTCCTCAGTTTCTGGTTTGGTTCCTCGGGCCCTGGTTTTATTCCACGGGCTCTGGTTTTCTTGCTATGGCCCTGTTTTTGTTTTTCAGGCCGTCCTTTTTGTCCTTGGCCTTGGTTTTTGTTCCTCGGGCTCTGGTTTTCTTCCTCAGGATCTGGTTTTGTTCCTCGAGCTCTGGTTTTGTTCCTTGGGTACTGGTTTTCTTCCTCGGGCTCTCGTTTTCTTCCTCGGACTCTCGTTTTGTTCCTCGGGCTCTGGTTTTCTTCCTCAGGCTCTGTTTTTTTTGCTCGGGCTCTGGATTTCTTCCTCGATCTCTCGTTTTCTTCTTCTCGCCCTGGATTTGTTCCTTGGGCTCTGTTTTTGTTCCTCGGGCGCTGGTTGTGTTCCTCGGGCTCTGGTTTTTTTCCTTGAGCTCTGGTTGTGTTCCTTGGGCTCTGGTTTTGTTCCTTGAGCTCTAGTTTTGTTCTTCGAGCTCTGGTTTTGTTCCTGGCGCTCTGGTTTTCTTTCACGGGCTCTGGTTTTGTTCCTCAGGCTCTGGTTTTATTCCTCAGGCCCTGGTTTTATTCCTCGGGGTTTCGTTTTGTTCCTCGGGTTCTGCTTTATTTCCACGGGCTCTGGTTTTGTTCCTCGAGCTCTGTTTTTGTTCCTCGAGGGCTGGTTTTGTTCCTTGGGCTATGGTTTTCTTTCTCGGGCTCTGGCTTGGTTCCTCGGGCCCTGTTTTTTTGCCTCGGGCTCTGGTTTTGTTCCTCGGGCTCTGGTTTTGTTCCTCGGTTTCTGGTTTTGTTCCTCAGGCTCTGGTTATTCCACGGGCTCTGGTTTTCTTCCTATGGCCCTGTTATTTTTTTTCAGGCCGTCCTTTTTGTCCTTGGCCTTGGTTTTTGTTCCTTGGGCTCAGGTTTTCTTCCTCAGGATCTGGTTTTGTTCCTCGAGCTCTGGTTTTGTTCCTTGGGCACTGGTTTTGCTCCTCGGGCTCTCGTTTTCTTCCTCGGACTCTCGTATTGTTCCTCGGGTTCTGGTTTTGTTCCTTGAGCTCTGGTTTTCTTCTTTGGGCTCTGGTTTTCTTCCTCAGGCTCTGGTTTTGTTGCTCGGGCTCTGGATTTCTTCCTGAGGATCTGGTTTTGTTCCTCGGGCTCTGTTTTTTTTGCTCGGGCTCTGGATTTCTTCCTCGAGCTCTCGTTTTCTTCTTCACGCCCTGGATTTGTTCCTCGGGCTCTGTTTTTGTTCCTCGGGTGCTGGTTGTGTTCCTCGGGCTCTGGTTTTGTTTCTCGAGCTCTGGTTTTGTTCCTCGGGCTCTGCTTTATTTCCACGGGCTCTGGTTTTGTTCCTCGAGCTCTGGTTTTGTTCCTTGGGCACTGGTTTTCTTCCTCGGGCTCTCGTTTTCTTCCTCGGACTCTCGTTTTGATCCTCGGGTTCTGGTTTTGTTCCTTGAGCTCTGGTTTTCTTCCTCGGGCTCTGGTTTTCTTCCTTAGGCTCTGTTTTTTTTGCTCGGGCTCTGGATTTCTTCCTCAAGCTCTCGTTTTCTTCTTCACGCCCTGGATTTGTTCCTCGGGCTCTGTTTTTGTTCCTCGGGCTGTGGTTGTGTTCCTCGGGCTCTGGTTTTGTTCCTTGAGCTGTGGTTGTGTTCCTTGGGCTCTGGTTTTGTTCCTTGAGCTCTAGTTTTGTTGTTCGAGCTCTGGTTTTGTTCCCGGAGCTCTGGTTTTCTTTCACGGGCTCTGGTTTTGTTCCTCAGGCTCTGGTTTTATTCCTCAGGCCCTGGTTTTATTCCTCGGCGTTTCGTTTTGTTCCTCAGGCTCTTCTTTATTTCCACGGACTCTGGTTTTGTTCCTCGAGCTCTGTTTTTGTTCCTCGAGGGCTGGTTTTGTCCCTTGGGCTATGGTTTTCTTTTTCGGGCTCTGGCTTGGTTCCTCGGGCCCTGGTTTTTTGCCTCGGGCTCTGGTTTTGTTCCTCGGGCTCTGGTTTTGTTCCTCAGTTTCTCGTTTGGTTCCTCGGGCCCTGGTTTTATTCCACGGGCTCTGGTTTTCTTGCTATGGCCCTGTTTTTGTTTTTCAGGCCGTCCTTTTTGTCCTTGGCCTTGGTTTTTGTTCCTCGGGCTCTGGTTTTCTTCCTCAGGATCTGGTTTTGTTCCTCGAGCTCTGGTTTTGTTCCTTGGGTACTGGTTTTCTTCCTCGGGCTCTCGTTTTCTTCCTCGGACTCTCGTTTTGTTCCTCGGGCTCTGGTTTTCTTCCTCAGGCTCTGTTTTTTTTGCTCGGGCTCTGGATTTCTTCCTCGATCTCTCGTTTTCTTCTTCTCGCCCTGGATTTGTTCCTTGGGCTCTGTTTTTGTTCCTCGGGCGCTGGTTGTGTTCCTCGGGCTCTGGTTTTTTTCCTTGAGCTCTGGTTGTGTTCCTTGGGCTCTGGTTTTGTTCCTTGAGCTCTAGTTTTGTTCTTCGAGCTCTGGTTTTGTTCCTGGCGCTCTGGTTTTCTTTCACGGGCTCTGGTTTTGTTCCTCAGGCTCTGGTTTTATTCCTCAGGCCCTGGTTTTATTCCTCGGCGTTTCGTTTTGTTCCTCGGGTTCTGCTTTATTTCCACGGGCTCTGGTTTTGTTCCTCGAGCTCTGTTTTTGTTCCTCGAGGGCTGGTTTTGTTCCTTGGGCTATGGTTTTCTTTCTCGGGCTCTGGCTTGGTTCCTCGGGCCCTGGTTTTTTGCCTCGGGCTCTGGTTTTGTTCCTCGGGCTCTGGTTTTGTTCCTCGGTTTCTGGTTTTGTTCCTCAGGCTCTGGTTATTCCACGGGCTCTGGTTTTCTTCCTATGGCCCTGTTATTTTTTTTCAGGCCGTCCTTTTTGTCCTTGGCCTTGGTTTTTGTTCCTCGGGCTCAGGTTTTCTTCCTCAGGATCTGGTTTTGTTCCTCGAGCTCTGGTTTTGTTCCTTGGGCACTGGTTTTGCTCCTCGGGCTCTCGTTTTCTTCCTCGGACTCTCGTATTGTTCCTCGGGTTCTGGTTTTGTTCCTTGAGCTCTGGTTTTCTTCTTTGGGCTCTGGTTTTCTTCCTCAGGCTCTGGTTTTGTTGCTCGGGCTCTGGATTTCTTCCTGAGGATCTGGTTTTGTTCCTCGGGCTCTGTTTTTTTTGCTCGGGCTCTGGATTTCTTCCTCGAGCTCTCGTTTTCTTCTTCACGCCCTGGATTTGTTCCTCGGGCTCTGTTTTTGTTCCTCGGGTGCTGGTTGTGTTCCTCGGGCTCTGGTTTTGTTTCTCGAGCTCTGGTTTTGTTCCTCGGGCTCTGCTTTATTTCCACGGGCTCTGGTTTTGTTCCTCGAGCTCTGGTTTTGTTCCTTGGGCACTGGTTTTCTTCCTCGGGCTCTCGTTTTCTTCCTCGGACTCTCGTTTTGATCCTCGGGTTCTGGTTTTGTTCCTTGAGCTCTGGTTTTCTTCCTCGGGCTCTGGTTTTCTTCCTTAGGCTCTGTTTTTTTTGCTCGGGCTCTGGATTTCTTCCTCGAGCTCTCGTTTTCTTCTTCACGCCCTGGATTTGTTCCTCGGGCTCTGTTTTTGTTCCTCGGGCTGTGGTTGTGTTCCTCGGGCTCTGGTTTTGTTCCTTGAGCTGTGGTTGTGTTCCTTGGGCTCTGGTTTTGTTCCTTGAGCTCTAGTTTTGTTGTTCGAGCTCTGGTTTTGTTCCCGGAGCTCTGGTTTTCTTTCACGGGCTCTGGTTTTGTTCCTCAGGCTCTGGTTTTATTCCTCAGGCCCTGGTTTTATTCCTCGGCGTTTCGTTTTGTTCCTCAGGCTCTTCTTTATTTCCACGGACTCTGGTTTTGTTCCTCGAGCTCTGTTTTTGTTCCTCGAGGGCTGGTTTTGTCCCTTGGGCTATGGTTTTCTTTTTCGGGCTCTGGCTTGGTTCCTCGGGCCCTGGTTCTTTGCCTCGGGCTCTGGTTTTGTTCCTCGGGCTCTGGTTTTGTTCCTCAGTTTCTGGTTTGGTTCCTCGGGCCCTGGTTTTATTCCACGGGCTCTGGTTTTCTTGCTATGGCCCTGTTTTTGTTTTTCAGGCCGTCCTTTTTGTCCTTGGCCTTGGTTTTTGTTCCTCGGGCTCTGGTTTTCTTCCTCAGGATCTGGTTTTGTTCCTCGAGCTCTGGTTTTGTTCCTTGGGTACTGGTTTTCTTCCTCGGGCTCTCGTTTTCTTCCTCGGACTCTCGTTTTGTTCCTCGGGTTCTGGTTTTGTTCCTTGAGCTCTGGTTTTCTTCCTCGGGCTCTGGTTTTCTTCCTCAGGCTCTGTTTTTTTTGCTCGGGCTCTGGATTTCTTCCTCGATCTCTCGTTTTCTTCTTCTCGCCCTGGATTTGTTCCTTGGGCTCTGTTTTTGTTCCTCGGGCGCTGGTTGTGTTCCCCGGGCTCTGGTTTTTTTCCTTGAGCTCTGGTTGTGTTCCTTGGGCTCTGGTTTTGTTCCTTGAGCTCTAGTTTTGTTCTTCGAGCTCTGGTTTTGTTCCTGGCGCTCTGGTTTTCTTTCACGGGCTCTGGTTTTGTTCCTCAGGCTCTGGTTTTATTCCTCAGGCCCTGGTTTTATTCCTCGGCGTTTCGTTTTGTTCCTCGGGTTCTGCTTTATTTCCACGGGCTCTGGTTTTGTTCCTCGAGCTCTGTTTTTGTTCCTCGAGGGCTGGTTTTGTTCCTTGGGCTATGGTTTTCTTTCTCGGGCTCTGGCTTGGTTCCTCGGGCCCTGGTTTTTTGCCTCGGGCTCTGGTTTTGTTCCTCGGGCTCTGGTTTTGTTCCTCGGTTTCTGGTTTTGTTCCTCAGGCTCTGGTTATTCCACGGGCTCTGGTTTTCTTCCTATGGCCCTGTTATTTTTTTTCAGGCCGTCCTTTTTGTCCTTGGCCTTGGTTTTTGTTCCTCGGGCTCAGGTTTTCTTCCTCAGGATCTGGTTTTGTTCCTCGAGCTCTGGTTTTGTTCCTTGGGCACTGGTTTTGCTCCTCGGGCTCTCGTTTTCTTCCTCGGACTCTCGTATTGTTCCTCGGGTTCTGGTTTTGTTCCTTGAGCTCTGGTTTTCTTCTTTGGGCTCTGGTTTTCTTCCTCAGGCTCTGGTTTTGTTGCTCGGGCTCTGGATTTCTTCCTGAGGATCTGGTTTTGTTCCTCGGGCTCTGTTTTTTTTGCTCGGGCTCTGGATTTCTTCCTCGAGCTCTCGTTTTCTTCTTCACGCCCTGGATTTGTTCCTCGGGCTCTGTTTTTGTTCCTCGGGTGCTGGTTGTGTTCCTCGGGCTCTGGTTTTGTTTCTCGAGCTCTGGTTTTGTTCCTCGGGCTCTGCTTTATTTCCACGGGCTCTGGTTTTGTTCCTCGAGCTCTGGTTTTGTTCCTTGGGCACTGGTTTTCTTCCTCGGGCTCTCGTTTTCTTCCTCGGACTCTCGTTTTGATCCTCGGGTTCTGGTTTTGTTCCTTGAGCTCTGGTTTTCTTCCTCGGGCTCTGGTTTTCTTCCTTAGGCTCTGTTTTTTTTGCTCGGGCTCTGGATTTCTTCCTCGAGCTCTCGTTTTCTTCTTCACGCCCTGGATTTGTTCCTCGGGCTCTGTTTTTGTTCCTCGGGCTGTGGTTGTGTTCCTCGGGCTCTGGTTTTGTTCCTTGAGCTGTGGTTGTGTTCCTTGGGCTCTGGTTTTGTTCCTTGAGCTCTAGTTTTGTTGTTCGAGCTCTGGTTTTGTTCCCGGAGCTCTGGTTTTCTTTCACGGGCTCTGGTTTTGTTCCTCAGGCTCTGGTTTTATTCCTCAGGCCCTGGTTTTATTCCTCGGCGTTTCGTTTTGTTCCTCAGGCTCTTCTTTATTTCCACGGACTCTGGTTTTGTTCCTCGAGCTCTGTTTTTGTTCCTCGAGGGCTGGTTTTGTCCCTTGGGCTATGGTTTTCTTTTTCGGGCTCTGGCTTGGTTCCTCGGGCCCTGGTTCTTTGCCTCGGGCTCTGGTTTTGTTCCTCGGGCTCTGGTTTTGTTCCTCAGTTTCTGGTTTGGTTCCTCGGGCCCTGGTTTTATTCCACGGGCTCTGGTTTTCTTGCTATGGCCCTGTTTTTGTTTTTCAGGCCGTCCTTTTTGTCCTTGGCCTTGGTTTTTGTTCCTCGGGCTCTGGTTTTCTTCCTCAGGATCTGGTTTTGTTCCTCGAGCTCTGGTTTTGTTCCTTGGGTACTGGTTTTCTTCCTCGGGCTCTCGTTTTCTTCCTCGGACTCTCGTTTTGTTCCTCGGGCTCTGGTTTTCTTCCTCAGGCTCTGTTTTTTTTGCTCGGGCTCTGGATTTCTTCCTCGATCTCTCGTTTTCTTCTTCTCGCCCTGGATTTGTTCCTTGGGCTCTGTTTTTGTTCCTCGGGCGCTGGTTGTGTTCCTCGGGCTCTGGTTTTTTTCCTTGAGCTCTGGTTGTGTTCCTTGGGCTCTGGTTTTGTTCCTTGAGCTCTAGTTTTGTTCTTCGAGCTCTGGTTTTGTTCCTGGCGCTCTGGTTTTCTTTCACGGGCTCTGGTTTTGTTCCTCAGGCTCTGGTTTTATTCCTCAGGCCCTGGTTTTATTCCTCGGGGTTTCGTTTTGTTCCTCGGGTTCTGCTTTATTTCCACGGGCTCTGGTTTTGTTCCTCGAGCTCTGTTTTTGTTCCTCGAGGGCTGGTTTTGTTCCTTGGGCTATGGTTTTCTTTCTCGGGCTCTGGCTTGGTTCCTCGGGCCCTGGTTTTTTGCCTCGGGCTCTGGTTTTGTTCCTCGGGCTCTGGTTTTGTTCCTCGGTTTCTGGTTTTGTTCCTCAGGCTCTGGTTATTCCACGGGCTCTGGTTTTCTTCCTATGGCCCTGTTATTTTTTTTCAGGCCGTCCTTTTTGTCCTTGGCCTTGGTTTTTGTTCCTCGGGCTCTGGTTTTCTTCCTCAGGATCTGGTTTTGTTCCTCGAGCTCTGGTTTTGTTCCTTGGGTACTGGTTTTCTTCCTCGGGCTCTCGTTTTCTTCCTCGGACTCTCGTTTTGTTCCTCGGGCTCTGGTTTTCTTCCTCAGGCTCTGTTTTTTTTGCTCGGGCTCTGGATTTCTTCCTCGATCTCTCGTTTTCTTCTTCTCGCCCTGGATTTGTTCCTTGGGCTCTGTTTTTGTTCCTCGGGCGCTGGTTGTGTTCCTCGGGCTCTGGTTTTTTTCCTTGAGCTCTGGTTGTGTTCCTTGGGCTCTGGTTTTGTTCCTTGAGCTCTAGTTTTGTTCTTCGAGCTCTGGTTTTGTTCCTGGCGCTCTGGTTTTCTTTCACGGGCTCTGGTTTTGTTCCTCAGGCTCTGCTTTTATTCCTCAGGCCCTGGTTTTATTCCTCGGGGTTTCGTTTTGTTCCTCGGGTTCTGCTTTATTTCCACGGGCTCTGGTTTTGTTCCTCGAGCTCTGTTTTTGTTCCTCGAGGGCTGGTTTTGTCCCTTGGGCTATGGTTTTCTTTCTCGGGCTCTGGCTTGGTTCCTCGGGCCCTGGTTTTTTGCCTCGGGCTCTGGTTTTGTTCCTCGGGCTCTGGTTTTGTTCCTCGGTTTCTGGTTTTGTTCCTCAGGCTCTGGTTATTCCACGGGCTCTGGTTTTCTTCCTATGGCCCTGTTATTTTTTTTCAGGCCGTCCTTTTTGTCCTTGGCCTTGGTTTTTGTTCCTCGGGCTCAGGTTTTCTTCCTCAGGATCTGGTTTTGTTCCTCGAGCTCTGGTTTTGTTCCTTGGGCACTGGTTTTGCTCCTCGGGCTCTCGTTTTCTTCCTCGGACTCTCGTATTGTTCCTCGGGTTCTGGTTTTGTTCCTTGAGCTCTGGTTTTCTTCTTTGGGCTCTGGTTTTCTTCCTCAGGCTCTGGTTTTGTTGCTCGGGCTCTGGATTTCTTCCTGAGGATCTGGTTTTGTTCCTCGGGCTCTGTTTTTTTTGCTCGGGCTCTGGATTTCTTCCTCGAGCTCTCGTTTTCTTCTTCACGCCCTGGATTTGTTCCTCGGGCTCTGTTTTTGTTCCTCGGGTGCTGGTTGTGTTCCTCGGGCTCTGGTTTTGTTTCTCGAGCTCTGGTTTTGTTCCTCGGGCTCTGCTTTATTTCCACGGGCTCTGGTTTTGTTCCTCGAGCTCTGGTTTTGTTCCTTGGGCACTGGTTTTCTTCCTCGGGCTCTCGTTTTCTTCCTCGGACTCTCGTTTTGATCCTCGGGTTCTGGTTTTGTTCCTTGAGCTCTGGTTTTCTTCCTCGGGCTCTGGTTTTCTTCCTTAGGCTCTGTTTTTTTTGCTCGGGCTCTGGATTTCTTCCTCGAGCTCTCGTTTTCTTCTTCACGCCCTGGATTTGTTCCTCGGGCTCTGTTTTTGTTCCTCGGGCTGTGGTTGTGTTCCTCGGGCTCTGGTTTTGTTCCTTGAGCTGTGGTTGTGTTCCTTGGGCTCTGGTTTTGTTCCTTGAGCTCTAGTTTTGTTGTTCGAGCTCTGGTTTTGTTCCCGGAGCTCTGGTTTTCTTTCACGGGCTCTGGTTTTGTTCCTCAGGCTCTGGTTTTATTCCTCAGGCCCTGGTTTTATTCCTCGGCGTTTCGTTTTGTTCCTCAGGCTCTTCTTTATTTCCACGGACTCTGGTTTTGTTCCTCGAGCTCTGTTTTTGTTCCTCGAGGGCTGGTTTTGTCCCTTGGGCTATGGTTTTCTTTTTCGGGCTCTGGCTTGGTTCCTCGGGCCCTGGTTCTTTGCCTCGGGCTCTGGTTTTGTTCCTCGGGCTCTGGTTTTGTTCCTCAGTTTCTGGTTTGGTTCCTCGGGCCCTGGTTTTATTCCACGGGCTCTGGTTTTCTTGCTATGGCCCTGTTTTTGTTTTTCAGGCCGTCCTTTTTGTCCTTGGCCTTGGTTTTTGTTCCTCGGGCTCTGGTTTTCTTCCTCAGGATCTGGTTTTGTTCCTCGAGCTCTGGTTTTGTTCCTTGGGTACTGGTTTTCTTCCTCGGGCTCTCGTTTTCTTCCTCGGACTCTCGTATTGTTCCTCGGGTTCTGGTTTTGTTCCTTGAGCTCTGGTTTTCTTCTTTGGGCTCTGGTTTTCTTCCTCAGGCTCTGGTTTTGTTGCTCGGGCTCTGGATTTCTTCCTGAGGATCTGGTTTTGTTCCTCGGGCTCTGTTTTTTTTGCTCGGGCTCTGGATTTCTTCCTCGAGCTCTCGTTTTCTTCTTCACGCCCTGGATTTGTTCCTCGGGCTCTGTTTTTGTTCCTCGGGTGCTGGTTGTGTTCCTCGGGCTCTGGTTTTGTTTCTCGAGCTCTGGTTTTGTTCCTCGGGCTCTGCTTTATTTCCACGGGCTCTGGTTTTGTTCCTCGAGCTCTGGTTTTGTTCCTTGGGCACTGGTTTTCTTCCTCGGGCTCTCGTTTTCTTCCTCGGACTCTCGTTTTGATCCTCGGGTTCTGGTTTTGTTCCTTGAGCTCTGGTTTTCTTCCTCGGGCTCTGGTTTTCTTCCTTAGGCTCTGTTTTTTTTGCTCGGGCTCTGGATTTCTTCCTCGAGCTCTCGTTTTCTTCTTCACGCCCTGGATTTGTTCCTCGGGCTCTGTTTTTGTTCCTCGGGCTGTGGTTGTGTTCCTCGGGCTCTGGTTTTGTTCCTTGAGCTGTGGTTGTGTTCCTTGGGCTCTGGTTTTGTTCCTTGAGCTCTAGTTTTGTTGTTCGAGCTCTGGTTTTGTTCCTGGCGCTCTGGTTTTCTTTCACGGGCTCTGGTTTTGTTCCTCAGGCTCTGGTTTTATTCCTCAGGCCCTGGTTTTATTCCTCGGCGTTTCGTTTTGTTCCTCAGGCTCTTCTTTATTTCCACGGACTCTGGTTTTGTTCCTCGAGCTCTGTTTTTGTTCCTCGAGGGCTGGTTTTGTCCCTTGGGCTATGGTTTTCTTTTTCGGGCTCTGGCTTGGTTCCTCGGGCCCTGGTTCTTTGCCTCGGGCTCTGGTTTTGTTCCTCGGGCTCTGGTTTTGTTCCTCAGTTTCTCGTTTGGTTCCTCGGGCCCTGGTTTTATTCCACGGGCTCTGGTTTTCTTCCTATGGCCCTGTTTTTGTTTTTCAGGCCGTCCTTTTTGTCCTTGGCCTTGGTTTTTGTTCCTCGGGCTCTGGTTTTCTTCCTCAGGATCTGGTTTTGTTCCTCGAGCTCTGGTTTTGTTCCTTGGGTACTGGTTTTCTTCCTCGGGCTCTCGTTTTCTTCCTCGGACTCTCGTTTTGTTCCTCGGGCTCTGGTTTTCTTCCTCAGGCTCTGTTTTTTTTGCTCGGGCTCTGGATTTCTTCCTCGATCTCTCGTTTTCTTCTTCTCGCCCTGGATTTGTTCCTTGGGCTCTGTTTTTGTTCCTCGGGCGCTGGTTGTGTTCCTCGGGCTCTGGTTTTTTTCCTTGAGCTCTGGTTGTGTTCCTTGGGCTCTGGTTTTGTTCCTTGAGCTCTAGTTTTGTTGTTCGAGCTCTGGTTTTGTTCCTGGCGCTCTGGTTTTCTTTCACGGGCTCTGGTTTTGTTCCTCAGGCTCTGGTTTTATTCCTCAGGCCCTGGTTTTATTCCTCGGGGTTTCGTTTTGTTCCTCGGGTTCTGCTTTATTTCCACGGGCTCTGGTTTTGTTCCTCGAGCTCTGTTTTTGTTCCTCGAGGGCTGGTTTTGTTCCTTGGGCTATGGTTTTCTTTCTCGGGCTCTGGCTTGGTTCCTCGGGCCCTGGTTTTTTGCCTCGGGCTCTGGTTTTGTTCCTCGGGCTCTGGTTTTGTTCCTCGAGGGCTGGTTTTGTTCCTTGGGCTATGGTTTTCTTTCTCGGGCTCTGGCTTGGTTCCTCGGGCCCTGGTTTTTTGCCTCGGGCTCTGGTTTTGTTCCTCGGGCTCTGGTTTTGTTCCTCGGTTTCTGGTTTTGTTCCTCAGGCTCTGGTTATTCCACGGGCTCTGGTTTTCTTCCTATGGCCCTGTTATTTTTTTTCAGGCCGTCCTTTTTGTCCTTGGCCTTGGTTTTTGTTCCTCGGGCTCAGGTTTTCTTCCTCAGGATCTGGTTTTGTTCCTCGAGCTCTGGTTTTGTTCCTTGGGCACTGGTTTTGCTCCTCGGGCTCTCGTTTTCTTCCTCGGACTCTCGTATTGTTCCTCGGGTTCTGGTTTTGTTCCTTGAGCTCTGGTTTTCTTCTTTGGGCTCTGGTTTTCTTCCTCAGGCTCTGGTTTTGTTGCTCGGGCTCTGGATTTCTTCCTGAGGATCTGGTTTTGTTCCTTGGGCTCTGTTTTTTTTGCTCGGGCTCTGGATTTCTTCCTCGAGCTCTCGTTTTCTTCTTCACGCCCTGGATTTGTTCCTCGGGCTCTGTTTTTGTTCCTCGGGTGCTGGTTGTGTTCCTCGGGCTCTGGTTTTGTTTCTCGAGCTCTGGTTTTGTTCCTCGGGCTCTGCTTTATTTCCACGGGCTCTGGTTTTGTTCCTCGAGCTCTGGTTTTGTTCCTTGGGCACTGGTTTTCTTCCTCGGGCTCTCGTTTTCTTCCTCGGACTCTCGTTTTGATCCTCGGGTTCTGGTTTTGTTCCTTGAGCTCTGGTTTTCTTCCTCGGGCTCTGGTTTTCTTCCTTAGGCTCTGTTTTTTTTGCTCGGGCTCTGGATTTCTTCCTCAAGCTCTCGTTTTCTTCTTCACGCCCTGGATTTGTTCCTCGGGCTCTGTTTTTGTTCCTCGGGCTGTGGTTGTGTTCCTCGGGCTCTGGTTTTGTTCCTTGAGCTGTGGTTGTGTTCCTTGGGCTCTGGTTTTGTTCCTTGAGCTCTAGTTTTGTTGTTCGAGCTCTGGTTTTGTTCCCGGAGCTCTGGTTTTCTTTCACGGGCTCTGGTTTTGTTCCTCAGGCTCTGGTTTTATTCCTCAGGCCCTGGTTTTATTCCTCGGCGTTTCGTTTTGTTCCTCAGGCTCTTCTTTATTTCCACGGACTCTGGTTTTGTTCCTCGAGCTCTGTTTTTGTTCCTCGAGGGCTGGTTTTGTCCCTTGGGCTATGGTTTTCTTTTTCGGGCTCTGGCTTGGTTCCTCGGGCCCTGGTTCTTTGCCTCGGGCTCTGGTTTTGTTCCTCGGGCTCTGGTTTTGTTCCTCAGTTTCTGGTTTGGTTCCTCGGGCCCTGGTTTTATTCCACGGGCTCTGGTTTTCTTGCTATGGCCCTGTTTTTGTTTTTCAGGCCGTCCTTTTTGTCCTTGGCCTTGGTTTTTGTTCCTCGGGCTCTGGTTTTCTTCCTCAGGATCTGGTTTTGTTCCTCGAGCTCTGGTTTTGTTCCTTGGGTACTGGTTTTCTTCCTCGGGCTCTCGTTTTCTTCCTCGGACTCTCGTTTTGTTCCTCGGGCTCTGGTTTTCTTCCTCAGGCTCTGTTTTTTTTGCTCGGGCTCTGGATTTCTTCCTCGATCTCTCGTTTTCTTCTTCTCGCCCTGGATTTGTTCCTTGGGCTCTGTTTTTGTTCCTCGGGCGCTGGTTGTGTTCCTCGGGCTCTGGTTTTTTTCCTTGAGCTCTGGTTGTGTTCCTTGGGCTCTGGTTTTGTTCCTTGAGCTCTAGTTTTGTTGTTCGAGCTCTGGTTTTGTTCCTGGCGCTCTGGTTTTCTTTCACGGGCTCTGGTTTTGTTCCTCAGGCTCTGGTTTTATTCCTCAGGCCCTGGTTTTATTCCTCGGGGTTTCGTTTTGTTCCTCGGGTTCTGCTTTATTTCCACGGGCTCTGGTTTTGTTCCTCGAGCTCTGTTTTTGTTCCTCGAGGGCTGGTTTTGTTCCTTGGGCTATGGTTTTCTTTCTCGGGCTCTGGCTTGGTTCCTCGGGCCCTGGTTTTTTGCCTCGGGCTCTGGTTTTGTTCCTCGGGCTCTGGTTTTGTTCCTCGGTTTCTGGTTTTGTTCCTCAGGCTCTGGTTATTCCACGGGCTCTGGTTTTCTTCCTATGGCCCTGTTATTTTTTTTCAGGCCGTCCTTTTTGTCCTTGGCCTTGGTTTTTGTTCCTCGGGCTCAGGTTTTCTTCCTCAGGATCTGGTTTTGTTCCTCGAGCTCTGGTTTTGTTCCTTGGGCACTGGTTTTGCTCCTCGGGCTCTCGTTTTCTTCCTCGGACTCTCGTATTGTTCCTCGGGTTCTGGTTTTGTTCCTTGAGCTCTGGTTTTCTTCTTTGGGCTCTGGTTTTCTTCCTCAGGCTCTGGTTTTGTTGCTCGGGCTCTGGATTTCTTCCTGAGGATCTGGTTTTGTTCCTTGGGCTCTGTTTTTTTTGCTCGGGCTCTGGATTTCTTCCTCGAGCTCTCGTTTTCTTCTTCACGCCCTGGATTTGTTCCTCGGGCTCTGTTTTTGTTCCTCGGGTGCTGGTTGTGTTCCTCGGGCTCTGGTTTTGTTTCTCGAGCTCTGGTTTTGTTCCTCGGGCTCTGCTTTATTTCCACGGGCTCTGGTTTTGTTCCTCGAGCTCTGGTTTTGTTCCTTGGGCACTGGTTTTCTTCCTCGGGCTCTCGTTTTCTTCCTCGGACTCTCGTTTTGATCCTCGGGTTCTGGTTTTGTTCCTTGAGCTCTGGTTTTCTTCCTCGGGCTCTGGTTTTCTTCCTTAGGCTCTGTTTTTTTTGCTCGGGCTCTGGATTTCTTCCTCGAGCTCTCGTTTTCTTCTTCACGCCCTGGATTTGTTCCTCGGGCTCTGTTTTTGTTCCTCGGGCTGTGGTTGTGTTCCTCGGGCTCTGGTTTTGTTCCTTGAGCTGTGGTTGTGTTCCTTGGGCTCTGGTTTTGTTCCTTGAGCTCTAGTTTTGTTGTTCGAGCTCTGGTTTTGTTCCCGGAGCTCTGGTTTTCTTTCACGGGCTCTGGTTTTGTTCCTCAGGCTCTGGTTTTATTCCTCAGGCCCTGGTTTTATTCCTCGGCGTTTCGTTTTGTTCCTCAGGCTCTTCTTTATTTCCACGGACTCTGGTTTTGTTCCTCGAGCTCTGTTTTTGTTCCTCGAGGGCTGGTTTTGTCCCTTGGGCTATGGTTTTCTTTTTCGGGCTCTGGCTTGGTTCCTCGGGCCCTGGTTCTTTGCCTCGGGCTCTGGTTTTGTTCCTCGGGCTCTGGTTTTGTTCCTCGGTTTCTGGTTTTGTTCCTCAGGCTCTGGTTATTCCACGGGCTCTGGTTTTCTTCCTATGGCCCTGTTTTTGTTTTTCAGGCCGTCCTTTTTGTCCTTGGCCTTGGTTTTTGTTCCTCGGGCTCAGGTTTTCTTCCTCAGGATCTGGTTTTGTTCCTCGAGCTCTGGTTTTGTTCCTTGGGCACTGGTTTTGCTCCTCGGGCTCTCGTTTTCTTCCTCGGACTCTCGTTTTGTTCCTCGGGCTCTGGTTTTCTTCCTCAGGCTCTGTTTTTTTTGCTCGGGCTCTGGATTTCTTCCTCGATCTCTCGTTTTCTTCTTCTCGCCCTGGATTTGTTCCTTGGGCTCTGTTTTTGTTCCTCGGGCGCTGGTTGTGTTCCTCGGGCTCTGGTTTTTTTCCTTGAGCTCTGGTTGTGTTCCTTGGGCTCTGGTTTTGTTCCTTGAGCTCTAGTTTTGTTCTTCGAGCTCTGGTTTTGTTCCTGGCACTCTGGTTTTCTTTCACGGGCTCTGGTTTTGTTCCTCAGGCTCTGGTTTTATTCCTCAGGCCCTGGTTTTATTCCTCGGGGTTTCGTTTTGTTCCTCGGGTTCTGCTTTATTTCCACGGGCTCTGGTTTTGTTCCTCGAGCTCTGTTTTTGTTCCTCGAGGGCTGGTTTTGTTCCTTGGGCTATGGTTTTCTTTCTCGGGCTCTGGCTTGGTTCCTCGGGCCCTGGTTTTTTGTCTCGGGCTCTGGTTTTGTTCCTCGGGCTCTGGTTATTCCACGGGCTCTGGTTTTCTTCCTATGGCCCTGTTATTTTTTTTCAGGCCGTCCTTTTTGTCCTTGGCCTTGGTTTTTGTTCCTCGGGCTCAGGTTTTCTTCCTCAGGATCTGGTTTTGTTCCTCGAGCTCTGGTTTTGTTCCTTGGGCACTGGTTTTGCTCCTCGGGCTCTCGTTTTCTTCCTCGGACTCTCGTATTGTTCCTCGGGTTCTGGTTTTGTTCCTTGAGCTCTGGTTTTCTTCTTTGGGCTCTGGTTTTCTTCCTCAGGCTCTGGTTTTGTTGCTCGGGCTCTGGATTTCTTCCTGAGGATCTGGTTTTGTTCCTCGGGCTCTGTTTTTTTTGCTCGGGCTCTGGATTTCTTCCTCGAGCTCTCGTTTTCTTCTTCACGCCCTGGATTTGTTCCTCGGGCTCTGTTTTTGTTCCTCGGGTGCTGGTTGTGTTCCTCGGGCTCTGGTTTTGTTCCTTGAGCTCTGGTTGTGTTCCTTGGGCTCTGGTTTTGTTTCTCGAGCTCTGGTTTTGTTCCTCGGGCTCTGCTTTATTTCCACGGGCTCTGGTTTTGTTCCTCGAGCTCTGGTTTTGTTCCTTGGGCACTGGTTTTCTTCCTCGGGCTCTCGTTTTCTTCCTCGGACTCTCGTTTTGATCCTCGGGTTCTGGTTTTGTTCCTTGAGCTCTGGTTTTCTTCCTCGGGCTCTGGTTTTCTTCCTTAGGCTCTGTTTTTTTTGCTCGGGCTCTGGATTTCTTCCTCGAGCTCTCGTTTTCTTCTTCACGCCCTGGATTTGTTCCTCGGGCTCTGTTTTTGTTCCTCGGGCTGTGGTTGTGTTCCTCGGGCTCTGGTTTTGTTCCTTGAGCTGTGGTTGTGTTCCTTGGGCTCTGGTTTTGTTCCTTGAGCTCTAGTTTTGTTGTTCGAGCTCTGGTTTTGTTCCCGGAGCTCTGGTTTTCTTTCACGGGCTCTGGTTTTGTTCCTCAGGCTCTGGTTTTATTCCTCAGGCCCTGGTTTTATTCCTCGGCGTTTCGTTTTGTTCCTCAGGCTCTTCTTTATTTCCACGGACTCTGGTTTTGTTCCTCGAGCTCTGTTTTTGTTCCTCGAGGGCTGGTTTTGTCCCTTGGGCTATGGTTTTCTTTTTCGGGCTCTGGCTTGGTTCCTCGGGCCCTGGTTCTTTGCCTCGGGCTCTGGTTTTGTTCCTCGGGCTCTGGTTTTGTTCCTCAGTTTCTGGTTTGGTTCCTCGGGCCCTGGTTTTATTCCACGGGCTCTGGTTTTCTTGCTATGGCCCTGTTTTTGTTTTTCAGGCCGTCCTTTTTGTCCTTGGCCTTGGTTTTTGTTCCTCGGGCTCTGGTTTTCTTCCTCAGGATCTGGTTTTGTTCCTCGAGCTCTGGTTTTGTTCCTTGGGTACTGGTTTTCTTCCTCGGGCTCTCGTTTTCTTCCTCGGACTCTCGTTTTGTTCCTCGGGTTCTGGTTTTGTTCCTTGAGCTCTGGTTTTCTTCCTCGGGCTCTGGTTTTCTTCCTCAGGCTCTGTTTTTTTTGCTCGGGCTCTGAATTTCTTCCTCGATCTCTCGTTTTCTTCTTCTCACCCTGGATTTGTTCCTTGGGCTCTGTTTTTCTTCCTCGGGCGCTGGTTGTGTTCCTCGGGCTCTGGTTTTTTTCCTTGAGCTCTGGTTGTGTTCCTTGGGCTCTGGTTTTGTTCCTTGAGCTCTAGTTTTGTTCTTCGAGCTCTGGTTTTGTTCCTGGCGCTCTGGTTTTCTTTCACGGGCTCTGGTTTTGTTCCTCAGGCTCTGGTTTTATTCCTCAGGCCCTGGTTTTATTCCTCGGGGTTTCGTTTTGTTCCTCGGGTTCTGCTTTATTTCCACGGGCTCTGGTTTTGTTCCTCGAGCTCTGTTTTTGTTCCTCGAGGGCTGGTTTTGTTCCTTGGGCTATGGTTTTCTTTCTCGGGCTCTGGCTTGGTTCCTCGGGCCCTGGTTTTTTGCCTCGGGCTCTGGTTTTGTTCCTCGGGCTCTGGTTTTGTTCCTCGGTTTCTGGTTTTGTTCCTCAGGCTCTGGTTATTCCACGGGCTCTGGTTTTCTTCCTATGGCCCTGTTATTTTTTTTCAGGCCGTCCTTTTTGTCCTTGGCCTTGGTTTTTGTTCCTCGGGCTCAGGTTTTCTTCCTCAGGATCTGGTTTTGTTCCTCGAGCTCTGGTTTTGTTCCTTGGGCACTGGTTTTGCTCCTCGGGCTCTCGTTTTCTTCCTCGGACTCTCGTATTGTTCCTCGGGTTCTGGTTTTGTTCCTTGAGCTCTGGTTTTCTTCTTTGGGCTCTGGTTTTCTTCCTCAGGCTCTGGTTTTGTTGCTCGGGCTCTGGATTTCTTCCTGAGGATCTGGTTTTGTTCCTCGGGCTCTGTTTTTTTTGCTCGGGCTCTGGATTTCTTCCTCGAGCTCTCGTTTTCTTCTTCACGCCCTGGATTTGTTCCTCGGGCTCTGTTTTTGTTCCTCGGGTGCTGGTTGTGTTCCTCGGGCTCTGGTTTTGTTCCTTGAGCTCTGGTTGTGTTCCTTGGGCTCTGGTTTTGTTTCTCGAGCTCTGGTTTTGTTCCTCGGGCTCTGCTTTATTTCCACGGGCTCTGGTTTTGTTCCTCGAGCTCTGGTTTTGTTCCTTGGGCACTGGTTTTCTTCCTCGGGCTCTCGTTTTCTTCCTCGGACTCTCGTTTTGATCCTCGGGTTCTGGTTTTGTTCCTTGAGCTCTGGTTTTCTTCCTCGGGCTCTGGTTTTCTTCCTTAGGCTCTGTTTTTTTTGCTCGGGCTCTGGATTTCTTCCTCGAGCTCTCGTTTTCTTCTTCACGCCCTGGATTTGTTCCTCGGGCTCTGTTTTTGTTCCTCGGGCTGTGGTTGTGTTCCTCGGGCTCTGGTTTTGTTCCTTGAGCTGTGGTTGTGTTCCTTGGGCTCTGGTTTTGTTCCTTGAGCTCTAGTTTTGTTGTTCGAGCTCTGGTTTTGTTCCCGGAGCTCTGGTTTTCTTTCACGGGCTCTGGTTTTGTTCCTCAGGCTCTGGTTTTATTCCTCAGGCCCTGGTTTTATTCCTCGGCGTTTCGTTTTGTTCCTCAGGCTCTTCTTTATTTCCACGGACTCTGGTTTTGTTCCTCGAGCTCTGTTTTTGTTCCTCGAGGGCTGGTTTTGTCCCTTGGGCTATGGTTTTCTTTTTCGGGCTCTGGCTTGGTTCCTCGGGCCCTGGTTCTTTGCCTCGGGCTCTGGTTTTGTTCCTCGGGCTCTGGTTTTGTTCCTCAGTTTCTGGTTTGGTTCCTCGGGCCCTGGTTTTATTCCACGGGCTCTGGTTTTCTTGCTATGGCCCTGTTTTTGTTTTTCAGGCCGTCCTTTTTGTCCTTGGCCTTGGTTTTTGTTCCTCGGGCTCTGGTTTTCTTCCTCAGGATCTGGTTTTGTTCCTCGAGCTCTGGTTTTGTTCCTTGGGTACTGGTTTTCTTCCTCGGGCTCTCGTTTTCTTCCTCGGACTCTCGTTTTGTTCCTCGGGCTCTGGTTTTCTTCCTCAGGCTCTGTTTTTTTTGCTCGGGCTCTGGATTTCTTCCTCGATCTCTCGTTTTCTTCTTCTCGCCCTGGATTTGTTCCTTGGGCTCTGTTTTTGTTCCTCGGGCGCTGGTTGTGTTCCTCGGGCTCTGGTTTTTTTCCTTGAGCTCTGGTTGTGTTCCTTGGGCTCTGGTTTTGTTCCTTGAGCTCTAGTTTTGTTCTTCGAGCTCTGGTTTTGTTCCTGGCGCTCTGGTTTTCTTTCACGGGCTCTGGTTTTGTTCCTCAGGCTCTGGTTTTATTCCTCAGGCCCTGGTTTTATTCCTCGGGGTTTCGTTTTGTTCCTCGGGTTCTGCTTTATTTCCATGGGCTCTGGTTTTGTTCCTCGAGCTCTGTTTTTGTTCCTCGAGGGCTGGTTTTGTTCCTTGGTCTATGGTTTTCTTTCTCGGGCTCTGGCTTGGTTCCTCGGGCCCTGGTTTTTTGCCTCGGGCTCTGGTTTTGTTCCTCGGGCTCTGGTTTTGTTCCTCGGTTTCTGGTTTTGTTCCTCAGGCTCTGGTTATTCCACGGGCTCTGGTTTTCTTCCTATGGCCCTGTTATTTTTTTTCAGGCCGTCCTTTTTGTCCTTGGCCTTGGTTTTTGTTCCTCGGGCTCAGGTTTTCTTCCTCAGGATCTGGTTTTGTTCCTCGAGCTCTGGTTTTGTTCCTTGGGCACTGGTTTTGCTCCTCGGGCTCTCGTTTTCTTCCTCGGACTCTCGTATTGTTCCTCGGGTTCTGGTTTTGTTCCTTGAGCTCTGGTTTTCTTCTTTGGGCTCTGGTTTTCTTCCTCAGGCTCTGGTTTTGTTGCTCGGGCTCTGGATTTCTTCCTGAGGATCTGGTTTTGTTCCTCGGGCTCTGTTTTTTTTGCTCGGGCTCTGGATTTCTTCCTCGAGCTCTCGTTTTCTTCTTCACGCCCTGGATTTGTTCCTCGGGCTCTGTTTTTGTTCCTCGGGTGCTGGTTGTGTTCCTCGGGCTCTGGTTTTGTTCCTTGAGCTCTGGTTGTGTTCCTTGGGCTCTGGTTTTGTTTCTCGAGCTCTGGTTTTGTTCCTCGGGCTCTGCTTTATTTCCACGGGCTCTGGTTTTGTTCCTCGAGCTCTGGTTTTGTTCCTTGGGCACTGGTTTTCTTCCTCGGGCTCTCGTTTTCTTCCTCGGACTCTCGTTTTGATCCTCGGGTTCTGGTTTTGTTCCTTGAGCTCTGGTTTTCTTCCTCGGGCTCTGGTTTTCTTCCTTAGGCTCTGTTTTTTTTGCTCGGGCTCTGGATTTCTTCCTCGAGCTCTCGTTTTCTTCTTCACGCCCTGGATTTGTTCCTCGGGCTCTGTTTTTGTTCCTCGGGCTGTGGTTGTGTTCCTCGGGCTCTGGTTTTGTTCCTTGAGCTCTGGTTGTGTTCCTTGGGCTCTGGTTTTGTTCCTTGAGCTCTAGTTTTGTTGTTCGAGCTCTGGTTTTGTTCCCGGAGCTCTGGTTTTCTTTCACGGGCTCTGGTTTTGTTCCTCAGGCTCTGGTTTTATTCCTCAGGCCCTGGTTTTATTCCTCGGCGTTTCGTTTTGTTCCTCAGGCTCTTCTTTATTTCCACGGACTCTGGTTTTGTTCCTCGAGCTCTGTTTTTGTTCCTCGAGGGCTGGTTTTGTCCCTTGGGCTATGGTTTTCTTTTTCGGGCTCTGGCTTGGTTCCTCGGGCCCTGGTTCTTTGCCTCGGGCTCTGGTTTTGTTCCTCGGGCTCTGGTTTTGTTCCTCAGTTTCTGGTTTGGTTCCTCGGGCCCTGGTTTTATTCCACGGGCTCTGGTTTTCTTGCTATGGCCCTGTTTTTGTTTTTCAGGCCGTCCTTTTTGTCCTTGGCCTTGGTTTTTGTTCCTCGGGCTCTGGTTTTCTTCCTCAGGATCTGGTTTTGTTCCTCGAGCTCTGGTTTTGTTCCTTGGGTACTGGTTTTCTTCCTCGGGCTCTCGTTTTCTTCCTCGGACTCTCGTTTTGTTCCTCGGGCTCTGGTTTTCTTCCTCAGGCTCTGTTTTTTTTGCTCGGGCTCTGGATTTCTTCCTCGATCTCTCGTTTTCTTCTTCTCGCCCTGGATTTGTTCCTTGGGCTCTGTTTTTGTTCCTCGGGCGCTGGTTGTGTTCCTCGGGCTCTGGTTTTTTTCCTTGAGCTCTGGTTGTGTTCCTTGGGCTCTGGTTTTTTTCCTTGAGCTCTAGTTTTGTTCTTCGAGCTCTGGTTTTGTTCCTGGCGCTCTGGTTTTCTTTCACGGGCTCTGGTTTTGTTCCTCAGGCTCTGGTTTTATTCCTCAGGCCCTGGTTTTATTCCTCGGGGTTTCGTTTTGTTCCTCGGGTTCTGCTTTATTTCCATGGGCTCTGGTTTTGTTCCTCGAGCTCTGTTTTTGTTCCTCGAGGGCTGGTTTTGTTCCTTGGGCTATGGTTTTCTTTCTCGGGCTCTGGCTTGGTTCCTCGGGCCCTGGTTTTTTGCCTCGGGCTCTGGTTTTGTTCCTCGGGCTCTGGTTTTGTTCCTCGGTTTCTGGTTTTGTTCCTCAGGCTCTGGTTATTCCACGGGCTCTGGTTTTCTTCCTATGGCCCTGTTATTTTTTTTCAGGCCGTCCTTTTTGTCCTTGGCCTTGGTTTTTGTTCCTCGGGCTCAGGTTTTCTTCCTCAGGATCTGGTTTTGTTCCTCGAGCTCTGGTTTTGTTCCTTGGGCACTGGTTTTGCTCCTCGGGCTCTCGTTTTCTTCCTCGGACTCTCGTATTGTTCCTCGGGTTCTGGTTTTGTTCCTTGAGCTCTGGTTTTCTTCTTTGGGCTCTGGTTTTCTTCCTCAGGCTCTGGTTTTGTTGCTCGGGCTCTGGATTTCTTCCTGAGGATCTGGTTTTGTTCCTCGGGCTCTGTTTTTTTTGCTCGGGCTCTGGATTTCTTCCTCGAGCTCTCGTTTTCTTCTTCACGCCCTGGATTTGTTCCTCGGGCTCTGTTTTTGTTCCTCGGGTGCTGGTTGTGTTCCTCGGGCTCTGGTTTTGTTCCTTGAGCTCTGGTTGTGTTCCTTGGGCTCTGGTTTTGTTTCTCGAGCTCTGGTTTTGTTCCTCGGGCTCTGCTTTATTTCCACGGGCTCTGGTTTTGTTCCTCGAGCTCTGGTTTTGTTCCTTGGGCACTGGTTTTCTTCCTCGGGCTCTCGTTTTCTTCCTCGGACTCTCGTTTTGATCCTCGGGTTCTGGTTTTGTTCCTTGAGCTCTGGTTTTCTTCCTCGGGCTCTGGTTTTCTTCCTTAGGCTCTGTTTTTTTTGCTCGGGCTCTGGATTTCTTCCTCGAGCTCTCGTTTTCTTCTTCACGCCCTGGATTTGTTCCTCGGGCTCTGTTTTTGTTCCTCGGGCTGTGGTTGTGTTCCTCGGGCTCTGGTTTTGTTCCTTGAGCTCTGGTTGTGTTCCTTGGGCTCTGGTTTTGTTCCTTGAGCTCTAGTTTTGTTGTTCGAGCTCTGGTTTTGTTCCCGGAGCTCTGGTTTTCTTTCACGGGCTCTGGTTTTGTTCCTCAGGCTCTGGTTTTATTCCTCAGGCCCTGGTTTTATTCCTCGGCGTTTCGTTTTGTTCCTCAGGCTCTTCTTTATTTCCACGGACTCTGGTTTTGTTCCTCGAGCTCTGTTTTTGTTCCTCGAGGGCTGGTTTTGTCCCTTGGGCTATGGTTTTCTTTTTCGGGCTCTGGCTTGGTTCCTCGGGCCCTGGTTCTTTGCCTCGGGCTCTGGTTTTGTTCCTCGGGCTCTGGTTTTGTTCCTCAGTTTCTCGTTTGGTTCCTCGGGCCCTGGTTTTATTCCACGGGCTCTGGTTTTCTTGCTATGGCCCTGTTTTTGTTTTTCAGGCCGTCCTTTTTGTCCTTGGCCTTGGTTTTTGTTCCTCGGGCTCTGGTTTTCTTCCTCAGGATCTGGTTTTGTTCCTCGAGCTCTGGTTTTGTTCCTTGGGTACTGGTTTTCTTCCTCGGGCTCTCGTTTTCTTCCTCGGACTCTCGTTTTGTTCCTCGGGCTCTGGTTTTCTTCCTCAGGCTCTGTTTTTTTTGCTCGGGCTCTGGATTTCTTCCTCGATCTCTCGTTTTCTTCTTCTCGCCCTGGATTTGTTCCTTGGGCTCTGTTTTTGTTCCTCGGGCGCTGGTTGTGTTCCTCGGGCTCTGGTTTTTTTCCTTGAGCTCTGGTTGTGTTCCTTGGGCTCTGGTTTTGTTCCTTGAGCTCTAGTTTTGTTCTTCGAGCTCTGGTTTTGTTCCTGGCGCTCTGGTTTTCTTTCACGGGCTCTGGTTTTGTTCCTCAGGCTCTGGTTTTATTCCTCAGGCCCTGGTTTTATTCCTCGGGGTTTCGTTTTGTTCCTCGGGTTCTGCTTTATTTCCACGGGCTCTGGTTTTGTTCCTCGAGCTCTGTTTTTGTTCCTCGAGGGCTGGTTTTGTTCCTTGGGCTATGGTTTTCTTTCTCGGGCTCTGGCTTGGTTCCTCGGGCCCTGTTTTTTTGCCTCGGGCTCTGGTTTTGTTCCTCGGGCTCTGGTTTTGTTCCTCGGTTTCTGGTTTTGTTCCTCAGGCTCTGGTTATTCCACGGGCTCTGGTTTTCTTCCTATGGCCCTGTTATTTTTTTTCAGGCCGTCCTTTTTGTCCTTGGCCTTGGTTTTTGTTCCTCGGGCTCAGGTTTTCTTCCTCAGGATCTGGTTTTGTTCCTCGAGCTCTGGTTTTGTTCCTTGGGCACTGGTTTTGCTCCTCGGGCTCTCGTTTTCTTCCTCGGACTCTCGTATTGTTCCTCGGGTTCTGGTTTTGTTCCTTGAGCTCTGGTTTTCTTCTTTGGGCTCTGGTTTTCTTCCTCAGGCTCTGGTTTTGTTGCTCGGGCTCTGGATTTCTTCCTGAGGATCTGGTTTTGTTCCTCGGGCTCTGTTTTTTTTGCTCGGGCTCTGGATTTCTTCCTCGAGCTCTCGTTTTCTTCTTCACGCCCTGGATTTGTTCCTCGGGCTCTGTTTTTGTTCCTCGGGTGCTGGTTGTGTTCCTCGGGCTCTGGTTTTGTTCCTTGAGCTCTGGTTGTGTTCCTTGGGCTCTGGTTTTGTTTCTCGAGCTCTGGTTTTGTTCCTCGGGCTCTGCTTTATTTCCACGGGCTCTGGTTTTGTTCCTCGAGCTCTGGTTTTGTTCCTTGGGCACTGGTTTTCTTCCTCGGGCTCTCGTTTTCTTCCTCGGACTCTCGTTTTGATCCTCGGGTTCTGGTTTTGTTCCTTGAGCTCTGGTTTTCTTCCTCGGGCTCTGGTTTTCTTCCTTAGGCTCTGTTTTTTTTGCTCGGGCTCTGGATTTCTTCCTCGAGCTCTCGTTTTCTTCTTCACGCCCTGGATTTGTTCCTCGGGCTCTGTTTTTGTTCCTCGGGCTGTGGTTGTGTTCCTCGGGCTCTGGTTTTGTTCCTTGAGCTGTGGTTGTGTTCCTTGGGCTCTGGTTTTGTTCCTTGAGCTCTAGTTTTGTTGTTCGAGCTCTGGTTTTGTTCCCGGAGCTCTGGTTTTCTTTCACGGGCTCTGGTTTTGTTCCTCAGGCTCTGGTTTTATTCCTCAGGCCCTGGTTTTATTCCTCGGCGTTTCGTTTTGTTCCTCAGGCTCTTCTTTATTTCCACGGACTCTGGTTTTGTTCCTCGAGCTCTGTTTTTGTTCCTCGAGGGCTGGTTTTGTCCCTTGGGCTATGGTTTTCTTTTTCGGGCTCTGGCTTGGTTCCTCGGGCCCTGGTTCTTTGCCTCGGGCTCTGGTTTTGTTCCTCGGGCTCTGGTTTTGTTCCTCAGTTTCTGGTTTGGTTCCTCGGGCCCTGGTTTTATTCCACGGGCTCTGGTTTTCTTGCTATGGCCCTGTTTTTGTTTTTCAGGCCGTCCTTTTTGTCCTTGGCCTTGGTTTTTGTTCCTCGGGCTCTGGTTTTCTTCCTCAGGATCTGGTTTTGTTCCTCGAGCTCTGGTTTTGTTCCTTGGGTACTGGTTTTCTTCCTCGGGCTCTCGTTTTCTTCCTCGGACTCTCGTTTTGTTCCTCGGGCTCTGGTTTTGTTCCTCAGTTTCTCGTTTGGTTCCTCGGGCCCTGGTTTTATTCCACGGGCTCTGGTTTTCTTGCTATGGCCCTGTTTTTGTTTTTCAGGCCGTCCTTTTTGTCCTTGGCCTTGGTTTTTGTTCCTCGGGCTCTGGTTTTCTTCCTCAGGATCTGGTTTTGTTCCTCGAGCTCTGGTTTTGTTCCTTGGGTACTGGTTTTCTTCCTCGGGCTCTCGTTTTCTTCCTCGGACTCTCGTTTTGTTCCTCGGGCTCTGGTTTTCTTCCTCAGGCTCTGTTTTTTTTGCTCGGGCTCTGGATTTCTTCCTCGATCTCTCGTTTTCTTCTTCTCGCCCTGGATTTGTTCCTTGGGCTCTGTTTTTGTTCCTCGGGCGCTGGTTGTGTTCCTCGGGCTCTGGTTTTTTTCCTTGAGCTCTGGTTGTGTTCCTTGGGCTCTGGTTTTGTTCCTTGAGCTCTAGTTTTGTTCTTCGAGCTCTGGTTTTGTTCCTGGCGCTCTGGTTTTCTTTCACGGGCTCTGGTTTTGTTCCTCAGGCTCTGGTTTTATTCCTCAGGCCCTGGTTTTATTCCTCGGGGTTTCGTTTTGTTCCTCGGGTTCTGCTTTATTTCCACGGGCTCTGGTTTTGTTCCTCGAGCTCTGTTTTTGTTCCTCGAGGGCTGGTTTTGTTCCTTGGGCTATGGTTTTCTTTCTCGGGCTCTGGCTTGGTTCCTCGGGCCCTGGTTTTTTGCCTCGGGCTCTGGTTTTGTTCCTCGGGCTCTGGTTTTGTTCCTCGGTTTCTGGTTTTGTTCCTCAGGCTCTGGTTATTCCACGGGCTCTGGTTTTCTTCCTATGGCCCTGTTATTTTTTTTCAGGCCGTCCTTTTTGTCCTTGGCCTTGGTTTTTGTTCCTCGGGCTCAGGTTTTCTTCCTCAGGATCTGGTTTTGTTCCTCGAGCTCTGGTTTTGTTCCTTGGGCACTGGTTTTGCTCCTCGGGCTCTCGTTTTCTTCCTCGGACTCTCGTATTGTTCCTCGGGTTCTGGTTTTGTTCCTTGAGCTCTGGTTTTCTTCTTTGGGCTCTGGTTTTCTTCCTCAGGCTCTGGTTTTGTTGCTCGGGCTCTGGATTTCTTCCTGAGGATCTGGTTTTGTTCCTCGAGCTCTGGTTTTGTTCCTTGGGTACTGGTTTTCTTCCTCGGGCTCTCGTTTTCTTCCTCGGACTCTCGTTTTGTTCCTCGGGCTCTGGTTTTCTTCCTCAGGCTCTGTTTTTTTTGCTCGGGCTCTGGATTTCTTCCTCGATCTCTCGTTTTCTTCTTCTCGCCCTGGATTTGTTCCTTGGGCTCTGTTTTTGTTCCTCGGGCGCTGGTTGTGTTCCTCGGGCTCTGGTTTTTTTCCTTGAGCTCTGGTTGTGTTCCTTGGGCTCTGGTTTTGTTCCTTGAGCTCTAGTTTTGTTCTTCGAGCTCTGGTTTTGTTCCTGGCGCTCTGGTTTTCTTTCACGGGCTCTGGTTTTGTTCCTCAGGCTCTGGTTTTATTCCTCAGGCCCTGGTTTTATTCCTCGGGGTTTCGTTTTGTTCCTCGGGTTCTGCTTTATTTCCACGGGCTCTGGTTTTGTTCCTCGAGCTCTGTTTTTGTTCCTCGAGGGCTGGTTTTGTTCCTTGGGCTATGGTTTTCTTTCTCGGGCTCTGGCTTGGTTCCTCGGGCCCTGGTTTTTTGCCTCGGGCTCTGGTTTTGTTCCTCGGGCTCTGGTTTTGTTCCTCGGTTTCTGGTTTTGTTCCTCAGGCTCTGGTTATTCCACGGGCTCTGGTTTTCTTCCTATGGCCCTGTTATTTTTTTTCAGGCCGTCCTTTTTGTCCTTGGCCTTGGTTTTTGTTCCTCGGGCTCAGGTTTTCTTCCTCAGGATCTGGTTTTGTTCCTCGAGCTCTGGTTTTGTTCCTTGGGCACTGGTTTTGCTCCTCGGGCTCTCGTTTTCTTCCTCGGACTCTCGTATTGTTCCTCGGGTTCTGGTTTTGTTCCTTGAGCTCTGGTTTTCTTCTTTGGGCTCTGGTTTTCTTCCTCAGGCTCTGGTTTTGTTGCTCGGGCTCTGGATTTCTTCCTGAGGATCTGGTTTTGTTCCTTGGGCTCTGTTTTTTTTGCTCGGGCTCTGGATTTCTTCCTCGAGCTCTCGTTTTCTTCTTCACGCCCTGAATTTGTTCCTCGGGCTCTGTTTTTGTTCCTCGGGTGCTGGTTGTGTTCCTCGGGCTCTGGTTTTGTTCCTTGAGCTCTAGTTTTGTTCTTCGAGCTCTGGTTTTGTTCCTGGCGCTCTGGTTTTCTTTCACGGGCTCTGGTTTTGTTCCTCAGGCTCTGGTTTTATTCCTCAGGCCCTGGTTTTATTCCTCGGGGTTTCGTTTTGTTCCTCGGGTTCTGCTTTATTTCCACGGGCTCTGGTTTTGTTCCTCGAGCTCTGTTTTTGTTCCTCGAGGGCTGGTTTTGTTCCTTGGGCTATGGTTTTCTTTCTCGGGCTCTGGCTTGGTTCCTCGGGCCCTGGTTTTTTGCCTCGGGCTCTGGTTTTGTTCCTCGGGCTCTGGTTTTGTTCCTCGGTTTCTGGTTTTGTTCCTCAGGCTCTGGTTATTCCACGGGCTCTGGTTTTCTTCCTATGGCCCTGTTATTTTTTTTCAGGCCGTCCTTTTTGTCCTTGGCCTTGGTTTTTGTTCCTCGGGCTCAGGTTTTCTTCCTCAGGATCTGGTTTTGTTCCTCGAGCTCTGGTTTTGTTCCTTGGGCACTGGTTTTGCTCCTCGGGCTCTCGTTTTCTTCCTCGGACTCTCGTATTGTTCCTCGGGTTCTGGTTTTGTTCCTTGAGCTCTGGTTTTCTTCTTTGGGCTCTGGTTTTCTTCCTCAGGCTCTGGTTTTGTTGCTCGGGCTCTGGATTTCTTCCTGAGGATCTGGTTTTGTTCCTCGGGCTCTGTTTTTTTTGCTCGGGCTCTGGATTTCTTCCTCGAGCTCTCGTTTTCTTCTTCACGCCCTGGATTTGTTCCTCGGGCTCTGTTTTTGTTCCTCGGGTGCTGGTTGTGTTCCTCGGGCTCTGGTTTTGTTCCTTGAGCTCTGGTTGTGTTCCTTGGGCTCTGGTTTTGTTTCTCGAGCTCTGGTTTTGTTCCTCGGGCTCTGCTTTATTTCCACGGGCTCTGGTTTTGTTCCTCGAGCTCTGGTTTTGTTCCTTGGGCACTGGTTTTCTTCCTCGGACTCTCGTTTTGATCCTCGGGTTCTGGTTTTGTTCCTTGAGCTCTGGTTTTCTTCCTCGGGCTCTGGTTTTCTTCCTTAGGCTCTGTTTTTTTTGCTCGGGCTCTGGATTTCTTCCTCGAGCTCTCGTTTTCTTCTTCACGCCCTGGATTTGTTCCTCGGGCTCTGTTTTTGTTCCTCGGGCTGTGGTTGTGTTCCTCGGGCTCTGGTTTTGTTCCTTGAGCTGTGGTTGTGTTCCTTGGGCTCTGGTTTTGTTCCTTGAGCTCTAGTTTTGTTGTTCGAGCTCTGGTTTTGTTCCCGGAGCTCTGGTTTTCTTTCACGGGCTCTGGTTTTGTTCCTCAGGCTCTGGTTTTATTCCTCAGGCCCTGGTTTTATTCCTCGGCGTTTCGTTTTGTTCCTCAGGCTCTTCTTTATTTCCACGGACTCTGGTTTTGTTCCTCGAGCTCTGTTTTTGTTCCTCGAGGGCTGGTTTTGTCCCTTGGGCTATGGTTTTCTTTTTCGGGCTCTGGCTTGGTTCCTCGGGCCCTGGTTCTTTGCCTCGGGCTCTGGTTTTGTTCCTCGGGCTCTGGTTTTGTTCCTCAGTTTCTGGTTTGGTTCCTCGGGCCCTGGTTTTATTCCACGGGCTCTGGTTTTCTTGCTATGGCCCTGTTTTTGTTTTTCAGGCCGTCCTTTTTGTCCTTGGCCTTGGTTTTTGTTCCTCGGGCTCTGGTTTTCTTCCTCAGGATCTGGTTTTGTTCCTCGAGCTCTGGTTTTGTTCCTTGGGTACTGGTTTTCTTCCTCGGGCTCTCGTTTTCTTCCTCGGACTCTCGTTTTGTTCCTCGGGCTCTGGTTTTGTTCCTCAGTTTCTCGTTTGGTTCCTCGGGCCCTGGTTTTATTCCACGGGCTCTGGTTTTCTTGCTATGGCCCTGTTTTTGTTTTTCAGGCCGTCCTTTTTGTCCTTGGCCTTGGTTTTTGTTCCTCGGGCTCTGGTTTTCTTCCTCAGGATCTGGTTTTGTTCCTCGAGCTCTGGTTTTGTTCCTTGGGTACTGGTTTTCTTCCTCGGGCTCTCGTTTTCTTCCTCGGACTCTCGTTTTGTTCCTCGGGCTCTGGTTTTCTTCCTCAGGCTCTGTTTTTTTTGCTCGGGCTCTGGATTTCTTCCTCGATCTCTCGTTTTCTTCTTCTCGCCCTGGATTTGTTCCTTGGGCTCTGTTTTTGTTCCTCGGGCGCTGGTTGTGTTCCTCGGGCTCTGGTTTTTTTCCTTGAGCTCTGGTTGTGTTCCTTGGGCTCTGGTTTTGTTCCTTGAGCTCTAGTTTTGTTCTTCGAGCTCTGGTTTTGTTCCTGGCGCTCTGGTTTTCTTTCACGGGCTCTGGTTTTGTTCCTCAGGCTCTGGTTTTATTCCTCAGGCCCTGGTTTTATTCCTCGGGGTTTCGTTTTGTTCCTCGGGTTCTGCTTTATTTCCACGGGCTCTGGTTTTGTTCCTCGAGCTCTGTTTTTGTTCCTCGAGGGCTGGTTTTGTTCCTTGGGCTATGGTTTTCTTTCTCGGGCTCTGGCTTGGTTCCTCGGGCCCTGGTTTTTTGCCTCGGGCTCTGGTTTTGTTCCTCGGGCTCTGGTTTTGTTCCTCGGTTTCTGGTTTTGTTCCTCAGGCTCTGGTTATTCCACGGGCTCTGGTTTTCTTCCTATGGCCCTGTTATTTTTTTTCAGGCCGTCCTTTTTGTCCTTGGCCTTGGTTTTTGTTCCTCGGGCTCAGGTTTTCTTCCTCAGGATCTGGTTTTGTTCCTCGAGCTCTGGTTTTGTTCCTTGGGCACTGGTTTTGCTCCTCGGGCTCTCGTTTTCTTCCTCGGACTCTCGTATTGTTCCTCGGGTTCTGGTTTTGTTCCTTGAGCTCTGGTTTTCTTCTTTGGGCTCTGGTTTTCTTCCTCAGGCTCTGGTTTTGTTGCTCGGGCTCTGGATTTCTTCCTGAGGATCTGGTTTTGTTCCTCGAGCTCTGGTTTTGTTCCTTGGGTACTGGTTGTCTTCCTCGGGCTCTCGTTTTCTTCCTCGGACTCTCGTTTTGTTCCTCGGGCTCTGGTTTTCTTCCTCAGGCTCTGTTTTTTTTGCTCGGGCTCTGGATTTCTTCCTCGATCTCTCGTTTTCTTCTTCTCGCCCTGGATTTGTTCCTTGGGCTCTGTTTTTGTTCCTCGGGCGCTGGTTGTGTTCCTCGGGCTCTGGTTTTTTTCCTTGAGCTCTGGTTGTGTTCCTTGGGCTCTGGTTTTGTTCCTTGAGCTCTAGTTTTGTTCTTCGAGCTCTGGTTTTGTTCCTGGCGCTCTGGTTTTCTTTCACGGGCTCTGGTTTTGTTCCTCAGGCTCTGGTTTTATTCCTCAGGCCCTGGTTTTATTCCTCGGGGTTTCGTTTTGTTCCTCGGGTTCTGCTTTATTTCCACGGGCTCTGGTTTTGTTCCTCGAGCTCTGTTTTTGTTCCTCGAGGGCTGGTTTTGTTCCTTGGGCTATGGTTTTCTTTCTCGGGCTCTGGCTTGGTTCCTCGGGCCCTGGTTTTTTGCCTCGGGCTCTGGTTTTGTTCCTCGGGCTCTGGTTTTGTTCCTCGGTTTCTGGTTTTGTTCCTCAGGCTCTGGTTATTCCACGGGCTCTGGTTTTCTTCCTATGGCCCTGTTATTTTTTTTCAGGCCGTCCTTTTTGTCCTTGGCCTTGGTTTTTGTTCCTCGGGCTCAGGTTTTCTTCCTCAGGATCTGGTTTTGTTCCTCGAGCTCTGGTTTTGTTCCTTGGGCACTGGTTTTGCTCCTCGGGCTCTCGTTTTCTTCCTCGGACTCTCGTATTGTTCCTCGGGTTCTGGTTTTGTTCCTTGAGCTCTGGTTTTCTTCTTTGGGCTCTGGTTTTCTTCCTCAGGCTCTGGTTTTGTTGCTCGGGCTCTGGATTTCTTCCTGAGGATCTGGTTTTGTTCCTTGGGCTCTGTTTTTTTTGCTCGGGCTCTGGATTTCTTCCTCGAGCTCTCGTTTTCTTCTTCACGCCCTGAATTTGTTCCTCGGGCTCTGTTTTTGTTCCTCGGGTGCTGGTTGTGTTCCTCGGGCTCTGGTTTTGTTCCTTGAGCTCTAGTTTTGTTCTTCGAGCTCTGGTTTTGTTCCTGGCGCTCTGGTTTTCTTTCACGGGCTCTGGTTTTGTTCCTCAGGCTCTGGTTTTATTCCTCAGGCCCTGGTTTTATTCCTCGGGGTTTCGTTTTGTTCCTCGGGTTCTGCTTTATTTCCACGGGCTCTGGTTTTGTTCCTCGAGCTCTGTTTTTGTTCCTCGAGGGCTGGTTTTGTTCCTTGGGCTATGGTTTTCTTTCTCGGGCTCTGGCTTGGTTCCTCGGGCCCTGGTTTTTTGCCTCGGGCTCTGGTTTTGTTCCTCGGGCTCTGGTTTTGTTCCTCGGTTTCTGGTTTTGTTCCTCAGGCTCTGGTTATTCCACGGGCTCTGGTTTTCTTCCTATGGCCCTGTTATTTTTTTTCAGGCCGTCCTTTTTGTCCTTGGCCTTGGTTTTTGTTCCTCGGGCTCAGGTTTTCTTCCTCAGGATCTGGTTTTGTTCCTCGAGCTCTGGTTTTGTTCCTTGGGCACTGGTTTTGCTCCTCGGGCTCTCGTTTTCTTCCTCGGACTCTCGTATTGTTCCTCGGGTTCTGGTTTTGTTCCTTGAGCTCTGGTTTTCTTCTTTGGGCTCTGGTTTTCTTCCTCAGGCTCTGGTTTTGTTGCTCGGGCTCTGGATTTCTTCCTGAGGATCTGGTTTTGTTCCTCGGGCTCTGTTTTTTTTGCTCGGGCTCTGGATTTCTTCCTCGAGCTCTCGTTTTCTTCTTCACGCCCTGGATTTGTTCCTCGGGCTCTGTTTTTGTTCCTCGGGTGCTGGTTGTGTTCCTCGGGCTCTGGTTTTGTTCCTTGAGCTCTGGTTGTGTTCCTTGGGCTCTGGTTTTGTTTCTCGAGCTCTGGTTTTGTTCCTCGGGCTCTGCTTTATTTCCACGGGCTCTGGTTTTGTTCCTCGAGCTCTGGTTTTGTTCCTTGGGCACTGGTTTTCTTCCTCGGACTCTCGTTTTGATCCTCGGGTTCTGGTTTTGTTCCTTGAGCTCTGGTTTTCTTCCTCGGGCTCTGGTTTTCTTCCTTAGGCTCTGTTTTTTTTGCTCGGGCTCTGGATTTCTTCCTCGAGCTCTCGTTTTCTTCTTCACGCCCTGGATTTGTTCCTCGGGCTCTGTTTTTGTTCCTCGGGCTGTGGTTGTGTTCCTCGGGCTCTGGTTTTGTTCCTTGAGCTGTGGTTGTGTTCCTTGGGCTCTGGTTTTGTTCCTTGAGCTCTAGTTTTGTTGTTCGAGCTCTGGTTTTGTTCCCGGAGCTCTGGTTTTCTTTCACGGGCTCTGGTTTTGTTCCTCAGGCTCTGGTTTTATTCCTCAGGCCCTGGTTTTATTCCTCGGCGTTTCGTTTTGTTCCTCAGGCTCTTCTTTATTTCCACGGACTCTGGTTTTGTTCCTCGAGCTCTGTTTTTGTTCCTCGAGGGCTGGTTTTGTCCCTTGGGCTATGGTTTTCTTTTTCGGGCTCTGGCTTGGTTCCTCGGGCCCTGGTTCTTTGCCTCGGGCTCTGGTTTTGTTCCTCGGGCTCTGGTTTTGTTCCTCGGTTTCTGGTTTTGTTCCTCAGGCTCTGGTTATTCCACGGGCTCTGGTTTTCTTCCTATGGCCCTGTTATTTTTTTTCAGGCCGTCCTTTTTGTCCTTGGCCTTGGTTTTTGTTCCTCGGGCTCAGGTTTTCTTCCTCAGGATCTGGTTTTGTTCCTCGAGCTCTGGTTTTGTTCCTTGGGCACTGGTTTTGCTCCTCGGGCTCTCGTTTTCTTCCTCGGACTCTCGTTTTGTTCCTCGGGCTCTGGTTTTCTTCCTCAGGCTCTGTTTTTTTTGCTCGGGCTCTGGATTTCTTCCTCGATCTCTCGTTTTCTTCTTCTCGCCCTGGATTTGTTCCTTGGGCTCTGTTTTTGTTCCTCGGGCGCTGGTTGTGTTCCTCGGGCTCTGGTTTTTTTCCTTGAGCTCTGGTTGTGTTCCTTGGGCTCTGGTTTTGTTCCTTGAGCTCTAGTTTTGTTCTTCGAGCTCTGGTTTTGTTCCTGGCGCTCTGGTTTTCTTTCACGGGCTCTGGTTTTGTTCCTCAGGCTCTGGTTTTATTCCTCAGGCCCTGGTTTTATTCCTCGGGGTTTCGTTTTGTTCCTCGGGTTCTGCTTTATTTCCACGGGCTCTGGTTTTGTTCCTCGAGCTCTGTTTTTGTTCCTCGAGGGCTGGTTTTGTTCCTTGGGCTATGGTTTTCTTTCTCGGGCTCTGGCTTGGTTCCTCGGGCCCTGGTTCTTTGCCTCGGGCTCTGGTTTTGTTCCTCGGGCTCTGGTTTTGTTCCTCGGTTTCTGGTTTTGTTCCTCAGGCTCTGGTTATTCCACGGGCTCTGGTTTTCTTCCTATGGCCCTGTTATTTTTTTTCAGGCCGTCCTTTTTGTCCTTGGCCTTGGTTTTTGTTCCTCGGGCTCAGGTTTTCTTCCTCAGGATCTGGTTTTGTTCCTCGAGCTCTGGTTTTGTTCCTTGGGCACTGGTTTTGCTCCTCGGGCTCTCGTTTTCTTCCTCGGACTCTCGTATTGTTCCTCGGGTTCTGGTTTTGTTCCTTGAGCTCTGGTTTTCTTCTTTGGGCTCTGGTTTTCTTCCTCAGGCTCTGGTTTTGTTGCTCGGGCTCTGGATTTCTTCCTGAGGATCTGGTTTTGTTCCTCGGGCTCTGTTTTTTTTGCTCGGGCTCTGGATTTCTTCCTCGAGCTCTCGTTTTCTTCTTCACGCCCTGGATTTGTTCCTCGGGCTCTGTTTTTGTTCCTCGGGTGCTGGTTGTGTTCCTCGGGCTCTGGTTTTGTTCCTTGAGCTCTGGTTGTGTTCCTTGGGCTCTGGTTTTGTTTCTCGAGCTCTGGTTTTGTTCCTCGGGCTCTGCTTTATTTCCACGGGCTCTGGTTTTGTTCCTCGAGCTCTGGTTTTGTTCCTTGGGCACTGGTTTTCTTCCTCGGACTCTCGTTTTGATCCTCGGGTTCTGGTTTTGTTCCTTGAGCTCTGGTTTTCTTCCTCGGGCTCTGGTTTTCTTCCTTAGGCTCTGTTTTTTTTGCTCGGGCTCTGGATTTCTTCCTCGAGCTCTCGTTTTCTTCTTCACGCCCTGGATTTGTTCCTCGGGCTCTGTTTTTGTTCCTCGGGCTGTGGTTGTGTTCCTCGGGCTCTGGTTTTGTTCCTTGAGCTGTGGTTGTGTTCCTTGGGCTCTGGTTTTGTTCCTTGAGCTCTAGTTTTGTTGTTCGAGCTCTGGTTTTGTTCCCGGAGCTCTGGTTTTCTTTCACGGGCTCTGGTTTTGTTCCTCAGGCTCTGGTTTTATTCCTCAGGCCCTGGTTTTATTCCTCGGCGTTTCGTTTTGTTCCTCAGGCTCTTCTTTATTTCCACGGACTCTGGTTTTGTTCCTCGAGCTCTGTTTTTGTTCCTCGAGGGCTGGTTTTGTCCCTTGGGCTATGGTTTTCTTTTTCGGGCTCTGGCTTGGTTCCTCGGGCCCTGGTTCTTTGCCTCGGGCTCTGGTTTTGTTCCTCGGGCTCTGGTTTTGTTCCTCGGTTTCTGGTTTTGTTCCTCAGGCTCTGGTTATTCCACGGGCTCTGGTTTTCTTCCTATGGCCCTGTTATTTTTTTTCAGGCCGTCCTTTTTGTCCTTGGCCTTGGTTTTTGTTCCTCGGGCTCAGGTTTTCTTCCTCAGGATCTGGTTTTGTTCCTCGAGCTCTGGTTTTGTTCCTTGGGCACTGGTTTTGCTCCTCGGGCTCTCGTTTTCTTCCTCGGACTCTCGTTTTGTTCCTCGGGCTCTGGTTTTCTTCCTCAGGCTCTGTTTTTTTTGCTCGGGCTCTGGATTTCTTCCTCGATCTCTCGTTTTCTTCTTCTCGCCCTGGATTTGTTCCTTGGGCTCTGTTTTTGTTCCTCGGGCGCTGGTTGTGTTCCTCGGGCTCTGGTTTTTTTCCTTGAGCTCTGGTTGTGTTCCTTGGGCTCTGGTTTTGTTCCTTGAGCTCTAGTTTTGTTCTTCGAGCTCTGGTTTTGTTCCTGGCGCTCTGGTTTTCTTTCACGGGCTCTGGTTTTGTTCCTCAGGCTCTGGTTTTATTCCTCAGGCCCTGGTTTTATTCCTCGGGGTTTCGTTTTGTTCCTCGGGTTCTGCTTTATTTCCACGGGCTCTGGTTTTGTTCCTCGAGCTCTGTTTTTGTTCCTCGAGGGCTGGTTTTGTTCCTTGGGCTATGGTTTTCTTTCTCGGGCTCTGGCTTGGTTCCTCGGGCCCTGGTTTTTTGCCTCGGGCTCTGGTTTTGTTCCTCGGGCTCTGGTTTTGTTCCTCGGTTTCTGGTTTTGTTCCTCAGGCTCTGGTTATTCCACGGGCTCTGGTTTTCTTGCTATGGCCCTGTTATTTTTTTTCAGGCCGTCCTTTTTGTCCTTGGCCTTGGTTTTTGTTCCTCGGGCTCAGGTTTTCTTCCTCAGGATCTGGTTTTGTTCCTCGAGCTCTGGTTTTGTTCCTTGGGCACTGGTTTTGCTCCTCGGGCTCTCGTTTTCTTCCTCGGACTCTCGTATTGTTCCTCGGGTTCTGGTTTTGTTCCTTGAGCTCTGGTTTTCTTCTTTGGGCTCTGGTTTTCTTCCTCAGGCTCTGGTTTTGTTGCTCGGGCTCTGGATTTCTTCCTGAGGATCTGGTTTTGTTCCTCGGGCTCTGTTTTTTTTGCTCGGGCTCTGGATTTCTTCCTCGAGCTCTCGTTTTCTTCTTCACGCCCTGGATTTGTTCCTCGGGCTCTGTTTTTGTTCCTCGGGTGCTGGTTGTGTTCCTCGGGCTCTGGTTTTGTTCCTTGAGCTCTGGTTGTGTTCCTTGGGCTCTGGTTTTGTTTCTCGAGCTCTGGTTTTGTTCCTCGGGCTCTGCTTTATTTCCACGGGCTCTGGTTTTGTTCCTCGAGCTCTGGTTTTGTTCCTTGGGCACTGGTTTTCTTCCTCGGACTCTCGTTTTGATCCTCGGGTTCTGGTTTTGTTCCTTGAGCTCTGGTTTTCTTCCTCGGGCTCTGGTTTTCTTCCTTAGGCTCTGTTTTTTTTGCTCGGGCTCTGGATTTCTTCCTCGAGCTCTCGTTTTCTTCTTCATGCCCTGGATTTGTTCCTCGGGCTCTGTTTTTGTTCCTCGGGCTGTGGTTGTGTTCCTCGGGCTCTGGTTTTGTTCCTTGAGCTGTGGTTGTGTTCCTTGGGCTCTGGTTTTGTTCCTTGAGCTCTAGTTTTGTTGTTCGAGCTCTGGTTTTGTTCCCGGAGCTCTGGTTTTCTTTCACGGGCTCTGGTTTTGTTCCTCAGGCTCTGGTTTTATTCCTCAGGCCCTGGTTTTATTCCTCGGCGTTTCGTTTTGTTCCTCAGGCTCTTCTTTATTTCCACGGACTCTGGTTTTGTTCCTCGAGCTCTGTTTTTGTTCCTCGAGGGCTGGTTTTGTCCCTTGGGCTATGGTTTTCTTTTTCGGGCTCTGGCTTGGTTCCTCGGGCCCTGGTTCTTTGCCTCGGGCTCTGGTTTTGTTCCTCGGGCTCTGGTTTTGTTCCTCGGTTTCTGGTTTTGTTCCTCAGGCTCTGGTTATTCCACGGGCTCTGGTTTTCTTCCTATGGCCCTGTTATTTTTTTTCAGGCCGTCCTTTTTGTCCTTGGCCTTGGTTTTTGTTCCTCGGGCTCAGGTTTTCTTCCTCAGGATCTGGTTTTGTTCCTCGAGCTCTGGTTTTGTTCCTTGGGCACTGGTTTTGCTCCTCGGGCTCTCGTTTTCTTCCTCGGACTCTCGTTTTGTTCCTCGGGCTCTGGTTTTCTTCCTCAGGCTCTGTTTTTTTTGCTCGGGCTCTGGATTTCTTCCTCGATCTCTCGTTTTCTTCTTCTCGCCCTGGATTTGTTCCTTGGGCTCTGTTTTTGTTCCTCGGGCGCTGGTTGTGTTCCTCGGGCTCTGGTTTTTTTCCTTGAGCTCTGGTTGTGTTCCTTGGGCTCTGGTTTTGTTCCTTGAGCTCTAGTTTTGTTCTTCGAGCTCTGGTTTTGTTCCTGGCGCTCTGGTTTTCTTTCACGGGCTCTGGTTTTGTTCCTCAGGCTCTGGTTTTATTCCTCAGGCCCTGGTTTTATTCCTCGGGGTTTCGTTTTGTTCCTCGGGTTCTGCTTTATTTCCACGGGCTCTGGTTTTGTTCCTCGAGCTCTGTTTTTGTTCCTCGAGGGCTGGTTTTGTTCCTTGGGCTATGGTTTTCTTTCTCGGGCTCTGGCTTGGTTCCTCGGGCCCTGGTTCTTTGCCTCGGGCTCTGGTTTTGTTCCTCGGGCTCTGGTTTTGTTCCTCGGTTTCTGGTTTTGTTCCTCAGGCTCTGGTTATTCCACGGGCTCTGGTTTTCTTCCTATGGCCCTGTTATTTTTTTTCAGGCCGTCCTTTTTGTCCTTGGCCTTGGTTTTTGTTCCTCGGGCTCAGGTTTTCTTCCTCAGGATCTGGTTTTGTTCCTCGAGCTCTGGTTTTGTTCCTTGGGCACTGGTTTTGCTCCTCGGGCTCTCGTTTTCTTCCTCGGACTCTCGTATTGTTCCTCGGGTTCTGGTTTTGTTCCTTGAGCTCTGGTTTTCTTCTTTGGGCTCTGGTTTTCTTCCTCAGGCTCTGGTTTTGTTGCTCGGGCTCTGGATTTCTTCCTGAGGATCTGGTTTTGTTCCTCGGGCTCTGTTTTTTTTGCTCGGGCTCTGGATTTCTTCCTCGAGCTCTCGTTTTCTTCTTCACGCCCTGGATTTGTTCCTCGGGCTCTGTTTTTGTTCCTCGGGTGCTGGTTGTGTTCCTCGGGCTCTGGTTTTGTTCCTTGAGCTCTGGTTGTGTTCCTTGGGCTCTGGTTTTGTTTCTCGAGCTCTGGTTTTGTTCCTCGGGCTCTGCTTTATTTCCACGGGCTCTGGTTTTGTTCCTCGAGCTCTGGTTTTGTTCCTTGGGCACTGGTTTTCTTCCTCGGACTCTCGTTTTGATCCTCGGGTTCTGGTTTTGTTCCTTGAGCTCTGGTTTTCTTCCTCGGGCTCTGGTTTTCTTCCTTAGGCTCTGTTTTTTTTGCTCGGGCTCTGGATTTCTTCCTCGAGCTCTCGTTTTCTTCTTCACGCCCTGGATTTGTTCCTCGGGCTCTGTTTTTGTTCCTCGGGCTGTGGTTGTGTTCCTCGGGCTCTGGTTTTGTTCCTTGAGCTGTGGTTGTGTTCCTTGGGCTCTGGTTTTGTTCCTTGAGCTCTAGTTTTGTTGTTCGAGCTCTGGTTTTGTTCCCGGAGCTCTGGTTTTCTTTCACGGGCTCTGGTTTTGTTCCTCAGGCTCTGGTTTTATTCCTCAGGCCCTGGTTTTATTCCTCGGCGTTTCGTTTTGTTCCTCAGGCTCTTCTTTATTTCCACGGACTCTGGTTTTGTTCCTCGAGCTCTGTTTTTGTTCCTCGAGGGCTGGTTTTGTCCCTTGGGCTATGGTTTTCTTTTTCGGGCTCTGGCTTGGTTCCTCGGGCCCTGGTTCTTTGCCTCGGGCTCTGGTTTTGTTCCTCGGGCTCTGGTTTTGTTCCTCGGTTTCTGGTTTTGTTCCTCAGGCTCTGGTTATTCCACGGGCTCTGGTTTTCTTCCTATGGCCCTGTTATTTTTTTTCAGGCCGTCCTTTTTGTCCTTGGCCTTGGTTTTTGTTCCTCGGGCTCAGGTTTTCTTCCTCAGGATCTGGTTTTGTTCCTCGAGCTCTGGTTTTGTTCCTTGGGCACTGGTTTTGCTCCTCGGGCTCTCGTTTTCTTCCTCGGACTCTCGTTTTGTTCCTCGGGCTCTGGTTTTCTTCCTCAGGCTCTGTTTTTTTTGCTCGGGCTCTGGATTTCTTCCTCGATCTCTCGTTTTCTTCTTCTCGCCCTGGATTTGTTCCTTGGGCTCTGTTTTTGTTCCTCGGGCGCTGGTTGTGTTCCTCGGGCTCTGGTTTTTTTCCTTGAGCTCTGGTTGTGTTCCTTGGGCTCTGGTTTTGTTCCTTGAGCTCTAGTTTTGTTCTTCGAGCTCTGGTTTTGTTCCTGGCGCTCTGGTTTTCTTTCACGGGCTCTGGTTTTGTTCCTCAGGCTCTGGTTTTATTCCTCAGGCCCTGGTTTTATTCCTCGGGGTTTCGTTTTGTTCCTCGGGTTCTGCTTTATTTCCACGGGCTCTGGTTTTGTTCCTCGAGCTCTGTTTTTGTTCCTCGAGGGCTGGTTTTGTTCCTTGGGCTATGGTTTTCTTTCTCGGGCTCTGGCTTGGTTCCTCGGGCCCTGGTTTTTTGCCTCGGGCTCTGGTTTTGTTCCTCGGGCTCTGGTTTTGTTCCTCGGTTTCTGGTTTTGTTCCTCAGGCTCTGGTTATTCCACGGGCTCTGGTTTTCTTCCTATGGCCCTGTTATTTTTTTTCAGGCCGTCCTTTTTGTCCTTGGCCTTGGTTTTTGTTCCTCGGGCTCAGGTTTTCTTCCTCAGGATCTGGTTTTGTTCCTCGAGCTCTGGTTTTGTTCCTTGGGCACTGGTTTTGCTCCTCGGGCTCTCGTTTTCTTCCTCGGACTCTCGTATTGTTCCTCGGGTTCTGGTTTTGTTCCTTGAGCTCTGGTTTTCTTCTTTGGGCTCTGGTTTTCTTCCTCAGGCTCTGGTTTTGTTGCTCGGGCTCTGGATTTCTTCCTGAGGATCTGGTTTTGTTCCTCGGGCTCTGTTTTTTTTGCTCGGGCTCTGGATTTCTTCCTCGAGCTCTCGTTTTCTTCTTCACGCCCTGGATTTGTTCCTCGGGCTCTGTTTTTGTTCCTCGGGTGCTGGTTGTGTTCCTCGGGCTCTGGTTTTGTTCCTTGAGCTCTGGTTGTGTTCCTTGGGCTCTGGTTTTGTTTCTCGAGCTCTGGTTTTGTTCCTCGGGCTCTGCTTTATTTCCACGGGCTCTGGTTTTGTTCCTCGAGCTCTGGTTTTGTTCCTTGGGCACTGGTTTTCTTCCTCGGACTCTCGTTTTGATCCTCGGGTTCTGGTTTTGTTCCTTGAGCTCTGGTTTTCTTCCTCGGGCTCTGGTTTTCTTCCTTAGGCTCTGTTTTTTTTGCTCGGGCTCTGGATTTCTTCCTCGAGCTCTCGTTTTCTTCTTCACGCCCTGGATTTGTTCCTCGGGCTCTGTTTTTGTTCCTCGGGCTGTGGTTGTGTTCCTCGGGCTCTGGTTTTGTTCCTTGAGCTGTGGTTGTGTTCCTTGGGCTCTGGTTTTGTTCCTTGAGCTCTAGTTTTGTTGTTCGAGCTCTGGTTTTGTTCCCGGAGCTCTGGTTTTCTTTCACGGGCTCTGGTTTTGTTCCTCAGGCTCTGGTTTTATTCCTCAGGCCCTGGTTTTATTCCTCGGCGTTTCGTTTTGTTCCTCAGGCTCTTCTTTATTTCCACGGACTCTGGTTTTGTTCCTCGAGCTCTGTTTTTGTTCCTCGAGGGCTGGTTTTGTCCCTTGGGCTATGGTTTTCTTTTTCGGGCTCTGGCTTGGTTCCTCGGGCCCTGGTTCTTTGCCTCGGGCTCTGGTTTTGTTCCTCGGGCTCTGGTTTTGTTCCTCGGTTTCTGGTTTTGTTCCTCAGGCTCTGGTTATTCCACGGGCTCTGGTTTTCTTCCTATGGCCCTGTTATTTTTTTTCAGGCCGTCCTTTTTGTCCTTGGCCTTGGTTTTTGTTCCTCGGGCTCAGGTTTTCTTCCTCAGGATCTGGTTTTGTTCCTCGAGCTCTGGTTTTGTTCCTTGGGCACTGGTTTTCTTCCTCGGGCTCTCGTTTTCTTCCTCGGACTCTCGTTTTGTTCCTCGGGCTCTGGTTTTCTTCCTCAGGCTCTGTTTTTTTTGCTCGGGCTCTGGATTTCTTCCTCGATCTCTCGTTTTCTTCTTCTCGCCCTGGATTTGTTCCTTGGGCTCTGTTTTTGTTCCTCGGGCGCTGGTTGTGTTCCTCGGGCTCTGGTTTTTTTCCTTGAGCTCTGGTTGTGTTCCTTGGGCTCTGGTTTTGTTCCTTGAGCTCTAGTTTTGTTCTTCGAGCTCTGGTTTTGTTCCTGGCGCTCTGGTTTTCTTTCACGGGCTCTGGTTTTGTTCCTCAGGCTCTGGTTTTATTCCTCAGGCCCTGGTTTTATTCCTCGGGGTTTCGTTTTGTTCCTCGGGTTCTGCTTTATTTCCACGGGCTCTGGTTTTGTTCCTCGAGCTCTGTTTTTGTTCCTCGAGGGCTGGTTTTGTTCCTTGGGCTATGGTTTTCTTTCTCGGGCTCTGGCTTGGTTCCTCGGGCCCTGGTTCTTTGCCTCGGGCTCTGGTTTTGTTCCTCGGGCTCTGGTTTTGTTCCTCGGTTTCTGGTTTTGTTCCTCAGGCTCTGGTTATTCCACGGGCTCTGGTTTTCTTCCTATGGCCCTGTTATTTTTTTTCAGGCCGTCCTTTTTGTCCTTGGCCTTGGTTTTTGTTCCTCGGGCTCAGGTTTTCTTCCTCAGGATCTGGTTTTGTTCCTCGAGCTCTGGTTTTGTTCCTTGGGCACTGGTTTTGCTCCTCGGGCTCTCGTTTTCTTCCTCGGACTCTCGTATTGTTCCTCGGGTTCTGGTTTTGTTCCTTGAGCTCTGGTTTTCTTCTTTGGGCTCTGGTTTTCTTCCTCAGGCTCTGGTTTTGTTGCTCGGGCTCTGGATTTCTTCCTGAGGATCTGGTTTTGTTCCTCGGGCTCTGTTTTTTTTGCTCGGGCTCTGGATTTCTTCCTCGAGCTCTCGTTTTCTTCTTCACGCCCTGGATTTGTTCCTCGGGCTCTGTTTTTGTTCCTCGGGTGCTGGTTGTGTTCCTCGGGCTCTGGTTTTGTTCCTTGAGCTCTGGTTGTGTTCCTTGGGCTCTGGTTTTGTTTCTCGAGCTCTGGTTTTGTTCCTCGGGCTCTGCTTTATTTCCACGGGCTCTGGTTTTGTTCCTCGAGCTCTGGTTTTGTTCCTTGGGCACTGGTTTTCTTCCTCGGACTCTCGTTTTGATCCTCGGGTTCTGGTTTTGTTCCTTGAGCTCTGGTTTTCTTCCTCGGGCTCTGGTTTTCTTCCTTAGGCTCTGTTTTTTTTGCTCGGGCTCTGGATTTCTTCCTCGAGCTCTCGTTTTCTTCTTCACGCCCTGGATTTGTTCCTCGGGCTCTGTTTTTGTTCCTCGGGCTGTGGTTGTGTTCCTCGGGCTCTGGTTTTGTTCCTTGAGCTGTGGTTGTGTTCCTTGGGCTCTGGTTTTGTTCCTTGAGCTCTAGTTTTGTTGTTCGAGCTCTGGTTTTGTTCCCGGAGCTCTGGTTTTCTTTCACGGGCTCTGGTTTTGTTCCTCAGGCTCTGGTTTTATTCCTCAGGCCCTGGTTTTATTCCTCGGCGTTTCGTTTTGTTCCTCAGGCTCTTCTTTATTTCCACGGACTCTGGTTTTGTTCCTCGAGCTCTGTTTTTGTTCCTCGAGGGCTGGTTTTGTCCCTTGGGCTATGGTTTTCTTTTTCGGGCTCTGGCTTGGTTCCTCGGGCCCTGGTTCTTTGCCTCGGGCTCTGGTTTTGTTCCTCGGGCTCTGGTTTTGTTCCTCGGTTTCTGGTTTTGTTCCTCAGGCTCTGGTTATTCCACGGGCTCTGGTTTTCTTCCTATGGCCCTGTTATTTTTTTTCAGGCCGTCCTTTTTGTCCTTGGCCTTGGTTTTTGTTCCTCGGGCTCAGGTTTTCTTCCTCAGGATCTGGTTTTGTTCCTCGAGCTCTGGTTTTGTTCCTTGGGCACTGGTTTTGCTCCTCGGGCTCTCGTTTTCTTCCTCGGACTCTCGTTTTGTTCCTCGGGCTCTGGTTTTCTTCCTCAGGCTCTGTTTTTTTTGCTCGGGCTCTGGATTTCTTCCTCGATCTCTCGTTTTCTTCTTCTCGCCCTGGATTTGTTCCTTGGGCTCTGTTTTTGTTCCTCGGGCGCTGGTTGTGTTCCTCGGGCTCTGGTTTTTTTCCTTGAGCTCTGGTTGTGTTCCTTGGGCTCTGGTTTTGTTCCTTGAGCTCTAGTTTTGTTCTTCGAGCTCTGGTTTTGTTCCTGGCGCTCTGGTTTTCTTTCACGGGCTCTGGTTTTGTTCCTCAGGCTCTGGTTTTATTCCTCAGGCCCTGGTTTTATTCCTCGGGGTTTCGTTTTGTTCCTCGGGTTCTGCTTTATTTCCACGGGCTCTGGTTTTGTTCCTCGAGCTCTGTTTTTGTTCCTCAAGGGCTGGTTTTGTTCCTTGGGCTATGGTTTTCTTTCTCGGGCTCTGGCTTGGTTCCTCGGGCCCTGGTTTTTTGCCTCGGGCTCTGGTTTTGTTCCTCGGGCTCTGGTTTTGTTCCTCGGTTTCTGGTTTTGTTCCTCAGGCTCTGGTTATTCCACGGGCTCTGGTTTTCTTCCTATGGCCCTGTTATTTTTTTTCAGGCCGTCCTTTTTGTCCTTGGCCTTGGTTTTTGTTCCTCGGGCTCAGGTTTTCTTCCTCAGGATCTGGTTTTGTTCCTCGAGCTCTGGTTTTGTTCCTTGGGCACTGGTTTTGCTCCTCGGGCTCTCGTTTTCTTCCTCGGACTCTCGTATTGTTCCTCGGGTTCTGGTTTTGTTCCTTGAGCTCTGGTTTTCTTCTTTGGGCTCTGGTTTTCTTCCTCAGGCTCTGGTTTTGTTGCTCGGGCTCTGGATTTCTTCCTGAGGATCTGGTTTTGTTCCTCGGGCTCTGTTTTTTTTGCTCGGGCTCTGGATTTCTTCCTCGAGCTCTCGTTTTCTTCTTCACGCCCTGGATTTGTTCCTCGGGCTCTGTTTTTGTTCCTCGGGTGCTGGTTGTGTTCCTCGGGCTCTGGTTTTGTTCCTTGAGCTCTGGTTTTCTTCTTTGGGCTCTGGTTTTCTTCCTCAGGCTCTGGTTTTGTTGCTCGGGCTCTGGATTTCTTCCTGAGGATCTGGTTTTGTTCCTCGGGCTCTGTTTTTTTTGCTCGGGCTCTGGATTTCTTCCTCGAGCTCTCGTTTTCTTCTTCACGCCCTGGATTTGTTCCTCGGGCTCTGTTTTTGTTCCTCGGGTGCTGGTTGTGTTCCTCGGGCTCTGGTTTTGTTCCTTGAGCTCTGGTTGTGTTCCTTGGGCTCTGGTTTTGTTTCTCGAGCTCTGGTTTTGTTCCTCGGGCTCTGCTTTATTTCCACGGGCTCTGGTTTTGTTCCTCGAGCTCTGGTTTTGTTCCTTGGGCACTGGTTTTCTTCCTCGGGCTCTCGTTTTCTTCCTCGGACTCTCGTTTTGATCCTCAGGTTCTGGTTTTGTTCCTTGAGCTCTGGTTTTCTTCCTCGGGCTCTGGTTTTCTTCCTTAGGCTCTGTTTTTTTTGCTCGGGCTCTGGATTTCTTCCTCGAGCTCTCGTTTTCTTCTTCACACCCTGGATTTGTTCCTCGGGCTCTGTTTTTGTTCCTCGGGCTGTGGTTGTGTTCCTCGGGCTCTGGTTTTGTTCCTTGAGCTGTGGTTGTGTTCCTTGGGCTCTGGTTTTGTTCCTTGAGCTCTAGTTTTGTTGTTCGAGCTCTGGTTTTGTTCCCGGAGCTCTGGTTTTCTTTCACGGGCTCTGGCTTTGTTCCTCAGGCTCTGGTTTTATTCCTCAGGCCCTGGTTTTATTCCTCGGCGTTTCGTTTTGTTCCTCAGGCTCTTCTTTATTTCCACGGACTCTGGTTTTGTTCCTCGAGCTCTGTTTTTGTTCCTCGAGGGCTGGTTTTGTCCCTTGGGTTATGGTTTTCTTTTTCGGGCTCTGGCTTGGTTCCTCGGGCCCTGGTTCTTTGCCTCGGGCTCTGGTTTTGTTCCTCGGGCTCTGGTTTTGTTCCTCGGTTTCTGGTTTTGTTCCTCAGGCTCTGGTTATTCCACGGGCTCTGGTTTTCTTCCTATGGCCCTGTTATTTTTTTTCAGGCCGTCCTTTTTGTCCTTGGCCTTGGTTTTTGTTCCTCGGGCTCAGGTTTTCTTCCTCAGGATCTGGTTTTGTTCCTCGAGCTCTGGTTTTGTTCCTTGGGCACTGGTTTTGCTCCTCGGGCTCTCGTTTTCTTCCTCGGACTCTCGTTTTGTTCCTCGGGCTCTGGTTTTCTTCCTCAGGCTCTGTTTTTTTTGCTCGGGCTCTGGATTTCTTCCTCGATCTCTCGTTTTCTTCTTCTCGCCCTGGATTTGTTCCTTGGGCTCTGTTTTTGTTCCTCGGGCGCTGGTTGTGTTCCTCGGGCTCTGGTTTTTTTCCTTGAGCTCTGGTTGTGTTCCTTGGGCTCTGGTTTTGTTCCTTGAGCTCTAGTTTTGTTCTTCGAGCTCTGGTTTTGTTCCTGGCGCTCTGGTTTTCTTTCACGGGCTCTGGTTTTGTTCCTCAGGCTCTGGTTTTATTCCTCAGGCCCTGGTTTTATTCCTCGGGGTTTCGTTTTGTTCCTCGGGTTCTGCTTTATTTCCACGGGCTCTGGTTTTGTTCCTCGAGCTCTGTTTTTGTTCCTCGAGGGCTGGTTTTGTTCCTTGGGCTATGGTTTTCTTTCTCGGGCTCTGGCTTGGTTCCTCGGGCCCTGGTTTTTTGCCTCGGGCTCTGGTTTTGTTCCTCGGGCTCTGGTTTTGTTCCTCGGTTTCTGGTTTTGTTCCTCAGGCTCTGGTTATTCCACGGGCTCTGGTTTTCTTCCTATGGCCCTGTTATTTTTTTTCAGGCCGTCCTTTTTGTCCTTGGCCTTGGTTTTTGTTCCTCGGGCTCAGGTTTTCTTCCTCAGGATCTGGTTTTGTTCCTCGAGCTCTGGTTTTGTTCCTTGGGCACTGGTTTTGCTCCTCGGGCTCTCGTTTTCTTCCTCGGACTCTCGTATTGTTCCTCGGGTTCTGGTTTTGTTCCTTGAGCTCTGGTTTTCTTCTTTGGGCTCTGGTTTTCTTCCTCAGGCTCTGGTTTTGTTGCTCGGGCTCTGGATTTCTTCCTGAGGATCTGGTTTTGTTCCTCGGGCTCTGTTTTTTTTGCTCGGGCTCTGGATTTCTTCCTCGAGCTCTCGTTTTCTTCTTCACGCCCTGGATTTGTTCCTCGGGCTCTGTTTTTGTTCCTCGGGTGCTGGTTGTGTTCCTCGGGCTCTGGTTTTGTTCCTTGAGCTCTGGTTGTGTTCCTTGGGCTCTGGTTTTGTTTCTCGAGCTCTGGTTTTGTTCCTCGGGCTCTGCTTTATTTCCACGGGCTCTGGTTTTGTTCCTCGAGCTCTGGTTTTGTTCCTTGGGCACTGGTTTTCTTCCTCGGGCTCTCGTTTTCTTCCTCGGACTCTCGTTTTGATCCTCGGGTTCTGGTTTTGTTCCTTGAGCTCTGGTTTTCTTCCTCGGGCTCTGGTTTTCTTCCTTAGGCTCTGTTTTTTTTGCTCGGGCTCTGGATTTCTTCCTCGAGCTCTCGTTTTCTTCTTCACACCCTGGATTTGTTCCTCGGGCTCTGTTTTTGTTCCTCGGGCTGTGGTTGTGTTCCTCGGGCTCTGGTTTTGTTCCTTGAGCTGTGGTTGTGTTCCTTGGGCTCTGGTTTTGTTCCTTGAGCTCTAGTTTTGTTGTTCGAGCTCTGGTTTTGTTCCCGGAGCTCTGGTTTTCTTTCACGGGCTCTGGCTTTGTTCCTCAGGCTCTGGTTTTATTCCTCAGGCCCTGGTTTTATTCCTCGGCGTTTCGTTTTGTTCCTCAGGCTCTTCTTTATTTCCACGGACTCTGGTTTTGTTCCTCGAGCTCTGTTTTTGTTCCTCGAGGGCTGGTTTTGTCCCTTGGGTTATGGTTTTCTTTTTCGGGCTCTGGCTTGGTTCCTCGGGCCCTGGTTCTTTGCCTCGGGCTCTGGTTTTGTTCCTCGGGCTCTGGTTTTGTTCCTCGGTTTCTGGTTTTGTTCCTCAGGCTCTGGTTATTCCACGGGCTCTGGTTTTCTTCCTATGGCCCTGTTATTTTTTTTCAGGCCGTCCTTTTTGTCCTTGGCCTTGGTTTTTGTTCCTCGGGCTCAGGTTTTCTTCCTCAGGATCTGGTTTTGTTCCTCGAGCTCTGGTTTTGTTCCTTGGGCACTGGTTTTGCTCCTCGGGCTCTCGTTTTCTTCCTCGGACTCTCGTTTTGTTCCTCGGGCTCTGGTTTTCTTCCTCAGGCTCTGTTTTTTTTGCTCGGGCTCTGGATTTCTTCCTCGATCTCTCGTTTTCTTCTTCTCGCCCTGGATTTGTTCCTTGGGCTCTGTTTTTGTTCCTCGGGCGCTGGTTGTGTTCCTCGGGCTCTGGTTTTTTTCCTTGAGCTCTGGTTGTGTTCCTTGGGCTCTGGTTTTGTTCCTTGAGCTCTAGTTTTGTTCTTCGAGCTCTGGTTTTGTTCCTGGCGCTCTGGTTTTCTTTCACGGGCTCTGGTTTTGTTCCTCAGGCTCTGGTTTTATTCCTCAGGCCCTGGTTTTATTCCTCGGGGTTTCGTTTTGTTCCTCGGGTTCTGCTTTATTTCCACGGGCTCTGGTTTTGTTCCTCGAGCTCTGTTTTTGTTCCTCGAGGGCTGGTTTTGTTCCTTGGGCTATGGTTTTCTTTCTCGGGCTCTGGCTTGGTTCCTCGGGCCCTGGTTTTTTGCCTCGGGCTCTGGTTTTGTTCCTCGGGCTCTGGTTTTGTTCCTCGGTTTCTGGTTTTGTTCCTCAGGCTCTGGTTATTCCACGGGCTCTGGTTTTCTTCCTATGGCCCTGTTATTTTTTTTCAGGCCGTCCTTTTTCTCCTTGGCCTTGGTTTTTGTTCCTCGGGCTCAGGTTTTCTTCCTCAGGATCTGGTTTTGTTCCTCGAGCTCTGGTTTTGTTCCTTGGGCACTGGTTTTGCTCCTCGGGCTCTCGTTTTCTTCCTCGGACTCTCGTATTGTTCCTCGGGTTCTGGTTTTGTTCCTTGAGCTCTGGTTTTCTTCTTTGGGCTCTGGTTTTCTTCCTCAGGCTCTGGTTTTGTTGCTCGGGCTCTGGATTTCTTCCTGAGGATCTGGTTTTGTTCCTCGGGCTCTGTTTTTTTTGCTCGGGCTCTGGATTTCTTCCTCGAGCTCTCGTTTTCTTCTTCACGCCCTGGATTTGTTCCTCGGGCTCTGTTTTTGTTCCTCGGGTGCTGGTTGTGTTCCTCGGGCTCTGGTTTTGTTCCTTGAGCTCTGGTTGTGTTCCTTGGGCTCTGGTTTTGTTTCTCGAGCTCTGGTTTTGTTCCTCGGGCTCTGCTTTATTTCCACGGGCTCTGGTTTTGTTCCTCGAGCTCTGGTTTTGTTCCTTGGGCACTGGTTTTCTTCCTCGGGCTCTCGTTTTCTTCCTCGGACTCTCGTTTTGATCCTCGGGTTCTGGTTTTGTTCCTTGAGCTCTGGTTTTCTTCCTCGGGCTCTGGTTTTCTTCCTTAGGCTCTGTTTTTTTTGCTCGGGCTCTGGATTTCTTCCTCGAGCTCTCGTTTTCTTCTTCACGCCCTGGATTTGTTCCTCGGGCTCTGTTTTTGTTCCTCGGGCTGTGGTTGTGTTCCTCGGGCTCTGGTTTTGTTCCTTGAGCTGTGGTTGTGTTCCTTGGGCTCTGGTTTTGTTCCTTGAGCTCTAGTTTTGTTGTTCGAGCTCTGGTTTTGTTCCCGGAGCTCTGGTTTTCTTTCACGGGCTCTGGTTTTGTTCCTCAGGCTCTGGTTTTATTCCTCAGGCCCTGGTTTTATTCCTCGGCGTTTCGTTTTGTTCCTCAGGCTCTTCTTTATTTCCACGGACTCTGGTTTTGTTCCTCGAGCTCTGTTTTTGTTCCTCGAGGGCTGGTTTTGTCCCTTGGGCTATGGTTTTCTTTTTCGGGCTCTGGCTTGGTTCCTCGGGCCCTGGTTCTTTGCCTCGGGCTCTGGTTTTGTTCCTCGGGCTCTGGTTTTGTTCCTCAGTTTCTGGTTTGGTTCCTCGGGCCCTGGTTTTATTCCACGGGCTCTGGTTTTCTTGCTATGGCCCTGTTTTTGTTTTTCAGGCCGTCCTTTTTGTCCTTGGCCTTGGTTTTTGTTCCTCGGGCTCTGGTTTTCTTCCTCAGGATCTGGTTTTGTTCCTCGAGCTCTGGTTTTGTTCCTTGGGTACTGGTTTTCTTCCTCGGGCTCTCGTTTTCTTCCTCGGACTCTCGTTTTGTTCCTCGGGCTCTGGTTTTCTTCCTCAGGCTCTGTTTTTTTTGCTCGGGCTCTGGATTTCTTCCTCGATCTCTCGTTTTCTTCTTCTCGCCCTGGATTTGTTCCTTGGGCTCTGTTTTTGTTCCTCGGGCGCTGGTTGTGTTCCTCGGGCTCTGGTTTTTTTCCTTGAGCTCTGGTTGTGTTCCTTGGGCTCTGGTTTTGTTCCTTGAGCTCTAGTTTTGTTCTTCGAGCTCTGGTTTTGTTCCTGGCGCTCTGGTTTTCTTTCACGGGCTCTGGTTTTGTTCCTCAGGCTCTGGTTTTATTCCTCAGGCCCTGGTTTTATTCCTCGGGGTTTCGTTTTGTTCCTCGGGTTCTGCTTTATTTCCACGGGCTCTGGTTTTGTTCCTCGAGCTCTGTTTTTGTTCCTCGAGGGCTGGTTTTGTTCCTTGGGCTATGGTTTTCTTTCTCGGGCTCTGGCTTGGTTCCTCGGGCCCTGTTTTTTTGCCTCGGGCTCTGGTTTTGTTCCTCGGGCTCTGGTTTTGTTCCTCGGTTTCTGGTTTTGTTCCTCAGGCTCTGGTTATTCCACGGGCTCTGGTTTTCTTCCTATGGCCCTGTTATTTTTTTTCAGGCCGTCCTTTTTCTCCTTGGCCTTGGTTTTTGTTCCTCGGGCTCAGGTTTTCTTCCTCAGGATCTGGTTTTGTTCCTCGAGCTCTGGTTTTGTTCCTTGGGCACTGGTTTTGCTCCTCGGGCTCTCGTTTTCTTCCCCGGACTCTCGTATTGTTCCTCGGGTTCTGGTTTTGTTCCTTGAGCTCTGGTTTTCTTCTTTGGGCTCTGGTTTTCTTCCTCAGGCTCTGGTTTTGTTGCTCGGGCTCTGGATTTCTTCCTGAGGATCTGGTTTTGTTCCTTGGGCTCTGTTTTTTTTGCTCGGGCTCTGGATTTCTTCCTCGAGCTCTCGTTTTCTTCTTCACGCCCTGGATTTGTTCCTCGGGCTCTGTTTTTGTTCCTCGGGTGCTGGTTGTGTTCCTCGGGCTCTGGTTTTGTTCCTTGAGCTCTGGTTGTGTTCCTTGGGCTCTGGTTTTGTTTCTCGAGCTCTGGTTTTGTTCCTCGGGCTCTGCTTTATTTCCACGGGCTCTGGTTTTGTTCCTCGAGCTCTGGTTTTGTTCCTTGGGCACTGGTTTTCTTCCTCGGGCTCTCGTTTTCTTCCTCGGACTCTCGTTTTGATCCTCGGGTTCTGGTTTTGTTCCTTGAGCTCTGGTTTTCTTCCTCGGGCTCTGGTTTTCTTCCTTAGGCTCTGTTTTTTTTGCTCGGGCTCTGGATTTCTTCCTCGAGCTCTCGTTTTCTTCTTCACGCCCTGGATTTGTTCCTCGGGCTCTGTTTTTGTTCCTCGGGCTGTGGTTGTGTTCCTCGGGCTCTGGTTTTGTTCCTTGAGCTGTGGTTGTGTTCCTTGGGCTCTGGTTTTGTTCCTTGAGCTCTAGTTTTGTTGTTCGAGCTCTGGTTTTGTTCCCGGAGCTCTGGTTTTCTTTCACGGGCTCTGGTTTTGTTCCTCAGGCTCTGGTTTTATTCCTCAGGCCCTGGTTTTATTCCTCGGCGTTTCGTTTTGTTCCTCAGGCTCTTCTTTATTTCCACGGACTCTGGTTTTGTTCCTCGAGCTCTGTTTTTGTTCCTCGAGGGCTGGTTTTGTCCCTTGGGCTATGGTTTTCTTTTTCGGGCTCTGGCTTGGTTCCTCGGGCCCTGGTTCTTTGCCTCGGGCTCTGGTTTTGTTCCTCGGGCTCTGGTTTTGTTCCTCAGTTTCTGGTTTGGTTCCTCGGGCCCTGGTTTTATTCCACGGGCTCTGGTTTTCTTGCTATGGCCCTGTTTTTGTTTTTCAGGCCGTCCTTTTTGTCCTTGGCCTTGGTTTTTGTTCCTCGGGCTCTGGTTTTCTTCCTCAGGATCTGGTTTTGTTCCTCGAGCTCTGGTTTTGTTCCTTGGGTACTGGTTTTCTTCCTCGGGCTCTCGTTTTCTTCCTCGGACTCTCGTTTTGTTCCTCGGGCTCTGGTTTTCTTCCTCAGGCTCTGTTTTTTTTGCTCGGGCTCTGGATTTCTTCCTCGATCTCTCGTTTTCTTCTTCTCGCCCTGGATTTGTTCCTTGGGCTCTGTTTTTGTTCCTCGGGCGCTGGTTGTGTTCCTCGGGCTCTGGTTTTTTTCCTTGAGCTCTGGTTGTGTTCCTTGGGCTCTGGTTTTGTTCCTTGAGCTCTAGTTTTGTTCTTCGAGCTCTGGTTTTGTTCCTGGCGCTCTGGTTTTCTTTCACGGGCTCTGGTTTTGTTCCTCAGGCTCTGGTTTTATTCCTCAGGCCCTGGTTTTATTCCTCGGGGTTTCGTTTTGTTCCTCGGGTTCTGCTTTATTTCCACGGGCTCTGGTTTTGTTCCTCGAGCTCTGTTTTTGTTCCTCGAGGGCTGGTTTTGTTCCTTGGGCTATGGTTTTCTTTCTCGGGCTCTGGCTTGGTTCCTCGGGCCCTGTTTTTTTGCCTCGGGCTCTGGTTTTGTTCCTCGGGCTCTGGTTTTGTTCCTCGGTTTCTGGTTTTGTTCCTCAGGCTCTGGTTATTCCACGGGCTCTGGTTTTCTTCCTATGGCCCTGTTATTTTTTTTCAGGCCGTCCTTTTTGTCCTTGGCCTTGGTTTTTGTTCCTCGGGCTCAGGTTTTCTTCCTCAGGATCTGGTTTTGTTCCTCGAGCTCTGGTTTTGTTCCTTGGGCACTGGTTTTGCTCCTCGGGCTCTCGTTTTCTTCCTCGGACTCTCGTATTGTTCCTCGGGTTCTGGTTTTGTTCCTTGAGCTCTGGTTTTCTTCTTTGGGCTCTGGTTTTCTTCCTCAGGCTCTGGTTTTGTTGCTCGGGCTCTGGATTTCTTCCTGAGGATCTGGTTTTGTTCCTCGGGCTCTGTTTTTTTTGCTCGGGCTCTGGATTTCTTCCTCGAGCTCTCGTTTTCTTCTTCACGCCCTGGATTTGTTCCTCGGGCTCTGTTTTTGTTCCTCGGGTGCTGGTTGTGTTCCTCGGGCTCTGGTTTTGTTCCTTGAGCTCTGGTTGTGTTCCTTGGGCTCTGGTTTTGTTTCTCGAGCTCTGGTTTTGTTCCTCGGGCTCTGCTTTATTTCCACGGGCTCTGGTTTTGTTCCTCGAGCTCTGGTTTTGTTCCTTGGGCACTGGTTTTCTTCCTCGGGCTCTCGTTTTCTTCCTCGGACTCTCGTTTTGATCCTCGGGTTCTGGTTTTGTTCCTTGAGCTCTGGTTTTCTTCCTCGGGCTCTGGTTTTCTTCCTTAGGCTCTGTTTTTTTTGCTCGGGCTCTGGATTTCTTCCTCGAGCTCTCGTTTTCTTCTTCACGCCCTGGATTTGTTCCTCGGGCTCTGTTTTTGTTCCTCGGGCTGTGGTTGTGTTCCTCGGGCTCTGGTTTTGTTCCTTGAGCTGTGGTTGTGTTCCTTGGGCTCTGGTTTTGTTCCTTGAGCTCTAGTTTTGTTGTTCGAGCTCTGGTTTTGTTCCCGGAGCTCTGGTTTTCTTTCACGGGCTCTGGTTTTGTTCCTCAGGCTCTGGTTTTATTCCTCAGGCCCTGGTTTTATTCCTCGGCGTTTCGTTTTGTTCCTCAGGCTCTTCTTTATTTCCACGGACTCTGGTTTTGTTCCTCGAGCTCTGTTTTTGTTCCTCGAGGGCTGGTTTTGTCCCTTGGGCTATGGTTTTCTTTTTCGGGCTCTGGCTTGGTTCCTCGGGCCCTGGTTCTTTGCCTCGGGCTCTGGTTTTGTTCCTCGGGCTCTGGTTTTGTTCCTCGGTTTCTGGTTTTGTTCCTCAGGCTCTGGTTATTCCACGGGCTCTGGTTTTCTTCCTATGGCCCTGTTATTTTTTTTCAGGCCGTCCTTTTTGTCCTTGGCCTTGGTTTTTGTTCCTCGGGCTCAGGTTTTCTTCCTCAGGATCTGGTTTTGTTCCTCGAGCTCTGGTTTTGTTCCTTGGGCACTGGTTTTGCTCCTCGGGCTCTCGTTTTCTTCCTCGGACTCTCGTATTGTTCCTCGGGTTCTGGTTTTGTTCCTTGAGCTCTGGTTTTCTTCTTTGGGCTCTGGTTTTCTTCCTCAGGCTCTGGTTTTGTTGCTCGGGCTCTGGATTTCTTCCTGAGGATCTGGTTTTGTTCCTCGGGCTCTGTTTTTTTTGCTCGGGCTCTGGATTTCTTCCTCGAGCTCTCGTTTTCTTCTTCACGCCCTGGATTTGTTCCTCGGGCTCTGTTTTTGTTCCTCGGGTGCTGGTTGTGTTCCTCGGGCTCTGGTTTTGTTCCTTGAGCTCTGGTTGTGTTCCTTGGGCTCTGGTTTTGTTTCTCGAGCTCTGGTTTTGTTCCTCGGGCTCTGCTTTATTTCCACGGGCTCTGGTTTTGTTCCTCGAGCTCTGGTTTTGTTCCTTGGGCACTGGTTTTCTTCCTCGGACTCTCGTTTTGATCCTCGGGTTCTGGTTTTGTTCCTTGAGCTCTGGTTTTCTTCCTCGGGCTCTGGTTTTCTTCCTTAGGCTCTGTTTTTTTTGCTCGGGCTCTGGATTTCTTCCTCGAGCTCTCGTTTTCTTCTTCACGCCCTGGATTTGTTCCTCGGGCTCTGTTTTTGTTCCTCGGGCTGTGGTTGTGTTCCTCGGGCTCTGGTTTTGTTCCTTGAGCTGTGGTTGTGTTCCTTGGGCTCTGGTTTTGTTCCTTGAGCTCTAGTTTTGTTGTTCGAGCTCTGGTTTTGTTCCCGGAGCTCTGGTTTTCTTTCACGGGCTCTGGTTTTGTTCCTCAGGCTCTGGTTTTATTCCTCAGGCCCTGGTTTTATTCCTCGGCGTTTCGTTTTGTTCCTCAGGCTCTTCTTTATTTCCACGGACTCTGGTTTTGTTCCTCGAGCTCTGTTTTTGTTCCTCGAGGGCTGGTTTTGTCCCTTGGGCTATGGTTTTCTTTTTCGGGCTCTGGCTTGGTTCCTCGGGCCCTGGTTCTTTGCCTCGGGCTCTGGTTTTGTTCCTCGGGCTCTGGTTTTGTTCCTCGGTTTCTGGTTTTGTTCCTCAGGCTCTGGTTATTCCACGGGCTCTGGTTTTCTTCCTATGGCCCTGTTATTTTTTTTCAGGCCGTCCTTTTTGTCCTTGGTCTTGGTTTTTGTTCCTCGGGCTCAGGTTTTCTTCCTCAGGATCTGGTTTTGTTCCTCGAGCTCTGGTTTTGTTCCTTGGGCACTGGTTTTCTTCCTCGGGCTCTCGTTTTCTTCCTCGGACTCTCGTTTTGTTCCTCGGGCTCTGGTTTTCTTCCTCAGGCTCTGTTTTTTTTGCTCGGGCTCTGGATTTCTTCCTCGATCTCTCGTTTTCTTCTTCTCGCCCTGGATTTGTTCCTTGGGCTCTGTTTTTGTTCCTCGGGCGCTGGTTGTGTTCCTCGGGCTCTGGTTTTTTTCCTTGAGCTCTGGTTGTGTTCCTTGGGCTCTGGTTTTGTTCCTTGAGCTCTAGTTTTGTTCTTCGAGCTCTGGTTTTGTTCCTGGCGCTCTGGTTTTCTTTCACGGGCTCTGGTTTTGTTCCTCAGGCTCTGGTTTTATTCCTCAGGCCCTGGTTTTATTCCTCGGGGTTTCGTTTTGTTCCTCGGGTTCTGCTTTATTTCCACGGGCTCTGGTTTTGTTCCTCGAGCTCTGTTTTTGTTCCTCGAGGGCTGGTTTTGTTCCTTGGGCTATGGTTTTCTTTCTCGGGCTCTGGCTTGGTTCCTCGGGCCCTGGTTCTTTGCCTCGGGCTCTGGTTTTGTTCCTCGGGCTCTGGTTTTGTTCCTCGGTTTCTGGTTTTGTTCCTCAGGCTCTGGTTATTCCACGGGCTCTGGTTTTCTTCCTATGGCCCTGTTATTTTTTTTCAGGCCGTCCTTTTTGTCCTTGGCCTTGGTTTTTGTTCCTCGGGCTCAGGTTTTCTTCCTCAGGATCTGGTTTTGTTCCTCGAGCTCTGGTTTTGTTCCTTGGGCACTGGTTTTGCTCCTCGGGCTCTCGTTTTCTTCCTCGGACTCTCGTATTGTTCCTCGGGTTCTGGTTTTGTTCCTTGAGCTCTGGTTTTCTTCTTTGGGCTCTGGTTTTCTTCCTCAGGCTCTGGTTTTGTTGCTCGGGCTCTGGATTTCTTCCTGAGGATCTGGTTTTGTTCCTCGGGCTCTGTTTTTTTTGCTCGGGCTCTGGATTTCTTCCTCGAGCTCTCGTTTTCTTCTTCACGCCCTGGATTTGTTCCTCGGGCTCTGTTTTTGTTCCTCGGGTGCTGGTTGTGTTCCTCGGGCTCTGGTTTTGTTCCTTGAGCTCTGGTTGTGTTCCTTGGGCTCTGGTTTTGTTTCTCGAGCTCTGGTTTTGTTCCTCGGGCTCTGCTTTATTTCCACGGGCTCTGGTTTTGTTCCTCGAGCTCTGGTTTTGTTCCTTGGGCACTGGTTTTCTTCCTCGGGCTCTCGTTTTCTTCCTCGGACTCTCGTTTTGATCCTCGGGTTCTGGTTTTGTTCCTTGAGCTCTGGTTTTCTTCCTCGGGCTCTGGTTTTCTTCCTTAGGCTCTGTTTTTTTTGCTCGGGCTCTGGATTTCTTCCTCGAGCTCTCGTTTTCTTCTTCACGCCCTGGATTTGTTCCTCGGGCTCTGTTTTTGTTCCTCGGGCTGTGGTTGTGTTCCTCGGGCTCTGGTTTTGTTCCTTGAGCTGTGGTTGTGTTCCTTGGGCTCTGGTTTTGTTCCTTGAGCTCTAGTTTTGTTGTTCGAGCTCTGGTTTTGTTCCCGGAGCTCTGGTTTTCTTTCACGGGCTCTGGTTTTGTTCCTCAGGCTCTGGTTTTATTCCTCAGGCCCTGGTTTTATTCCTCGGCGTTTCGTTTTGTTCCTCAGGCTCTTCTTTATTTCCACGGACTCTGGTTTTGTTCCTCGAGCTCTGTTTTTGTTCCTCGAGGGCTGGTTTTGTCCCTTGGGCTATGGTTTTCTTTTTCGGGCTCTGGCTTGGTTCCTCGGGCCCTGGTTCTTTGCCTCGGGCTCTGGTTTTCTTCCTCGGGCTCTGGTTTTGTTCCTCAGTTTCTCGTTTGGTTCCTCGGGCCCTGGTTTTATTCCACGGGCTCTGGTTTTCTTGCTATGGCCCTGTTTTTGTTTTTCAGGCCGTCCTTTTTGTCCTTGGCCTTGGTTTTTGTTCCTCGGGCTCTGGTTTTCTTCCTCAGGATCTGGTTTTGTTCCTCGAGCTCTGGTTTTGTTCCTTGGGTACTGGTTTTCTTCCTCGGGCTCTCGTTTTCTTCCTCGGACTCTCGTTTTGTTCCTCGGGCTCTGGTTTTCTTCCTCAGGCTCTGTTTTTTTTGCTCGGGCTCTGGATTTCTTCCTCGATCTCTCGTTTTCTTCTTCTCGCCCTGGATTTGTTCCTTGGGCTCTGTTTTTGTTCCTCGGGCGCTGGTTGTGTTCCTCGGGCTCTGGTTTTTTTCCTTGAGCTCTGGTTGTGTTCCTTGGGCTCTGGTTTTGTTCCTTGAGCTCTAGTTTTGTTCTTCGAGCTCTGGTTTTGTTCCTGGCGCTCTGGTTTTCTTTCACGGGCTCTGGTTTTGTTCCTCAGGCTCTGGTTTTATTCCTCAGGCCCTGGTTTTATTCCTCGGGGTTTCGTTTTGTTCCTCGGGTTCTGCTTTATTTCCACGGGCTCTGGTTTTGTTCCTCGAGCTCTGTTTTTGTTCCTCGAGGGCTGGTTTTGTTCCTTGGGCTATGGTTTTCTTTCTCGGGCTCTGGCTTGGTTCCTCGGGCCCTGGTTTTTTGCCTCGGGCTCTGGTTTTGTTCCTCGGTCTCTGGTTTTGTTCCTCGGTTTCTGGTTTTGTTCCTCAGGCTCTGGTTATTCCACGGGCTCTGGTTTTCTTCCTATGGCCCTGTTATTTTTTTTCAGGCCGTCCTTTTTGTCCTTGGCCTTGGTTTTTGTTCCTCGGGCTCAGGTTTTCTTCCTCAGGATCTGGTTTTGTTCCTCGAGCTCTGGTTTTGTTCCTTGGGCACTGGTTTTGCTCCTCGGGCTCTCGTTTTCTTCCTCGGACTCTCGTATTGTTCCTCGGGTTCTGGTTTTGTTCCTTGAGCTCTGGTTTTCTTCTTTGGGCTCTGGTTTTCTTCCTCAGGCTCTGGTTTTGTTGCTCGGGCTCTGGATTTCTTCCTGAGGATCTGGTTTTGTTCCTCGGGCTCTGTTTTTTTTGCTCGGGCTCTGGATTTCTTCCTCGAGCTCTCGTTTTCTTCTTCACGCCCTGGATTTGTTCCTCGGGCTCTGTTTTTGTTCCTCGGGTGCTGGTTGTGTTCCTCGGGCTCTGGTTTTGTTCCTTGAGCTCTGGTTGTGTTCCTTGGGCTCTGGTTTTGTTTCTCGAGCTCTGGTTTTGTTCCTCGGGCTCTGCTTTATTTCCACGGGCTCTGGTTTTGTTCCTCGAGCTCTGGTTTTGTTCCTTGGGCACTGGTTTTCTTCCTCGGGCTCTCGTTTTCTTCCTCGGACTCTCGTTTTGATCCTCGGGTTCTGGTTTTGTTCCTTGAGCTCTGGTTTTCTTCCTCGGGCTCTGGTTTTCTTCCTTAGGCTCTGTTTTTTTTGCTCGGGCTCTGGATTTCTTCCTCGAGCTCTCGTTTTCTTCTTCACGCCCTGGATTTGTTCCTCGGGCTCTGTTTTTGTTCCTCGGGCTGTGGTTGTGTTCCTCGGGCTCTGGTTTTGTTCCTTGAGCTGTGGTTGTGTTCCTTGGGCTCTGGTTTTGTTCCTTGAGCTCTAGTTTTGTTGTTCGAGCTCTGGTTTTGTTCCCGGAGCTCTGGTTTTCTTTCACGGGCTCTGGTTTTGTTCCTCAGGCTCTGGTTTTATTCCTCAGGCCCTGGTTTTATTCCTCGGCGTTTCGTTTTGTTCCTCAGGCTCTTCTTTATTTCCACGGACTCTGGTTTTGTTCCTCGAGCTCTGTTTTTGTTCCTCGAGGGCTGGTTTTGTCCCTTGGGCTATGGTTTTCTTTTTCGGGCTCTGGCTTGGTTCCTCGGGCCCTGGTTCTTTGCCTCGGGCTCTGGTTTTGTTCCTCGGGCTCTGGTTTTGTTCCTCAGTTTCTCGTTTGGTTCCTCGGGCCCTGGTTTTATTCCACGGGCTCTGGTTTTCTTGCTATGGCCCTGTTTTTGTTTTTCAGGCCGTCCTTTTTGTCCTTGGCCTTGGTTTTTGTTCCTCGGGCTCTGGTTTTCTTCCTCAGGATCTGGTTTTGTTCCTCGAGCTCTGGTTTTGTTCCTTGGGTACTGGTTTTCTTCCTCGGGCTCTCGTTTTCTTCCTCGGACTCTCGTTTTGTTCCTCGGGCTCTGGTTTTCTTCCTCAGGCTCTGTTTTTTTTGCTCGGGCTCTGGATTTCTTCCTCGATCTCTCGTTTTCTTCTTCTCGCCCTGGATTTGTTCCTTGGGCTCTGTTTTTGTTCCTCGGGCGCTGGTTGTGTTCCTCGGGCTCTGGTTTTTTTCCTTGAGCTCTGGTTGTGTTCCTTGGGCTCTGGTTTTGTTCCTTGAGCTCTAGTTTTGTTCTTCGAGCTCTGGTTTTGTTCCTGGCGCTCTGGTTTTCTTTCACGGGCTCTGGTTTTGTTCCTCAGGCTCTGGTTTTATTCCTCAGGCCCTGGTTTTATTCCTCGGGGTTTCGTTTTGTTCCTCGGGTTCTGCTTTATTTCCACGGGCTCTGGTTTTGTTCCTCGAGCTCTGTTTTTGTTCCTCGAGGGCTGGTTTTGTTCCTTGGGCTATGGTTTTCTTTCTCGGGCTCTGGCTTGGTTCCTCGGGCCCTGGTTTTTTGCCTCGGGCTCTGGTTTTGTTCCTCGGTCTCTGGTTTTGTTCCTCGGTTTCTGGTTTTGTTCCTCAGGCTCTGGTTATTCCACGGGCTCTGGTTTTCTTCCTATGGCCCTGTTATTTTTTTTCAGGCCGTCCTTTTTGTCCTTGGCCTTGGTTTTTGTTCCTCGGGCTCAGGTTTTCTTCCTCAGGATCTGGTTTTGTTCCTCGAGCTCTGGTTTTGTTCCTTGGGCACTGGTTTTGCTCCTCGGGCTCTCGTTTTCTTCCTCGGACTCTCGTATTGTTCCTCGGGTTCTGGTTTTGTTCCTTGAGCTCTGGTTTTCTTCTTTGGGCTCTGGTTTTCTTCCTCAGGCTCTGGTTTTGTTGCTCGGGCTCTGGATTTCTTCCTGAGGATCTGGTTTTGTTCCTCGGGCTCTGTTTTTTTTGCTCGGGCTCTGGATTTCTTCCTCGAGCTCTCGTTTTCTTCTTCACGCCCTGGATTTGTTCCTCGGGCTCTGTTTTTGTTCCTCGGGTGCTGGTTGTGTTCCTCGGGCTCTGGTTTTGTTCCTTGAGCTCTGGTTGTGTTCCTTGGGCTCTGGTTTTGTTTCTCGAGCTCTGGTTTTGTTCCTCGGGCTCTGCTTTATTTCCACGGGCTCTGGTTTTGTTCCTCGAGCTCTGGTTTTGTTCCTTGGGCACTGGTTTTCTTCCTCGGACTCTCGTTTTGATCCTCGGGTTCTGGTTTTGTTCCTTGAGCTCTGGTTTTCTTCCTCGGGCTCTGGTTTTCTTCCTTAGGCTCTGTTTTTTTTGCTCGGGCTCTGGATTTCTTCCTCGATCTCTCGTTTTCTTCTTCACGCCCTGGATTTGTTCCTCGGGCTCTGTTTTTGTTCCTCGGGCTGTGGTTGTGTTCCTCGGGCTCTGGTTTTGTTCCTTGAGCTGTGGTTGTGTTCCTTGGGCTCTGGTTTTGTTCCTTGAGCTCTAGTTTTGTTGTTCGAGCTCTGGTTTTGTTCCCGGAGCTCTGGTTTTCTTTCACGGGCTCTGGTTTTGTTCCTCAGGCTCTGGTTTTATTCCTCAGGCTCTGGTTATTCCACGGGCTCTGGTTTTCTTCCTATGGCCCTGTTATTTTTTTTCAGGCCGTCCTTTTTGTCCTTGGCCTTGGTTTTTGTTCCTCGGGCTCAGGTTTTCTTCCTCAGGATCTGGTTTTGTTCCTCGAGCTCTGGTTTTGTTCCTTGGGCACTGGTTTTGCTCCTCGGGCTCTCGTTTTCTTCCTCGGACTCTCGTATTGTTCCTCGGGTTCTGGTTTTGTTCCTTGAGCTCTGGTTTTCTTCTTTGGGCTCTGGTTTTCTTCCTCAGGCTCTGGTTTTGTTGCTCGGGCTCTGGATTTCTTCCTGAGGATCTGGTTTTGTTCCTCGGGCTCTGTTTTTTTTGCTCGGGCTCTGGATTTCTTCCTCGAGCTCTCGTTTTCTTCTTCACGCCCTGGATTTGTTCCTCGGGCTCTGTTTTTGTTCCTCGGGTGCTGGTTGTGTTCCTCGGGCTCTGGTTTTGTTCCTTGAGCTCTGGTTGTGTTCCTTGGGCTCTGGTTTTGTTTCTCGAGCTCTGGTTTTGTTCCTCGGGCTCTGCTTTATTTCCACGGGCTCTGGTTTTGTTCCTCGAGCTCTGGTTTTGTTCCTTGGGCACTGGTTTTCTTCCTCGGGCTCTCGTTTTCTTCCTCGGACTCTCGTTTTGATCCTCGGGTTCTGGTTTTGTTCCTTGAGCTCTGGTTTTCTTCCTCGGGCTCTGGTTTTCTTCCTTAGGCTCTGTTTTTTTTGCTCGGGCTCTGGATTTCTTCCTCGAGCTCTCGTTTTCTTCTTCACGCCCTGGATTTGTTCCTCGGGCTCTGTTTTTGTTCCTCGGGCGCTGGTTGTGTTCCTCGGGCTCTGGTTTTGTTCCTTGAGCTGTGGTTGTGTTCCTTGGGCTCTGGTTTTGTTCCTTGAGCTCTAGTTTTGTTGTTCGAGCTCTGGTTTTGTTCCCGGAGCTCTGGTTTTCTTTCACGGGCTCTGGTTTTGTTCCTCAGGCTCTGGTTTTATTCCTCAGGCCCTGGTTTTATTCCTCGGCGTTTCGTTTTGTTCCTCAGGCTCTTCTTTATTTCCACGGACTCTGGTTTTGTTCCTCGAGCTCTGTTTTTGTTCCTCGAGGGCTGGTTTTGTCCCTTGGGCTATGGTTTTCTTTTTCGGGCTCTGGCTTGGTTCCTCGGGCCCTGGTTCTTTGCCTCGGGCTCTGGTTTTGTTCCTCGGGCTCTGGTTTTGTTCCTCAGTTTCTGGTTTGGTTCCTCGGGCCCTGGTTTTATTCCACGGGCTCTGGTTTTCTTGCTATGGCCCTGTTTTTGTTTTTCAGGCCGTCCTTTTTGTCCTTGGCCTTGGTTTTTGTTCCTCGGGCTCTGGTTTTCTTCCTCAGGATCTGGTTTTGTTCCTCGAGCTCTGGTTTTGTTCCTTGGGTACTGGTTTTCTTCCTCGGGCTCTCGTTTTCTTCCTCGGACTCTCGTTTTGTTCCTCGGGCTCTGGTTTTCTTCCTCAGGCTCTGTTTTTTTTGCTCGGGCTCTGGATTTCTTCCTCGATCTCTCGTTTTCTTCTTCTCGCCCTGGATTTGTTCCTTGGGCTCTGTTTTTGTTCCTCGGGCGCTGGTTGTGTTCCTCGGGCTCTGGTTTTTTTCCTTGAGCTCTGGTTGTGTTCCTTGGGCTCTGGTTTTGTTCCTTGAGCTCTAGTTTTGTTCTTCGAGCTCTGGTTTTGTTCCTGGCGCTCTGGTTTTCTTTCACGGGCTCTGGTTTTGTTCCTCAGGCTCTGGTTTTATTCCTCAGGCCCTGGTTTTATTCCTCGGGGTTTCGTTTTGTTCCTCGGGTTCTGCTTTATTTCCACGGGCTCTGGTTTTGTTCCTCGAGCTCTGTTTTTGTTCCTCGAGGGCTGGTTTTGTTCCTTGGGCTATGGTTTTCTTTCTCGGGCTCTGGCTTGGTTCCTCGGGCCCTGGTTTTTTGCCTCGGGCTCTGGTTTTGTTCCTCGGGCTCTGGTTTTGTTCCTCGGTTTCTGGTTTTGTTCCTCAGGCTCTGGTTATTCCACGGGCTCTGGTTTTCTTCCTATGGCCCTGTTATTTTTTTTCAGGCCGTCCTTTTTGTCCTTGGCCTTGGTTTTTGTTCCTCGGGCTCAGGTTTTCTTCCTCAGGATCTGGTTTTGTTCCTCGAGCTCTGGTTTTGTTCCTTGGGCACTGGTTTTGCTCCTCGGGCTCTCGTTTTCTTCCTCGGACTCTCGTATTGTTCCTCGGGTTCTGGTTTTGTTCCTTGAGCTCTGGTTTTCTTCTTTGGGCTCTGGTTTTCTTCCTCAGGCTCTGGTTTTGTTGCTCGGGCTCTGGATTTCTTCCTGAGGATCTGGTTTTGTTCCTCGGGCTCTGTTTTTTTTGCTCGGGCTCTGGATTTCTTCCTCGAGCTCTCGTTTTCTTCTTCACGCCCTGGATTTGTTCCTCGGGCTCTGTTTTTGTTCCTCGGGTGCTGGTTGTGTTCCTCGGGCTCTGGTTTTGTTCCTTGAGCTCTGGTTGTGTTCCTTGGGCTCTGGTTTTGTTTCTCGAGCTCTGGTTTTGTTCCTCGGGCTCTGCTTTATTTCCACGGGCTCTGGTTTTGTTCCTCGAGCTCTGGTTTTGTTCCTTGGGCACTGGTTTTCTTCCTCGGACTCTCGTTTTGATCCTCGGGTTCTGGTTTTGTTCCTTGAGCTCTGGTTTTCTTCCTCGGGCTCTGGTTTTCTTCCTTAGGCTCTGTTTTTTTTGCTCGGGCTCTGGATTTCTTCCTCGAGCTCTCGTTTTCTTCTTCACGCCCTGGATTTGTTCCTCGGGCTCTGTTTTTGTTCCTCGGGCTGTGGTTGTGTTCCTCGGGCTCTGGTTTTGTTCCTTGAGCTGTGGTTGTGTTCCTTGGGCTCTGGTTTTGTTCCTTGAGCTCTAGTTTTGTTGTTCGAGCTCTGGTTTTGTTCCCGGAGCTCTGGTTTTCTTTCACGGGCTCTGGTTTTGTTCCTCAGGCTCTGGTTTTATTCCTCAGGCTCTGGTTATTCCACGGGCTCTGGTTTTCTTCCTATGGCCCTGTTATTTTTTTTCAGGCCGTCCTTTTTGTCCTTGGCCTTGGTTTTTGTTCCTCGGGCTCAGGTTTTCTTCCTCAGGATCTGGTTTTGTTCCTCGAGCTCTGGTTTTGTTCCTTGGGCACTGGTTTTGCTCCTCGGGCTCTCGTTTTCTTCCTCGGACTCTCGTATTGTTCCTCGGGTTCTGGTTTTGTTCCTTGAGCTCTGGTTTTCTTCTTTGGGCTCTGGTTTTCTTCCTCAGGCTCTGGTTTTGTTGCTCGGGCTCTGGATTTCTTCCTGAGGATCTGGTTTTGTTCCTCGGGCTCTGTTTTTTTTGCTCGGGCTCTGGATTTCTTCCTCGAGCTCTCGTTTTCTTCTTCACGCCCTGGATTTGTTCCTCGGGCTCTGTTTTTGTTCCTCGGGTGCTGGTTGTGTTCCTCGGGTTCTGGTTTTGTTCCTTGAGCTCTGGTTGTGTTCCTTGGGCTCTGGTTTTGTTTCTCGAGCTCTGGTTTTGTTCCTCGGGCTCTGCTTTATTTCCACGGGCTCTGGTTTTGTTCCTCGAGCTCTGGTTTTGTTCCTTGGGCACTGGTTTTCTTCCTCGGGCTCTCGTTTTCTTCCTCGGACTCTCGTTTTGATCCTCGGGTTCTGGTTTTGTTCCTTGAGCTCTGGTTTTCTTCCTCGGGCTCTGGTTTTCTTCCTTAGGCTCTGTTTTTTTTGCTCGGGCTCTGGATTTCTTCCTCGAGCTCTCGTTTTCTTCTTCACGCCCTGGATTTGTTCCTCGGGCTCTGTTTTTGTTCCTCGGGCTGTGGTTGTGTTCCTCGGGCTCTGGTTTTGTTCCTTGAGCTGTGGTTGTGTTCCTTGGGCTCTGGTTTTGTTCCTTGAGCTCTAGTTTTGTTGTTCGAGCTCTGGTTTTGTTCCCGGAGCTCTGGTTTTCTTTCACGGGCTCTGGTTTTGTTCCTGAGGATCTGGTTTTATTCCTCAGGCTCTGGTTATTCCACGGGCTCTGGTTTTCTTCCTATGGCCCTGTTATTTTTTTTCAGGCCGTCCTTTTTGTCCTTGGCCTTGGTTTTTGTTCCTCGGGCTCAGGTTTTCTTCCTCAGGATCTGGTTTTGTTCCTCGAGCTCTGGTTTTGTTCCTTGGGCACTGGTTTTGCTCCTCGGGCTCTCGTTTTCTTCCTCGGACTCTCGTATTGTTCCTCGGGTTCTGGTTTTGTTCCTTGAGCTCTGGTTTTCTTCTTTGGGCTCTGGTTTTCTTCCTCAGGCTCTGGTTTTGTTGCTCGGGCTCTGGATTTCTTCCTGAGGATCTGGTTTTGTTCCTCGGGCTCTGTTTTTTTTGCTCGGGCTCTGGATTTCTTCCTCGAGCTCTCGTTTTCTTCTTCACGCCCTGGATTTGTTCCTCGGGCTCTGTTTTTGTTCCTCGGGTGCTGGTTGTGTTCCTCGGGCTCTGGTTTTGTTCCTTGAGCTCTGGTTGTGTTCCTTGGGCTCTGGTTTTGTTTCTCGAGCTCTGGTTTTGTTCCTCGGGCTCTGCTTTATTTCCACGGGCTCTGGTTTTGTTCCTCGAGCTCTGGTTTTGTTCCTTGGGCACTGGTTTTCTTCCTCGGGCTCTCGTTTTCTTCCTCGGACTCTCGTTTTGATCCTCGGGTTCTGGTTTTGTTCCTTGAGCTCTGGTTTTCTTCCTCGGGCTCTGGTTTTCTTCCTTAGGCTCTGTTTTTTTTGCTCGGGCTCTGGATTTCTTCCTCGAGCTCTCGTTTTCTTCTTCACGCCCTGGATTTGTTCCTCGGGCTCTGTTTTTGTTCCTCGGGCTGTGGTTGTGTTCCTCGGGCTCTGGTTTTGTTCCTTGAGCTGTGGTTGTGTTCCTTGGGCTCTGGTTTTGTTCCTTGAGCTCTAGTTTTGTTGTTCGAGCTCTGGTTTTGTTCCCGGAGCTCTGGTTTTCTTTCACGGGCTCTGGTTTTGTTCCTCAGGCTCTGGTTTTATTCCTCAGGCCCTGGTTTTATTCCTCGGCGTTTCGTTTTGTTCCTCAGGCTCTTCTTTATTTCCACGGACTCTGGTTTTGTTCCTCGAGCTCTGTTTTTGTTCCTCGAGGGCTGGTTTTGTCCCTTGGGCTATGGTTTTCTTTTTCGGGCTCTGGCTTGGTTCCTCGGGCCCTGGTTCTTTGCCTCGGGCTCTGGTTTTGTTCCTCGGGCTCTGGTTTTGTTCCTCAGTTTCTGGTTTGGTTCCTCGGGCCCTGGTTTTATTCCACGGGCTCTGGTTTTCTTGCTATGGCCCTGTTTTTGTTTTTCAGGCCGTCCTTTTTGTCCTTGGCCTTGGTTTTTGTTCCTCGGGCTCTGGTTTTCTTCCTCAGGATCTGGTTTTGTTCCTCGAGCTCTGGTTTTGTTCCTTGGGTACTGGTTTTCTTCCTCGGGCTCTCGTTTTCTTCCTCGGACTCTCGTTTTGTTCCTCGGGCTCTGGTTTTCTTCCTCAGGCTCTGTTTTTTTTGCTCGGGCTCTGGATTTCTTCCTCGATCTCTCGTTTTCTTCTTCTCGCCCTGGATTTGTTCCTTGGGCTCTGTTTTTGTTCCTCGGGCGCTGGTTGTGTTCCTCGGGCTCTGGTTTTTTTCCTTGAGCTCTGGTTGTGTTCCTTGGGCTCTGGTTTTGTTCCTTGAGCTCTAGTTTTGTTCTTCGAGCTCTGGTTTTGTTCCTGGCGCTCTGGTTTTCTTTCACGGGCTCTGGTTTTGTTCCTCAGGCTCTGGTTTTATTCCTCAGGCCCTGGTTTTATTCCTCGGGGTTTCGTTTTGTTCCTCGGGTTCTGCTTTATTTCCACGGGCTCTGGTTTTGTTCCTCGAGCTCTGTTTTTGTTCCTCGAGGGCTGGTTTTGTTCCTTGGGCTATGGTTTTCTTTCTCGGGCTCTGGCTTGGTTCCTCGGGCCCTGGTTTTTTGCCTCGGGCTCTGGTTTTGTTCCTCGGGCTCTGGTTTTGTTCCTCGGTTTCTGGTTTTGTTCCTCAGGCTCTGGTTATTCCACGGGCTCTGGTTTTCTTCCTATGGCCCTGTTATTTTTTTTCAGGCCGTCCTTTTTGTCCTTGGCCTTGGTTTTTGTTCCTCGGGCTCAGGTTTTCTTCCTCAGGATCTGGTTTTGTTCCTCGAGCTCTGGTTTTGTTCCTTGGGCACTGGTTTTGCTCCTCGGGCTCTCGTTTTCTTCCTCGGACTCTCGTATTGTTCCTCGGGTTCTGGTTTTGTTCCTTGAGCTCTGGTTTTCTTCTTTGGGCTCTGGTTTTCTTCCTCAGGCTCTGGTTTTGTTGCTCGGGCTCTGGATTTCTTCCTGAGGATCTGGTTTTGTTCCTCGGGCTCTGTTTTTTTTGCTCGGGCTCTGGATTTCTTCCTCGAGCTCTCGTTTTCTTCTTCACGCCCTGGATTTGTTCCTCGGGCTCTGTTTTTGTTCCTCGGGTGCTGGTTGTGTTCCTCGGGCTCTGGTTTTGTTCCTTGAGCTCTGGTTGTGTTCCTTGGGCTCTGGTTTTGTTTCTCGAGCTCTGGTTTTGTTCCTCGGGCTCTGCTTTATTTCCACGGGCTCTGGTTTTGTTCCTCGAGCTCTGGTTTTGTTCCTTGGGCACTGGTTTTCTTCCTCGGACTCTCGTTTTGATCCTCGGGTTCTGGTTTTGTTCCTTGAGCTCTGGTTTTCTTCCTCGGGCTCTGGTTTTCTTCCTTAGGCTCTGTTTTTTTTGCTCGGGCTCTGGATTTCTTCCTCGAGCTCTCGTTTTCTTCTTCACGCCCTGGATTTGTTCCTCGGGCTCTGTTTTTGTTCCTCGGGCTGTGGTTGTGTTCCTCGGGCTCTGGTTTTGTTCCTTGAGCTGTGGTTGTGTTCCTTGGGCTCTGGTTTTGTTCCTTGAGCTCTAGTTTTGTTGTTCGAGCTCTGGTTTTGTTCCCGGAGCTCTGGTTTTCTTTCACGGGCTCTGGTTTTGTTCCTCAGGCTCTGGTTTTATTCCTCAGGCTCTGGTTATTCCACGGGCTCTGGTTTTCTTCCTATGGCCCTGTTATTTTTTTTCAGGCCGTCCTTTTTGTCCTTGGCCTTGGTTTTTGTTCCTCGGGCTCAGGTTTTCTTCCTCAGGATCTGGTTTTGTTCCTCGAGCTCTGGTTTTGTTCCTTGGGCACTGGTTTTGCTCCTCGGGCTCTCGTTTTCTTCCTCGGACTCTCGTATTGTTCCTCGGGTTCTGGTTTTGTTCCTTGAGCTCTGGTTTTCTTCTTTGGGCTCTGGTTTTCTTCCTCAGGCTCTGGTTTTGTTGCTCGGGCTCTGGATTTCTTCCTGAGGATCTGGTTTTGTTCCTCGGGCTCTGTTTTTTTTGCTCGGGCTCTGGATTTCTTCCTCGAGCTCTCGTTTTCTTCTTCACGCCCTGGATTTGTTCCTCGGGCTCTGTTTTTGTTCCTCGGGTGCTGGTTGTGTTCCTCGGGTTCTGGTTTTGTTCCTTGAGCTCTGGTTGTGTTCCTTGGGCTCTGGTTTTGTTTCTCGAGCTCTGGTTTTGTTCCTCGGGCTCTGCTTTATTTCCACGGGCTCTGGTTTTGTTCCTCGAGCTCTGGTTTTGTTCCTTGGGCACTGGTTTTCTTCCTCGGGCTCTCGTTTTCTTCCTCGGACTCTCGTTTTGATCCTCGGGTTCTGGTTTTGTTCCTTGAGCTCTGGTTTTCTTCCTCGGGCTCTGGTTTTCTTCCTTAGGCTCTGTTTTTTTTGCTCGGGCTCTGGATTTCTTCCTCGAGCTCTCGTTTTCTTCTTCACGCCCTGGATTTGTTCCTCGGGCTCTGTTTTTGTTCCTCGGGCTGTGGTTGTGTTCCTCGGGCTCTGGTTTTGTTCCTTGAGCTGTGGTTGTGTTCCTTGGGCTCTGGTTTTGTTCCTTGAGCTCTAGTTTTGTTGTTCGAGCTCTGGTTTTGTTCCCGGAGCTCTGGTTTTCTTTCACGGGCTCTGGTTTTGTTCCTGAGGATCTGGTTTTATTCCTCAGGCTCTGGTTATTCCACGGGCTCTGGTTTTCTTCCTATGGCCCTGTTATTTTTTTTCAGGCCGTCCTTTTTGTCCTTGGCCTTGGTTTTTGTTCCTCGGGCTCAGGTTTTCTTCCTCAGGATCTGGTTTTGTTCCTCGAGCTCTGGTTTTGTTCCTTGGGCACTGGTTTTGCTCCTCGGGCTCTCGTTTTCTTCCTCGGACTCTCGTATTGTTCCTCGGGTTCTGGTTTTGTTCCTTGAGCTCTGGTTTTCTTCTTTGGGCTCTGGTTTTCTTCCTCAGGCTCTGGTTTTGTTGCTCGGGCTCTGGATTTCTTCCTGAGGATCTGGTTTTGTTCCTCGGGCTCTGTTTTTTTTGCTCGGGCTCTGGATTTCTTCCTCGAGCTCTCGTTTTCTTCTTCACGCCCTGGATTTGTTCCTCGGGCTCTGTTTTTGTTCCTCGGGTGCTGGTTGTGTTCCTCGGGCTCTGGTTTTGTTCCTTGAGCTCTGGTTGTGTTCCTTGGGCTCTGGTTTTGTTTCTCGAGCTCTGGTTTTGTTCCTCGGGCTCTGCTTTATTTCCACGGGCTCTGGTTTTGTTCCTCGAGCTCTGGTTTTGTTCCTTGGGCACTGGTTTTCTTCCTCGGGCTCTCGTTTTCTTCCTCGGACTCTCGTTTTGATCCTCGGGTTCTGGTTTTGTTCCTTGAGCTCTGGTTTTCTTCCTCGGGCTCTGGTTTTCTTCCTTAGGCTCTGTTTTTTTTGCTCGGGCTCTGGATTTCTTCCTCGAGCTCTCGTTTTCTTCTTCACGCCCTGGATTTGTTCCTCGGGCTCTGTTTTTGTTCCTCGGGCTGTGGTTGTGTTCCTCGGGCTCTGGTTTTGTTCCTTGAGCTGTGGTTGTGTTCCTTGGGCTCTGGTTTTGTTCCTTGAGCTCTAGTTTTGTTGTTCGAGCTCTGGTTTTGTTCCCGGAGCTCTGGTTTTCTTTCACGGGCTCTGGTTTTGTTCCTCAGGCTCTGGTTTTATTCCTCAGGCCCTGGTTTTATTCCTCGGCGTTTCGTTTTGTTCCTCAGGCTCTTCTTTATTTCCACGGACTCTGGTTTTGTTCCTCGAGCTCTGTTTTTGTTCCTCGAGGGCTGGTTTTGTCCCTTGGGCTATGGTTTTCTTTTTCGGGCTCTGGCTTGGTTCCTCGGGCCCTGGTTCTTTGCCTCGGGCTCTGGTTTTGTTCCTCGGGCTCTGGTTTTGTTCCTCAGTTTCTGGTTTGGTTCCTCGGGCCCTGGTTTTATTCCACGGGCTCTGGTTTTCTTGCTATGGCCCTGTTTTTGTTTTTCAGGCCGTCCTTTTTGTCCTTGGCCTTGGTTTTTGTTCCTCGGGCTCTGGTTTTCTTCCTCAGGATCTGGTTTTGTTCCTCGAGCTCTGGTTTTGTTCCTTGGGTACTGGTTTTCTTCCTCGGGCTCTCGTTTTCTTCCTCGGACTCTCGTTTTGTTCCTCGGGCTCTGGTTTTCTTCCTCAGGCTCTGTTTTTTTTGCTCGGGCTCTGGATTTCTTCCTCGATCTCTCGTTTTCTTCTTCTCGCCCTGGATTTGTTCCTTGGGCTCTGTTTTTGTTCCTCGGGCGCTGGTTGTGTTCCTCGGGCTCTGGTTTTTTTCCTTGAGCTCTGGTTGTGTTCCTTGGGCTCTGGTTTTGTTCCTTGAGCTCTAGTTTTGTTCTTCGAGCTCTGGTTTTGTTCCTGGCGCTCTGGTTTTCTTTCACGGGCTCTGGTTTTGTTCCTCAGGCTCTGGTTTTATTCCTCAGGCCCTGGTTTTATTCCTCGGGGTTTCGTTTTGTTCCTCGGGTTCTGCTTTATTTCCACGGGCTCTGGTTTTGTTCCTCGAGCTCTGTTTTTGTTCCTCGAGGGCTGGTTTTGTTCCTTGGGCTATGGTTTTCTTTCTCGGGCTCTGGCTTGGTTCCTCGGGCCCTGGTTTTTTGCCTCGGGCTCTGGTTTTGTTCCTCGGGCTCTGGTTTTGTTCCTCGGTTTCTGGTTTTGTTCCTCAGGCTCTGGTTATTCCACGGGCTCTGGTTTTCTTCCTATGGCCCTGTTATTTTTTTTCAGGCCGTCCTTTTTGTCCTTGGCCTTGGTTTTTGTTCCTCGGGCTCAGGTTTTCTTCCTCAGGATCTGGTTTTGTTCCTCGAGCTCTGGTTTTGTTCCTTGGGCACTGGTTTTGCTCCTCGGGCTCTCGTTTTCTTCCTCGGACTCTCGTATTGTTCCTCGGGTTCTGGTTTTGTTCCTTGAGCTCTGGTTTTCTTCTTTGGGCTCTGGTTTTCTTCCTCAGGCTCTGGTTTTGTTGCTCGGGCTCTGGATTTCTTCCTGAGGATCTGGTTTTGTTCCTCGGGCTCTGTTTTTTTTGCTCGGGCTCTGGATTTCTTCCTCGAGCTCTCGTTTTCTTCTTCACGCCCTGGATTTGTTCCTCGGGCTCTGTTTTTGTTCCTCGGGTGCTGGTTGTGTTCCTCGGGCTCTGGTTTTGTTCCTTGAGCTCTGGTTGTGTTCCTTGGGCTCTGGTTTTGTTTCTCGAGCTCTGGTTTTGTTCCTCGGGCTCTGCTTTATTTCCACGGGCTCTGGTTTTGTTCCTCGAGCTCTGGTTTTGTTCCTTGGGCACTGGTTTTCTTCCTCGGACTCTCGTTTTGATCCTCGGGTTCTGGTTTTGTTCCTTGAGCTCTGGTTTTCTTCCTCGGGCTCTGGTTTTCTTCCTTAGGCTCTGTTTTTTTTGCTCGGGCTCTGGATTTCTTCCTCGAGCTCTCGTTTTCTTCTTCACGCCCTGGATTTGTTCCTCGGGCTCTGTTTTTGTTCCTCGGGCTGTGGTTGTGTTCCTCGGGCTCTGGTTTTGTTCCTTGAGCTGTGGTTGTGTTCCTTGGGCTCTGGTTTTGTTCCTTGAGCTCTAGTTTTGTTGTTCGAGCTCTGGTTTTGTTCCCGGAGCTCTGGTTTTCTTTCACGGGCTCTGGTTTTGTTCCTCAGGCTCTGGTTTTATTCCTCAGGCTCTGGTTATTCCACGGGCTCTGGTTTTCTTCCTATGGCCCTGTTATTTTTTTTCAGGCCGTCCTTTTTGTCCTTGGCCTTGGTTTTTGTTCCTCGGGCTCAGGTTTTCTTCCTCAGGATCTGGTTTTGTTCCTCGAGCTCTGGTTTTGTTCCTTGGGCACTGGTTTTGCTCCTCGGGCTCTCGTTTTCTTCCTCGGACTCTCGTATTGTTCCTCGGGTTCTGGTTTTGTTCCTTGAGCTCTGGTTTTCTTCTTTGGGCTCTGGTTTTCTTCCTCAGGCTCTGGTTTTGTTGCTCGGGCTCTGGATTTCTTCCTGAGGATCTGGTTTTGTTCCTCGGGCTCTGTTTTTTTTGCTCGGGCTCTGGATTTCTTCCTCGAGCTCTCGTTTTCTTCTTCACGCCCTGGATTTGTTCCTCGGGCTCTGTTTTTGTTCCTCGGGTGCTGGTTGTGTTCCTCGGGTTCTGGTTTTGTTCCTTGAGCTCTGGTTGTGTTCCTTGGGCTCTGGTTTTGTTTCTCGAGCTCTGGTTTTGTTCCTCGGGCTCTGCTTTATTTCCACGGGCTCTGGTTTTGTTCCTCGAGCTCTGGTTTTGTTCCTTGGGCACTGGTTTTCTTCCTCGGGCTCTCGTTTTCTTCCTCGGACTCTCGTTTTGATCCTCGGGTTCTGGTTTTGTTCCTTGAGCTCTGGTTTTCTTCCTCGGGCTCTGGTTTTCTTCCTTAGGCTCTGTTTTTTTTGCTCGGGCTCTGGATTTCTTCCTCGAGCTCTCGTTTTCTTCTTCACGCCCTGGATTTGTTCCTCGGGCTCTGTTTTTGTTCCTCGGGCTGTGGTTGTGTTCCTCGGGCTCTGGTTTTGTTCCTTGAGCTGTGGTTGTGTTCCTTGGGCTCTGGTTTTGTTCCTTGAGCTCTAGTTTTGTTGTTCGAGCTCTGGTTTTGTTCCCGGAGCTCTGGTTTTCTTTCACGGGCTCTGGTTTTGTTCCTCAGGCTCTGGTTTTATTCCTCAGGCCCTGGTTTTATTCCTCGGCGTTTCGTTTTGTTCCTCAGGCTCTTCTTTATTTCCACGGACTCTGGTTTTGTTCCTCGAGCTCTGTTTTTGTTCCTCGAGGGCTGGTTTTGTCCCTTGGGCTATGGTTTTCTTTTTCGGGCTCTGGCTTGGTTCCTCGGGCCCTGGTTCTTTGCCTCGGGCTCTGGTTTTGTTCCTCGGGCTCTGGTTTTGTTCCTCAGTTTCTGGTTTGGTTCCTCGGGCCCTGGTTTTATTCCACGGGCTCTGGTTTTCTTGCTATGGCCCTGTTTTTGTTTTTCAGGCCGTCCTTTTTGTCCTTGGCCTTGGTTTTTGTTCCTCGGGCTCTGGTTTTCTTCCTCAGGATCTGGTTTTGTTCCTCGAGCTCTGGTTTTGTTCCTTGGGCACTGGTTTTGCTCCTCGGGCTCTCGTTTTCTTCCTCGGACTCTCGTATTGTTCCTCGGGTTCTGGTTTTGTTCCTTGAGCTCTGGTTTTCTTCTTTGGGCTCCGGTTTTCTTCCTCAGGCTCTGGTTTTATTGCTCGGGCTCTGGATTTCTTCCTGAGGATCTGGTTTTGTTCCTCGGGCTCTGTTTTTTTTGCTCGGGCTCTGGATTTCTTCCTCGAGCTCTCGTTTTCTTCTTCACGCCCTGGATTTGTTCCTCGGGCTCTGTTTTTGTTCCTCGGGTGCTGGTTGTGTTCCTCGGGCTCTGGTTTTGTTTCTCGAGCTCTGGTTTTGTTCCTCGGGCTCTGCTTTATTTCCACGGGCTCTGGTTTTGTTCCTCGAGCTCTGGTTTTGTTCCTTGGGCACTGGTTTTCTTCCTCGGGCTCTCGTTTTCTTCCTCGGACTCTCGTTTTGATCCTCGGGTTCTGGTTTTGTTCCTTGAGCTCTGGTTTTCTTCCTCGGGCTCTGGTTTTCTTCCTTAGGCTCTGTTTTTTTTGCTCGGGCTCTGGATTTCTTCCTCGAGCTCTCGTTTTCTTCTTCACGCCCTGGATTTGTTCCTCGGGCTCTGTTTTTGTTCCTCGGGCTGTGGTTGTGTTCCTCGGGCTCTGGTTTTGTTCCTTGAGCTGTGGTTGTGTTCCTTGGGCTCTGGTTTTGTTCCTTGAGCTCTAGTTTTGTTGTTCGAGCTCTGGTTTTGTTCCCGGAGCTCTGGTTTTCTTTCACGGGCTCTGGTTTTGTTCCTGAGGATCTGGTTTTATTCCTCAGGCTCTGGTTATTCCACGGGCTCTGGTTTTCTTCCTATGGCCCTGTTATTTTTTTTCAGGCCGTCCTTTTTGTCCTTGGCCTTGGTTTTTGTTCCTCGGGCTCAGGTTTTCTTCCTCAGGATCTGGTTTTGTTCCTCGAGCTCTGGTTTTGTTCCTTGGGCACTGGTTTTGCTCCTCGGGCTCTCGTTTTCTTCCTCGGACTCTCGTATTGTTCCTCGGGTTCTGGTTTTGTTCCTTGAGCTCTGGTTTTCTTCTTTGGGCTCTGGTTTTCTTCCTCAGGCTCTGGTTTTGTTGCTCGGGCTCTGGATTTCTTCCTGAGGATCTGGTTTTGTTCCTCGGGCTCTGTTTTTTTTGCTCGGGCTCTGGATTTCTTCCTCGAGCTCTCGTTTTCTTCTTCACGCCCTGGATTTGTTCCTCGGGCTCTGTTTTTGTTCCTCGGGTGCTGGTTGTGTTCCTCGGGTTCTGGTTTTGTTCCTTGAGCTCTGGTTGTGTTCCTTGGGCTCTGGTTTTGTTTCTCGAGCTCTGGTTTTGTTCCTCGGGCTCTGCTTTATTTCCACGGGCTCTGGTTTTGTTCCTCGAGCTCTGGTTTTGTTCCTTGGGCACTGGTTTTCTTCCTCGGGCTCTCGTTTTCTTCCTCGGACTCTCGTTTTGATCCTCGGGTTCTGGTTTTGTTCCTTGAGCTCTGGTTTTCTTCCTCGGGCTCTGGTTTTCTTCCTTAGGCTCTGTTTTTTTTGCTCGGGCTCTGGATTTCTTCCTCGAGCTCTCGTTTTCTTCTTCACGCCCTGGATTTGTTCCTCGGGCTCTGTTTTTGTTCCTCGGGCTGTGGTTGTGTTCCTCGGGCTCTGGTTTTGTTCCTTGAGCTGTGGTTGTGTTCCTTGGGCTCTGGTTTTGTTCCTTGAGCTCTAGTTTTGTTGTTCGAGCTCTGGTTTTGTTCCCGGAGCTCTGGTTTTCTTTCACGGGCTCTGGTTTTGTTCCTCAGGCTCTGGTTTTATTCCTCAGGCCCTGGTTTTATTCCTCGGCGTTTCGTTTTGTTCCTCAGGCTCTTCTTTATTTCCACGGACTCTGGTTTTGTTCCTCGAGCTCTGTTTTTGTTCCTCGAGGGCTGGTTTTGTCCCTTGGGCTATGGTTTTCTTTTTCGGGCTCTGGCTTGGTTCCTCGGGCCCTGGTTCTTTGCCTCGGGCTCTGGTTTTGTTCCTCGGGCTCTGGTTTTGTTCCTCAGTTTCTGGTTTGGTTCCTCGGGCCCTGGTTTTATTCCACGGGCTCTGGTTTTCTTGCTATGGCCCTGTTTTTGTTTTTCAGGCCGTCCTTTTTGTCCTTGGCCTTGGTTTTTGTTCCTCGGGCTCTGGTTTTCTTCCTCAGGATCTGGTTTTGTTCCTCGAGCTCTGGTTTTGTTCCTTGGGTACTGGTTTTCTTCCTCGGGCTCTCGTTTTCTTCCTCGGACTCTCGTTTTGTTCCTCGGGCTCTGGTTTTCTTCCTCAGGCTCTGTTTTTTTTGCTCGGGCTCTGGATTTCTTCCTCGATCTCTCGTTTTCTTCTTCTCGCCCTGGATTTGTTCCTTGGGCTCTGTTTTTGTTCCTCGGGCGCTGGTTGTGTTCCTCGGGCTCTGGTTTTTTTCCTTGAGCTCTGGTTGTGTTCCTTGGGCTCTGGTTTTGTCCTTGAGCTCTAGTTTTGTTCTTCGAGCTCTGGTTTTGTTCCTGGCGCTCTGGTTTTCTTTCACGGGCTCTGGTTTTGTTCCTCAGGCTCTGGTTTTATTCCTCAGGCCCTGGTTTTATTCCTCGGCGTTTCGTTTTGTTCCTCGGGTTCTGCTTTATTTCCACGGGCTCTGGTTTTGTTCCTCGAGCTCTGTTTTTGTTCCTCGAGGGCTGGTTTTGTTCCTTGGGCTATGGTTTTCTTTCTCGGGCTCTGGCTTGGTTCCTCGGGCCCTGTTTTTTTGCCTCGGGCTCTGGTTTTGTTCCTGGGCTCTGGTTTTGTTCCTCGGTTTCTGGTTTTGTTCCTCAGGCTCTGGTTATTCCACGGGCTCTGGTTTTCTTCCTATGGCCCTGTTATTTTTTTTCAGGCCGTCCTTTTTGTCCTTGGCCTTGGTTTTTGTTCCTCGGGCTCAGGTTTTCTTCCTCAGGATCTGGTTTTGTTCCTCGAGCTCTGGTTTTGTTCCTTGGGCACTGGTTTTGCTCCTCGGGCTCTCGTTTTCTTCCTCGGACTCTCGTATTGTTCCTCGGGTTCTGGTTTTGTTCCTTGAGCTCTGGTTTTCTTCTTTGGGCTCTGGTTTTCTTCCTCAGGCTCTGGTTTTGTTGCTCGGGCTCTGGATTTCTTCCTGAGGATCTGGTTTTGTTCCTCGGGCTCTGTTTTTTTTGCTCGGGCTCTGGATTTCTTCCTCGAGCTCTCGTTTTCTTCTTCACGCCCTGGATTTGTTCCTCGGGCTCTGTTTTTGTTCCTCGGGTGCTGGTTGTGTTCCTCGGGCTCTGGTTTTGTTTCTCGAGCTCTGGTTTTGTTCCTCGGGCTCTGCTTTATTTCCACGGGCTCTGGTTTTGTTCCTCGAGCTCTGGTTTTGTTCCTTGGGCACTGGTTTTCTTCCTCGGGCTCTCGTTTTCTTCCTCGGACTCTCGTTTTGATCCTCGGGTTCTGGTTTTGTTCCTTGAGCTCTGGTTTTCTTCCTCGGGCTCTGGTTTTCTTCCTTAGGCTCTGTTTTTTTTGCTCGGGCTCTGGATTTCTTCCTCGAGCTCTCGTTTTCTTCTTCACGCCCTGGATTTGTTCCTCGGGCTCTGTTTTTGTTCCTCGGGCTGTGGTTGTGTTCCTCGGGCTCTGGTTTTGTTCCTTGAGCTGTGGTTGTGTTCCTTGGGCTCTGGTTTTGTTCCTTGAGCTCTAGTTTTGTTGTTCGAGCTCTGGTTTTGTTCCTGGTGCTCTGGTTTTCTTTCACGGGCTCTGGTTTTGTTCCTCAGGCTCTGGTTTTATTCCTCAGGCCCTGGTTTTATTCCTCGGCGTTTCGTTTTGTTCCTCAGGCTCTTCTTTATTTCCACGGACTCTGGTTTTGTTCCTCGAGCTCTGTTTTTGTTCCTCGAGGGCTGGTTTTGTCCCTTGGGCTATGGTTTTCTTTTTCGGGCTCTGGCTTGGTTCCTCGGGCCCTGGTTCTTTGCCTCGGGCTCTGGTTTTGTTCCTCGGGCTCTGGTTTTGTTCCTCAGTTTCTCGTTTGGTTCCTCGGGCCCTGGTTTTATTCCACGGGCTCTGGTTTTCTTGCTATGGCCCTGTTTTTGTTTTTCAGGCCGTCCTTTTTGTCCTTGGCCTTGGTTTTTGTTCCTCGGGCTCTGGTTTTCTTCCTCAGGATCTGGTTTTGTTCCTCGAGCTCTGGTTTTGTTCCTTGGGTACTGGTTTTCTTCCTCGGGCTCTCGTTTTCTTCCTCGGACTCTCGTTTTGTTCCTCGGGCTCTGGTTTTCTTCCTCAGGCTCTGTTTTTTTTGCTCGGGCTCTGGATTTCTTCCTCGATCTCTCGTTTTCTTCTTCTCGCCCTGGATTTGTTCCTTGGGCTCTGTTTTTGTTCCTCGGGCGCTGGTTGTGTTCCTCGGGCTCTGGTTTTTTTCCTTGAGCTCTGGTTGTGTTCCTTGGGCTCTGGTTTTGTTCCTTGAGCTCTAGTTTTGTTCTTCGAGCTCTGGTTTTGTTCCTGGCGCTCTGGTTTTCTTTCACGGGCTCTGGTTTTGTTCCTCAGGCTCTGGTTTTATTCCTCAGGCCCTGGTTTTATTCCTCGGGGTTTCGTTTTGTTCCTCGGGTTCTGCTTTATTTCCACGGGCTCTGGTTTTGTTCCTCGAGCTCTGTTTTTGTTCCTCGAGGGCTGGTTTTGTTCCTTGGGCTATGGTTTTCTTTCTCGGGCTCTGGCTTGGTTCCTCGGGCCCTGGTTTTTTGCCTCGGGCTCTGGTTTTGTTCCTCGGGCTCTGGTTTTGTTCCTCGGTTTCTGGTTTTGTTCCTCAGGCTCTGGTTATTCCACGGGCTCTGGTTTTCTTCCTATGGCCCTGTTATTTTTTTTCAGGCCGTCCTTTTTGTCCTTTGCCTTGGTTTTTGTTCCTCGGGCTCAGGTTTTCTTCCTCAGGATCTGGTTTTGTTCCTCGAGCTCTGGTTTTGTTCCTTGGGCACTGGTTTTGCTCCTCGGGCTCTCGTTTTCTTCCTCGGACTCTCGTATTGTTCCTCGGGTTCTGGTTTTGTTCCTTGAGCTCTGGTTTTCTTCTTTGGGCTCTGGTTTTCTTCCTCAGGCTCTGGTTTTGTTGCTCGGGCTCTGGATTTCTTCCTGAGGATCTGGTTTTGTTCCTCGGGCTCTGTTTTTTTTGCTCGGGCTCTGGATTTCTTCCTCGAGCTCTCGTTTTCTTCTTCACGCCCTGGATTTGTTCCTCGGGCTCTGTTTTTGTTCCTCGGGTGCTGGTTGTGTTCCTCGGGCTCTGGTTTTGTTTCTCGAGCTCTGGTTTTGTTCCTCGGGCTCTGCTTTATTTCCACGGGCTCTGGTTTTGTTCCTCGAGCTCTGGTTTTGTTCCTTGGGCACTGGTTTTCTTCCTCGGGCTCTCGTTTTCTTCCTCGGACTCTCGTTTTGATCCTCGGGTTCTGGTTTTGTTCCTTGAGCTCTGGTTTTCTTCCTCGGGCTCTGGTTTTCTTCCTTAGGCTCTGTTTTTTTTGCTCGGGCTCTGGATTTCTTCCTCGAGCTCTCGTTTTCTTCTTCACGCCCTGGATTTGTTCCTCGGGCTCTGTTTTTGTTCCTCGGGCTGTGGTTGTGTTCCTCGGGCTCTGGTTTTGTTCCTTGAGCTGTGGTTGTGTTCCTTGGGCTCTGGTTTTGTTCCTTGAGCTCTAGTTTTGTTGTTCGAGCTCTGGTTTTGTTCCCGGAGCTCTGGTTTTCTTTCACGGGCTCTGGTTTTGTTCCTCAGGCCCTGGTTTTATTCCTCAGGCCCTGGTTTTATTCCTCGGCGTTTCGTTTTGTTCCTCAGGCTCTTCTTTATTTCCACGGACTCTGGTTTTGTTCCTCGAGCTCTGTTTTTGTTCCTCGAGGGCTGGTTTTGTCCCTTGGGCTATGGTTTTCTTTTTCGGGCTCTGGCTTGGTTCCTCGGGCCCTGGTTCTTTGCCTCGGGCTCTGGTTTTGTTCCTCGGGCTCTGGTTTTGTTCCTCAGTTTCTCGTTTGGTTCCTCGGGCCCTGGTTTTATTCCACGGGCTCTGGTTTTCTTGCTATGGCCCTGTTTTTGTTTTTCAGGCCGTCCTTTTTGTCCTTGGCCTTGGTTTTTGTTCCTCGGGCTCTGGTTTTCTTCCTCAGGATCTGGTTTTGTTCCTCGAGCTCTGGTTTTGTTCCTTGGGTACTGGTTTTCTTCCTCGGGCTCTCGTTTTCTTCCTCGGACTCTCGTTTTGTTCCTCGGGCTCTGGTTTTCTTCCTCAGGCTCTGTTTTTTTTGCTCGGGCTCTGGATTTCTTCCTCGATCTCTCGTTTTCTTCTTCTCGCCCTGGATTTGTTCCTTGGGCTCTGTTTTTGTTCCTCGGGCGCTGGTTGTGTTCCTCGGGCTCTGGTTTTTTTCCTTGAGCTCTGTTTTTGTTCCTCGAGGGCTGGTTTTGTCCCTTGGGCTATGGTTTTCTTTTTCGGGCTCTGGCTTGGTTCCTCGGGCCCTGGTTCTTTGCCTCGGGCTCTGGTTTTGTTCCTCGGGCTCTGGTTTTGTTCCTCAGTTTCTCGTTTGGTTCCTCGGGCCCTGGTTTTATTCCACGGGCTCTGGTTTTCTTGCTATGGCCCTGTTTTTGTTTTTCAGGCCGTCCTTTTTGTCCTTGGCCTTGGTTTTTGTTCCTCGGGCTCTGGTTTTCTTCCTCAGGATCTGGTTTTGTTCCTCGAGCTCTGGTTTTGTTCCTTGGGTACTGGTTTTCTTCCTCGGGCTCTCGTTTTCTTCCTCGGACTCTCGTTTTGTTCCTCGGGCTCTGGTTTTCTTCCTCAGGCTCTGTTTTTTTTGCTCGGGCTCTGGATTTCTTCCTCGATCTCTCGTTTTCTTCTTCTCGCCCTGGATTTGTTCCTTGGGCTCTGTTTTTGTTCCTCGGGCGCTGGTTGTGTTCCTCGGGCTCTGGTTTTTTTCCTTGAGCTCTGGTTGTGTTCCTTGGGCTCTGGTTTTGTTCCTTGAGCTCTAGTTTTGTTCTTCGAGCTCTGGTTTTGTTCCTGGCGCTCTGGTTTTCTTTCACGGGCTCTGGTTTTGTTCCTCAGGCTCTGGTTTTATTCCTCAGGCCCTGGTTTTATTCCTCGGGGTTTCGTTTTGTTCCTCGGGTTCTGCTTTATTTCCACGGGCTCTGGTTTTGTTCCTCGAGCTCTGTTTTTGTTCCTCGAGGGCTGGTTTTGTTCCTTGGGCTATGGTTTTCTTTCTCGGGCTCTGGCTTGGTTCCTCGGGCCCTGGTTTTTTGCCTCGGGCTCTGGTTTTGTTCCTCGGGCTCTGGTTTTGTTCCTCGGTTTCTGGTTTTGTTCCTCAGGCTCTGGTTATTCCACGGGCTCTGGTTTTCTTCCTATGGCCCTGTTATTTTTTTTCAGGCCGTCCTTTTTGTCCTTTGCCTTGGTTTTTGTTCCTCGGGCTCAGGTTTTCTTCCTCAGGATCTGGTTTTGTTCCTCGAGCTCTGGTTTTGTTCCTTGGGCACTGGTTTTGCTCCTCGGGCTCTCGTTTTCTTCCTCGGACTCTCGTATTGTTCCTCGGGTTCTGGTTTTGTTCCTTGAGCTCTGGTTTTCTTCTTTGGGCTCTGGTTTTCTTCCTCAGGCTCTGGTTTTGTTGCTCGGGCTCTGGATTTCTTCCTGAGGATCTGGTTTTGTTCCTCGGGCTCTGTTTTTTTTGCTCGGGCTCTGGATTTCTTCCTCGAGCTCTCGTTTTCTTCTTCACGCCCTGGATTTGTTCCTCGGGCTCTGTTTTTGTTCCTCGGGTGCTGGTTGTGTTCCTCGGGCTCTGGTTTTGTTTCTCGAGCTCTGGTTTTGTTCCTCGGGCTCTGCTTTATTTCCACGGGCTCTGGTTTTGTTCCTCGAGCTCTGGTTTTGTTCCTTGGGCACTGGTTTTCTTCCTCGGGCTCTCGTTTTCTTCCTCGGACTCTCGTTTTGATCCTCGGGTTCTGGTTTTGTTCCTTGAGCTCTGGTTTTCTTCCTCGGGCTCTGGTTTTCTTCCTTAGGCTCTGTTTTTTTTGCTCGGGCTCTGGATTTCTTCCTCGAGCTCTCGTTTTCTTCTTCACGCCCTGGATTTGTTCCTCGGGCTCTGTTTTTGTTCCTCGGGCTGTGGTTGTGTTCCTCGGGCTCTGGTTTTGTTCCTTGAGCTGTGGTTGTGTTCCTTGGGCTCTGGTTTTGTTCCTTGAGCTCTAGTTTTGTTGTTCGAGCTCTGGTTTTGTTCCCGGAGCTCTGGTTTTCTTTCACGGGCTCTGGTTTTGTTCCTCAGGCCCTGGTTTTATTCCTCAGGCCCTGGTTTTATTCCTCGGCGTTTCGTTTTGTTCCTCAGGCTCTTCTTTATTTCCACGGACTCTGGTTTTGTTCCTCGAGCTCTGTTTTTGTTCCTCGAGGGCTGGTTTTGTCCCTTGGGCTATGGTTTTCTTTTTCGGGCTCTGGCTTGGTTCCTCGGGCCCTGGTTCTTTGCCTCGGGCTCTGGTTTTGTTCCTCGGGCTCTGGTTTTGTTCCTCAGTTTCTCGTTTGGTTCCTCGGGCCCTGGTTTTATTCCACGGGCTCTGGTTTTCTTGCTATGGCCCTGTTTTTGTTTTTCAGGCCGTCCTTTTTGTCCTTGGCCTTGGTTTTTGTTCCTCGGGCTCTGGTTTTCTTCCTCAGGATCTGGTTTTGTTCCTCGAGCTCTGGTTTTGTTCCTTGGGTACTGGTTTTCTTCCTCGGGCTCTCGTTTTCTTCCTCGGACTCTCGTTTTGTTCCTCGGGCTCTGGTTTTCTTCCTCAGGCTCTGTTTTTTTTGCTCGGGCTCTGGATTTCTTCCTCGATCTCTCGTTTTCTTCTTCTCGCCCTGGATTTGTTCCTTGGGCTCTGTTTTTGTTCCTCGGGCGCTGGTTGTGTTCCTCGGGCTCTGGTTTTTTTCCTTGAGCTCTGGTTGTGTTCCTTGGGCTCTGGTTTTGTTCCTTGAGCTCTAGTTTTGTTCTTCGAGCTCTGGTTTTGTTCCTGGCGCTCTGGTTTTCTTTCACGGGCTCTGGTTTTGTTCCTCAGGCTCTGGTTTTATTCCTCAGGCCCTGGTTTTATTCCTCGGGGTTTCGTTTTGTTCCTCGGGTTCTGCTTTATTTCCACGGGCTCTGGTTTTGTTCCTCGAGCTCTGTTTTTGTTCCTCGAGGGCTGGTTTTGTTCCTTGGGCTATGGTTTTCTTTCTCGGGCTCTGGCTTGGTTCCTCGGGCCCTGGTTTTTTGCCTCGGGCTCTGGTTTTGTTCCTCGGGCTCTGGTTTTGTTCCTCGGTTTCTGGTTTTGTTCCTCAGGCTCTGGTTATTCCACGGGCTCTGGTTTTCTTCCTATGGCCCTGTTATTTTTTTTCAGGCCGTCCTTTTTGTCCTTTGCCTTGGTTTTTGTTCCTCGGGCTCAGGTTTTCTTCCTCAGGATCTGGTTTTGTTCCTCGAGCTCTGGTTTTGTTCCTTGGGCACTGGTTTTGCTCCTCGGGCTCTCGTTTTCTTCCTCGGACTCTCGTATTGTTCCTCGGGTTCTGGTTTTGTTCCTTGAGCTCTGGTTTTCTTCTTTGGGCTCTGGTTTTCTTCCTCAGGCTCTGGTTTTGTTGCTCGGGCTCTGGATTTCTTCCTGAGGATCTGGTTTTGTTCCTCGGGCTCTGTTTTTTTTGCTCGGGCTCTGGATTTCTTCCTCGAGCTCTCGTTTTCTTCTTCACGCCCTGGATTTGTTCCTCGGGCTCTGTTTTTGTTCCTCGGGTGCTGGTTGTGTTCCTCGGGCTCTGGTTTTGTTTCTCGAGCTCTGGTTTTGTTCCTCGGGCTCTGCTTTATTTCCACGGGCTCTGGTTTTGTTCCTCGAGCTCTGGTTTTGTTCCTTGGGCACTGGTTTTCTTCCTCGGGCTCTCGTTTTCTTCCTCGGACTCTCGTTTTGATCCTCGGGTTCTGGTTTTGTTCCTTGAGCTCTGGTTTTCTTCCTCGGGCTCTGGTTTTCTTCCTTAGGCTCTGTTTTTTTTGCTCGGGCTCTGGATTTCTTCCTCGAGCTCTCGTTTTCTTCTTCACGCCCTGGATTTGTTCCTCGGGCTCTGTTTTTGTTCCTCGGGCTGTGGTTGTGTTCCTCGGGCTCTGGTTTTGTTCCTTGAGCTGTGGTTGTGTTCCTTGGGCTCTGGTTTTGTTCCTTGAGCTCTAGTTTTGTTGTTCGAGCTCTGGTTTTGTTCCCGGAGCTCTGGTTTTCTTTCACGGGCTCTGGTTTTGTTCCTCAGGCCCTGGTTTTATTCCTCAGGCCCTGGTTTTATTCCTCGGCGTTTCGTTTTGTTCCTCAGGCTCTTCTTTATTTCCACGGACTCTGGTTTTGTTCCTCGAGCTCTGTTTTTGTTCCTCGAGGGCTGGTTTTGTCCCTTGGGCTATGGTTTTCTTTTTCGGGCTCTGGCTTGGTTCCTCGGGCCCTGGTTCTTTGCCTCGGGCTCTGGTTTTGTTCCTCGGGCTCTGGTTTTGTTCCTCAGTTTCTCGTTTGGTTCCTCGGGCCCTGGTTTTATTCCACGGGCTCTGGTTTTCTTGCTATGGCCCTGTTTTTGTTTTTCAGGCCGTCCTTTTTGTCCTTGGCCTTGGTTTTTGTTCCTCGGGCTCTGGTTTTCTTCCTCAGGATCTGGTTTTGTTCCTCGAGCTCTGGTTTTGTTCCTTGGGTACTGGTTTTCTTCCTCGGGCTCTCGTTTTCTTCCTCGGACTCTCGTTTTGTTCCTCGGGCTCTGGTTTTCTTCCTCAGGCTCTGTTTTTTTTGCTCGGGCTCTGGATTTCTTCCTCGATCTCTCGTTTTCTTCTTCTCGCCCTGGATTTGTTCCTTGGGCTCTGTTTTTGTTCCTCGGGCGCTGGTTGTGTTCCTCGGGCTCTGGTTTTTTTCCTTGAGCTCTGTTTTTGTTCCTCGAGGGCTGGTTTTGTCCCTTGGGCTATGGTTTTCTTTTTCGGGCTCTGGCTTGGTTCCTCGGGCCCTGGTTCTTTGCCTCGGGCTCTGGTTTTGTTCCTCGGGCTCTGGTTTTGTTCCTCAGTTTCTCGTTTGGTTCCTCGGGCCCTGGTTTTATTCCACGGGCTCTGGTTTTCTTGCTATGGCCCTGTTTTTGTTTTTCAGGCCGTCCTTTTTGTCCTTGGCCTTGGTTTTTGTTCCTCGGGCTCTGGTTTTCTTCCTCAGGATCTGGTTTTGTTCCTCGAGCTCTGGTTTTGTTCCTTGGGTACTGGTTTTCTTCCTCGGGCTCTCGTTTTCTTCCTCGGACTCTCGTTTTGTTCCTCGGGCTCTGGTTTTCTTCCTCAGGCTCTGTTTTTTTTGCTCGGGCTCTGGATTTCTTCCTCGATCTCTCGTTTTCTTCTTCTCGCCCTGGATTTGTTCCTTGGGCTCTGTTTTTGTTCCTCGGGCGCTGGTTGTGTTCCTCGGGCTCTGGTTTTTTTCCTTGAGCTCTGGTTGTGTTCCTTGGGCTCTGGTTTTGTTCCTTGAGCTCTAGTTTTGTTCTTCGAGCTCTGGTTTTGTTCCTGGCGCTCTGGTTTTCTTTCACGGGCTCTGGTTTTGTTCCTCAGGCTCTGGTTTTATTCCTCAGGCCCTGGTTTTATTCCTCGGGGTTTCGTTTTGTTCCTCGGGTTCTGCTTTATTTCCACGGGCTCTGGTTTTGTTCCTCGAGCTCTGTTTTTGTTCCTCGAGGGCTGGTTTTGTTCCTTGGGCTATGGTTTTCTTTCTCGGGCTCTGGCTTGGTTCCTCGGGCCCTGGTTTTTTGCCTCGGGCTCTGGTTTTGTTCCTCGGGCTCTGGTTTTGTTCCTCGGTTTCTGGTTTTGTTCCTCAGGCTCTGGTTATTCCACGGGCTCTGGTTTTCTTCCTATGGCCCTGTTATTTTTTTTCAGGCCGTCCTTTTTGTCCTTTGCCTTGGTTTTTGTTCCTCGGGCTCAGGTTTTCTTCCTCAGGATCTGGTTTTGTTCCTCGAGCTCTGGTTTTGTTCCTTGGGCACTGGTTTTGCTCCTCGGGCTCTCGTTTTCTTCCTCGGACTCTCGTATTGTTCCTCGGGTTCTGGTTTTGTTCCTTGAGCTCTGGTTTTCTTCTTTGGGCTCTGGTTTTCTTCCTCAGGCTCTGGTTTTGTTGCTCGGGCTCTGGATTTCTTCCTGAGGATCTGGTTTTGTTCCTCGGGCTCTGTTTTTTTTGCTCGGGCTCTGGATTTCTTCCTCGAGCTCTCGTTTTCTTCTTCACGCCCTGGATTTGTTCCTCGGGCTCTGTTTTTGTTCCTCGGGTGCTGGTTGTGTTCCTCGGGCTCTGGTTTTGTTTCTCGAGCTCTGGTTTTGTTCCTCGGGCTCTGCTTTATTTCCACGGGCTCTGGTTTTGTTCCTCGAGCTCTGGTTTTGTTCCTTGGGCACTGGTTTTCTTCCTCGGGCTCTCGTTTTCTTCCTCGGACTCTCGTTTTGATCCTCGGGTTCTGGTTTTGTTCCTTGAGCTCTGGTTTTCTTCCTCGGGCTCTGGTTTTCTTCCTTAGGCTCTGTTTTTTTTGCTCGGGCTCTGGATTTCTTCCTCGAGCTCTCGTTTTCTTCTTCACGCCCTGGATTTGTTCCTCGGGCTCTGTTTTTGTTCCTCGGGCTGTGGTTGTGTTCCTCGGGCTCTGGTTTTGTTCCTTGAGCTGTGGTTGTGTTCCTTGGGCTCTGGTTTTGTTCCTTGAGCTCTAGTTTTGTTGTTCGAGCTCTGGTTTTGTTCCCGGAGCTCTGGTTTTCTTTCACGGGCTCTGGTTTTGTTCCTCAGGCCCTGGTTTTATTCCTCAGGCCCTGGTTTTATTCCTCGGCGTTTCGTTTTGTTCCTCAGGCTCTTCTTTATTTCCACGGACTCTGGTTTTGTTCCTCGAGCTCTGTTTTTGTTCCTCGAGGGCTGGTTTTGTCCCTTGGGCTATGGTTTTCTTTTTCGGGCTCTGGCTTGGTTCCTCGGGCCCTGGTTCTTTGCCTCGGGCTCTGGTTTTGTTCCTCGGGCTCTGGTTTTGTTCCTCAGTTTCTCGTTTGGTTCCTCGGGCCCTGGTTTTATTCCACGGGCTCTGGTTTTCTTGCTATGGCCCTGTTTTTGTTTTTCAGGCCGTCCTTTTTGTCCTTGGCCTTGGTTTTTGTTCCTCGGGCTCTGGTTTTCTTCCTCAGGATCTGGTTTTGTTCCTCGAGCTCTGGTTTTGTTCCTTGGGTACTGGTTTTCTTCCTCGGGCTCTCGTTTTCTTCCTCGGACTCTCGTTTTGTTCCTCGGGCTCTGGTTTTCTTCCTCAGGCTCTGTTTTTTTTGCTCGGGCTCTGGATTTCTTCCTCGATCTCTCGTTTTCTTCTTCTCGCCCTGGATTTGTTCCTTGGGCTCTGTTTTTGTTCCTCGGGCGCTGGTTGTGTTCCTCGGGCTCTGGTTTTTTTCCTTGAGCTCTGGTTGTGTTCCTTGGGCTCTGGTTTTGTTCCTTGAGCTCTAGTTTTGTTCTTCGAGCTCTGGTTTTGTTCCTGGCGCTCTGGTTTTCTTTCACGGGCTCTGGTTTTGTTCCTCAGGCTCTGGTTTTATTCCTCAGGCCCTGGTTTTATTCCTCGGGGTTTCGTTTTGTTCCTCGGGTTCTGCTTTATTTCCACGGGCTCTGGTTTTGTTCCTCGAGCTCTGTTTTTGTTCCTCGAGGGCTGGTTTTGTTCCTTGGGCTATGGTTTTCTTTCTCGGGCTCTGGCTTGGTTCCTCGGGCCCTGGTTTTTTGCCTCGGGCTCTGGTTTTGTTCCTCGGGCTCTGGTTTTGTTCCTCGGTTTCTGGTTTTGTTCCTCAGGCTCTGGTTATTCCACGGGCTCTGGTTTTCTTCCTATGGCCCTGTTATTTTTTTTCAGGCCATCCTTTTTGTCCTTGGCCTTGGTTTTTGTTCCTCGGGCTCAGGTTTTCTTCCTCAGGATCTGGTTTTGTTCCTCGAGCTCTGGTTTTGTTCCTTGGGCACTGGTTTTGCTCCTCGGGCTCTCGTTTTCTTCCTCGGACTCTCGTATTGTTCCTCGGGTTCTGGTTTTGTTCCTTGAGCTCTGGTTTTCTTCTTTGGGCTCTGGTTTTCTTCCTCAGGCTCTGGTTTTGTTGCTCGGGCTCTGGATTTCTTCCTGAGGATCTGGTTTTGTTCCTCGGGCTCTGTTTTTTTTGCTCGGGCTCTGGATTTCTTCCTCGAGCTCTCGTTTTCTTCTTCACGCCCTGGATTTGTTCCTCGGGCTCTGTTTTTGTTCCTCGGGTGCTGGTTGTGTTCCTCGGGCTCTGGTTTTGTTTCTCGAGCTCTGGTTTTGTTCCTCGGGCTCTGCTTTATTTCCACGGGCTCTGGTTTTGTTCCTCGAGCTCTGGTTTTGTTCCTTGGGCACTGGTTTTCTTCCTCGGGCTCTCGTTTTCTTCCTCGGACTCTCGTTTTGATCCTCGGGTTCTGGTTTTGTTCCTTGAGCTCTGGTTTTCTTCCTCGGGCTCTGGTTTTCTTCCTTAGGCTCTGTTTTTTTTGCTCGGGCTCTGGATTTCTTCCTCGAGCTCTCGTTTTCTTCTTCACGCCCTGGATTTGTTCCTCGGGCTCTGTTTTTGTTCCTCGGGCTGTGGTTGTGTTCCTCGGGCTCTGGTTTTGTTCCTTGAGCTGTGGTTGTGTTCCTTGGGCTCTGGTTTTGTTCCTTGAGCTCTAGTTTTGTTGTTCGAGCTCTGGTTTTGTTCCCGGAGCTCTGGTTTTCTTTCACGGGCTCTGGTTTTGTTCCTCAGGCTCTGGTTTTATTCCTCAGGCCCTGGTTTTATTCCTCGGCGTTTCGTTTTGTTCCTCAGGCTCTTCTTTATTTCCACGGACTCTGGTTTTGTTCCTCGAGCTCTGTTTTTGTTCCTCGAGGGCTGGTTTTGTCCCTTGGGCTATGGTTTTCTTTTTCGGGCTCTGGCTTGGTTCCTCGGGCCCTGTTTTTTTGCCTCGGGCTCTGGTTTTGTTCCTCGGGCTCTGGTTTTGTTCCTCGGTTTCTGGTTTTGTTCCTCAGGCTCTGGTTATTCCACGGGCTCTGGTTTTCTTCCTATGGCCCTGTTATTTTTTTTCAGGCCGTCCTTTTTGTCCTTGGCCTTGGTTTTTGTTCCTCGGGCTCAGGTTTTCTTCCTCAGGATCTGGTTTTGTTCCTCGGGTTCTGGTTTTGTTCCTTGAGCTCTGGTTTTCTTCTTTGGGCTCTGGTTTTCTTCCTCAGGCTCTGGTTTTGTTGCTCGGGCTCTGGATTTCTTCCTGAGGATCTGGTTTTGTTCCTTGGGCTCTGTTTTTTTTGCTCGGGCTCTGGATTTCTTCCTCGAGCTCTCGTTTTCTTCTTCACGCCCTGGATTTGTTCCTCGGGCTCTGTTTTTGTTCCTCGGGTGCTGGTTGTGTTCCTCGGGCTCTGGTTTTGTTCCTTGAGCTCTGGTTGTGTTCCTTGGGCTCTGGTTTTGTTTCTCGAGCTCTGGTTTTGTTCCTCGGGCTCTGCTTTATTTCCACGGGCTCTGGTTTTGTTCCTCGAGCTCTGGTTTTGTTCCTTGGGCACTGGTTTTCTTCCTCGGGCTCTCGTTTTCTTCCTCGGACTCTCGTTTTGATCCTCGGGTTCTGGTTTTGTTCCTTGAGCTCTGGTTTTCTTCCTCGGGCTCTGGTTTTCTTCCTTAGGCTCTGTTTTTTTTGCTCGGGCTCTGGATTTCTTCCTCGAGCTCTCGTTTTCTTCTTCACGCCCTGGATTTGTTCCTCGGGCTCTGTTTTTGTTCCTCGGGCTGTGGTTGTGTTCCTCGGGCTCTGGTTTTGTTCCTTGAGCTGTGGTTGTGTTCCTTGGGCTCTGGTTTTGTTCCTTGAGCTCTAGTTTTGTTGTTCGAGCTCTGGTTTTGTTCCCGGAGCTCTGGTTTTCTTTCACGGGCTCTGGTTTTGTTCCTCAGGCTCTGGTTTTATTCCTCAGGCCCTGGTTTTATTCCTCGGCGTTTCGTTTTGTTCCTCAGGCTCTTCTTTATTTCCACGGACTCTGGTTTTGTTCCTCGAGCTCTGTTTTTGTTCCTCGAGGGCTGGTTTTGTCCCTTGGGCTATGGTTTTCTTTTTCGGGCTCTCGCTTGGTTCCTCGGGCCCTGGTTCTTTGCCTCGGGCTCTGGTTTTGTTCCTCGGGCTCTGGTTTTGTTCCTCAGTTTCTGGTTTGGTTCCTCGGGCCCTGGTTTTATTCCACGGGCTCTGGTTTTCTTGCTATGGCCCTGTTTTTGTTTTTCAGGCCGTCCTTTTTGTCCTTGGCCTTGGTTTTTGTTCCTCGGGCTCTGGTTTTCTTCCTCAGGATCTGGTTTTGTTCCTCGAGCTCTGGTTTTGTTCCTTGGGTACTGGTTTTCTTCCTCGGGCTCTCGTTTTCTTCCTCGGACTCTCGTTTTGTTCCTCGGGCTCTGGTTTTCTTCCTCAGGCTCTGTTTTTTTTGCTCGGGCTCTGGATTTCTTCCTCGATCTCTCGTTTTCTTCTTCTCGCCCTGGATTTGTTCCTTGGGCTCTGTTTTTGTTCCTCGGGCGCTGGTTGTGTTCCTCGGGCTCTGGTTTTTTTCCTTGAGCTCTGGTTGTGTTCCTTGGGCTCTGGTTTTGTTCCTTGAGCTCTAGTTTTGTTCTTCGAGCTCTGGTTTTGTTCCTGGCGCTCTGGTTTTCTTTCACGGGCTCTGGTTTTGTTCCTCAGGCTCTGGTTTTATTCCTCAGGCCCTGGTTTTATTCCTCGGCGTTTCGTTTTGTTCCTCGGGTTCTGCTTTATTTCCACGGGCTCTGGTTTTGTTCCTCGAGCTCTGTTTTTGTTCCTCGAGGGCTGGTTTTGTTCCTTGGGCTATGGTTTTCTTTCTCGGGCTCTGGCTTGGTTCCTCGGGCCCTGGTTTTTTGCCTCGGGCTCTGGTTTTGTTCCTCGGGCTCTGGTTTTGTTCCTCGGTTTCTGGTTTTGTTCCTCAGGCTCTGGTTATTCCACGGGCTCTGGTTTTCTTCCTATGGCCCTGTTATTTTTTTTCAGGCCGTCCTTTTTGTCCTTTGCCTTGGTTTTTGTTCCTCGGGCTCAGGTTTTCTTCCTCAGGATCTGGTTTTGTTCCTCGAGCTCTGGTTTTGTTCCTTGGGCACTGGTTTTGCTCCTCGGGCTCTCGTTTTCTTCCTCGGACTCTCGTATTGTTCCTCGGGTTCTGGTTTTGTTCCTTGAGCTCTGGTTTTCTTCTTTGGGCTCTGGTTTTCTTCCTCAGGCTCTGGTTTTGTTGCTCGGGCTCTGGATTTCTTCCTGAGGATCTGGTTTTGTTCCTCGGGCTCTGTTTTTTTTGCTCGGGCTCTGGATTTCTTCCTCGAGCTCTCGTTTTCTTCTTCACGCCCTGGATTTGTTCCTCGGGCTCTGTTTTTGTTCCTCGGGTGCTGGTTGTGTTCCTCGGGCTCTGGTTTTGTTTCTCGAGCTCTGGTTTTGTTCCTCGGGCTCTGCTTTATTTCCACGGGCTCTGGTTTTGTTCCTCGAGCTCTGGTTTTGTTCCTTGGGCACTGGTTTTCTTCCTCGGGCTCTCGTTTTCTTCCTCGGACTCTCGTTTTGATCCTCGGGTTCTGGTTTTGTTCCTTGAGCTCTGGTTTTCTTCCTCGGGCTCTGGTTTTCTTCCTTAGGCTCTGTTTTTTTTGCTCGGGCTCTGGATTTCTTCCTCGAGCTCTCGTTTTCTTCTTCACGCCCTGGATTTGTTCCTCGGGCTCTGTTTTTGTTCCTCGGGCTGTGGTTGTGTTCCTCGGGCTCTGGTTTTGTTCCTTGAGCTGTGGTTGTGTTCCTTGGGCTCTGGTTTTGTTCCTTGAGCTCTAGTTTTGTTGTTCGAGCTCTGGTTTTGTTCCCGGAGCTCTGGTTTTCTTTCACGGGCTCTGGTTTTGTTCCTCAGGCCCTGGTTTTATTCCTCAGGCCCTGGTTTTATTCCTCGGCGTTTCGTTTTGTTCCTCAGGCTCTTCTTTATTTCCACGGACTCTGGTTTTGTTCCTCGAGCTCTGTTTTTGTTCCTCGAGGGCTGGTTTTGTCCCTTGGGCTATGGTTTTCTTTTTCGGGCTCTGGCTTGGTTCCTCGGGCCCTGGTTCTTTGCCTCGGGCTCTGGTTTTGTTCCTCGGGCTCTGGTTTTGTTCCTCAGTTTCTCGTTTGGTTCCTCGGGCCCTGGTTTTATTCCACGGGCTCTGGTTTTCTTGCTATGGCCCTGTTTTTGTTTTTCAGGCCGTCCTTTTTGTCCTTGGCCTTGGTTTTTGTTCCTCGGGCTCTGGTTTTCTTCCTCAGGATCTGGTTTTGTTCCTCGAGCTCTGGTTTTGTTCCTTGGGTACTGGTTTTCTTCCTCGGGCTCTCGTTTTCTTCCTCGGACTCTCGTTTTGTTCCTCGGGCTCTGGTTTTCTTCCTCAGGCTCTGTTTTTTTTGCTCGGGCTCTGGATTTCTTCCTCGATCTCTCGTTTTCTTCTTCTCGCCCTGGATTTGTTCCTTGGGCTCTGTTTTTGTTCCTCGGGCGCTGGTTGTGTTCCTCGGGCTCTGGTTTTTTTCCTTGAGCTCTGTTTTTGTTCCTCGAGGGCTGGTTTTGTCCCTTGGGCTATGGTTTTCTTTTTCGGGCTCTGGCTTGGTTCCTCGGGCCCTGGTTCTTTGCCTCGGGCTCTGGTTTTGTTCCTCGGGCTCTGGTTTTGTTCCTCAGTTTCTCGTTTGGTTCCTCGGGCCCTGGTTTTATTCCACGGGCTCTGGTTTTCTTGCTATGGCCCTGTTTTTGTTTTTCAGGCCGTCCTTTTTGTCCTTGGCCTTGGTTTTTGTTCCTCGGGCTCTGGTTTTCTTCCTCAGGATCTGGTTTTGTTCCTCGAGCTCTGGTTTTGTTCCTTGGGTACTGGTTTTCTTCCTCGGGCTCTCGTTTTCTTCCTCGGACTCTCGTTTTGTTCCTCGGGCTCTGGTTTTCTTCCTCAGGCTCTGTTTTTTTTGCTCGGGCTCTGGATTTCTTCCTCGATCTCTCGTTTTCTTCTTCTCGCCCTGGATTTGTTCCTTGGGCTCTGTTTTTGTTCCTCGGGCGCTGGTTGTGTTCCTCGGGCTCTGGTTTTTTTCCTTGAGCTCTGGTTGTGTTCCTTGGGCTCTGGTTTTGTTCCTTGAGCTCTAGTTTTGTTCTTCGAGCTCTGGTTTTGTTCCTGGCGCTCTGGTTTTCTTTCACGGGCTCTGGTTTTGTTCCTCAGGCTCTGGTTTTATTCCTCAGGCCCTGGTTTTATTCCTCGGGGTTTCGTTTTGTTCCTCGGGTTCTGCTTTATTTCCACGGGCTCTGGTTTTGTTCCTCGAGCTCTGTTTTTGTTCCTCGAGGGCTGGTTTTGTTCCTTGGGCTATGGTTTTCTTTCTCGGGCTCTGGCTTGGTTCCTCGGGCCCTGGTTTTTTGCCTCGGGCTCTGGTTTTGTTCCTCGGGCTCTGGTTTTGTTCCTCGGTTTCTGGTTTTGTTCCTCAGGCTCTGGTTATTCCACGGGCTCTGGTTTTCTTCCTATGGCCCTGTTATTTTTTTTCAGGCCGTCCTTTTTGTCCTTTGCCTTGGTTTTTGTTCCTCGGGCTCAGGTTTTCTTCCTCAGGATCTGGTTTTGTTCCTCGAGCTCTGGTTTTGTTCCTTGGGCACTGGTTTTGCTCCTCGGGCTCTCGTTTTCTTCCTCGGACTCTCGTATTGTTCCTCGGGTTCTGGTTTTGTTCCTTGAGCTCTGGTTTTCTTCTTTGGGCTCTGGTTTTCTTCCTCAGGCTCTGGTTTTGTTGCTCGGGCTCTGGATTTCTTCCTGAGGATCTGGTTTTGTTCCTCGGGCTCTGTTTTTTTTGCTCGGGCTCTGGATTTCTTCCTCGAGCTCTCGTTTTCTTCTTCACGCCCTGGATTTGTTCCTCGGGCTCTGTTTTTGTTCCTCGGGTGCTGGTTGTGTTCCTCGGGCTCTGGTTTTGTTTCTCGAGCTCTGGTTTTGTTCCTCGGGCTCTGCTTTATTTCCACGGGCTCTGGTTTTGTTCCTCGAGCTCTGGTTTTGTTCCTTGGGCACTGGTTTTCTTCCTCGGGCTCTCGTTTTCTTCCTCGGACTCTCGTTTTGATCCTCGGGTTCTGGTTTTGTTCCTTGAGCTCTGGTTTTCTTCCTCGGGCTCTGGTTTTCTTCCTTAGGCTCTGTTTTTTTTGCTCGGGCTCTGGATTTCTTCCTCGAGCTCTCGTTTTCTTCTTCACGCCCTGGATTTGTTCCTCGGGCTCTGTTTTTGTTCCTCGGGCTGTGGTTGTGTTCCTCGGGCTCTGGTTTTGTTCCTTGAGCTGTGGTTGTGTTCCTTGGGCTCTGGTTTTGTTCCTTGAGCTCTAGTTTTGTTGTTCGAGCTCTGGTTTTGTTCCCGGAGCTCTGGTTTTCTTTCACGGGCTCTGGTTTTGTTCCTCAGGCCCTGGTTTTATTCCTCAGGCCCTGGTTTTATTCCTCGGCGTTTCGTTTTGTTCCTCAGGCTCTTCTTTATTTCCACGGACTCTGGTTTTGTTCCTCGAGCTCTGTTTTTGTTCCTCGAGGGCTGGTTTTGTCCCTTGGGCTATGGTTTTCTTTTTCGGGCTCTGGCTTGGTTCCTCGGGCCCTGGTTCTTTGCCTCGGGCTCTGGTTTTGTTCCTCGGGCTCTGGTTTTGTTCCTCAGTTTCTCGTTTGGTTCCTCGGGCCCTGGTTTTATTCCACGGGCTCTGGTTTTCTTGCTATGGCCCTGTTTTTGTTTTTCAGGCCGTCCTTTTTGTCCTTGGCCTTGGTTTTTGTTCCTCGGGCTCTGGTTTTCTTCCTCAGGATCTGGTTTTGTTCCTCGAGCTCTGGTTTTGTTCCTTGGGTACTGGTTTTCTTCCTCGGGCTCTCGTTTTCTTCCTCGGACTCTCGTTTTGTTCCTCGGGCTCTGGTTTTCTTCCTCAGGCTCTGTTTTTTTTGCTCGGGCTCTGGATTTCTTCCTCGATCTCTCGTTTTCTTCTTCTCGCCCTGGATTTGTTCCTTGGGCTCTGTTTTTGTTCCTCGGGCGCTGGTTGTGTTCCTCGGGCTCTGGTTTTTTTCCTTGAGCTCTGGTTGTGTTCCTTGGGCTCTGGTTTTGTTCCTTGAGCTCTAGTTTTGTTCTTCGAGCTCTGGTTTTGTTCCTGGCGCTCTGGTTTTCTTTCACGGGCTCTGGTTTTGTTCCTCAGGCTCTGGTTTTATTCCTCAGGCCCTGGTTTTATTCCTCGGGGTTTCGTTTTGTTCCTCGGGTTCTGCTTTATTTCCACGGGCTCTGGTTTTGTTCCTCGAGCTCTGTTTTTGTTCCTCGAGGGCTGGTTTTGTTCCTTGGGCTATGGTTTTCTTTCTCGGGCTCTGGCTTGGTTCCTCGGGCCCTGGTTTTTTGCCTCGGGCTCTGGTTTTGTTCCTCGGGCTCTGGTTTTGTTCCTCGGTTTCTGGTTTTGTTCCTCAGGCTCTGGTTATTCCACGGGCTCTGGTTTTCTTCCTATGGCCCTGTTATTTTTTTTCAGGCCATCCTTTTTGTCCTTGGCCTTGGTTTTTGTTCCTCGGGCTCAGGTTTTCTTCCTCAGGATCTGGTTTTGTTCCTCGAGCTCTGGTTTTGTTCCTTGGGCACTGGTTTTGCTCCTCGGGCTCTCGTTTTCTTCCTCGGACTCTCGTATTGTTCCTCGGGTTCTGGTTTTGTTCCTTGAGCTCTGGTTTTCTTCTTTGGGCTCTGGTTTTCTTCCTCAGGCTCTGGTTTTGTTGCTCGGGCTCTGGATTTCTTCCTGAGGATCTGGTTTTGTTCCTCGGGCTCTGTTTTTTTTGCTCGGGCTCTGGATTTCTTCCTCGAGCTCTCGTTTTCTTCTTCACGCCCTGGATTTGTTCCTCGGGCTCTGTTTTTGTTCCTCGGGTGCTGGTTGTGTTCCTCGGGCTCTGGTTTTGTTTCTCGAGCTCTGGTTTTGTTCCTCGGGCTCTGCTTTATTTCCACGGGCTCTGGTTTTGTTCCTCGAGCTCTGGTTTTGTTCCTTGGGCACTGGTTTTCTTCCTCGGGCTCTCGTTTTCTTCCTCGGACTCTCGTTTTGATCCTCGGGTTCTGGTTTTGTTCCTTGAGCTCTGGTTTTCTTCCTCGGGCTCTGGTTTTCTTCCTTAGGCTCTGTTTTTTTTGCTCGGGCTCTGGATTTCTTCCTCGAGCTCTCGTTTTCTTCTTCACGCCCTGGATTTGTTCCTCGGGCTCTGTTTTTGTTCCTCGGGCTGTGGTTGTGTTCCTCGGGCTCTGGTTTTGTTCCTTGAGCTGTGGTTGTGTTCCTTGGGCTCTGGTTTTGTTCCTTGAGCTCTAGTTTTGTTGTTCGAGCTCTGGTTTTGTTCCCGGAGCTCTGGTTTTCTTTCACGGGCTCTGGTTTTGTTCCTCAGGCTCTGGTTTTATTCCTCAGGCCCTGGTTTTATTCCTCGGCGTTTCGTTTTGTTCCTCAGGCTCTTCTTTATTTCCACGGACTCTGGTTTTGTTCCTCGAGCTCTGTTTTTGTTCCTCGAGGGCTGGTTTTGTCCCTTGGGCTATGGTTTTCTTTTTCGGGCTCTGGCTTGGTTCCTCGGGCCCTGGTTTTTTGCCTCGGGCTCTGGTTTTGTTCCTCGGGCTCTGGTTTTGTTCCTCGGTTTCTGGTTTTGTTCCTCAGGCTCTGGTTATTCCACGGGCTCTGGTTTTCTTCCTATGGCCCTGTTATTTTTTTTCAGGCCGTCCTTTTTGTCCTTGGCCTTGGTTTTTGTTCCTCGGGCTCAGGTTTTCTTCCTCAGGATCTGGTTTTGTTCCTCGGGTTCTGGTTTTGTTCCTTGAGCTCTGGTTTTCTTCTTTGGGCTCTGGTTTTCTTCCTCAGGCTCTGGTTTTGTTGCTCGGGCTCTGGATTTCTTCCTGAGGATCTGGTTTTGTTCCTTGGGCTCTGTTTTTTTTGCTCGGGCTCTGGATTTCTTCCTCGAGCTCTCGTTTTCTTCTTCACGCCCTGGATTTGTTCCTCGGGCTCTGTTTTTGTTCCTCGGGTGCTGGTTGTGTTCCTCGGGCTCTGGTTTTGTTCCTTGAGCTCTGGTTGTGTTCCTTGGGCTCTGGTTTTGTTTCTCGAGCTCTGGTTTTGTTCCTCGGGCTCTGCTTTATTTCCACGGGCTCTGGTTTTGTTCCTCGAGCTCTGGTTTTGTTCCTTGGGCACTGGTTTTCTTCCTCGGGCTCTCGTTTTCTTCCTCGGACTCTCGTTTTGATCCTCGGGTTCTGGTTTTGTTCCTTGAGCTCTGGTTTTCTTCCTCGGGCTCTGGTTTTCTTCCTTAGGCTCTGTTTTTTTTGCTCGGGCTCTGGATTTCTTCCTCGAGCTCTCGTTTTCTTCTTCACGCCCTGGATTTGTTCCTCGGGCTCTGTTTTTGTTCCTCGGGCTGTGGTTGTGTTCCTCGGGCTCTGGTTTTGTTCCTTGAGCTGTGGTTGTGTTCCTTGGGCTCTGGTTTTGTTCCTTGAGCTCTAGTTTTGTTGTTCGAGCTCTGGTTTTGTTCCTGGAGCTCTGGTTTTCTTTCACGGGCTCTGGTTTTGTTCCTCAGGCTCTGGTTTTATTCCTCAGGCCCTGGTTTTATTCCTCGGCGTTTCGTTTTGTTCCTCAGGCTCTTCTTTATTTCCACGGACTCTGGTTTTGTTCCTCGAGCTCTGTTTTTGTTCCTCGAGGGCTGGTTTTGTCCCTTGGGCTATGGTTTTCTTTTTCGGGCTCTCGCTTGGTTCCTCGGGCCCTGGTTCTTTGCCTCGGGCTCTGGTTTTGTTCCTCGGGCTCTGGTTTTGTTCCTCAGTTTCTGGTTTGGTTCCTCGGGCCCTGGTTTTATTCCACGGGCTCTGGTTTTCTTGCTATGGCCCTGTTTTTGTTTTTCAGGCCGTCCTTTTTGTCCTTGGCCTTGGTTTTTGTTCCTCGGGCTCTGGTTTTCTTCCTCAGGATCTGGTTTTGTTCCTCGAGCTCTGGTTTTGTTCCTTGGGTACTGGTTTTCTTCCTCGGGCTCTCGTTTTCTTCCTCGGACTCTCGTTTTGTTCCTCGGGCTCTGGTTTTCTTCCTCAGGCTCTGTTTTTTTTGCTCGGGCTCTGGATTTCTTCCTCGATCTCTCGTTTTCTTCTTCTCGCCCTGGATTTGTTCCTTGGGCTCTGTTTTTGTTCCTCGGGCGCTGGTTGTGTTCCTCGGGCTCTGGTTTTTTTCCTTGAGCTCTGGTTGTGTTCCTTGGGCTCTGGTTTTGTTCCTTGAGCTCTAGTTTTGTTCTTCGAGCTCTGGTTTTGTTCCTGGCGCTCTGGTTTTCTTTCACGGGCTCTGGTTTTGTTCCTCAGGCTCTGGTTTTATTCCTCAGGCCCTGGTTTTATTCCTCGGGGTTTCGTTTTGTTCCTCGGGTTCTGCTTTATTTCCACGGGCTCTGGTTTTGTTCCTCGAGCTCTGTTTTTGTTCCTCGAGGGCTGGTTTTGTTCCTTGGGCTATGGTTTTCTTTCTCGGGCTCTGGCTTGGTTCCTCGGGCCCTGGTTTTTTGCCTCGGGCTCTGGTTTTGTTCCTCGGGCTCTGGTTTTGTTCCTCGGTTTCTGGTTTTGTTCCTCAGGCTCTGGTTATTCCACGGGCTCTGGTTTTCTTCCTATGGCCCTGTTATTTTTTTTCAGGCCGTCCTTTTTGTCCTTGGCCTTGGTTTTTGTTCCTCGGGCTCAGGTTTTCTTCCTCAGGATCTGGTTTTGTTCCTCGAGCTCTGGTTTTGTTCCTCGAGGGCTGGTTTTGTTCCTTGGGCTATGGTTTTCTTTCTCGGGCTCTGGCTTGGTTCCTCGGGCCCTGTTTTTTTGCCTCGGGCTCTGGTTTTGTTCCTCGGGCTCTGGTTTTGTTCCTCGGTTTCTGGTTTTGTTCCTCAGGCTCTGGTTATTCCACGGGCTCTGGTTTTCTTCCTATGGCCCTGTTATTTTTTTTCAGGCCGTCCTTTTTGTCCTTGGCCTTGGTTTTTGTTCCTCGGGCTCAGGTTTTCTTCCTCAGGATCTGGTTTTGTTCCTCGAGCTCTGGTTTTGTTCCTTGGGCACTGGTTTTGCTCCTCGGGCTCTCGTTTTCTTCCTCGGACTCTCGTATTGTTCCTCGGGTTCTGGTTTTGTTCCTTGAGCTCTGGTTTTCTTCTTTGGGCTCTGGTTTTCTTCCTCAGGCTCTGGTTTTGTTGCTCGGGCTCTGGATTTCTTCCTGAGGATCTGGTTTTGTTCCTCGGGCTCTGTTTTTTTTGCTCGGGCTCTGGATTTCTTCCTCGAGCTCTCGTTTTCTTCTTCACGCCCTGGATTTGTTCCTCGGGCTCTGTTTTTGTTCCTCGGGTGCTGGTTGTGTTCCTCGGGCTCTGGTTTTGTTTCTCGAGCTCTGGTTTTGTTCCTCGGGCTCTGCTTTATTTCCACGGGCTCTGGTTTTGTTCCTCGAGCTCTGGTTTTGTTCCTTGGGCACTGGTTTTCTTCCTCGGGCTCTCGTTTTCTTCCTCGGACTCTCGTTTTGATCCTCGGGTTCTGGTTTTGTTCCTTGAGCTCTGGTTTTCTTCCTCGGGCTCTGGTTTTCTTCCTTAGGCTCTGTTTTTTTTGCTCGGGCTCTGGATTTCTTCCTCGAGCTCTCGTTTTCTTCTTCACGCCCTGGATTTGTTCCTCGGGCTCTGTTTTTGTTCCTCGGGCTGTGGTTGTGTTCCTCGGGCTCTGGTTTTGTTCCTTGAGCTGTGGTTGTGTTCCTTGGGCTCTGGTTTTGTTCCTTGAGCTCTAGTTTTGTTGTTCGAGCTCTGGTTTTGTTCCCGGAGCTCTGGTTTTCTTTCACGGGCTCTGGTTTTGTTCCTCAGGCTCTGGTTTTATTCCTCAGGCCCTGGTTTTATTCCTCGGCGTTTCGTTTTGTTCCTCAGGCTCTTCTTTATTTCCACGGACTCTGGTTTTGTTCCTCGAGCTCTGTTTTTGTTCCTCGAGGGCTGGTTTTGTCCCTTGGGCTATGGTTTTCTTTTTCGGGCTCTGGCTTGGTTCCTCGGGCCCTGGTTCTTTGCCTCGGGCTCTGGTTTTGTTCCTCGGGCTCTGGTTTTGTTCCTCAGTTTCTCGTTTGGTTCCTCGGGCCCTGGTTTTATTCCACGGGCTCTGGTTTTCTTGCTATGGCCCTGTTTTTGTTTTTCAGGCCGTCCTTTTTGTCCTTGGCCTTGGTTTTTGTTCCTCGGGCTCTGGTTTTCTTCCTCAGGATCTGGTTTTGTTCCTCGAGCTCTGGTTTTGTTCCTTGGGTACTGGTTTTCTTCCTCGGGCTCTCGTTTTCTTCCTCGGACTCTCGTTTTGTTCCTCGGGCTCTGGTTTTCTTCCTCAGGCTCTGTTTTTTTTGCTCGGGCTCTGGATTTCTTCCTCGATCTCTCGTTTTCTTCTTCTCGCCCTGGATTTGTTCCTTGGGCTCTGTTTTTGTTCCTCGGGCGCTGGTTGTGTTCCTCGGGCTCTGGTTTTTTTCCTTGAGCTCTGGTTGTGTTCCTTGGGCTCTGGTTTTGTTCCTTGAGCTCTAGTTTTGTTCTTCGAGCTCTGGTTTTGTTCCTGGCGCTCTGGTTTTCTTTCACGGGCTCTGGTTTTGTTCCTCAGGCTCTGGTTTTATTCCTCAGGCCCTGGTTTTATTCCTCGGGGTTTCGTTTTGTTCCTCGGGTTCTGCTTTATTTCCACGGGCTCTGGTTTTGTTCCTCGAGCTCTGTTTTTGTTCCTCGAGGGCTGGTTTTGTTCCTTGGGCTATGGTTTTCTTTCTCGGGCTCTGGCTTGGTTCCTCGGGCCCTGTTTTTTTGCCTCGGGCTCTGGTTTTGTTCCTCGGGCTCTGGTTTTGTTCCTCGGTTTCTGGTTTTGTTCCTCAGGCTCTGGTTATTCCACGGGCTCTGGTTTTCTTCCTATGGCCCTGTTATTTTTTTTCAGGCCGTCCTTTTTGTCCTTGGCCTTGGTTTTTGTTCCTCGGGCTCAGGTTTTCTTCCTCAGGATCTGGTTTTGTTCCTCGAGCTCTGGTTTTGTTCCTTGGGCACTGGTTTTGCTCCTCGGGCTCTCGTTTTCTTCCTCGGACTCTCGTATTGTTCCTCGGGTTCTGGTTTTGTTCCTTGAGCTCTGGTTTTCTTCTTTGGGCTCTGGTTTTCTTCCTCAGGCTCTGGTTTTGTTGCTCGGGCTCTGGATTTCTTCCTGAGGATCTGGTTTTGTTCCTCGGGCTCTGTTTTTTTTGCTCGGGCTCTGGATTTCTTCCTCGAGCTCTCGTTTTCTTCTTCACGCCCTGGATTTGTTCCTCGGGCTCTGTTTTTGTTCCTCGGGTGCTGGTTGTGTTCCTCGGGCTCTGGTTTTGTTTCTCGAGCTCTGGTTTTGTTCCTCGGGCTCTGCTTTATTTCCACGGGCTCTGGTTTTGTTCCTCGAGCTCTGGTTTTGTTCCTTGGGCACTGGTTTTCTTCCTCGGGCTCTCGTTTTCTTCCTCGGACTCTCGTTTTGATCCTCGGGTTCTGGTTTTGTTCCTTGAGCTCTGGTTTTCTTCCTCGGGCTCTGGTTTTCTTCCTTAGGCTCTGTTTTTTTTGCTCGGGCTCTGGATTTCTTCCTCGAGCTCTCGTTTTCTTCTTCACGCCCTGGATTTGTTCCTCGGGCTCTGTTTTTGTTCCTCGGGCTGTGGTTGTGTTCCTCGGGCTCTGGTTTTGTTCCTTGAGCTGTGGTTGTGTTCCTTGGGCTCTGGTTTTGTTCCTTGAGCTCTAGTTTTGTTGTTCGAGCTCTGGTTTTGTTCCCGGAGCTCTGGTTTTCTTTCACGGGCTCTGGTTTTGTTCCTCAGGCTCTGGTTTTATTCCTCAGGCCCTGGTTTTATTCCTCGGCGTTTCGTTTTGTTCCTCAGGCTCTTCTTTATTTCCACGGACTCTGGTTTTGTTCCTCGAGCTCTGTTTTTGTTCCTCGAGGGCTGGTTTTGTCCCTTGGGCTATGGTTTTCTTTTTCGGGCTCTGGCTTGGTTCCTCGGGCCCTGGTTCTTTGCCTCGGGCTCTGGTTTTGTTCCTCGGGCTCTGGTTTTGTTCCTCAGTTTCTCGTTTGGTTCCTCGGGCCCTGGTTTTATTCCACGGGCTCTGGTTTTCTTGCTATGGCCCTGTTTTTGTTTTTCAGGCCGTCCTTTTTGTCCTTGGCCTTGGTTTTTGTTCCTCGGGCTCTGGTTTTCTTCCTCAGGATCTGGTTTTGTTCCTCGAGCTCTGGTTTTGTTCCTTGGGTACTGGTTTTCTTCCTCGGGCTCTCGTTTTCTTCCTCGGACTCTCGTTTTGTTCCTCGGGCTCTGGTTTTCTTCCTCAGGCTCTGTTTTTTTTGCTCGGGCTCTGGATTTCTTCCTCGATCTCTCGTTTTCTTCTTCTCGCCCTGGATTTGTTCCTTGGGCTCTGTTTTTGTTCCTCGGGCGCTGGTTGTGTTCCTCGGGCTCTGGTTTTTTTCCTTGAGCTCTGGTTGTGTTCCTTGGGCTCTGGTTTTGTTCCTTGAGCTCTAGTTTTGTTCTTCGAGCTCTGGTTTTGTTCCTGGCGCTCTGGTTTTCTTTCACGGGCTCTGGTTTTGTTCCTCAGGCTCTGGTTTTATTCCTCAGGCCCTGGTTTTATTCCTCGGGGTTTCGTTTTGTTCCTCGGGTTCTGCTTTATTTCCACGGGCTCTGGTTTTGTTCCTCGAGCTCTGTTTTTGTTCCTCGAGGGCTGGTTTTGTTCCTTGGGCTATGGTTTTCTTTCTCGGGCTCTGGCTTGGTTCCTCGGGCCCTGTTTTTTTGCCTCGGGCTCTGGTTTTGTTCCTCGGGCTCTGGTTTTGTTCCTCGGTTTCTGGTTTTGTTCCTCAGGCTCTGGTTATTCCACGGGCTCTGGTTTTCTTCCTATGGCCCTGTTATTTTTTTTCAGGCCGTCCTTTTTGTCCTTGGCCTTGGTTTTTGTTCCTCGGGCTCAGGTTTTCTTCCTCAGGATCTGGTTTTGTTCCTCGAGCTCTGGTTTTGTTCCTTGGGCACTGGTTTTGCTCCTCGGGCTCTCGTTTTCTTCCTCGGACTCTCGTATTGTTCCTCGGGTTCTGGTTTTGTTCCTTGAGCTCTGGTTTTCTTCTTTGGGCTCTGGTTTTCTTCCTCAGGCTCTGGTTTTGTTGCTCGGGCTCTGGATTTCTTCCTGAGGATCTGGTTTTGTTCCTCGGGCTCTGTTTTTTTTGCTCGGGCTCTGGATTTCTTCCTCGAGCTCTCGTTTTCTTCTTCACGCCCTGGATTTGTTCCTCGGGCTCTGTTTTTGTTCCTCGGGTGCTGGTTGTGTTCCTCGGGCTCTGGTTTTGTTTCTCGAGCTCTGGTTTTGTTCCTCGGGCTCTGCTTTATTTCCACGGGCTCTGGTTTTGTTCCTCGAGCTCTGGTTTTGTTCCTTGGGCACTGGTTTTCTTCCTCGGGCTCTCGTTTTCTTCCTCGGACTCTCGTTTTGATCCTCGGGTTCTGGTTTTGTTCCTTGAGCTCTGGTTTTCTTCCTCGGGCTCTGGTTTTCTTCCTTAGGCTCTGTTTTTTTTGCTCGGGCTCTGGATTTCTTCCTCGAGCTCTCGTTTTCTTCTTCACGCCCTGGATTTGTTCCTCGGGCTCTGTTTTTGTTCCTCGGGCTGTGGTTGTGTTCCTCGGGCTCTGGTTTTGTTCCTTGAGCTGTGGTTGTGTTCCTTGGGCTCTGGTTTTGTTCCTTGAGCTCTAGTTTTGTTGTTCGAGCTCTGGTTTTGTTCCCGGAGCTCTGGTTTTCTTTCACGGGCTCTGGTTTTGTTCCTCAGGCTCTGGTTTTATTCCTCAGGCCCTGGTTTTATTCCTCGGCGTTTCGTTTTGTTCCTCAGGCTCTTCTTTATTTCCACGGACTCTGGTTTTGTTCCTCGAGCTCTGTTTTTGTTCCTCGAGGGCTGGTTTTGTCCCTTGGGCTATGGTTTTCTTTTTCGGGCTCTGGCTTGGTTCCTCGGGCCCTGGTTCTTTGCCTCGGGCTCTGGTTTTGTTCCTCGGGCTCTGGTTTTGTTCCTCAGTTTCTCGTTTGGTTCCTCGGGCCCTGGTTTTATTCCACGGGCTCTGGTTTTCTTGCTATGGCCCTGTTTTTGTTTTTCAGGCCGTCCTTTTTGTCCTTGGCCTTGGTTTTTGTTCCTCGGGCTCTGGTTTTCTTCCTCAGGATCTGGTTTTGTTCCTCGAGCTCTGGTTTTGTTCCTTGGGTACTGGTTTTCTTCCTCGGGCTCTCGTTTTCTTCCTCGGACTCTCGTTTTGTTCCTCGGGCTCTGGTTTTCTTCCTCAGGCTCTGTTTTTTTTGCTCGGGCTCTGGATTTCTTCCTCGATCTCTCGTTTTCTTCTTCTCGCCCTGGATTTGTTCCTTGGGCTCTGTTTTTGTTCCTCGGGCGCTGGTTGTGTTCCTCGGGCTCTGGTTTTTTTCCTTGAGCTCTGGTTGTGTTCCTTGGGCTCTGGTTTTGTTCCTTGAGCTCTAGTTTTGTTCTTCGAGCTCTGGTTTTGTTCCTGGCGCTCTGGTTTTCTTTCACGGGCTCTGGTTTTGTTCCTCAGGCTCTGGTTTTATTCCTCAGGCCCTGGTTTTATTCCTCGGGGTTTCGTTTTGTTCCTCGGGTTCTGCTTTATTTCCACGGGCTCTGGTTTTGTTCCTCGAGCTCTGTTTTTGTTCCTCGAGGGCTGGTTTTGTTCCTTGGGCTATGGTTTTCTTTCTCGGGCTCTGGCTTGGTTCCTCGGGCCCTGTTTTTTTGCCTCGGGCTCTGGTTTTGTTCCTCGGGCTCTGGTTTTGTTCCTCGGTTTCTGGTTTTGTTCCTCAGGCTCTGGTTATTCCACGGGCTCTGGTTTTCTTCCTATGGCCCTGTTATTTTTTTTCAGGCCGTCCTTTTTGTCCTTGGCCTTGGTTTTTGTTCCTCGGGCTCAGGTTTTCTTCCTCAGGATCTGGTTTTGTTCCTCGAGCTCTGGTTTTGTTCCTTGGGCACTGGTTTTGCTCCTCGGGCTCTCGTTTTCTTCCTCGGACTCTCGTATTGTTCCTCGGGTTCTGGTTTTGTTCCTTGAGCTCTGGTTTTCTTCTTTGGGCTCTGGTTTTCTTCCTCAGGCTCTGGTTTTGTTGCTCGGGCTCTGGATTTCTTCCTGAGGATCTGGTTTTGTTCCTCGGGCTCTGTTTTTTTTGCTCGGGCTCTGGATTTCTTCCTCGAGCTCTCGTTTTCTTCTTCACGCCCTGGATTTGTTCCTCGGGCTCTGTTTTTGTTCCTCGGGTGCTGGTTGTGTTCCTCGGGCTCTGGTTTTGTTTCTCGAGCTCTGGTTTTGTTCCTCGGGCTCTGCTTTATTTCCACGGGCTCTGGTTTTGTTCCTCGAGCTCTGGTTTTGTTCCTTGGGCACTGGTTTTCTTCCTCGGGCTCTCGTTTTCTTCCTCGGACTCTCGTTTTGATCCTCGGGTTCTGGTTTTGTTCCTTGAGCTCTGGTTTTCTTCCTCGGGCTCTGGTTTTCTTCCTTAGGCTCTGTTTTTTTTGCTCGGGCTCTGGATTTCTTCCTCGAGCTCTCGTTTTCTTCTTCACGCCCTGGATTTGTTCCTCGGGCTCTGTTTTTGTTCCTCGGGCTGTGGTTGTGTTCCTCGGGCTCTGGTTTTGTTCCTTGAGCTGTGGTTGTGTTCCTTGGGCTCTGGTTTTGTTCCTTGAGCTCTAGTTTTGTTGTTCGAGCTCTGGTTTTGTTCCCGGAGCTCTGGTTTTCTTTCACGGGCTCTGGTTTTGTTCCTCAGGCTCTGGTTTTATTCCTCAGGCCCTGGTTTTATTCCTCGGCGTTTCGTTTTGTTCCTCAGGCTCTTCTTTATTTCCACGGACTCTGGTTTTGTTCCTCGAGCTCTGTTTTTGTTCCTCGAGGGCTGGTTTTGTCCCTTGGGCTATGGTTTTCTTTTTCGGGCTCTGGCTTGGTTCCTCGGGCCCTGGTTCTTTGCCTCGGGCTCTGGTTTTGTTCCTCGGGCTCTGGTTTTGTTCCTCAGTTTCTCGTTTGGTTCCTCGGGCCCTGGTTTTATTCCACGGGCTCTGGTTTTCTTGCTATGGCCCTGTTTTTGTTTTTCAGGCCGTCCTTTTTGTCCTTGGCCTTGGTTTTTGTTCCTCGGGCTCTGGTTTTCTTCCTCAGGATCTGGTTTTGTTCCTCGAGCTCTGGTTTTGTTCCTTGGGTACTGGTTTTCTTCCTCGGGCTCTCGTTTTCTTCCTCGGACTCTCGTTTTGTTCCTCGGGCTCTGGTTTTCTTCCTCAGGCTCTGTTTTTTTTGCTCGGGCTCTGGATTTCTTCCTCGATCTCTCGTTTTCTTCTTCTCGCCCTGGATTTGTTCCTTGGGCTCTGTTTTTGTTCCTCGGGCGCTGGTTGTGTTCCTCGGGCTCTGGTTTTTTTCCTTGAGCTCTGGTTGTGTTCCTTGGGCTCTGGTTTTGTTCCTTGAGCTCTAGTTTTGTTCTTCGAGCTCTGGTTTTGTTCCTGGCGCTCTGGTTTTCTTTCACGGGCTCTGGTTTTGTTCCTCAGGCTCTGGTTTTATTCCTCAGGCCCTGGTTTTATTCCTCGGGGTTTCGTTTTGTTCCTCGGGTTCTGCTTTATTTCCACGGGCTCTGGTTTTGTTCCTCGAGCTCTGTTTTTGTTCCTCGAGGGCTGGTTTTGTTCCTTGGGCTATGGTTTTCTTTCTCGGGCTCTGGCTTGGTTCCTCGGGCCCTGTTTTTTTGCCTCGGGCTCTGGTTTTGTTCCTCGGGCTCTGGTTTTGTTCCTCGGTTTCTGGTTTTGTTCCTCAGGCTCTGGTTATTCCACGGGCTCTGGTTTTCTTCCTATGGCCCTGTTATTTTTTTTCAGGCCGTCCTTTTTGTCCTTGGCCTTGGTTTTTGTTCCTCGGGCTCAGGTTTTCTTCCTCAGGATCTGGTTTTGTTCCTCGAGCTCTGGTTTTGTTCCTTGGGCACTGGTTTTGCTCCTCGGGCTCTCGTTTTCTTCCTCGGACTCTCGTATTGTTCCTCGGGTTCTGGTTTTGTTCCTTGAGCTCTGGTTTTCTTCTTTGGGCTCTGGTTTTCTTCCTCAGGCTCTGGTTTTGTTGCTCGGGCTCTGGATTTCTTCCTGAGGATCTGGTTTTGTTCCTCGGGCTCTGTTTTTTTTGCTCGGGCTCTGGATTTCTTCCTCGAGCTCTCGTTTTCTTCTTCACGCCCTGGATTTGTTCCTCGGGCTCTGTTTTTGTTCCTCGGGTGCTGGTTGTGTTCCTCGGGCTCTGGTTTTGTTTCTCGAGCTCTGGTTTTGTTCCTCGGGCTCTGCTTTATTTCCACGGGCTCTGGTTTTGTTCCTCGAGCTCTGGTTTTGTTCCTTGGGCACTGGTTTTCTTCCTCGGGCTCTCGTTTTCTTCCTCGGACTCTCGTTTTGATCCTCGGGTTCTGGTTTTGTTCCTTGAGCTCTGGTTTTCTTCCTCGGGCTCTGGTTTTCTTCCTTAGGCTCTGTTTTTTTTGCTCGGGCTCTGGATTTCTTCCTCGAGCTCTCGTTTTCTTCTTCACGCCCTGGATTTGTTCCTCGGGCTCTGTTTTTGTTCCTCGGGCTGTGGTTGTGTTCCTCGGGCTCTGGTTTTGTTCCTTGAGCTGTGGTTGTGTTCCTTGGGCTCTGGTTTTGTTCCTTGAGCTCTAGTTTTGTTGTTCGAGCTCTGGTTTTGTTCCCGGAGCTCTGGTTTTCTTTCACGGGCTCTGGTTTTGTTCCTCAGGCTCTGGTTTTATTCCTCAGGCCCTGGTTTTATTCCTCGGCGTTTCGTTTTGTTCCTCAGGCTCTTCTTTATTTCCACGGACTCTGGTTTTGTTCCTCGAGCTCTGTTTTTGTTCCTCGAGGGCTGGTTTTGTCCCTTGGGCTATGGTTTTCTTTTTCGGGCTCTGGCTTGGTTCCTCGGGCCCTGGTTCTTTGCCTCGGGCTCTGGTTTTGTTCCTCGGGCTCTGGTTTTGTTCCTCAGTTTCTCGTTTGGTTCCTCGGGCCCTGGTTTTATTCCACGGGCTCTGGTTTTCTTGCTATGGCCCTGTTTTTGTTTTTCAGGCCGTCCTTTTTGTCCTTGGCCTTGGTTTTTGTTCCTCGGGCTCTGGTTTTCTTCCTCAGGATCTGGTTTTGTTCCTCGAGCTCTGGTTTTGTTCCTTGGGTACTGGTTTTCTTCCTCGGGCTCTCGTTTTCTTCCTCGGACTCTCGTTTTGTTCCTCGGGCTCTGGTTTTCTTCCTCAGGCTCTGTTTTTTTTGCTCGGGCTCTGGATTTCTTCCTCGATCTCTCGTTTTCTTCTTCTCGCCCTGGATTTGTTCCTTGGGCTCTGTTTTTGTTCCTCGGGCGCTGGTTGTGTTCCTCGGGCTCTGGTTTTTTTCCTTGAGCTCTGGTTGTGTTCCTTGGGCTCTGGTTTTGTTCCTTGAGCTCTAGTTTTGTTCTTCGAGCTCTGGTTTTGTTCCTGGCGCTCTGGTTTTCTTTCACGGGCTCTGGTTTTGTTCCTCAGGCTCTGGTTTTATTCCTCAGGCCCTGGTTTTATTCCTCGGGGTTTCGTTTTGTTCCTCGGGTTCTGCTTTATTTCCACGGGCTCTGGTTTTGTTCCTCGAGCTCTGTTTTTGTTCCTCGAGGGCTGGTTTTGTTCCTTGGGCTATGGTTTTCTTTCTCGGGCTCTGGCTTGGTTCCTCGGGCCCTGTTTTTTTGCCTCGGGCTCTGGTTTTGTTCCTCGGGCTCTGGTTTTGTTCCTCGGTTTCTGGTTTTGTTCCTCAGGCTCTGGTTATTCCACGGGCTCTGGTTTTCTTCCTATGGCCCTGTTATTTTTTTTCAGGCCGTCCTTTTTGTCCTTGGCCTTGGTTTTTGTTCCTCGGGCTCAGGTTTTCTTCCTCAGGATCTGGTTTTGTTCCTCGAGCTCTGGTTTTGTTCCTTGGGCACTGGTTTTGCTCCTCGGGCTCTCGTTTTCTTCCTCGGACTCTCGTATTGTTCCTCGGGTTCTGGTTTTGTTCCTTGAGCTCTGGTTTTCTTCTTTGGGCTCTGGTTTTCTTCCTCAGGCTCTGGTTTTGTTGCTCGGGCTCTGGATTTCTTCCTGAGGATCTGGTTTTGTTCCTCGGGCTCTGTTTTTTTTGCTCGGGCTCTGGATTTCTTCCTCGAGCTCTCGTTTTCTTCTTCACGCCCTGGATTTGTTCCTCGGGCTCTGTTTTTGTTCCTCGGGTGCTGGTTGTGTTCCTCGGGCTCTGGTTTTGTTTCTCGAGCTCTGGTTTTGTTCCTCGGGCTCTGCTTTATTTCCACGGGCTCTGGTTTTGTTCCTCGAGCTCTGGTTTTGTTCCTTGGGCACTGGTTTTCTTCCTCGGGCTCTCGTTTTCTTCCTCGGACTCTCGTTTTGATCCTCGGGTTCTGGTTTTGTTCCTTGAGCTCTGGTTTTCTTCCTCGGGCTCTGGTTTTCTTCCTTAGGCTCTGTTTTTTTTGCTCGGGCTCTGGATTTCTTCCTCGAGCTCTCGTTTTCTTCTTCACGCCCTGGATTTGTTCCTCGGGCTCTGTTTTTGTTCCTCGGGCTGTGGTTGTGTTCCTCGGGCTCTGGTTTTGTTCCTTGAGCTGTGGTTGTGTTCCTTGGGCTCTGGTTTTGTTCCTTGAGCTCTAGTTTTGTTGTTCGAGCTCTGGTTTTGTTCCCGGAGCTCTGGTTTTCTTTCACAGGCTCTGGTTTTGTTCCTCAGGCTCTGGTTTTATTCCTCAGGCCCTGGTTTTATTCCTCGGCGTTTCGTTTTGTTCCTCAGGCTCTTCTTTATTTCCACGGACTCTGGTTTTGTTCCTCGAGCTCTGTTTTTGTTCCTCGAGGGCTGGTTTTGTCCCTTGGGCTATGGTTTTCTTTTTCGGGCTCTGGCTTGGTTCCTCGGGCCCTGGTTCTTTGCCTCGGGCTCTGGTTTTGTTCCTCGGGCTCTGGTTTTGTTCCTCAGTTTCTCGTTTGGTTCCTCGGGCCCTGGTTTTATTCCACGGGCTCTGGTTTTCTTGCTATGGCCCTGTTTTTGTTTTTCAGGCCGTCCTTTTTGTCCTTGGCCTTGGTTTTTGTTCCTCGGGCTCTGGTTTTCTTCCTCAGGATCTGGTTTTGTTCCTCGAGCTCTGGTTTTGTTCCTTGGGTACTGGTTTTCTTCCTCGGGCTCTCGTTTTCTTCCTCGGACTCTCGTTTTGTTCCTCGGGCTCTGGTTTTCTTCCTCAGGCTCTGTTTTTTTTGCTCGGGCTCTGGATTTCTTCCTCGATCTCTCGTTTTCTTCTTCACGCCCTGGATTTGTTCCTTGGGCTCTGTTTTTGTTCCTCGGGCGCTGGTTGTGTTCCTCGGGCTCTGGTTTTTTTCCTTGAGCTCTGGTTGTGTTCCTTGGGCTCTGGTTTTGTTCCTTGAGCTCTAGTTTTGTTCTTCGAGCTCTGGTTTTGTTCCTGGCGCTCTGGTTTTCTTTCACGGGCTCTGGTTTTGTTCCTCAGGCTCTGGTTTTATTCCTCAGGCCCTGGTTTTATTCCTCGGGGTTTCGTTTTGTTCCTCGGGTTCTGCTTTATTTCCACGGGCTCTGGTTTTGTTCCTCGAGCTCTGTTTTTGTTCCTCGAGGGCTGGTTTTGTTCCTTGGGCTATGGTTTTCTTTCTCGGGCTCTGGCTTGGTTCCTCGGGCCCTGTTTTTTTGCCTCGGGCTCTGGTTTTGTTCCTCGGGCTCTGGTTTTGTTCCTCGGTTTCTGGTTTTGTTCCTCAGGCTCTGGTTATTCCACGGGCTCTGGTTTTCTTCCTATGGCCCTGTTATTTTTTTTCAGGCCGTCCTTTTTGTCCTTGGCCTTGGTTTTTGTTCCTCGGGCTCAGGTTTTCTTCCTCAGGATCTGGTTTTGTTCCTCGAGCTCTGGTTTTGTTCCTTGGGCACTGGTTTTGCTCCTCGGGCTCTCGTTTTCTTCCTCGGACTCTCGTATTGTTCCTCGGGTTCTGGTTTTGTTCCTTGAGCTCTGGTTTTCTTCTTTGGGCTCTGGTTTTCTTCCTCAGGCTCTGGTTTTGTTGCTCGGGCTCTGGATTTCTTCCTGAGGATCTGGTTTTGTTCCTCGGGCTCTGTTTTTTTTGCTCGGGCTCTGGATTTCTTCCTCGAGCTCTCGTTTTCTTCTTCACGCCCTGGATTTGTTCCTCGGGCTCTGTTTTTGTTCCTCGGGTGCTGGTTGTGTTCCTCGGGCTCTGGTTTTGTTTCTCGAGCTCTGGTTTTGTTCCTCGGGCTCTGCTTTATTTCCACGGGCTCTGGTTTTGTTCCTCGAGCTCTGGTTTTGTTCCTTGGGCACTGGTTTTCTTCCTCGGGCTCTCGTTTTCTTCCTCGGACTCTCGTTTTGATCCTCGGGTTCTGGTTTTGTTCCTTGAGCTCTGGTTTTCTTCCTCGGGCTCTGGTTTTCTTCCTTAGGCTCTGTTTTTTTTGCTCGGGCTCTGGATTTCTTCCTCGAGCTCTCGTTTTCTTCTTCACGCCCTGGATTTGTTCCTCGGGCTCTGTTTTTGTTCCTCGGGCTGTGGTTGTGTTCCTCGGGCTCTGGTTTTGTTCCTTGAGCTGTGGTTGTGTTCCTTGGGCTCTGGTTTTGTTCCTTGAGCTCTAGTTTTGTTCTTCGAGCTCTGGTTTTGTTCCCGGAGCTCTGGTTTTCTTTCACGGGCTCTGGTTTTGTTCCTCAGGCTCTGGTTTTATTCCTCAGGCCCTGGTTTTATTCCTCGGCGTTTCGTTTTGTTCCTCAGGCTCTTCTTTATTTCCACGGACTCTGGTTTTGTTCCTCGAGCTCTGTTTTTGTTCCTCGAGGGCTGGTTTTGTCCCTTGGGCTATGGTTTTCTTTTTCGGGCTCTGGCTTGGTTCCTCGGGCCCTGGTTCTTTGCCTCGGGCTCTGGTTTTGTTCCTCGGGCTCTGGTTTTGTTCCTCAGTTTCTGGTTTGGTTCCTCGGGCCCTGGTTTTATTCCACGGGCTCTGGTTTTCTTGCTATGGCCCTGTTTTTGTTTTTCAGGCCGTCCTTTTTGTCCTTGGCCTTGGTTTTTGTTCCTCGGGCTCTGGTTTTCTTCCTCAGGATCTGGTTTTGTTCCTCGAGCTCTGGTTTTGTTCCTTGGGTACTGGTTTTCTTCCTCGGGCTCTCGTTTTCTTCCTCGGACTCTCGTTTTGTTCCTCGGGCTCTGGTTTTCTTCCTCAGGCTCTGTTTTTTTTGCTCGGGCTCTGGATTTCTTCCTCGATCTCTCGTTTTCTTCTTCTCGCCCTGGATTTGTTCCTTGGGCTCTGTTTTTGTTCCTCGGGCGCTGGTTGTGTTCCTCGGGCTCTGGTTTTTTTCCTTGAGCTCTGGTTGTGTTCCTTGGGCTCTGGTTTTTTTCCTTGAGCTCTAGTTTTGTTCTTCGAGCTCTGGTTTTGTTCCTGGCGCTCTGGTTTTCTTTCACGGGCTCTGGTTTTGTTCCTCAGGCTCTGGTTTTATTCCTCAGGCCCTGGTTTTATTCCTCGGGGTTTCGTTTTGTTCCTCGGGTTCTGCTTTATTTCCACGGGCTCTGGTTTTGTTCCTCGAGCTCTGTTTTTGTTCCTCGAGGGCTGGTTTTGTTCCTTGGGCTATGGTTTTCTTTCTCGGGCTCTGGCTTGGTTCCTCGGGCCCTGGTTTTTTGCCTCGGGCTCTGGTTTTGTTCCTCGGGCTCTGGTTTTGTTCCTCGGTTTCTGGTTTTGTTCCTCAGGCTCTGGTTATTCCACGGGCTCTGGTTTTCTTCCTATGGCCCTGTTATTTTTTTTCAGGCCGTCCTTTTTGTCCTTGGCCTTGGTTTTTGTTCCTCGGGCTCAGGTTTTCTTCCTCAGGATCTGGTTTTGTTCCTCGAGCTCTGGTTTTGTTCCTTGGGCACTGGTTTTGCTCCTCGGGCTCTCGTTTTCTTCCTCGGACTCTCGTATTGTTCCTCGGGTTCTGGTTTTGTTCCTTGAGCTCTGGTTTTCTTCTTTGGGCTCTGGTTTTCTTCCTCAGGCTCTGGTTTTGTTGCTCGGGCTCTGGATTTCTTCCTGAGGATCTGGTTTTGTTCCTCGGGCTCTGTTTTTTTTGCTCGGGCTCTGGATTTCTTCCTCGAGCTCTCGTTTTCTTCTTCACGCCCTGGATTTGTTCCTCGGGCTCTGTTTTTGTTCCTCGGGTGCTGGTTGTGTTCCTTGGGCTCTGGTTTTGTTTCTCGAGCTCTGGTTTTGTTCCTCGGGCTCTGCTTTATTTCCACGGGCTCTGGTTTTGTTCCTCGAGCTCTGGTTTTGTTCCTTGGGCACTGGTTTTCTTCCTCGGGCTCTCGTTTTCTTCCTCGGACTCTCGTTTTGATCCTCGGGTTCTGGTTTTGTTCCTTGAGCTCTGGTTTTCTTCCTCGGGCTCTGGTTTTCTTCCTTAGGCTCTGTTTTTTTTGCTCGGGCTCTGGATTTCTTCCTCGAGCTCTCGTTTTCTTCTTCACGCCCTGGATTTGTTCCTCGGGCTCTGTTTTTGTTCCTCGGGCTGTGGTTGTGTTCCTCGGGCTCTGGTTTTGTTCCTTGAGCTGTGGTTGTGTTCCTTGGGCTCTGGTTTTGTTCCTTGAGCTCTAGTTTTGTTCTTCGAGCTCTGGTTTTGTTCCCGGAGCTCTGGTTTTCTTTCACGGGCTCTGGTTTTGTTCCTCAGGCTCTGGTTTTATTCCTCAGGCCCTGGTTTTATTCCTCGGCGTTTCGTTTTGTTCCTCAGGCTCTTCTTTATTTCCACGGACTCTGGTTTTGTTCCTCGAGCTCTGTTTTTGTTCCTCGAGGGCTGGTTTTGTCCCTTGGGCTATGGTTTTCTTTTTCGGGCTCTGGCTTGGTTCCTCGGGCCCTGGTTCTTTGCCTCGGGCTCTGGTTTTGTTCCTCGGGCTCTGGTTTTGTTCCTCAGTTTCTGGTTTGGTTCCTCGGGCCCTGGTTTTATTCCACGGGCTCTGGTTTTCTTGCTATGGCCCTGTTTTTGTTTTTCAGGCCGTCCTTTTTGTCCTTGGCCTTGGTTTTTGTTCCTCGGGCTCTGGTTTTCTTCCTCAGGATCTGGTTTTGTTCCTCGAGCTCTGGTTTTGTTCCTTGGGTACTGGTTTTCTTCCTCGGGCTCTCGTTTTCTTCCTCGGACTCTCGTTTTGTTCCTCGGGCTCTGGTTTTCTTCCTCAGGCTCTGTTTTTTTTGCTCGGGCTCTGGATTTCTTCCTCGATCTCTCGTTTTCTTCTTCTCGCCCTGGATTTGTTCCTTGGGCTCTGTTTTTGTTCCTCGGGCGCTGGTTGTGTTCCTCGGGCTCTGGTTTTTTTCCTTGAGCTCTGGTTGTGTTCCTTGGGCTCTGGTTTTTTTCCTTGAGCTCTAGTTTTGTTCTTCGAGCTCTGGTTTTGTTCCTGGCGCTCTGGTTTTCTTTCACGGGCTCTGGTTTTGTTCCTCAGGCTCTGGTTTTATTCCTCAGGCCCTGGTTTTATTCCTCGGGGTTTCGTTTTGTTCCTCGGGTTCTGCTTTATTTCCATGGGCTCTGGTTTTGTTCCTCGAGCTCTGTTTTTGTTCCTCGAGGGCTGGTTTTGTTCCTTGGGCTATGGTTTTCTTTCTCGGGCTCTGGCTTGGTTCCTCGGGCCCTGGTTTTTTGCCTCGGGCTCTGGTTTTGTTCCTCGGGCTCTGGTTTTGTTCCTCGGTTTCTGGTTTTGTTCCTCAGGCTCTGGTTATTCCACGGGCTCTGGTTTTCTTCCTATGGCCCTGTTATTTTTTTTCAGGCCGTCCTTTTTGTCCTTGGCCTTGGTTTTTGTTCCTCGGGCTCAGGTTTTCTTCCTCAGGATCTGGTTTTGTTCCTCGAGCTCTGGTTTTGTTCCTTGGGCACTGGTTTTGCTCCTCGGGCTCTCGTTTTCTTCCTCGGACTCTCGTATTGTTCCTCGGGTTCTGGTTTTGTTCCTTGAGCTCTGGTTTTCTTCTTTGGGCTCTGGTTTTCTTCCTCAGGCTCTGGTTTTGTTGCTCGGGCTCTGGATTTCTTCCTGAGGATCTGGTTTTGTTCCTCGGGCTCTGTTTTTTTTGCTCGGGCTCTGGATTTCTTCCTCGAGCTCTCGTTTTCTTCTTCACGCCCTGGATTTGTTCCTCGGGCTCTGTTTTTGTTCCTCGGGTGCTGGTTGTGTTCCTTGGGCTCTGGTTTTGTTTCTCGAGCTCTGGTTTTGTTCCTCGGGCTCTGCTTTATTTCCACGGGCTCTGGTTTTGTTCCTCGAGCTCTGGTTTTGTTCCTTGGGCACTGGTTTTCTTCCTCGGGCTCTCGTTTTCTTCCTCGGACTCTCGTTTTGATCCTCGGGTTCTGGTTTTGTTCCTTGAGCTCTGGTTTTCTTCCTCGGGCTCTGGTTTTCTTCCTTAGGCTCTGTTTTTTTTGCTCGGGCTCTGGATTTCTTCCTCGAGCTCTCGTTTTCTTCTTCACGCCCTGGATTTGTTCCTCGGGCTCTGTTTTTGTTCCTCGGGCTGTGGTTGTGTTCCTCGGGCTCTGGTTTTGTTCCTTGAGCTGTGGTTGTGTTCCTTGGGCTCTGGTTTTGTTCCTTGAGCTCTAGTTTTGTTGTTCGAGCTCTGGTTTTGTTCCCGGAGCTCTGGTTTTCTTTCACGGGCTCTGGTTTTGTTCCTCAGGCTCTGGTTTTATTCCTCAGGCCCTGGTTTTATTCCTCGGCGTTTCGTTTTGTTCCTCAGGCTCTTCTTTATTTCCACGGACTCTGGTTTTGTTCCTCGAGCTCTGTTTTTGTTCCTCGAGGGCTGGTTTTGTCCCTTGGGCTATGGTTTTCTTTTTCGGGCTCTGGCTTGGTTCCTCGGGCCCTGGTTCTTTGCCTCGGGCTCTGGTTTTGTTCCTCGGGCTCTGGTTTTGTTCCTCAGTTTCTCGTTTGGTTCCTCGGGTGCTGGTTTTATTCCACGGGCTCTGGTTTTCTTGCTATGGCCCTGTTTTTGTTTTTCAGGCCGTCCTTTTTGTCCTTGGCCTTGGTTTTTGTTCCTCGGGCTCTGGTTTTCTTCCTCAGGATCTGGTTTTGTTCCTCGAGCTCTGGTTTTGTTCCTTGGGTACTGGTTTTCTTCCTCGGGCTCTCGTTTTCTTCCTCGGACTCTCGTTTTGTTCCTCGGGCTCTGGTTTTCTTCCTCAGGCTCTGTTTTTTTTGCTCGGGCTCTGGATTTCTTCCTCGATCTCTCGTTTTCTTCTTCTCGCCCTGGATTTGTTCCTTGGGCTCTGTTTTTGTTCCTCGGGCGCTGGTTGTGTTCCTCGGGCTCTGGTTTTGTTCCTTGAGCTCTAGTTTTGTTCTTCGAGCTCTGGTTTTGTTCCTGGCGCTCTGGTTTTCTTTCACGGGCTCTGGTTTTGTTCCTCAGGCTCTGGTTTTATTCCTCAGGCCCTGGTTTTATTCCTCGGGGTTTCGTTTTGTTCCTCGGGTTCTGCTTTATTTCCACGGGCTCTGGTTTTGTTCCTCGAGCTCTGTTTTTGTTCCTCGAGGGCTGGTTTTGTTCCTTGGGCTATGGTTTTCTTTCTCGGGCTCTGGCTTGGTTCCTCGGGCTCTGGTTTTTTGCCTCGGGCTCTGGTTTTGTTCCTCGGGCTCTGGTTTTGTTCCTCGGTTTCTGGTTTTGTTCCTCAGGCTCTGGTTATTCCACGGGCTCTGGTTTTCTTCCTATGGCCCTGTTATTTTTTTTCAGGCCGTCCTTTTTGTCCTTGGCCTTGGTTTTTGTTCCTCGGGCTCAGGTTTTCTTCCTCAGGATCTGGTTTTGTTCCTCGAGCTCTGGTTTTGTTCCTTGGGCACTGGTTTTGCTCCTCGGGCTCTCGTTTTCTTCCTCGGACTCTCGTATTGTTCCTCGGGTTCTGGTTTTGTTCCTTGAGCTCTGGTTTTCTTCTTTGGGCTCTGGTTTTCTTCCTCAGGCTCTGGTTTTGTTGCTCGGGCTCTGGATTTCTTCCTGAGGATCTGGTTTTGTTCCTCGGGCTCTGTTTTTTTTGCTCGGGCTCTGGATTTCTTCCTCGAGCTCTCGTTTTCTTCTTCACGCCCTGGATTTGTTCCTCGGGCTCTGTTTTTGTTCCTCGGGTGCTGGTTGTGTTCCTCGGGCTCTGGTTTTGTTTCTCGAGCTCTGGTTTTGTTCCTCGGGCTCTGCTTTATTTCCACGGGCTCTGGTTTTGTTCCTCGAGCTCTGGTTTTGTTCCTTGGGCACTGGTTTTCTTCCTCGGGCTCTCGTTTTCTTCCTCGGACTCTCGTTTTGATCCTCGGGTTCTGGTTTTGTTCCTTGAGCTCTGGTTTTCTTCCTCGGGCTCTGGTTTTCTTCCTTAGGCTCTGTTTTTTTTGCTCGGGCTCTGGATTTCTTCCTCGAGCTCTCGTTTTCTTCTTCACGCCCTGGATTTGTTCCTCGGGCTCTGTTTTTGTTCCTCGGGCTGTGGTTGTGTTCCTCGGGCTCTGGTTTTGTTCCTTGAGCTGTGGTTGTGTTCCTTGGGCTCTGGTTTTGTTCCTTGAGCTCTAGTTTTGTTGTTCGAGCTCTGGTTTTGTTCCCGGAGCTCTGGTTTTCTTTCACGGGCTCTGGTTTTGTTCCTCAGGCTCTGGTTTTATTCCTCAGGCCCTGGTTTTATTCCTCGGCGTTTCGTTTTGTTCCTCAGGCTCTTCTTTATTTCCACGGACTCTGGTTTTGTTCCTCGAGCTCTGTTTTTGTTCCTCGAGGGCTGGTTTTGTCCCTTGGGCTATGGTTTTCTTTTTCGGGCTCTGGCTTGGTTCCTCGGGCCCTGGTTCTTTGCCTCGGGCTCTGGTTTTGTTCCTCGGGCTCTGGTTTTGTTCCTCAGTTTCTCGTTTGGTTCCTCGGGCCCTGGTTTTATTCCACGGGCTCTGGTTTTCTTGCTATGGCCCTGTTTTTGTTTTTCAGGCCGTCCTTTTTGTCCTTGGCCTTGGTTTTTGTTCCTCGGGCTCTGGTTTTCTTCCTCAGGATCTGGTTTTGTTCCTCGAGCTCTGGTTTTGTTCCTTGGGTACTGGTTTTCTTCCTCGGGCTCTCGTTTTCTTCCTCGGACTCTCGTTTTGTTCCTCGGGCTCTGGTTTTCTTCCTCAGGCTCTGTTTTTTTTGCTCGGGCTCTGGATTTCTTCCTCGATCTCTCGTTTTCTTCTTCTCGTCCTGGATTTGTTCCTTGGGCTCTGTTTTTGTTCCTCGGGCGCTGGTTGTGTTCCTCGGGCTCTGGTTTTTTTCCTTGAGCTCTGGTTGTGTTCCTTGGGCTCTGGTTTTGTTCCTTGAGCTCTAGTTTTGTTCTTCGAGCTCTGGTTTTGTTCCTGGTGCTCTGGTTTTCTTTCACGGGCTCTGGTTTTGTTCCTCAGGCTCTGGTTTTATTCCTCAGGCCCTGGTTTTATTCCTCGGGGTTTCGTTTTGTTCCTCGGGTTCTGCTTTATTTCCACGGGCTCTGGTTTTGTTCCTCGAGCTCTGTTTTTGTTCCTCGAGGGCTGGTTTTGTTCCTTGGGCTATGGTTTTCTTTCTCGGGCTCTGGCTTGGTTCCTCGGGCCCTGGTTTTTTGCCTCGGGCTCTGGTTTTGTTCCTCGGGCTCTGGTTTTGTTCCTCGGTTTCTGGTTTTGTTCCTCAGGCTCTGGTTATTCCACGGGCTCTGGTTTTCTTCCTATGGCCCTGTTATTTTTTTTCAGGCCGTCCTTTTTGTCCTTGGCCTTGGTTTTTGTTCCTCGGGCTCAGGTTTTCTTCCTCAGGATCTGGTTTTGTTCCTCGAGCTCTGGTTTTGTTCCTTGGGCACTGGTTTTGCTCCTCGGGCTCTCGTTTTCTTCCTCGGACTCTCGTATTGTTCCTCGGGTTCTGGTTTTGTTCCTTGAGCTCTGGTTTTCTTCTTTGGGCTCTGGTTTTCTTCCTCAGGCTCTGGTTTTGTTGCTCGGGCTCTGGATTTCTTCCTGAGGATCTGGTTTTGTTCCTTGGGCTCTGTTTTTTTTGCTCGGGCTCTGGATTTCTTCCTCGAGCTCTCGTTTTCTTCTTCACGCCCTGGATTTGTTCCTCGGGCTCTGTTTTTGTTCCTCGGGTGCTGGTTGTGTTCCTCGGGCTCTGGTTTTGTTCCTTGAGCTCTGGTTGTGTTCCTTGGGCTCTGGTTTTGTTTCTCGAGCTCTGGTTTTGTTCCTCGGGCTCTGCTTTATTTCCACGGGCTCTGGTTTTGTTCCTCGAGCTCTGGTTTTGTTCCTTGGGCACTGGTTTTCTTCCTCGGGCTCTCGTTTTCTTCCTCGGACTCTCGTTTTGATCCTCGGGTTCTGGTTTTGTTCCTTGAGCTCTGGTTTTCTTCCTCGGGCTCTGGTTTTCTTCCTTAGGCTCTGTTTTTTTTGCTCGGGCTCTGGATTTCTTCCTCGAGCTCTCGTTTTCTTCTTCACGCCCTGGATTTGTTCCTCGGGCTCTGTTTTTGTTCCTCGGGCTGTGGTTGTGTTCCTCGGGCTCTGGTTTTGTTCCTTGAGCTGTGGTTGTGTTCCTTGGGCTCTGGTTTTGTTCCTTGAGCTCTAGTTTTGTTGTTCGAGCTCTGGTTTTGTTCCTGGAGCTCTGGTTTTCTTTCACGGGCTCTGGTTTTGTTCCTCAGGCTCTGGTTTTATTCCTCAGGCCCTGGTTTTATTCCTCGGCGTTTCGTTTTGTTCCTCAGGCTCTTCTTTATTTCCACGGACTCTGGTTTTGTTCCTCGAGCTCTGTTTTTGTTCCTCGAGGGCTGGTTTTGTCCCTTGGGCTATGGTTTTCTTTTTCGGGCTCTGGCTTGGTTCCTCGGGCCCTGGTTCTTTGCCTCGGGCTCTGGTTTTGTTCCTCGGGCTCTGGTTTTGTTCCTCAGTTTCTGGTTTGGTTCCTCGGGCCCTGGTTTTATTCCACGGGCTCTGGTTTTCTTGCTATGGCCCTGTTTTTGTTTTTCAGGCCGTCCTTTTTGTCCTTGGCCTTGGTTTTTGTTCCTCGGGCTCTGGTTTTCTTCCTCAGGATCTGGTTTTGTTCCTCGAGCTCTGGTTTTGTTCCTTGGGTACTGGTTTTCTTCCTCGGGCTCTCGTTTTCTTCCTCGGACTCTCGTTTTGTTCCTCGGGCTCTGGTTTTCTTCCTCAGGCTCTGTTTTTTTTGCTCGGGCTCTGGATTTCTTCCTCGATCTCTCGTTTTCTTCTTCTCGCCCTGGATTTGTTCCTTGGGCTCTGTTTTTGTTCCTCGGGCGCTGGTTGTGTTCCTCGGGCTCTGGTTTTTTTTCTTGAGCTCTGGTTGTGTTCCTTGGGCTCTGGTTTTGTTCCTTGAGCTCTAGTTTTGTTCTTCGAGCTCTGGTTTTGTTCCTGGCGCTCTGGTTTTCTTTCACGGGCTCTGGTTTTGTTCCTCAGGCTCTGGTTTTATTCCTCAGGCCCTGGTTTTATTCCTCGGGGTTTCGTTTTGTTCCTCGGGTTCTGCTTTATTTCCACGGGCTCTGGTTTTGTTCCTCGAGCTCTGTTTTTGTTCCTCGAGGGCTGGTTTTGTTCCTTGGGCTATGGTTTTCTTTCTCGGGCTCTGGCTTGGTTCCTCGGGCCCTGGTTTTTTGCCTCGGGCTCTGGTTTTGTTCCTCGGGCTCTGGTTTTGTTCCTCGGTTTCTGGTTTTGTTCCTCAGGCTCTGGTTATTCCACGGGCTCTGGTTTTCTTCCTATGGCCCTGTTATTTTTTTTCAGGCCGTCCTTTTTGTCCTTGGCCTTGGTTTTTGTTCCTCGGGCTCAGGTTTTCTTCCTCAGGATCTGGTTTTGTTCCTCGAGCTCTGGTTTTGTTCCTTGGGCACTGGTTTTGCTCCTCGGGCTCTCGTTTTCTTCCTCGGACTCTCGTATTGTTCCTCGGGTTCTGGTTTTGTTCCTTGAGCTCTGGTTTTCTTCTTTGGGCTCTGGTTTTCTTCCTCAGGCTCTGGTTTTGTTGCTCGGGCTCTGGATTTCTTCCTGAGGATCTGGTTTTGTTCCTCGGGCTCTGTTTTTTTTGCTCGGGCTCTGGATTTCTTCCTCGAGCTCTCGTTTTCTTCTTCACGCCCTGGATTTGTTCCTCGGGCTCTGTTTTTGTTCCTCGGGTGCTGGTTGTGTTCCTTGGGCTCTGGTTTTGTTTCTCGAGCTCTGGTTTTGTTCCTCGGGCTCTGCTTTATTTCCACGGGCTCTGGTTTTGTTCCTCGAGCTCTGGTTTTGTTCCTTGGGCACTGGTTTTCTTCCTCGGGCTCTCGTTTTCTTCCTCGGACTCTCGTTTTGATCCTCGGGTTCTGGTTTTGTTCCTTGAGCTCTGGTTTTCTTCCTCGGGCTCTGGTTTTCTTCCTTAGGCTCTGTTTTTTTTGCTCGGGCTCTGGATTTCTTCCTCGAGCTCTCGTTTTCTTCTTCACGCCCTGGATTTGTTCCTCGGGCTCTGTTTTTGTTCCTCGGGCTGTGGTTGTGTTCCTCGGGCTCTGGTTTTGTTCCTTGAGCTGTGGTTGTGTTCCTTGGGCTCTGGTTTTGTTCCTTGAGCTCTAGTTTTGTTGTTCGAGCTCTGGTTTTGTTCCCGGAGCTCTGGTTTTCTTTCACGGGCTCTGGTTTTGTTCCTCAGGCTCTGGTTTTATTCCTCAGGCCCTGGTTTTATTCCTCGGCGTTTCGTTTTGTTCCTCAGGCTCTTCTTTATTTCCACGGACTCTGGTTTTGTTCCTCGAGCTCTGTTTTTGTTCCTCGAGGGCTGGTTTTGTCCCTTGGGCTATGGTTTTCTTTTTCGGGCTCTGGCTTGGTTCCTCGGGCCCTGGTTCTTTGCCTCGGGCTCTGGTTTTGTTCCTCGGGCTCTGGTTTTGTTCCTCAGTTTCTCGTTTGGTTCCTCGGGCCCTGGTTTTATTCCACGGGCTCTGGTTTTCTTGCTATGGCCCTGTTTTTGTTTTTCAGGCCGTCCTTTTTGTCCTTGGCCTTGGTTTTTGTTCCTCGGGCTCTGGTTTTCTTCCTCAGGATCTGGTTTTGTTCCTCGAGCTCTGGTTTTGTTCCTTGGGTACTGGTTTTCTTCCTCGGGCTCTCGTTTTCTTCCTCGGACTCTCGTTTTGTTCCTCGGGCTCTGGTTTTCTTCCTCAGGCTCTGTTTTTTTTGCTCGGGCTCTGGATTTCTTCCTCGATCTCTCGTTTTCTTCTTCTCGCCCTGGATTTGTTCCTTGGGCTCTGTTTTTGTTCCTCGGGCGCTGGTTGTGTTCCTCGGGCTCTGGTTTTGTTCCTTGAGCTCTAGTTTTGTTCTTCGAGCTCTGGTTTTGTTCCTGGCGCTCTGGTTTTCTTTCACGGGCTCTGGTTTTGTTCCTCAGGCTCTGGTTTTATTCCTCAGGCCCTGGTTTTATTCCTCGGGGTTTCGTTTTGTTCCTCGGGTTCTGCTTTATTTCCACGGGCTCTGGTTTTGTTCCTCGAGCTCTGTTTTTGTTCCTCGAGGGCTGGTTTTGTTCCTTGGGCTATGGTTTTCTTTCTCGGGCTCTGGCTTGGTTCCTCGGGCCCTGGTTTTTTGCCTCGGGCTCTGGTTTTGTTCCTCGGGCTCTGGTTTTGTTCCTCGGTTTCTGGTTTTGTTCCTCAGGCTCTGGTTATTCCACGGGCTCTGGTTTTCTTCCTATGGCCCTGTTATTTTTTTTCAGGCCGTCCTTTTTGTCCTTGGCCTTGGTTTTTGTTCCTCGGGCTCAGGTTTTCTTCCTCAGGATCTGGTTTTGTTCCTCGAGCTCTGGTTTTGTTCCTTGGGCACTGGTTTTGCTCCTCGGGCTCTCGTTTTCTTCCTCGGACTCTCGTATTGTTCCTCGGGTTCTGGTTTTGTTCCTTGAGCTCTGGTTTTCTTCTTTGGGCTCTGGTTTTCTTCCTCAGGCTCTGGTTTTGTTGCTCGGGCTCTGGATTTCTTCCTGAGGATCTGGTTTTGTTCCTCGGGCTCTGTTTTTTTTGCTCGGGCTCTGGATTTCTTCCTCGAGCTCTCGTTTTCTTCTTCACGCCCTGGATTTGTTCCTCGGGCTCTGTTTTTGTTCCTCGGGTGCTGGTTGTGTTCCTCGGGCTCTGGTTTTGTTTCTCGAGCTCTGGTTTTGTTCCTCGGGCTCTGCTTTATTTCCACGGGCTCTGGTTTTGTTCCTCGAGCTCTGGTTTTGTTCCTTGGGCACTGGTTTTCTTCCTCGGGCTCTCGTTTTCTTCCTCGGACTCTCGTTTTGATCCTCGGGTTCTGGTTTTGTTCCTTGAGCTCTGGTTTTCTTCCTCGGGCTCTGGTTTTCTTCCTTAGGCTCTGTTTTTTTTGCTCGGGCTCTGGATTTCTTCCTCGAGCTCTCGTTTTCTTCTTCACGCCCTGGATTTGTTCCTCGGGCTCTGTTTTTGTTCCTCGGGCTGTGGTTGTGTTCCTCGGGCTCTGGTTTTGTTCCTTGAGCTGTGGTTGTGTTCCTTGGGCTCTGGTTTTGTTCCTTGAGCTCTAGTTTTGTTGTTCGAGCTCTGGTTTTGTTCCCGGAGCTCTGGTTTTCTTTCACGGGCTCTGGTTTTGTTCCTCAGGCTCTGGTTTTATTCCTCAGGCCCTGGTTTTATTCCTCGGCGTTTCGTTTTGTTCCTCAGGCTCTTCTTTATTTCCACGGACTCTGGTTTTGTTCCTCGAGCTCTGTTTTTGTTCCTCGAGGGCTGGTTTTGTCCCTTGGGCTATGGTTTTCTTTTTCGGGCTCTGGCTTGGTTCCTCGGGCCCTGGTTCTTTGCCTCGGGCTCTGGTTTTGTTCCTCGGGCTCTGGTTTTGTTCCTCAGTTTCTGGTTTGGTTCCTCGGGCCCTGGTTTTATTCCACGGGCTCTGGTTTTCTTGCTATGGCCCTGTTTTTGTTTTTCAGGCCGTCCTTTTTGTCCTTGGCCTTGGTTTTTGTTCCTCGGGCTCTGGTTTTCTTCCTCAGGATCTGGTTTTGTTCCTCGAGCTCTGGTTTTGTTCCTTGGGTACTGGTTTTCTTCCTCGGGCTCTCGTTTTCTTCCTCGGACTCTCGTTTTGTTCCTCGGGCTCTGGTTTTCTTCCTCAGGCTCTGTTTTTTTTGCTCGGGCTCTGGATTTCTTCCTCGATCTCTCGTTTTCTTCTTCACGCCCTGGATTTGTTCCTTGGGCTCTGTTTTTGTTCCTCGGGCGCTGGTTGTGTTCCTCGGGCTCTGGTTTTTTTCCTTGAGCTCTGGTTGTGTTCCTTGGGCTCTGGTTTTGTTCCTTGAGCTCTAGTTTTGTTCTTCGAGCTCTGGTTTTGTTCCTGGCGCTCTGGTTTTCTTTCACGGGCTCTGGTTTTGTTCCTCAGGCTCTGGTTTTATTCCTCAGGCCCTGGTTTTATTCCTCGGGGTTTCGTTTTGTTCCTCGGGTTCTGCTTTATTTCCACGGGCTCTGGTTTTGTTCCTCGAGCTCTGTTTTTGTTCCTCGAGGGCTGGTTTTGTTCCTTGGGCTATGGTTTTCTTTCTCGGGCTCTGGCTTGGTTCCTCGGGCCCTGTTTTTTTGCCTCGGGCTCTGGTTTTGTTCCTCGGGCTCTGGTTTTGTTCCTCGGTTTCTGGTTTTGTTCCTCAGGCTCTGGTTATTCCACGGGCTCTGGTTTTCTTCCTATGGCCCTGTTATTTTTTTTCAGGCCGTCCTTTTTGTCCTTGGCCTTGGTTTTTGTTCCTCGGGCTCAGGTTTTCTTCCTCAGGATCTGGTTTTGTTCCTCGAGCTCTGGTTTTGTTCCTTGGGCACTGGTTTTGCTCCTCGGGCTCTCGTTTTCTTCCTCGGACTCTCGTATTGTTCCTCGGGTTCTGGTTTTGTTCCTTGAGCTCTGGTTTTCTTCTTTGGGCTCTGGTTTTCTTCCTCAGGCTCTGGTTTTGTTGCTCGGGCTCTGGATTTCTTCCTGAGGATCTGGTTTTGTTCCTCGGGCTCTGTTTTTTTTGCTCGGGCTCTGGATTTCTTCCTCGAGCTCTCGTTTTCTTCTTCACGCCCTGGATTTGTTCCTCGGGCTCTGTTTTTGTTCCTCGGGTGCTGGTTGTGTTCCTCGGGCTCTGGTTTTGTTTCTCGAGCTCTGGTTTTGTTCCTCGGGCTCTGCTTTATTTCCACGGGCTCTGGTTTTGTTCCTCGAGCTCTGGTTTTGTTCCTTGGGCACTGGTTTTCTTCCTCGGGCTCTCGTTTTCTTCCTCGGACTCTCGTTTTGATCCTCGGGTTCTGGTTTTGTTCCTTGAGCTCTGGTTTTCTTCCTCGGGCTCTGGTTTTCTTCCTTAGGCTCTGTTTTTTTTGCTCGGGCTCTGGATTTCTTCCTCGAGCTCTCGTTTTCTTCTTCACGCCCTGGATTTGTTCCTCGGGCTCTGTTTTTGTTCCTCGGGCTGTGGTTGTGTTCCTCGGGCTCTGGTTTTGTTCCTTGAGCTGTGGTTGTGTTCCTTGGGCTCTGGTTTTGTTCCTTGAGCTCTAGTTTTGTTGTTCGAGCTCTGGTTTTGTTCCCGGAGCTCTGGTTTTCTTTCACGGGCTCTGGTTTTGTTCCTCAGGCTCTGGTTTTATTCCTCAGGCCCTGGTTTTATTCCTCGGCGTTTCGTTTTGTTCCTCAGGCTCTTCTTTATTTCCACGGACTCTGGTTTTGTTCCTCAAGCTCTGTTTTTGTTCCTCGAGGGCTGGTTTTGTCCCTTGGGCTATGGTTTTCTTTTTCGGGTCTGGCTTGGTTCCTCGGGCCCTGGTTCTTTGCCTCGGGCTCTGGTTTTGTTCCTCGGGCTCTGGTTTTGTTCCTCAGTTTCTGGTTTGGTTCCTCGGGCCCTGGTTTTATTCCACGGGCTCTGGTTTTCTTGCTATGGCCCTGTTTTTGTTTTTCAGGCCGTCCTTTTTGTCCTTGGCCTTGGTTTTTGTTCCTCGGGCTCTGGTTTTCTTCCTCAGGATCTGGTTTTGTTCCTCGAGCTCTGGTTTTGTTCCTTGGGTACTGGTTTTCTTCCTCGGGCTCTCGTTTTCTTCCTCGGACTCTCGTTTTGTTCCTCGGGCTCTGGTTTTCTTCCTCAGGCTCTGTTTTTTTTGCTCGGGCTCTGGATTTCTTCCTCGATCTCTCGTTTTCTTCTTCTCGCCCTGGATTTGTTCCTTGGGCTCTGTTTTTGTTCCTCGGGCGCTGGTTGTGTTCCTCGGGCTCTGGTTTTTTTCCTTGAGCTCTGGTTGTGTTCCTTGGGCTCTGGTTTTTTTCCTTGAGCTCTAGTTTTGTTCTTCGAGCTCTGGTTTTGTTCCTGGCGCTCTGGTTTTCTTTCACGGGCTCTGGTTTTGTTCCTCAGGCTCTGGTTTTATTCCTCAGGCCCTGGTTTTATTCCTCGGGGTTTCGTTTTGTTCCTCGGGTTCTGCTTTATTTCCATGGGCTCTGGTTTTGTTCCTCGAGCTCTGTTTTTGTTCCTCGAGGGCTGGTTTTGTTCCTTGGGCTATGGTTTTCTTTCTCGGGCTCTGGCTTGGTTCCTCGGGCCCTGGTTTTTTGCCTCGGGCTCTGGTTTTGTTCCTCGGGCTCTGGTTTTGTTCCTCGGTTTCTGGTTTTGTTCCTCAGGCTCTGGTTATTCCACGGGCTCTGGTTTTCTTCCTATGGCCCTGTTATTTTTTTTCAGGCCGTCCTTTTTGTCCTTGGCCTTGGTTTTTGTTCCTCGGGCTCAGGTTTTCTTCCTCAGGATCTGGTTTTGTTCCTCGAGCTCTGGTTTTGTTCCTTGGGCACTGGTTTTGCTCCTCGGGCTCTCGTTTTCTTCCTCGGACTCTCGTATTGTTCCTCGGGTTCTGGTTTTGTTCCTTGAGCTCTGGTTTTCTTCTTTGGGCTCTGGTTTTCTTCCTCAGGCTCTGGTTTTGTTGCTCGGGCTCTGGATTTCTTCCTGAGGATCTGGTTTTGTTCCTCGGGCTCTGTTTTTTTTGCTCGGGCTCTGGATTTCTTCCTCGAGCTCTCGTTTTCTTCTTCACGCCCTGGATTTGTTCCTCGGGCTCTGTTTTTGTTCCTCGGGTGCTGGTTGTGTTCCTTGGGCTCTGGTTTTGTTTCTCGAGCTCTGGTTTTGTTCCTCGGGCTCTGCTTTATTTCCACGGGCTCTGGTTTTGTTTCTCGAGCTCTGGTTTTGTTCCTCGGGCTCTGCTTTATTTCCACGGGCTCTGGTTTTGTTCCTCGAGCTCTGGTTTTGTTCCTTGGGCACTGGTTTTCTTCCTCGGGCTCTCGTTTTCTTCCTCGGACTCTCGTTTTGATCCTCGGGTTCTGGTTTTGTTCCTTGAGCTCTGGTTTTCTTCCTCGGGCTCTGGTTTTCTTCCTTAGGCTCTGTTTTTTTTGCTCGGGCTCTGGATTTCTTCCTCGAGCTCTCGTTTTCTTCTTCACGCCCTGGATTTGTTCCTCGGGCTCTGTTTTTGTTCCTCGGGCTGTGGTTGTGTTCCTCGGGCTCTGGTTTTGTTCCTTGAGCTGTGGTTGTGTTCCTTGGGCTCTGGTTTTGTTCCTTGAGCTCTAGTTTTGTTGTTCGAGCTCTGGTTTTGTTCCCGGAGCTCTGGTTTTCTTTCACGGGCTCTGGTTTTGTTCCTCAGGCTCTGGTTTTATTCCTCAGGCCCTGGTTTTATTCCTCGGCGTTTCGTTTTGTTCCTCAGGCTCTTCTTTATTTCCACGGACTCTGGTTTTGTTCCTCGAGCTCTGTTTTTGTTCCTCGAGGGCTGGTTTTGTCCCTTGGGCTATGGTTTTCTTTTTCGGGCTCTGGCTTGGTTCCTCGGGCCCTGGTTCTTTGCCTCGGGCTCTGGTTTTGTTCCTCGGGCTCTGGTTTTGTTCCTCAGTTTCTCGTTTGGTTCCTCGGGCCCTGGTTTTATTCCACGGGCTCTGGTTTTCTTGCTATGGCCCTGTTTTTGTTTTTCAGGCCGTCCTTTTTGTCCTTGGCCTTGGTTTTTGTTCCTCGGGCTCTGGTTTTCTTCCTCAGGATCTGGTTTTGTTCCTCGAGCTCTGGTTTTGTTCCTTGGGTACTGGTTTTCTTCCTCGGGCTCTCGTTTTCTTCCTCGGACTCTCGTTTTGTTCCTCGGGCTCTGGTTTTCTTCCTCAGGCTCTGTTTTTTTTGCTCGGGCTCTGGATTTCTTCCTCGATCTCTCGTTTTCTTCTTCTCGCCCTGGATTTGTTCCTTGGGCTCTGTTTTTGTTCCTCGGGCGCTGGTTGTGTTCCTCGGGCTCTGGTTTTTTTCCTTGAGCTCTAGTTTTGTTCTTCGAGCTCTGGTTTTGTTCCTGGCGCTCTGGTTTTCTTTCACGGGCTCTGGTTTTGTTCCTCAGGCTCTGGTTTTATTCCTCAGGCCCTGGTTTTATTCCTCGGGGTTTCGTTTTGTTCCTCGGGTTCTGCTTTATTTCCACGGGCTCTGGTTTTGTTCCTCGAGCTCTGTTTTTGTTCCTCGAGGGCTGGTTTTGTTCCTTGGGCTATGGTTTTCTTTCTCGGGCTCTGGCTTGGTTCCTCGGGCCCTGGTTTTTTGCCTCGGGCTCTGGTTTTGTTCCTCGGGCTCTGGTTTTGTTCCTCGGTTTCTGGTTTTGTTCCTCAGGCTCTGGTTATTCCACGGGCTCTGGTTTTCTTCCTATGGCCCTGTTATTTTTTTTCAGGCCGTCCTTTTTGTCCTTGGCCTTGGTTTTTGTTCCTCGGGCTCAGGTTTTCTTCCTCAGGATCTGGTTTTGTTCCTCGAGCTCTGGTTTTGTTCCTTGGGCACTGGTTTTGCTCCTCGGGCTCTCGTTTTCTTCCTCGGACTCTCGTATTGTTCCTCGGGTTCTGGTTTTGTTCCTTGAGCTCTGGTTTTCTTCTTTGGGCTCTGGTTTTCTTCCTCAGGCTCTGGTTTTGTTGCTCGGGCTCTGGATTTCTTCCTGAGGATCTGGTTTTGTTCCTCGGGCTCTGTTTTTTTTGCTCGGGCTCTGGATTTCTTCCTCGAGCTCTCGTTTTCTTCTTCACGCCCTGGATTTGTTCCTCGGGCTCTGTTTTTGTTCCTCGGGTGCTGGTTGTGTTCCTCGGGCTCTGGTTTTGTTTCTCGAGCTCTGGTTTTGTTCCTCGGGCTCTGCTTTATTTCCACGGGCTCTGGTTTTGTTCCTCGAGCTCTGGTTTTGTTCCTTGGGCACTGGTTTTCTTCCTCGGGCTCTCGTTTTCTTCCTCGGACTCTCGTTTTGATCCTCGGGTTCTGGTTTTGTTCCTTGAGCTCTGGTTTTCTTCCTCGGGCTCTGGTTTTCTTCCTTAGGCTCTGTTTTTTTTGCTCGGGCTCTGGATTTCTTCCTCGAGCTCTCGTTTTCTTCTTCACGCCCTGGATTTGTTCCTCGGGCTCTGTTTTTGTTCCTCGGGCTGTGGTTGTGTTCCTCGGGCTCTGGTTTTGTTCCTTGAGCTGTGGTTGTGTTCCTTGGGCTCTGGTTTTGTTCCTTGAGCTCTAGTTTTGTTGTTCGAGCTCTGGTTTTGTTCCCGGAGCTCTGGTTTTCTTTCACGGGCTCTGGTTTTGTTCCTCAGGCTCTGGTTTTATTCCTCAGGCCCTGGTTTTATTCCTCGGCGTTTCGTTTTGTTCCTCAGGCTCTTCTTTAATTCCACGGACTCTGGTTTTGTTCCTCGAGCTCTGTTTTTGTTCCTCGAGGGCTGGTTTTGTCCCTTGGGCTATGGTTTTCTTTTTCGGGCTCTGGCTTGGTTCCTCGGGCCCTGGTTCTTTGCCTCGGGCTCTGGTTTTGTTCCTCGGGCTCTGGTTTTGTTCCTCAGTTTCTCGTTTGGTTCCTCGGGCCCTGGTTTTATTCCACGGGCTCTGGTTTTCTTGCTATGGCCCTGTTTTTGTTTTTCAGGCCGTCCTTTTTGTCCTTGGCCTTGGTTTTTGTTCCTCGGGCTCTGGTTTTCTTCCTCAGGATCTGGTTTTGTTCCTCGAGCTCTGGTTTTGTTCCTTGGGTACTGGTTTTCTTCCTCGGGCTCTCGTTTTCTTCCTCGGACTCTCGTTTTGTTCCTCGGGCTCTGGTTTTCTTCCTCAGGCTCTGTTTTTTTTGCTCGGGCTCTGGATTTCTTCCTCGATCTCTCGTTTTCTTCTTCTCGCCCTGGATTTGTTCCTTGGGCTCTGTTTTTGTTCCTCGGGCGCTGGTTGTGTTCCTCGGGCTCTGGTTTTTTTCCTTGAGCTCTGGTTGTGTTCCTTGGGCTCTGGTTTTGTTCCTTGAGCTCTAGTTTTGTTCTTCGAGCTCTGGTTTTGTTCCTGGCGCTCTGGTTTTCTTTCACGGGCTCTGGTTTTGTTCCTCAGGCTCTGGTTTTATTCCTCAGGCCCTGGTTTTATTCCTCGGGGTTTCGTTTTGTTCCTCGGGTTCTGCTTTATTTCCACGGGCTCTGGTTTTGTTCCTCGAGCTCTGTTTTTGTTCCTCGAGGGCTGGTTTTGTTCCTTGGGCTATGGTTTTCTTTCTCGGGCTCTGGCTTGGTTCCTCGGGCCCTGTTTTTTTGCCTCGGGCTCTGGTTTTGTTCCTCGGGCTCTGGTTTTGTTCCTCGGTTTCTGGTTTTGTTCCTCAGGCTCTGGTTATTCCACGGGCTCTGGTTTTCTTCCTATGGCCCTGTTATTTTTTTTCAGGCCGTCCTTTTTGTCCTTGGCCTTGGTTTTTGTTCCTCGGGCTCAGGTTTTCTTCCTCAGGATCTGGTTTTGTTCCTCGAGCTCTGGTTTTGTTCCTTGGGCACTGGTTTTGCTCCTCGGGCTCTCGTTTTCTTCCTCGGACTCTCGTATTGTTCCTCGGGTTCTGGTTTTGTTCCTTGAGCTCTGGTTTTCTTCTTTGGGCTCTGGTTTTGTTCCTCAGGCTCTGGTTTTGTTGCTCGGGCTCTGGATTTCTTCCTGAGGATCTGGTTTTGTTCCTCGGGCTCTGTTTTTTTTGCTCGGGCTCTGGATTTCTTCCTCGAGCTCTCGTTTTCTTCTTCACGCCCTGGATTTGTTCCTCGGGCTCTGTTTTTGTTCCTCGGGTGCTGGTTGTGTTCCTCGGGCTCTGGTTTTGTTTCTCGAGCTCTGGTTTTGTTCCTCGGGCTCTGCTTTATTTCCACGGGCTCTGGTTTTGTTCCTCGAGCTCTGGTTTTGTTCCTTGGGCACTGGTTTTCTTCCTCGGGCTCTCGTTTTCTTCCTCGGACTCTCGTTTTGATCCTCGGGTTCTGGTTTTGTTCCTTGAGCTCTGGTTTTCTTCCTCGGGCTCTGGTTTTCTTCCTTAGGCTCTGGTTTTTTTGCTCGGGCTCTGGATTTCTTCCTCGAGCTCTCGTTTTCTTCTTCACGCCCTGGATTTGTTCCTCGGGCTCTGTTTTTGTTCCTCGGGCTGTGGTTGTGTTCCTCGGGCTCTGGTTTTGTTCCTTGAGCTGTGGTTGTGTTCCTTGGGCTCTGGTTTTGTTCCTTGAGCTCTAGTTTTGTTGTTCGAGCTCTGGTTTTGTTCCCGGAGCTCTGGTTTTCTTTCACGGGCTCTGGTTTTGTTCCTCAGGCTCTGGTTTTATTCCTCAGGCCCTGGTTTTATTCCTCGGCGTTTCGTTTTGTTCCTCAGGCTCTTCTTTATTTCCACGGACTCTGGTTTTGTTCCTCGAGCTCTGTTTTTGTTCCTCGAGGGCTGGTTTTGTCCCTTGGGCTATGGTTTTCTTTTTCGGGCTCTGGCTTGGTTCCTCGGGCCCTGGTTCTTTGCCTCGGGCTCTGGTTTTGTTCCTCGGGCTCTGGTTTTGTTCCTCAGTTTCTCGTTTGGTTCCTCGGGCCCTGGTTTTATTCCACGGGCTCTGGTTTTCTTGCTATGGCCCTGTTTTTGTTTTTCAGGCCGTCCTTTTTGTCCTTGGCCTTGGTTTTTGTTCCTCGGGCTCTGGTTTTCTTCCTCAGGATCTGGTTTTGTTCCTCGAGCTCTGGTTTTGTTCCTTGGGTACTGGTTTTCTTCCTCGGGCTCTCGTTTTCTTCCTCGGACTCTCGTTTTGTTCCTCGGGCTCTGGTTTTCTTCCTCAGGCTCTGTTTTTTTTGCTCGGGCTCTGGATTTCTTCCTCGATCTCTCGTTTTCTTCTTCTCGCCCTGGATTTGTTCCTTGGGCTCTGTTTTTGTTCCTCGGGCGCTGGTTGTGTTCCTCGGGCTCTGGTTTTGTTCCTTGAGCTGTGGTTGTGTTCCTTGGGCTCTGGTTTTGTTCCTTGAGCTCTAGTTTTGTTGTTCGAGCTCTGGTTTTGTTCCCGGAGCTCTGGTTTTCTTTCACGGGCTCTGGTTTTGTTCCTCAGGCTCTGGTTTTATTCCTCAGGCCCTGGTTTTATTCCTCGGGGTTTCGTTTTGTTCCTCGGGTTCTGCTTTATTTCCACGGGCTCTGGTTTTGTTCCTCGAGCTCTGTTTTTGTTCCTCGAGGGCTGGTTTTGTTCCTTGGGCTATGGTTTTCTTTCTCGGGCTCTGGCTTGGTTCCTCGGGCCCTGGTTTTTTGCCTCGGGCTCTGGTTTTGTTCCTCGGGCTCTGGTTTTGTTCCTCGGTTTCTGGTTTTGTTCCTCAGGCTCTGGTTATTCCACGGGCTCTGGTTTTCTTCCTATGGCCCTGTTATTTTTTTTCAGGCCGTCCTTTTTGTCCTTGGCCTTGGTTTTTGTTCCTCGGGCTCAGGTTTTCTTCCTCAGGATCTGGTTTTGTTCCTCGAGCTCTGGTTTTGTTCCTTGGGCACTGGTTTTGCTCCTCGGGCTCTCGTTTTCTTCCTCGGACTCTCGTATTGTTCCTCGGGTTCTGGTTTTGTTCCTTGAGCTCTGGTTTTCTTCTTTGGGCTCTGGTTTTCTTCCTCAGGCTCTGGTTTTGTTGCTCGGGCTCTGGATTTCTTCCTGAGGATCTGGTTTTGTTCCTCGGGCTCTGTTTTTTTTGCTCGGGCTCTGGATTTCTTCCTCGAGCTCTCGTTTTCTTCTTCACGCCCTGGATTTGTTCCTCGGGCTCTGTTTTTGTTCCTCGGGTGCTGGTTGTGTTCCTCGGGCTCTGGTTTTGTTTCTCGAGCTCTGGTTTTGTTCCTCGGGCTCTGCTTTATTTCCACGGGCTCTGGTTTTGTTCCTCGAGCTCTGGTTTTGTTCCTTGGGCACTGGTTTTCTTCCTCGGGCTCTCGTTTTCTTCCTCGGACTCTCGTTTTGATCCTCGGGTTCTGGTTTTGTTCCTTGAGCTCTGGTTTTCTTCCTCGGGCTCTGGTTTTCTTCCTTAGGCTCTGTTTTTTTTGCTCGGGCTCTGGATTTCTTCCTCGAGCTCTCGTTTTCTTCTTCACGCCCTGGATTTGTTCCTCGGGCTCTGTTTTTGTTCCTCGGGCTGTGGTTGTGTTCCTCGGGCTCTGGTTTTGTTCCTTGAGCTGTGGTTGTGTTCCTTGGGCTCTGGTTTTGTTCCTTGAGCTCTAGTTTTGTTGTTCGAGCTCTGGTTTTGTTCCCGGAGCTCTGGTTTTCTTTCACGGGCTCTGGTTTTGTTCCTCAGGCTCTGGTTTTATTCCTCAGGCCCTGGTTTTATTCCTCGGCGTTTCGTTTTGTTCCTCAGGCTCTTCTTTATTTCCACGGACTCTGGTTTTGTTCCTCGAGCTCTGTTTTTGTTCCTCGAGGGCTGGTTTTGTCCCTTGGGCTATGGTTTTCTTTTTCGGGCTCTGGCTTGGTTCCTCGGGCCCTGGTTCTTTGCCTCGGGCTCTGGTTTTGTTCCTCGGGCTCTGGTTTTGTTCCTCAGTTTCTCGTTTGGTTCCTCGGGCCCTGGTTTTATTCCACGGGCTCTGGTTTTCTTGCTATGGCCCTGTTTTTGTTTTTCAGGCCGTCCTTTTTGTCCTTGGCCTTGGTTTTTGTTCCTCGGGCTCTGGTTTTCTTCCTCAGGATCTGGTTTTGTTCCTCGAGCTCTGGTTTTGTTCCTTGGGTACTGGTTTTCTTCCTCGGGCTCTCGTTTTCTTCCTCGGACTCTCGTTTTGTTCCTCGGGCTCTGGTTTTCTTCCTCAGGCTCTGTTTTTTTTGCTCGGGCTCTGGTTTTCTTCCTCGATCTCTCGTTTTCTTCTTCTCGCCCTGGATTTGTTCCTTGGGCTCTGTTTTTGTTCCTCGGGCGCTGGTTGTGTTCCTCGGGCTCTGGTTTTTTTCCTTGAGCTCTGGTTGTGTTCCTTGGGCTCTGGTTTTGTTCCTTGAGCTCTAGTTTTGTTCTTCGAGCTCTGGTTTTGTTCCTGGCGCTCTGGTTTTCTTTCACGGGCTCTGGTTTTGTTCCTCAGGCTCTGGTTTTATTCCTCAGGCCCTGGTTTTATTCCTCGGGGTTTCGTTTTGTTCCTCGGGTTCTGCTTTATTTCCACGGGCTCTGGTTTTGTTCCTCGAGCTCTGTTTTTGTTCCTCGAGGGCTGGTTTTGTTCCTTGGGCTATGGTTTTCTTTCTCGGGCTCTGGCTTGGTTCCTCGGGCCCTGGTTTTTTGCCTCGGGCTCTGGTTTTGTTCCTCGGGCTCTGGTTTTGTTCCTCGGTTTCTGGTTTTGTTCCTCAGGCTCTGGTTATTCCACGGGCTCTGGTTTTCTTCCTATGGCCCTGTTATTTTTTTTCAGGCCGTCCTTTTTGTCCTTGGCCTTGGTTTTTGTTCCTCGGGCTCAGGTTTTCTTCCTCAGGATCTGGTTTTGTTCCTCGAGCTCTGGTTTTGTTCCTTGGGCACTGGTTTTGCTCCTCGGGCTCTCGTTTTCTTCCTCGGACTCTCGTATTGTTCCTCGGGTTCTGGTTTTGTTCCTTGAGCTCTGGTTTTCTTCTTTGGGCTCTGGTTTTCTTCCTCAGGCTCTGGTTTTGTTGCTCGGGCTCTGGATTTCTTCCTGAGGATCTGGTTTTGTTCCTCGGGCTCTGTTTTTTTTGCTCGGGCTCTGGATTTCTTCCTCGAGCTCTCGTTTTCTTCTTCACGCCCTGGATTTGTTCCTCGGGCTCTGTTTTTGTTCCTCGGGTGCTGGTTGTGTTCCTCGGGCTCTGGTTTTGTTTCTCGAGCTCTGGTTTTGTTCCTCGGGCTCTGCTTTATTTCCACGGGCTCTGGTTTTGTTCCTCGAGCTCTGGTTTTGTTCCTTGGGCACTGGTTTTCTTCCTCGGGCTCTCGTTTTCTTCCTCGGACTCTCGTTTTGATCCTCGGGTTCTGGTTTTGTTCCTTGAGCTCTGGTTTTCTTCCTCGGGCTCTGGTTTTCTTCCTTAGGCTCTGTTTTTTTTGCTCGGGCTCTGGATTTCTTCCTCGAGCTCTCGTTTTCTTCTTCACGCCCTGGATTTGTTCCTCGGGCTCTGTTTTTGTTCCTCGGGCTGTGGTTGTGTTCCTCGGGCTCTGGTTTTGTTCCTTGAGCTGTGGTTGTGTTCCTTGGGCTCTGGTTTTGTTCCTTGAGCTCTAGTTTTGTTGTTCGAGCTCTGGTTTTGTTCCCGGAGCTCTGGTTTTCTTTCACGGGCTCTGGTTTTGTTCCTCAGGCTCTGGTTTTATTCCTCAGGCCCTGGTTTTATTCCTCGGCGTTTCGTTTTGTTCCTCAGGCTCTTCTTTATTTCCACGGACTCTGGTTTTGTTCCTCGAGCTCTGTTTTTGTTCCTCGAGGGCTGGTTTTGTCCCTTGGGCTATGGTTTTCTTTTTCGGGCTCTGGCTTGGTTCCTCGGGCCCTGGTTCTTTGCCTCGGGCTCTGGTTTTGTTCCTCGGGCTCTGGTTTTGTTCCTCAGTTTCTCGTTTGGTTCCTCGGGCCCTGGTTTTATTCCACGGGCTCTGGTTTTCTTGCTATGGCCCTGTTTTTGTTTTTCAGGCCGTCCTTTTTGTCCTTGGCCTTGGTTTTTGTTCCTCGGGCTCTCGTTTTCTTCCTCAGGATCTGGTTTTGTTCCTCGAGCTCTGGTTTTGTTCCTTGGGTACTGGTTTTCTTCCTCGGGCTCTCGTTTTCTTCCTCGGACTCTCGTTTTGTTCCTCGGGCTCTGGTTTTCTTCCTCAGGCTCTGTTTTTTTTGCTCGGGCTCTGGATTTCTTCCTCGATCTCTCGTTTTCTTCTTCTCGCCCTGGATTTGTTCCTTGGGCTCTGTTTTTGTTCCTCGGGCGCTGGTTGTGTTCCTCGGGCTCTGGTTTTTTTCCTTGAGCTCTGGTTGTGTTCCTTGGGCTCTGGTTTTGTTCCTTGAGCTCTAGTTTTGTTCTTCGAGCTCTGGTTTTGTTCCTGGCGCTCTGGTTTTCTTTCACGGGCTCTGGTTTTGTTCCTCAGGCTCTGGTTTTATTCCTCAGGCCCTGGTTTTATTCCTCGGGGTTTCGTTTTGTTCCTCGGGTTCTGCTTTATTTCCACGGGCTCTGGTTTTGTTCCTCGAGCTCTGTTTTTGTTCCTCGAGGGCTGGTTTTGTTCCTTGGGCTATGGTTTTCTTTCTCGGGCTCTGGCTTGGTTCCTCGGGCCCTGGTTTTTTGCCTCGGGCTCTGGTTTTGTTCCTCGGGCTCTGGTTTTGTTCCTCGGTTTCTGGTTTTGTTCCTCAGGCTCTGGTTATTCCACGGGCTCTGGTTTTCTTCCTATGGCCCTGTTATTTTTTTTCAGGCCGTCCTTTTTGTCCTTGGCCTTGGTTTTTGTTCCTCGGGCTCAGGTTTTCTTCCTCAGGATCTGGTTTTGTTCCTCGAGCTCTGGTTTTGTTCCTTGGGCACTGGTTTTGCTCCTCGGGCTCTCGTTTTCTTCCTCGGACTCTCGTATTGTTCCTCGGGTTCTGGTTTTGTTCCTTGAGCTCTGGTTTTCTTCTTTGGGCTCTGGTTTTCTTCCTCAGGCTCTGGTTTTGTTGCTCGGGCTCTGGATTTCTTCCTGAGGATCTGGTTTTGTTCCTCGGGCTCTGTTTTTTTTGCTCGGGCTCTGGATTTCTTCCTCGAGCTCTCGTTTTCTTCTTCACGCCCTGGATTTGTTCCTCGGGCTCTGTTTTTGTTCCTCGGGTGCTGGTTGTGTTCCTCGGGCTCTGGTTTTGTTTCTCGAGCTCTGGTTTTGTTCCTCGGGCTCTGCTTTATTTCCACGGGCTCTGGTTTTGTTCCTCGAGCTCTGGTTTTGTTCCTTGGGCACTGGTTTTCTTCCTCGGGCTCTCGTTTTCTTCCTCGGACTCTCGTTTTGATCCTCGGGTTCTGGTTTTGTTCCTTGAGCTCTGGTTTTCTTCCTCGGGCTCTGGTTTTCTTCCTTAGGCTCTGTTTTTTTTGCTCGGGCTCTGGATTTCTTCCTCGAGCTCTCGTTTTCTTCTTCACGCCCTGGATTTGTTCCTCGGGCTCTGTTTTTGTTCCTCGGGCTGTGGTTGTGTTCCTCGGGCTCTGGTTTTGTTCCTTGAGCTGTGGTTGTGTTCCTTGGGCTCTGGTTTTGTTCCTTGAGCTCTAGTTTTGTTCTTCGAGCTCTGGTTTTGTTCCCGGAGCTCTGGTTTTCTTTCACGGGCTCTGGTTTTGTTCCTCAGGCTCTGGTTTTATTCCTCAGGCCCTGGTTTTATTCCTCGGCGTTTCGTTTTGTTCCTCAGGCTCTTCTTTATTTCCACGGACTCTGGTTTTGTTCCTCGAGCTCTGTTTTTGTTCCTCGAGGGCTGGTTTTGTCCCTTGGGCTATGGTTTTCTTTTTCGGGCTCTGGCTTGGTTCCTCGGGCCCTGGTTCTTTGCCTCGGGCTCTGGTTTTGTTCCTCGGGCTCTGGTTTTGTTCCTCAGTTTCTCGTTTGGTTCCTCGGGCCCTGGTTTTATTCCACGGGCTCTGGTTTTCTTGCTATGGCCCTGTTTTTGTTTTTCAGGCCGTCCTTTTTGTCCTTGGCCTTGGTTTTTGTTCCTCGGGCTCTGGTTTTCTTCCTCAGGATCTGGTTTTGTTCCTCGAGCTCTGGTTTTGTTCCTTGGGTACTGGTTTTCTTCCTCGGGCTCTCGTTTTCTTCCTCGGACTCTCGTTTTGTTCCTCGGGCTCTGGTTTTCTTCCTCAGGCTCTGTTTTTTTTGCTCGGGCTCTGGATTTCTTCCTCGATCTCTCGTTTTCTTCTTCTCGCCCTGGATTTGTTCCTTGGGCTCTGTTTTTGTTCCTCGGGCGCTGGTTGTGTTCCTCGGGCTCTGGTTTTTTTCCTTGAGCTCTGGTTGTGTTCCTTGGGCTCTGGTTTTGTTCCTTGAGCTCTAGTTTTGTTCTTCGAGCTCTGGTTTTGTTCCTGGCGCTCTGGTTTTCTTTCACGGGCTCTGGTTTTGTTCCTCAGGCTCTGGTTTTATTCCTCAGGCCCTGGTTTTATTCCTCGGGGTTTCGTTTTGTTCCTCGGGTTCTGCTTTATTTCCACGGGCTCTGGTTTTGTTCCTCGAGCTCTGTTTTTGTTCCTCGAGGGCTGGTTTTGTTCCTTGGGCTATGGTTTTCTTTCTCGGGCTCTGGCTTGGTTCCTCGGGCCCTGTTTTTTTGCCTCGGGCTCTGGTTTTGTTCCTCGGGCTCTGGTTTTGTTCCTCGGTTTCTGGTTTTGTTCCTCAGGCTCTGGTTATTCCACGGGCTCTGGTTTTCTTCCTATGGCCCTGTTATTTTTTTTCAGGCCGTCCTTTTTGTCCTTGGCCTTGGTTTTTGTTCCTCGGGCTCAGGTTTTCTTCCTCAGGATCTGGTTTTGTTCCTCGAGCTCTGGTTTTGTTCCTTGGGCACTGGTTTTGCTCCTCGGGCTCTCGTTTTCTTCCTCGGACTCTCGTATTGTTCCTCGGGTTCTGGTTTTGTTCCTTGAGCTCTGGTTTTCTTCTTTGGGCTCTGGTTTTCTTCCTCAGGCTCTGGTTTTGTTGCTCGGGCTCTGGATTTCTTCCTGAGGATCTGGTTTTGTTCCTCGGGCTCTGTTTTTTTTGCTCGGGCTCTGGATTTCTTCCTCGAGCTCTCGTTTTCTTCTTCACGCCCTGGATTTGTTCCTCGGGCTCTGTTTTTGTTCCTCGGGTGCTGGTTGTGTTCCTCGGGCTCTGGTTTTGTTTCTCGAGCTCTGGTTTTGTTCCTCGGGCTCTGCTTTATTTCCACGGGCTCTGGTTTTGTTCCTCGAGCTCTGGTTTTGTTCCTTGGGCACTGGTTTTCTTCCTCGGGCTCTCGTTTTCTTCCTCGGACTCTCGTTTTGATCCTCGGGTTCTGGTTTTGTTCCTTGAGCTCTGGTTTTCTTCCTCGGGCTCTGGTTTTCTTCCTTAGGCTCTGTTTTTTTTGCTCGGGCTCTGGATTTCTTCCTCGAGCTCTCGTTTTCTTCTTCACGCCCTGGATTTGTTCCTCGGGCTCTGTTTTTGTTCCTCGGGCTGTGGTTGTGTTCCTCGGGCTCTGGTTTTGTTCCTTGAGCTGTGGTTGTGTTCCTTGGGCTCTGGTTTTGTTCCTTGAGCTCTAGTTTTGTTGTTCGAGCTCTGGTTTTGTTCCCGGAGCTCTGGTTTTCTTTCACGGGCTCTGGTTTTGTTCCTCAGGCTCTGGTTTTATTCCTCAGGCCCTGGTTTTATTCCTCGGCGTTTCGTTTTGTTCCTCAGGCTCTTCTTTATTTCCACGGACTCTGGTTTTGTTCCTCGAGCTCTGTTTTTGTTCCTCGAGGGCTGGTTTTGTCCCTTGGGCTATGGTTTTCTTTTTCGGGCTCTGGCTTGGTTCCTCGGGCCCTGGTTCTTTGCCTCGGGCTCTGGTTTTGTTCCTCGGGCTCTGGTTTTGTTCCTCAGTTTCTCGTTTGGTTCCTCGGGCCCTGGTTTTATTCCACGGGCTCTGGTTTTCTTGCTATGGCCCTGTTTTTGTTTTTCAGGCCGTCCTTTTTGTCCTTGGCCTTGGTTTTTGTTCCTCGGGCTCTGGTTTTCTTCCTCAGGATCTGGTTTTGTTCCTCGAGCTCTGGTTTTGTTCCTTGGGTACTGGTTTTCTTCCTCGGGCTCTCGTTTTCTTCCTCGGACTCTCGTTTTGTTCCTCGGGCTCTGGTTTTCTTCCTCAGGCTCTGTTTTTTTTGCTCGGGCTCTGGTTTTCTTCCTCGATCTCTCGTTTTCTTCTTCTCGCCCTGGATTTGTTCCTTGGGCTCTGTTTTTGTTCCTCGGGCGCTGGTTGTGTTCCTCGGGCTCTGGTTTTTTTTCCTTGAGCTCTGGTTGTGTTCCTTGGGCTCTGGTTTTGTTCCTTGAGCTCTAGTTTTGTTCTTCGAGCTCTGGTTTTGTTCCTGGCGCTCTGGTTTTCTTTCACGGGCTCTGGTTTTGTTCCTCAGGCTCTGGTTTTATTCCTCAGGCCCTGGTTTTATTCCTCGGGGTTTCGTTTTGTTCCTCGGGTTCTGCTTTATTTCCACGGGCTCTGGTTTTGTTCCTCGAGCTCTGTTTTTGTTCCTCGAGGGCTGGTTTTGTTCCTTGGGCTATGGTTTTCTTTCTCGGGCTCTGGCTTGGTTCCTCGGGCCCTGGTTTTTTGCCTCGGGCTCTGGTTTTGTTCCTCGGGCTCTGGTTTTGTTCCTCGGTTTCTGGTTTTGTTCCTCAGGCTCTGGTTATTCCACGGGCTCTGGTTTTCTTCCTATGGCCCTGTTATTTTTTTTCAGGCCGTCCTTTTTGTCCTTGGCCTTGGTTTTTGTTCCTCGGGCTCAGGTTTTCTTCCTCAGGATCTGGTTTTGTTCCTCGAGCTCTGGTTTTGTTCCTTGGGCACTGGTTTTGCTCCTCGGGCTCTCGTTTTCTTCCTCGGACTCTCGTATTGTTCCTCGGGTTCTGGTTTTGTTCCTTGAGCTCTGGTTTTCTTCTTTGGGCTCTGGTTTTCTTCCTCAGGCTCTGGTTTTGTTGCTCGGGCTCTGGATTTCTTCCTGAGGATCTGGTTTTGTTCCTCGGGCTCTGTTTTTTTTGCTCGGGCTCTGGATTTCTTCCTCGAGCTCTCGTTTTCTTCTTCACGCCCTGGATTTGTTCCTCGGGCTCTGTTTTTGTTCCTCGGGTGCTGGTTGTGTTCCTCGGGCTCTGGTTTTGTTCCTTGAGCTCTGGTTGTGTTCCTTGGGCTCTGGTTTTGTTTCTCGAGCTCTGGTTTTGTTCCTCGGGCTCTGCTTTATTTCCACGGGCTCTGGTTTTGTTCCTCGAGCTCTGGTTTTGTTCCTTGGGCACTGGTTTTCTTCCTCGGGCTCTCGTTTTCTTCCTCGGACTCTCGTTTTGATCCTCGGGTTCTGGTTTTGTTCCTTGAGCTCTGGTTTTCTTCCTCGGGCTCTGGTTTTCTTCCTTAGGCTCTGTTTTTTTTGCTCGGGCTCTGGATTTCTTCCTCGAGCTCTCGTTTTCTTCTTCACGCCCTGGATTTGTTCCTCGGGCTCTGTTTTTGTTCCTCGGGCTGTGGTTGTGTTCCTCGGGCTCTGGTTTTGTTCCTTGAGCTGTGGTTGTGTTCCTTGGGCTCTGGTTTTGTTCCTTGAGCTCTAGTTTTGTTGTTCGAGCTCTGGTTTTGTTCCCGGAGCTCTGGTTTTCTTTCACGGGCTCTGGTTTTGTTCCTCAGGCTCTGGTTTTATTCCTCAGGCCCTGGTTTTATTCCTCGGCGTTTCGTTTTGTTCCTCAGGCTCTTCTTTATTTCCACGGACTCTGGTTTTGTTCCTCGAGCTCTGTTTTTGTTCCTCGAGGGCTGGTTTTGTCCCTTGGGCTATGGTTTTCTTTTTCGGGCTCTGGCTTGGTTCCTCGGGCCCTGGTTCTTTGCCTCGGGCTCTGGTTTTGTTCCTCGGGCTCTGGTTTTGTTCCTCAGTTTCTCGTTTGGTTCCTCGGGCCCTGGTTTTATTCCACGGGCTCTGGTTTTCTTGCTATGGCCCTGTTTTTGTTTTTCAGGCCGTCCTTTTTGTCCTTGGCCTTGGTTTTTGTTCCTCGGGCTCTGGTTTTCTTCCTCAGGATCTGGTTTTGTTCCTCGAGCTCTGGTTTTGTTCCTTGGGTACTGGTTTTCTTCCTCGGGCTCTCGTTTTCTTCCTCGGACTCTCGTTTTGTTCCTCGGGCTCTGGTTTTCTTCCTCAGGCTCTGTTTTTTTTGCTCGGGCTCTGGATTTCTTCCTCGATCTCTCGTTTTCTTCTTCTCGCCCTGGATTTGTTCCTTGGGCTCTGTTTTTGTTCCTCGGGCGCTGGTTGTGTTCCTCGGGCTCTGGTTTTTTTCCTTGAGCTCTGGTTGTGTTCCTTGGGCTCTGGTTTTGTTCCTTGAGCTCTAGTTTTGTTCCTCGGGCTCTGGTTTTGTTCCTCGGTTTCTGGTTTTGTTCCTCAGGCTCTGGTTATTCCACGGGCTCTGGTTTTCTTCCTATGGCCCTGTTATTTTTTTTCAGGCCGTCCTTTTTGTCCTTGGCCTTGGTTTTTGTTCCTCGGGCTCAGGTTTTCTTCCTCAGGATCTGGTTTTGTTCCTCGAGCTCTGGTTTTGTTCCTTGGGCACTGGTTTTGCTCCTCGGGCTCTCGTTTTCTTCCTCGGACTCTCGTATTGTTCCTCGGGTTCTGGTTTTGTTCCTTGAGCTCTGGTTTTCTTCTTTGGGCTCTGGTTTTCTTCCTCAGGCTCTGGTTTTGTTGCTCGGGCTCTGGATTTCTTCCTGAGGATCTGGTTTTGTTCCTCGGGCTCTGTTTTTTTTGCTCGGGCTCTGGATTTCTTCCTCGAGCTCTCGTTTTCTTCTTCACGCCCTGGATTTGTTCCTCGGGCTCTGTTTTTGTTCCTCGGGTGCTGGTTGTGTTCCTCGGGCTCTGGTTTTGTTCCTTGAGCTCTGGTTGTGTTCCTTGGGCTCTGGTTTTGTTTCTCGAGCTCTGGTTTTGTTCCTCGGGCTCTGCTTTATTTCCACGGGCTCTGGTTTTGTTCCTCGAGCTCTGGTTTTGTTCCTTGGGCACTGGTTTTCTTCCTCGGGCTCTCGTTTTCTTCCTCGGACTCTCGTTTTGATCCTCGGGTTCTGGTTTTGTTCCTTGAGCTCTGGTTTTCTTCCTCGGGCTCTGGTTTTCTTCCTTAGGCTCTGTTTTTTTTGCTCGGGCTCTGGATTTCTTCCTCGAGCTCTCGTTTTCTTCTTCACGCCCTGGATTTGTTCCTCGGGCTCTGTTTTTGTTCCTCGGGCTGTGGTTGTGTTCCTCGGGCTCTGGTTTTGTTCCTTGAGCTGTGGTTGTGTTCCTTGGGCTCTGGTTTTGTTCCTTGAGCTCTAGTTTTGTTCTTCGAGCTCTGGTTTTGTTCCCGGAGCTCTGGTTTTCTTTCACGGGCTCTGGTTTTGTTCCTCAGGCTCTGGTTTTATTCCTCAGGCCCTGGTTTTATTCCTCGGCGTTTCGTTTTGTTCCTCAGGCTCTTCTTTATTTCCACGGACTCTGGTTTTGTTCCTCGAGCTCTGTTTTTGTTCCTCGAGGGCTGGTTTTGTCCCTTGGGCTATGGTTTTCTTTTTCGGGCTCTGGCTTGGTTCCTCGGGCCCTGGTTCTTTGCCTCGGGCTCTGGTTTTGTTCCTCGGGCTCTGGTTTTGTTCCTCAGTTTCTCGTTTGGTTCCTCGGGCCCTGGTTTTATTCCACGGGCTCTGGTTTTCTTGCTATGGCCCTGTTTTTGTTTTTCAGGCCGTCCTTTTTGTCCTTGGCCTTGGTTTTTGTTCCTCGGGCTCTGGTTTTCTTCCTCAGGATCTGGTTTTGTTCCTCGAGCTCTGGTTTTGTTCCTTGGGTACTGGTTTTCTTCCTCGGGCTCTCGTTTTCTTCCTCGGACTCTCGTTTTGTTCCTCGGGCTCTGGTTTTCTTCCTCAGGCTCTGTTTTTTTTGCTCGGGCTCTGGATTTCTTCCTCGATCTCTCGTTTTCTTCTTCTCGCCCTGGATTTGTTCCTTGGGCTCTGTTTTTGTTCCTTGGGCGCTGGTTGTGTTCCTCGGGCTCTGGTTTTTTTCCTTGAGCTCTGGTTGTGTTCCTTGGGCTCTGGTTTTGTTCCTTGAGCTCTAGTTTTGTTCTTCGAGCTCTGGTTTTGTTCCTGGCGCTCTGGTTTTCTTTCACGGGCTCTGGTTTTGTTCCTCAGGCTCTGGTTTTATTCCTCAGGCCCTGGTTTTATTCCTCGGGGTTTCGTTTTGTTCCTCGGGTTCTGCTTTATTTCCACGGGCTCTGGTTTTGTTCCTCGAGCTCTGTTTTTGTTCCTCGAGGGCTGGTTTTGTTCCTTGGGCTATGGTTTTCTTTCTCGGGCTCTGGCTTGGTTCCTCGGGCCCTGGTTTTTTGCCTCGGGCTCTGGTTTTGTTCCTCGGGCTCTGGTTTTGTTCCTCGGTTTCTGGTTTTGTTCCTCAGGCTCTGGTTATTCCACGGGCTCTGGTTTTCTTCCTATGGCCCTGTTATTTTTTTTCAGGCCGTCCTTTTTGTCCTTGGCCTTGGTTTTTGTTCCTCGGGCTCAGGTTTTCTTCCTCAGGATCTGGTTTTGTTCCTCGAGCTCTGGTTTTGTTCCTTGGGCACTGGTTTTGCTCCTCGGGCTCTCGTTTTCTTCCTCGGACTCTCGTATTGTTCCTCGGGTTCTGGTTTTGTTCCTTGAGCTCTGGTTTTCTTCTTTGGGCTCTGGTTTTCTTCCTCAGGCTCTGGTTTTGTTGCTCGGGCTCTGGATTTCTTCCTGAGGATCTGGTTTTGTTCCTCGGGCTCTGTTTTTTTTGCTCGGGCTCTGGATTTCTTCCTCGAGCTCTCGTTTTCTTCTTCACGCCCTGGATTTGTTCCTCGGGCTCTGTTTTTGTTCCTCGGGTGCTGGTTGTGTTCCTCGGGCTCTGGTTTTGTTCCTTGAGCTCTGGTTGTGTTCCTTGGGCTCTGGTTTTGTTTCTCGAGCTCTGGTTTTGTTCCTCGGGCTCTGCTTTATTTCCACGGGCTCTGGTTTTGTTCCTCGAGCTCTGGTTTTGTTCCTTGGGCACTGGTTTTCTTCCTCGGGCTCTCGTTTTCTTCCTCGGACTCTCGTTTTGATCCTCGGGTTCTGGTTTTGTTCCTTGAGCTCTGGTTTTCTTCCTCGGGCTCTGGTTTTCTTCTTTAGGCTCTGTTTTTTTTGCTCGGGCTCTGGATTTCTTCCTCGAGCTCTCGTTTTCTTCTTCACGCCCTGGATTTGTTCCTCGGGCTCTGTTTTTGTTCCTCGGGCTGTGGTTGTGTTCCTCGGGCTCTGGTTTTGTTCCTTGAGCTGTGGTTGTGTTCCTTGGGCTCTGGTTTTGTTCCTTGAGCTCTAGTTTTGTTGTTCGAGCTCTGGTTTTGTTCCCGGAGCTCTGGTTTTCTTTCACGGGCTCTGGTTTTGTTCCTCAGGCTCTGGTTTTATTCCTCAGGCCCTGGTTTTATTCCTCGGCGTTTCGTTTTGTTCCTCAGGCTCTTCTTTATTTCCACGGACTCTGGTTTTGTTCCTCGAGCTCTGTTTTTGTTCCTCGAGGGCTGGTTTTGTCCCTTGGGCTATGGTTTTCTTTTTCGGGCTCTGGCTTGGTTCCTCGGGCCCTGGTTCTTTGCCTCGGGCTCTGGTTTTGTTCCTCGGGCTCTGGTTTTGTTCCTCGGTTTCTGGTTTTGTTCCTCAGGCTCTGGTTATTCCACGGGCTCTGGTTTTCTTCCTATGGCCCTGTTATTTTTTTTCAGGCCGTCCTTTTTGTCCTTGGCCTTGGTTTTTGTTCCTCGGGCTCAGGTTTTCTTCCTCAGGATCTGGTTTTGTTCCTCGAGCTCTGGTTTTGTTCCTTGGGCACTGGTTTTGCTCCTCGGGCTCTCGTTTTCTTCCTCGGACTCTCGTATTTTTCCTCGGGTTCTGGTTTTGTTCCTTGAGCTCTGGTTTTCTTCTTTGGGCTCTGGTTTTCTTCCTCAGGCTCTGGTTTTGTTGCTCGGGCTCTGGATTTCTTCCTGAGGATCTGGTTTTGTTCCTCGGGCTCTGTTTTTTTTGCTCGGGCTCTGGATTTCTTCCTCGAGCTCTCGTTTTCTTCTTCACGCCCTGGATTTGTTCCTCGGGCTCTGTTTTTGTTCCTCGGGTGCTGGTTGTGTTCCTCGGGCTCTGGTTTTGTTCCTTGAGCTCTGGTTGTGTTCCTTGGGCTCTGGTTTTGTTTCTCGAGCTCTGGTTTTGTTCCTCGGGCTCTGCTTTATTTCCACGGGCTCTGGTTTTGTTCCTCGAGCTCTGGTTTTGTTCCTTGGGCACTGGTTTTCTTCCTCGGGCTCTCGTTTTCTTCCTCGGACTCTCGTTTTGATCCTCGGGTTCTGGTTTTGTTCCTTGAGCTCTGGTTTTCTTCCTCGGGCTCTGGTTTTCTTCCTTAGGCTCTGTTTTTTTTGCTCGGGCTCTGGATTTCTTCCTCGAGCTCTCGTTTTCTTCTTCACGCCCTGGATTTGTTCCTCGGGCTCTGTTTTTGTTCCTCGGGCTGTGGTTGTGTTCCTCGGGCTCTGGTTTTGTTCCTTGAGCTGTGGTTGTGTTCCTTGGGCTCTGGTTTTGTTCCTTGAGCTCTAGTTTTGTTGTTCGAGCTCTGGTTTTGTTCCCGGAGCTCTGGTTTTCTTTCACGGGCTCTGGTTTTGTTCCTCAGGCCCTGGTTTTATTCCTCAGGCCCTGGTTTTATTCCTCGGCGTTTCGTTTTGTTCCTCAGGCTCTTCTTTATTTCCACGGACTCTGGTTTTGTTCCTCGAGCTCTGTTTTTGTTCCTCGAGGGCTGGTTTTGTCCCTTGGGCTATGGTTTTCTTTTTCGGGCTCTGGCTTGGTTCCTCGGGCCCTGGTTCTTTGCCTCGGGCTCTGGTTTTGTTCCTCGGGCTCTGGTTTTGTTCCTCAGTTTCTCGTTTGGTTCCTCGGGCCCTGGTTTTATTCCACGGGCTCTGGTTTTCTTGCTATGGCCCTGTTTTTGTTTTTCAGGCCGTCCTTTTTGTCCTTGGCCTTGGTTTTTGTTCCTCGGGCTCTGGTTTTCTTCCTCAGGATCTGGTTTTGTTCCTCGAGCTCTGGTTTTGTTCCTTGGGTACTGGTTTTCTTCCTCGGGCTCTCGTTTTCTTCCTCGGACTCTCGTTTTGTTCCTCGGGCTCTGGTTTTCTTCCTCAGGCTCTGTTTTTTTTGCTCGGGCTCTGGATTTCTTCCTCGATCTCTCGTTTTCTTCTTCTCGCCCTGGATTTGTTCCTTGGGCTCTGTTTTTGTTCCTTGGGCGCTGGTTGTGTTCCTCGGGCTCTGGTTTTTTTCCTTGAGCTCTGGTTGTGTTCCTTGGGCTCTGGTTTTGTTCCTTGAGCTCTAGTTTTGTTCTTCGAGCTCTGGTTTTGTTCCTGGCGCTCTGGTTTTCTTTCACGGGCTCTGGTTTTGTTCCTCAGGCTCTGGTTTTATTCCTCAGGCCCTGGTTTTATTCCTCGGGGTTTCGTTTTGTTCCTCGGGTTCTGCTTTATTTCCACGGGCTCTGGTTTTGTTCCTCGAGCTCTGTTTTTGTTCCTCGAGGGCTGGTTTTGTTCCTTGGGCTATGGTTTTCTTTCTCGGGCTCTGGCTTGGTTCCTCGGGCCCTGGTTTTTTGCCTCGGGCTCTGGTTTTGTTCCTCGGGCTCTGGTTTTGTTCCTCGGTTTCTGGTTTTGTTCCTCAGGCTCTGGTTATTCCACGGGCTCTGGTTTTCTTCCTATGGCCCTGTTATTTTTTTTCAGGCCGTCCTTTTTGTCCTTGGCCTTGGTTTTTGTTCCTCGGGCTCAGGTTTTCTTCCTCAGGATCTGGTTTTGTTCCTCGAGCTCTGGTTTTGTTCCTTGGGCACTGGTTTTGCTCCTCGGGCTCTCGTTTTCTTCCTCGGACTCTCGTATTGTTCCTCGGGTTCTGGTTTTGTTCCTTGAGCTCTGGTTTTCTTCTTTGGGCTCTGGTTTTCTTCCTCAGGCTCTGGTTTTGTTGCTCGGGCTCTGGATTTCTTCCTGAGGATCTGGTTTTGTTCCTCGGGCTCTGTTTTTTTTGCTCGGGCTCTGGATTTCTTCCTCGAGCTCTCGTTTTCTTCTTCACGCCCTGGATTTGTTCCTCGGGCTCTGTTTTTGTTCCTCGGGTGCTGGTTGTGTTCCTCGGGCTCTGGTTTTGTTCCTTGAGCTCTGGTTGTGTTCCTTGGGCTCTGGTTTTGTTTCTCGAGCTCTGGTTTTGTTCCTCGGGCTCTGCTTTATTTCCACGGGCTCTGGTTTTGTTCCTCGAGCTCTGGTTTTGTTCCTTGGGCACTGGTTTTCTTCCTCGGGCTCTCGTTTTCTTCCTCGGACTCTCGTTTTGATCCTCGGGTTCTGGTTTTGTTCCTTGAGCTCTGGTTTTCTTCCTCGGGCTCTGGTTTTCTTCTTTAGGCTCTGTTTTTTTTGCTCGGGCTCTGGATTTCTTCCTCGAGCTCTCGTTTTCTTCTTCACGCCCTGGATTTGTTCCTCGGGCTCTGTTTTTGTTCCTCGGGCTGTGGTTGTGTTCCTCGGGCTCTGGTTTTGTTCCTTGAGCTGTGGTTGTGTTCCTTGGGCTCTGGTTTTGTTCCTTGAGCTCTAGTTTTGTTGTTCGAGCTCTGGTTTTGTTCCCGGAGCTCTGGTTTTCTTTCACGGGCTCTGGTTTTGTTCCTCAGGCTCTGGTTTTATTCCTCAGGCCCTGGTTTTATTCCTCGGCGTTTCGTTTTGTTCCTCAGGCTCTTCTTTATTTCCACGGACTCTGGTTTTGTTCCTCGAGCTCTGTTTTTGTTCCTCGAGGGCTGGTTTTGTCCCTTGGGCTATGGTTTTCTTTTTCGGGCTCTGGCTTGGTTCCTCGGGCCCTGGTTCTTTGCCTCGGGCTCTGGTTTTGTTCCTCGGGCTCTGGTTTTGTTCCTCGGTTTCTGGTTTTGTTCCTCAGGCTCTGGTTATTCCACGGGCTCTGGTTTTCTTCCTATGGCCCTGTTATTTTTTTTCAGGCCGTCCTTTTTGTCCTTGGCCTTGGTTTTTGTTCCTCGGGCTCAGGTTTTCTTCCTCAGGATCTGGTTTTGTTCCTCGAGCTCTGGTTTTGTTCCTTGGGCACTGGTTTTGCTCCTCGGGCTCTCGTTTTCTTCCTCGGACTCTCGTATTTTTCCTCGGGTTCTGGTTTTGTTCCTTGAGCTCTGGTTTTCTTCTTTGGGCTCTGGTTTTCTTCCTCAGGCTCTGGTTTTGTTGCTCGGGCTCTGGATTTCTTCCTGAGGATCTGGTTTTGTTCCTCGGGCTCTGTTTTTTTTGCTCGGGCTCTGGATTTCTTCCTCGAGCTCTCGTTTTCTTCTTCACGCCCTGGATTTGTTCCTCGGGCTCTGTTTTTGTTCCTCGGGTGCTGGTTGTGTTCCTCGGGCTCTGGTTTTGTTCCTTGAGCTCTGGTTGTGTTCCTTGGGCTCTGGTTTTGTTTCTCGAGCTCTGGTTTTGTTCCTCGGGCTCTGCTTTATTTCCACGGGCTCTGGTTTTGTTCCTCGAGCTCTGGTTTTGTTCCTTGGGCACTGGTTTTCTTCCTCGGACTCTCGTTTTGATCCTCGGGTTCTGGTTTTGTTCCTTGAGCTCTGGTTTTCTTCCTCGGGCTCTGGTTTTCTTCCTTAGGCTCTGTTTTTTTTGCTCGGGCTCTGGATTTCTTCCTCGAGCTCTCGTTTTCTTCTTCACGCCCTGGATTTGTTCCTCGGGCTCTGTTTTTGTTCCTCGGGCTGTGGTTGTGTTCCTCGGGCTCTGGTTTTGTTCCTTGAGCTGTGGTTGTGTTCCTTGGGCTCTGGTTTTGTTCCTTGAGCTCTAGTTTTGTTGTTCGAGCTCTGGTTTTGTTCCCGGAGCTCTGGTTTTCTTTCACGGGCTCTGGTTTTGTTCCTCAGGCTCTGGTTTTATTCCTCAGGCCCTGGTTTTATTCCTCGGCGTTTCGTTTTGTTCCTCAGGCTCTTCTTTATTTCCACGGACTCTGGTTTTGTTCCTCGAGCTCTGTTTTTGTTCCTCGAGGGCTGGTTTTGTCCCTTGGGCTATGGTTTTCTTTTTCGGGCTCTGGCTTGGTTCCTCGGGCCCTGGTTCTTTGCCTCGGGCTCTGGTTTTGTTCCTCGGGCTCTGGTTTTGTTCCTCGGTTTCTGGTTTTGTTCCTCAGGCTCTGGTTATTCCACGGGCTCTGGTTTTCTTCCTATGGCCCTGTTATTTTTTTTCAGGCCGTCCTTTTTGTCCTTGGCCTTGGTTTTTGTTCCTCGGGCTCAGGTTTTCTTCCTCAGGATCTGGTTTTGTTCCTCGAGCTCTGGTTTTGTTCCTTGGGCACTGGTTTTGCTCCTCGGGCTCTCGTTTTCTTCCTCGGACTCTCGTTTTGTTCCTCGGGCTCTGGTTTTCTTCCTCAGGCTCTGTTTTTTTTGCTCGGGCTCTGGATTTCTTCCTCGATCTCTCGTTTTCTTCTTCTCGCCCTGGATTTGTTCCTTGGGCTCTGTTTTTGTTCCTCGGGCGCTGGTTGTGTTCCTCGGGCTCTGGTTTTTTTCCTTGAGCTCTGGTTGTGTTCCTTGGGCTCTGGTTTTGTTCCTTGAGCTCTAGTTTTGTTCTTCGAGCTCTGGTTTTGTTCCTGGCGCTCTGGTTTTCTTTCACGGGCTCTGGTTTTGTTCCTCAGGCTCTGGTTTTATTCCTCAGGCCCTGGTTTTATTCCTCGGGGTTTCGTTTTGTTCCTCGGGTTCTGCTTTATTTCCACGGGCTCTGGTTTTGTTCCTCGAGCTCTGTTTTTGTTCCTCGAGGGCTGGTTTTGTTCCTTGGGCTATGGTTTTCTTTCTCGGGCTCTGGCTTGGTTCCTCGGGCCCTGGTTCTTTGCCTCGGGCTCTGGTTTTGTTCCTCGGGCTCTGGTTTTGTTCCTCGGTTTCTGGTTTTGTTCCTCAGGCTCTGGTTATTCCACGGGCTCTGGTTTTCTTCCTATGGCCCTGTTATTTTTTTTCAGGCCGTCCTTTTTGTCCTTGGCCTTGGTTTTTGTTCCTCGGGCTCAGGTTTTCTTCCTCAGGATCTGGTTTTGTTCCTCGAGCTCTGGTTTTGTTCCTTGGGCACTGGTTTTGCTCCTCGGGCTCTCGTTTTCTTCCTCGGACTCTCGTATTGTTCCTCGGGTTCTGGTTTTGTTCCTTGAGCTCTGGTTTTCTTCTTTGGGCTCTGGTTTTCTTCCTCAGGCTCTGGTTTTGTTGCTCGGGCTCTGGATTTCTTCCTGAGGATCTGGTTTTGTTCCTCGGGCTCTGTTTTTTTTGCTCGGGCTCTGGATTTCTTCCTCGAGCTCTCGTTTTCTTCTTCACGCCCTGGATTTGTTCCTCGGGCTCTGTTTTTGTTCCTCGGGTGCTGGTTGTGTTCCTCGGGCTCTGGTTTTGTTCCTTGAGCTCTGGTTGTGTTCCTTGGGCTCTGGTTTTGTTTCTCGAGCTCTGGTTTTGTTCCTCGGGCTCTGCTTTATTTCCACGGGCTCTGGTTTTGTTCCTCGGACTCTCGTATTGTTCCTCGGGTTCTGGTTTTGTTCCTTGAGCTCTGGTTTTCTTCTTTGGGCTCTGGTTTTCTTCCTCAGGCTCTGGTTTTGTTGCTCGGGCTCTGGATTTCTTCCTGAGGATCTGGTTTTGTTCCTCGGGCTCTGTTTTTTTTGCTCGGGCTCTGGATTTCTTCCTCGAGCTCTCGTTTTCTTCTTCACGCCCTGGATTTGTTCCTCGGGCTCTGTTTTTGTTCCTCGGGTGCTGGTTGTGTTCCTCGGGCTCTGGTTTTGTTCCTTGAGCTGTGGTTGTGTTCCTTGGGCTCTGGTTTTGTTCCTTGAGCTCTAGTTTTGTTGTTCGAGCTCTGGTTTTGTTCCCGGAGCTCTGGTTTTCTTTCACGGGCTCTGGTTTTGTTCCTCAGGCTCTGGTTTTATTCCTCAGGCCCTGGTTTTATTCCTCGGCGTTTCGTTTTGTTCCTCAGGCTCTTCTTTATTTCCACGGACTCTGGTTTTGTTCCTCGAGCTCTGTTTTTGTTCCTCGAGGGCTGGTTTTGTCCCTTGGGCTATGGTTTTCTTTTTTGGGCTCTGGCTTGGTTCCTCGGGCCCTGGTTCTTTGCCTCGGGCTCTGGTTTTGTTCCTCGGGCTCTGGTTTTGTTCCTCGGGCTCTGGTTTTGTTCCTCGGTTTCTGGTTTTGTTCCTCAGGCTCTGGTTATTCCACGGGCTCTGGTTTTCTTCCTATGGCCCTGTTATTTTTTTTCAGGCCGTCCTTTTTGTCCTTGGCCTTGGTGTTTGTTCCTCGGGCTCAGGTTTTCTTCCTCAGGATCTGGTTTTGTTCCTCGAGCTCTGGTTTTGTTCCTTGGGCACTGGTTTTGCTCCTCGGGCTCTCGTTTTCTTCCTCGGACTCTCGTTTTGTTCCTCGGGCTCTGGTTTTCTTCCTCAGGCTCTGTTTTTTTTGCTCGGGCTCTGGATTTCTTCCTCGATCTCTCGTTTTCTTCTTCTCGCCCTGGATTTGTTCCTTGGGCTCTGTTTTTGTTCCTCGGGCGCTGGTTGTGTTCCTCGGGCTCTGGTTTTTTTCCTTGAGCTCTGGTTGTGTTCCTTGGGCTCTGGTTTTGTTCCTTGAGCTCTAGTTTTGTTCTTCGAGCTCTGGTTTTGTTCCTGGCGCTCTGGTTTTCTTTCACGGGCTCTGGTTTTGTTCCTCAGGCTCTGGTTTTATTCCTCAGGCCCTGGTTTTATTCCTCGGGGTTTCGTTTTGTTCCTCGGGTTCTGCTTTATTTCCACGGGCTCTGGTTTTGTTCCTCGAGCTCTGTTTTTGTTCCTCGAGGGCTGGTTTTGTTCCTTGGGCTATGGTTTTCTTTCTCGGGCTCTGGCTTGGTTCCTCGGGCCCTGGTTCTTTGCCTCGGGCTCTGGTTTTGTTCCTCGGGCTCTGGTTTTGTTCCTCGGTTTCTGGTTTTGTTCCTCAGGCTCTGGTTATTCCACGGGCTCTGGTTTTCTTCCTATGGTCCTGTTATTTTTTTTCAGGCCGTCCTTTTTGTCCTTGGCCTTGGTTTTTGTTCCTCGGGCTCAGGTTTTCTTCCTCAGGATCTGGTTTTGTTCCTCGAGCTCTGGTTTTGTTCCTTGGGCACTGGTTTTGCTCCTCGGGCTCTCGTTTTCTTCCTCGGACTCTCGTATTGTTCCTCGGGTTCTGGTTTTGTTCCTTGAGCTCTGGTTTTCTTCTTTGGGCTCTGGTTTTCTTCCTCAGGCTCTGGTTTTGTTGCTCGGGCTCTGGATTTCTTCCTGAGGATCTGGTTTTGTTCCTCGGGCTCTGTTTTTTTTGCTCGGGCTCTGGATTTCTTCCTCGAGCTCTCGTTTTCTTCTTCACGCCCTGGATTTGTTCCTCGGGCTCTGTTTTTGTTCCTCGGGTGCTGGTTGTGTTCCTCGGGCTCTGGTTTTGTTCCTTGAGCTCTGGTTGTGTTCCTTGGGCTCTGGTTTTGTTTCTCGAGCTCTGGTTTTGTTCCTCGGGCTCTGCTTTATTTCCACGGGCTCTGGTTTTGTTCCTCGAGCTCTGGTTTTGTTCCTTGGGCACTGGTTTTCTTCCTCGGGCTCTCGTTTTCTTCCTCGGACTCTCGTTTTGATCCTCGGGTTCTGGTTTTGTTCCTTGAGCTCTGGTTTTCTTCCTCGGGCTCTGGTTTTCTTCCTTAGGCTCTGTTTTTTTTGCTCGGGCTCTGGATTTCTTCCTCGAGCTCTCGTTTTCTTCTTCACGCCCTGGATTTGTTCCTCGGGCTCTGTTTTTGTTCCTCGGGCTGTGGTTGTGTTCCTCGGGCTCTGGTTTTGTTCCTTGAGCTGTGGTTGTGTTCCTTGGGCTCTGGTTTTGTTCCTTGAGCTCTAGTTTTGTTGTTCGAGCTCTGGTTTTGTTCCCGGAGCTCTGGTTTTCTTTCACGGGCTCTGGTTTTGTTCCTCAGGCTCTGGTTTTATTCCTCAGGCCCTGGTTTTATTCCTCGGCGTTTCGTTTTGTTCCTCAGGCTCTTCTTTATTTCCACGGACTCTGGTTTTGTTCCTCGAGCTCTGTTTTTGTTCCTCGAGGGCTGGTTTTGTCCCTTGGGCTATGGTTTTCTTTTTCGGGCTCTGGCTTGGTTCCTCGGGCCCTGGTTCTTTGCCTCGGGCTCTGGTTTTGTTCCTCGGGCTCTGGTTTTGTTCCTCGGTTTCTGGTTTTGTTCCTCAGGCTCTGGTTATTCCACGGGCTCTGGTTTTCTTCCTATGGCCCTGTTATTTTTTTTCAGGCCGTCCTTTTTGTCCTTGGCCTTGGTTTTTGTTCCTCGGGCTCAGGTTTTCTTCCTCAGGATCTGGTTTTGTTCCTCGAGCTCTGGTTTTGTTCCTTGGGCACTGGTTTTGCTCCTCGGGCTCTCGTTTTCTTCCTCGGACTCTCGTTTTGTTCCTCGGGCTCTGGTTTTCTTCCTCAGGCTCTGTTTTTTTTGCTCGGGCTCTGGATTTCTTCCTCGATCTCTCGTTTTCGTCTTCTCGCCCTGGATTTGTTCCTTGGGCTCTGTTTTTGTTCCTCGGGCGCTGGTTGTGTTCCTCGGGCTCTGGTTTTTTTCCTTGAGCTCTGGTTGTGTTCCTTGGGCTCTGGTTTTGTTCCTTGAGCTCTAGTTTTGTTCTTCGAGCTCTGGTTTTGTTCCTGGCGCTCTGGTTTTCTTTCACGGGCTCTGGTTTTGTTCCTCAGGCTCTGGTTTTATTCCTCAGGCCCTGGTTTTATTCCTCGGGGTTTCGTTTTGTTCCTCGGGTTCTGCTTTATTTCCACGGGCTCTGGTTTTGTTCCTCGAGCTCTGTTTTTGTTCCTCGAGGGCTGGTTTTGTTCCTTGGGCTATGGTTTTCTTTCTCGGGCTCTGGCTTGGTTCCTCGGGCCCTGGTTCTTTGCCTCGGGCTCTGGTTTTGTTCCTCGGGCTCTGGTTTTGTTCCTCGGTTTCTGGTTTTGTTCCTCAGGCTCTGGTTATTCCACGGGCTCTGGTTTTCTTCCTATGGTCCTGTTATTTTTTTTCAGGCCGTCCTTTTTGTCCTTGGCCTTGGTTTTTGTTCCTCGGGCTCAGGTTTTCTTCCTCAGGATCTGGTTTTGTTCCTCGAGCTCTGGTTTTGTTCCTTGGGCACTGGTTTTGCTCCTCGGGCTCTCGTTTTCTTCCTCGGACTCTCGTATTGTTCCTCGGGTTCTGGTTTTGTTCCTTGAGCTCTGGTTTTCTTCTTTGGGCTCTGGTTTTCTTCCTCAGGCTCTGGTTTTGTTGCTCGGGCTCTGGATTTCTTCCTGAGGATCTGGTTTTGTTCCTCGGGCTCTGTTTTTTTTGCTCGGGCTCTGGATTTCTTCCTCGAGCTCTCGTTTTCTTCTTCACGCCCTGGATTTGTTCCTCGGGCTCTGTTTTTGTTCCTCGGGTGCTGGTTGTGTTCCTCGGGCTCTGGTTTTGTTCCTTGAGCTCTGGTTGTGTTCCTTGGGCTCTGGTTTTGTTTCTCGAGCTCTGGTTTTGTTCCTCGGGCTCTGCTTTATTTCCACGGGCTCTGGTTTTGTTCCTCGAGCTCTGGTTTTGTTCCTTGGGCACTGGTTTTCTTCCTCGGGCTCTCGTTTTCTTCCTCGGACTCTCGTTTTGATCCTCGGGTTCTGGTTTTGTTCCTTGAGCTCTGGTTTTCTTCCTCGGGCTCTGGTTTTCTTCCTTAGGCTCTGTTTTTTTTGCTCGGGCTCTGGATTTCTTCCTCGAGCTCTCGTTTTCTTCTTCACGCCCTGGATTTGTTCCTCGGGCTCTGTTTTTGTTCCTCGGGCTGTGGTTGTGTTCCTCGGGCTCTGGTTTTGTTCCTTGAGCTGTGGTTGTGTTCCTTGGGCTCTGGTTTTGTTCCTTGAGCTCTAGTTTTGTTGTTCGAGCTCTGGTTTTGTTCCCGGAGCTCTGGTTTTCTTTCACGGGCTCTGGTTTTGTTCCTCAGGCTCTGGTTTTATTCCTCAGGCCCTGGTTTTATTCCTCGGCGTTTCGTTTTGTTCCTCAGGCTCTTCTTTATTTCCACGGACTCTGGTTTTGTTCCTCGAGCTCTGTTTTTGTTCCTCGAGGGCTGGTTTTGTCCCTTGGGCTATGGTTTTCTTTTTCGGGCTCTGGCTTGGTTCCTCGGGCCCTGGTTCTTTGCCTCGGGCTCTGGTTTTGTTCCTCGGGCTCTGGTTTTGTTCCTCGGTTTCTGGTTTTGTTCCTCAGGCTCTGGTTATTCCACGGGCTCTGGTTTTCTTCCTATGGCCCTGTTATTTTTTTTCAGGCCGTCCTTTTTGTCCTTGGCCTTGGTTTTTGTTCCTCGGGCTCAGGTTTTCTTCCTCAGGATCTGGTTTTGTTCCTCGAGCTCTGGTTTTGTTCCTTGGGCACTGGTTTTGCTCCTCGGGCTCTCGTTTTCTTCCTCGGACTCTCGTTTTGTTCCTCGGGCTCTGGTTTTCTTCCTCAGGCTCTGTTTTTTTTGCTCGGGCTCTGGATTTCTTCCTCGATCTCTCGTTTTCGTCTTCTCGCCCTGGATTTGTTCCTTGGGCTCTGTTTTTGTTCCTCGGGCGCTGGTTGTGTTCCTCGGGCTCTGGTTTTTTTCCTTGAGCTCTGGTTGTGTTCCTTGGGCTCTGGTTTTGTTCCTTGAGCTCTAGTTTTGTTCTTCGAGCTCTGGTTTTGTTCCTGGCGCTCTGGTTTTCTTTCACGGGCTCTGGTTTTGTTCCTCAGGCTCTGGTTTTATTCCTCAGGCCCTGGTTTTATTCCTCGGGGTTTCGTTTTGTTCCTCGGGTTCTGCTTTATTTCCACGGGCTCTGGTTTTGTTCCTCGAGCTCTGTTTTTGTTCCTCGAGGGCTGGTTTTGTTCCTTGGGCTATGGTTTTCTTTCTCGGGCTCTGGCTTGGTTCCTCGGGCCCTGGTTTTTTGCCTCGGGCTCTGGTTTTGTTCCTCGGGCTCTGGTTTTGTTCCTCGGTTTCTGGTTTTGTTCCTCAGGCTCTGGTTATTCCACGGGCTCTGGTTTTCTTCCTATGGCCCTGTTATTTTTTTTCAGGCCGTCCTTTTTGTCCTTGGCCTTGGTTTTTGTTCCTCGGGCTCAGGTTTTCTTCCTCAGGATCTGGTTTTGTTCCTCGAGCTCTGGTTTTGTTCCTTGGGCACTGGTTTTGCTCCTCGGGCTCTCGTTTTCTTCCTCGGACTCTCGTATTTTTCCTCGGGTTCTGGTTTTGTTCCTTGAGCTCTGGTTTTCTTCTTTGGGCTCTGGTTTTCTTCCTCAGGCTCTGGTTTTGTTGCTCGGGCTCTGGATTTCTTCCTGAGGATCTGGTTTTGTTCCTCGGGCTCTGTTTTTTTTGCTCGGGCTCTGGATTTCTTCCTCGAGCTCTCGTTTTCTTCTTCACGCCCTGGATTTGTTCCTCGGGCTCTGTTTTTGTTCCTCGGGTGCTGGTTGTGTTCCTCGGGCTCTGGTTTTGTTCCTTGAGCTCTGGTTGTGTTCCTTGGGCTCTGGTTTTGTTTCTCGAGCTCTGGTTTTGTTCCTCGGGCTCTGCTTTATTTCCACGGGCTCTGGTTTTGTTCCTCGAGCTTTGGTTTTGTTCCTTGGGCACTGGTTTTCTTCCTCGGGCTCTCGTTTTCTTCCTCGGACTCTCGTTTTGATCCTCGGGTTCTGGTTTTGTTCCTTGAGCTCTGGTTTTCTTCCTCGGGCTCTGGTTTTCTTCCTTAGGCTCTGTTTTTTTTGCTCGGGCTCTGGATTTCTTCCTCGAGCTCTCGTTTTCTTCTTCACGCCCTGGATTTGTTCCTCGGGCTCTGTTTTTGTTCCTCGGGCTGTGGTTGTGTTCCTCAGGCTCTGGTTTTGTTCCTTGAGCTGTGGTTGTGTTCCTTGGGCTCTGGTTTTGTTCCTTGAGCTCTAGTTTTGTTGTTCGAGCTCTGGTTTTGTTCCCGGAGCTCTGGTTTTCTTTCACGGGCTCTGGTTTTGTTCCTCAGGCTCTGGTTTTATTCCTCAGGCCCTGGTTTTATTCCTCGGCGTTTCGTTTTGTTCCTCAGGCTCTTCTTTATTTCCACGGACTCTGGTTTTGTTCCTCGAGCTCTGTTTTTGTTCCTCAAGGGCTGGTTTTGTCCCTTGGGCTATGGTTTTCTTTTTCGGGCTCTGGCTTGGTTCCTCGGGCCCTGGTTCTTTGCCTCGGGCTCTGGTTTTGTTCCTCGGGCTCTGGTTTTGTTCCTCAGTTTCTGGTTTGGTTCCTTGGGCCCTGGTTTTATTCCACGGGCTCTGGTTTTCTTGCTATGGCCCTGTTTTTGTTTTTCAGGCCGTCCTTTTTGTCCTTGGCCTTGGTTTTTGTTCCTCGGGCTCTGGTTTTCTTCCTCAGGATCTGGTTTTGTTCCTCGAGCTCTGGTTTTGTTCCTTGGGTACTGGTTTTCTTCCTCGGGCTCTCGTTTTCTTCCTCGGACTCTCGTTTTGTTCCTCGGGTTCTGGTTTTGTTCCTTGAGCCCTGGTTTTCTTCCTCGGGCTCTGGTTTTCTTCCTCAGGCTCTGTTTTTTTTGCTCGGGCTCTGGATTTCTTCCTCGATCTCTCGTTTTCTTCTTCTCGCCCTGAATTTGTTCCTTGGGCTCTGTTTTTGTTCCTCGGGCGCTGGTTGTGTTCCTCGGGCTCTGGTTTTTTTCCTTGAGCTCTGGTTGTGTTCCTTGGGCTCTGGTTTTGTTCCTTGAGCTCTAGTTTTGTTCTTCGAGCTCTGGTTTTGTTCCTGGCGCTCTGGTTTTCTTTCACGGGCTCTGGTTTTGTTCCTCAGGCTCTGGTTTTATTCCTCAGGCCCTGGTTTTATTCCTCGGGGTTTCGTTTTGTTCCTCGGGTTCTGCTTTATTTCCACGGGCTCTGGTTTTGTTCCTCGAGCTCTGTTTTTGTTCCTTGAGGGCTGGTTTTGTTCCTTGGGCTATGGTTTTCTTTCTCGGGCTCTGGCTTGGTTCCTCGGGCCCTGGTTTTTTGCCTCGGGCTCTGGTTTTGTTCCTCAGGCTCTGGTTTTGTTGCTCGGGCTCTGGATTTCTTCCTGAGGATCTGGTTTTGTTCCTCGGGCTCTGTTTTTTTTGCTCGGGCTCTGGATTTCTTCCTCGAGCTCTCGTTTTCTTCTTCACGCCCTGGATTTGTTCCTCGGGCTCTGTTTTTGTTCCTCGGGTGCTGGTTGTGTTCCTCGGGCTCTGGTTTTGTTCCTTGAGCTCTGGTTGTGTTCCTTGGGCTCTGGTTTTGTTTCTCGAGCTCTGGTTTTGTTCCTCGGGCTCTGCTTTATTTCCACGGGCTCTGGTTTTGTTCCTCGAGCTTTGGTTTTGTTCCTTGGGCACTGGTTTTCTTCCTCGGGCTCTCGTTTTCTTCCTCGGACTCTCGTTTTGATCCTCGGGTTCTGGTTTTGTTCCTTGAGCTCTGGTTTTCTTCCTCGGGCTCTGGTTTTCTTCCTTAGGCTCTGTTTTTTTTGCTCGGGCTCTGGATTTCTTCCTCGAGCTCTCGTTTTCTTCTTCACGCCCTGGATTTGTTCCTCGGGCTCTGTTTTTGTTCCTCGGGCTGTGGTTGTGTTCCTCGGGCTCTGGTTTTGTTCCTTGAGCTGTGGTTGTGTTCCTTGGGCTCTGGTTTTGTTCCTTGAGCTCTAGTTTTGTTGTTCGAGCTCTGGTTTTGTTCCCGGAGCTCTGGTTTTCTTTCACGGGCTCTGGTTTTGTTCCTCAGGCTCTGGTTTTATTCCTCAGGCCCTGGTTTTATTCCTCGGCGTTTCGTTTTGTTCCTCAGGCTCTTCTTTATTTCCACGGACTCTGGTTTTGTTCCTCGAGCTCTGTTTTTGTTCCTCAAGGGCTGGTTTTGTCCCTTGGGCTATGGTTTTCTTTTTCGGGCTCTGGCTTGGTTCCTCGGGCCCTGGTTCTTTGCCTCGGGCTCTGGTTTTGTTCCTCGGGCTCTGGTTTTGTTCCTCAGTTTCTGGTTTGGTTCCTTGGGCCCTGGTTTTATTCCACGGGCTCTGGTTTTCTTGCTATGGCCCTGTTTTTGTTTTTCAGGCCGTCCTTTTTGTCCTTGGCCTTGGTTTTTGTTCCTCGGGCTCTGGTTTTCTTCCTCAGGATCTGGTTTTGTTCCTCGAGCTCTGGTTTTGTTCCTTGGGTACTGGTTTTCTTCCTCGGGCTCTCGTTTTCTTCCTCGGACTCTCGTTTTGTTCCTCGGGTTCTGGTTTTGTTCCTTGAGCCCTGGTTTTCTTCCTCGGGCTCTGGTTTTCTTCCTCAGGCTCTGTTTTTTTTGCTCGGGCTCTGGATTTCTTCCTCGATCTCTCGTTTTCTTCTTCTCGCCCTGAATTTGTTCCTTGGGCTCTGTTTTTGTTCCTCGGGCGCTGGTTGTGTTCCTCGGGCTCTGGTTTTTTTCCTTGAGCTCTGGTTGTGTTCCTTGGGCTCTGGTTTTGTTCCTTGAGCTCTAGTTTTGTTCTTCGAGCTCTGGTTTTGTTCCTGGCGCTCTGGTTTTCTTTCACGGGCTCTGGTTTTGTTCCTCAGGCTCTGGTTTTATTCCTCAGGCCCTGGTTTTATTCCTCGGGGTTTCGTTTTGTTCCTCGGGTTCTGCTTTATTTCCACGGGCTCTGGTTTTGTTCCTCGAGCTCTGTTTTTGTTCCTTGAGGGCTGGTTTTGTTCCTTGGGCTATGGTTTTCTTTCTCGGGCTCTGGCTTGGTTCCTCGGGCCCTGGTTTTTTGCCTCGGGCTCTGGTTTTGTTCCTCAGGCTCTGGTTTTGTTGCTCGGGCTCTGGATTTCTTCCTGAGGATCTGGTTTTGTTCCTCGGGCTCTGTTTTTTTTGCTCGGGCTCTGGATTTCTTCCTCGAGCTCTCGTTTTCTTCTTCACGCCCTGGATTTGTTCCTCGGGCTCTGTTTTTGTTCCTCGGGTGCTGGTTGTGTTCCTCGGGCTCTGGTGTTGTTCCTTGAGCTCTGGTTGTGTTCCTTGGGCTCTGGTTTTGTTTCTCGAGCTCTGGTTTTGTTCCTCGGGCTCTGCTTTATTTCCACGGGCTCTGGTTTTGTTCCTCGAGCTCTGGTTTTGTTCCTTGGGCACTGGTTTTCTTCCTCGGGCTCTCGTTTTCTTCCTCGGACTCTCGTTTTGATCCTCGGGTTCTGGTTTTGTTCCTTGAGCTCTGGTTTTCTTCCTCGGGCTCTGGTTTTCTTCCTTAGGCTCTGTTTTTTTTGCTCGGGCTCTGGATTTCTTCCTCGAGCTCTCGTTTTCTTCTTCACGCCCTGGATTTGTTCCTCGGGCTCTGTTTTTGTTCCTCGGGCTGTGGTTGTGTTCCTCGGGCTCTGGTTTTGTTCCTTGAGCTGTGGTTGTGTTCCTTGGGCTCTGGTTTTGTTCCTTGAGCTCTAGTTTTGTTGTTCGAGCTCTGGTTTTGTTCCCGGAGCTCTGGTTTTCTTTCACGGGCTCTGGTTTTGTTCCTCAGGCTCTGGTTTTATTCCTCAGGCCCTGGTTTTATTCCTCGGCGTTTCGTTTTGTTCCTCAGGCTCTTCTTTATTTCCACGGACTCTGGTTTTGTTCCTCGAGCTCTGTTTTTGTTCCTCGAGGGCTGGTTTTGTCCCTTGGGCTATGGTTTTCTTTTTCGGGCTCTGGCTTGGTTCCTCGGGCCCTGGTTCTTTGCCTCGGGCTCTGGTTTTGTTCCTCGGGCTCTGGTTTTGTTCCTCAGTTTCTCGTTTGGTTCCTCGGGCCCTGGTTTTATTCCACGGGCTCTGGTTTTCTTGCTATGGCCCTGTTTTTGTTTTTCAGGCCGTCCTTTTTGTCCTTGGCCTTGGTTTTTGTTCCTCGGGCTCTGGTTTTCTTCCTCAGGATCTGGTTTTGTTCCTCGAGCTCTGGTTTTGTTCCTTGGGTACTGGTTTTCTTCCTCGGGCTCTCGTTTTCTTCCTCGGACTCTCGTTTTGTTCCTCGGGTTCTGGTTTTGTTCCTTGAGCTCTGGTTTTCTTCCTCGGGCTCTGGTTTTCTTCCTCAGGCTCTGTTTTTTTTGCTCGGGCTCTGGATTTCTTCCTCGATCTCTCGTTTTCTTCTTCTCGCCCTGGATTTGTTCCTTGGGCTCTGTTTTTGTTCCTCGGGCGCTGGTTGTGTTCCTCGGGCTCTGGTTTTTTTCCTTGAGCTCTGGTTGTGTTCCTTGGGCTCTGGTTTTGTTCCTTGAGCTCTAGTTTTGTTCTTCGAGCTCTGGTTTTGTTCCTGGCGCTCTGGTTTTCTTTCACGGGCTCTGGTTTTGTTCCTCAGGCTCTGGTTTTATTCCTCAGGCCCTGGTTTTATTCCTCGGGGTTTCGTTTTGTTCCTCGGGTTCTGCTTTATTTCCACGGGCTCTGGTTTTGTTCCTCGAGCTCTGTTTTTGTTCCTCGAGGGCTGGTTTTGTTCCTTGGGCTATGGTTTTCTTTCTTGGGCTCTGGCTTGGTTCCTCGGGCCCTGGTTTTTTGCCTCGGGCTCTGGTTTTGTTCCTCGGGCTCTGGTTTTGTTCCTCGGTTTCTGGTTTTGTTCCTCAGGCTCTGGTTATTCCACGGGCTCTGGTTTTCTTCCTATGGCCCTGTTATTTTTTTTCAGGCCGTCCTTTTTGTCCTTGGCCTTGGTTTTTGTTCCTCGGGCTCAGGTTTTCTTCCTCAGGATCTGGTTTTGTTCCTCGAGCTCTGGTTTTGTTCCTTGGGCACTGGTTTTGCTCCTCGGGCTCTCGTTTTCTTCCTCGGACTCTCGTATTGTTCCTCGGGTTCTGGTTTTGTTCCTTGAGCTCTGGTTTTCTTCTTTGGGCTCTGGTTTTCTTCCTCAGGCTCTGGTTTTGTTGCTCGGGCTCTGGATTTCTTCCTGAGGATCTGGTTTTGTTCCTCGGGCTCTGTTTTTTTTGCTCGGGCTCTGGATTTCTTCCTCGAGCTCTCGTTTTCTTCTTCACGCCCTGGATTTGTTCCTCGGGCTCTGTTTTTGTTCCTCGGGTGCTGGTTGTGTTCCTCGGGCTCTGGTGTTGTTCCTTGAGCTCTGGTTGTGTTCCTTGGGCTCTGGTTTTGTTTCTCGAGCTCTGGTTTTGTTCCTCGGGCTCTGCTTTATTTCCACGGGCTCTGGTTTTGTTCCTCGAGCTCTGGTTTTGTTCCTTGGGCACTGGTTTTCTTCCTCGGGCTCTCGTTTTCTTCCTCGGACTCTCGTTTTGATCCTCGGGTTCTGGTTTTGTTCCTTGAGCTCTGGTTTTCTTCCTCGGGCTCTGGTTTTCTTCCTCAGGCTCTGTTTTTTTTGCTCGGGCTCTGGATTTCTTCCTCGATCTCTCGTTTTCTTCTTCTCGCCCTGGATTTGTTCCTTGGGCTCTGTTTTTGTTCCTCGGGCGCTGGTTGTGTTCCTCGGGCTCTGGTTTTTTTCCTTGAGCTCTGGTTGTGTTCCTTGGGCTCTGGTTTTGTTCCTTGAGCTCTAGTTTTGTTCTTCGAGCTCTGGTTTTGTTCCTGGCGCTCTGGTTTTCTTTCACGGGCTCTGGTTTTGTTCCTCAGGCTCTGGTTTTATTCCTCAGGCCCTGGTTTTATTCCTCGGGGTTTCGTTTTGTTCCTCGGGTTCTGCTTTATTTCCACGGGCTCTGGTTTTGTTCCTCGAGCTCTGTTTTTGTTCCTCGAGGGCTGGTTTTGTTCCTTGGGCTATGGTTTTCTTTTTCGGGCTCTGACTTGGTTCCTCGGGCCCTGGTTTTTTGCCTCGGGCTCTGGTTTTGTTCCTCGGGCTCTGGTTTTGTTCCTCGGTTTCTGGTTTTGTTCCTCAGGCTCTGGTTATTCCACGGGCTCTGGTTTTCTTCCTATGGCCCTGTTATTTTTTTTCAGGCCGTCCTTTTTGTCCTTGGCCTTGGTTTTTGTTCCTCGGGCTCAGGTTTTCTTCCTCAGGATCTGGTTTTGTTCCTCGAGCTCTGGTTTTGTTCCTTGGGCACTGGTTTTGCTCCTCGGGCTCTCGTTTTCTTCCTCGGACTCTCGTATTGTTCCTCGGGTTCTGGTTTTGTTCCTTGAGCTCTGGTTTTCTTCTTTGGGCTCTGGTTTTCTTCCTCAGGCTCTGGTTTTGTTGCTCGGGCTCTGGATTTCTTCCTGAGGATCTGGTTTTGTTCCTTGGGCTCTGTTTTTTTTGCTCGGGCTCTGGATTTCTTCCTCGAGCTCTCGTTTTCTTCTTCACGCCCTGGATTTGTTCCTCGGGCTCTGTTTTTGTTCCTCGGGTGCTGGTTGTGTTCCTCGGGCTCTGGTTTTGTTCCTTGAGCTCTGGTTGTGTTCCTTGGGCTCTGGTTTTGTTTCTCGAGCTCTGGTTTTGTTCCTCGGGCTCTGCTTTATTTCCACGGGCTCTGGTTTTGTTCCTCGAGCTCTGGTTTTGTTCCTTGGGCACTGGTTTTCTTCCTCGGGCTCTCGTTTTCTTCCTCGGACTCTCGTTTTGATCCTCGGGTTCTGGTTTTGTTCCTTGAGCTCTGGTTTTCTTCCTCGGGCTCTGGTTTTCTTCCTTAGGCTCTGTTTTTTTTGCTCGGGCTCTGGATTTCTTCCTCGAGCTCTCGTTTTCTTCTTCACGCCCTGGATTTGTTCCTCGGGCTCTGTTTTTGTTCCTCGGGCTGTGGTTGTGTTCCTCGGGCTCTGGTTTTGTTCCTTGAGCTGTGGTTGTGTTCCTTGGGCTCTGGTTTTGTTCCTTGAGCTCTAGTTTTGTTGTTCGAGCTCTGGTTTTGTTCCCGGAGCTCTGGTTTTCTTTCACGGGCTCTGGTTTTGTTCCTCAGGCTCTGGTTTTATTCCTCAGGCCCTGGTTTTATTCCTCGGCGTTTCGTTTTGTTCCTCAGGCTCTTCTTTATTTCCACGGACTCTGGTTTTGTTCCTCGAGCTCTGTTTTTGTTCCTCGAGGGCTGGTTTTGTCCCTTGGGCTATGGTTTTCTTTTTCGGGCTCTGGCTTGGTTCCTCGGGCCCTGGTTCTTTGCCTCGGGCTCTGGTTTTGTTCCTCGGGCTCTGGTTTTGTTCCTCGGTTTCTGGTTTGGTTCCTCGGGCCCTGGTTTTATTCCACGGGCTCTGGTTTTCTTGCTATGGCCCTGTTTTTGTTTTTCAGGCCCTCCTTTTTGTCCTTGGCCTTGGTTTCTGTTCCTCGGGCTCTGGTTTTCTTCCTCAGGATCTGGTTTTGTTCCTCGAGCTCTGGTTTTGTTCCTTGGGCACTGGTTTTCTTCCTCGGGCTCTCGTTTTCTTCCTCGGACTCTCGTTTTGTTCCTCGGGTTCTGGTTTTGTTCCTTGAGCTCTGGTTTTCTTCCTCGGGCTCTGGTTTTCTTCCTCAGGCTCTGGTTTTATTGCTCGGGCTCTGGATTTCTTCCTCGAGCTCTTGTTTTCTTCTTCACGCCCTGGATTTGTTCCTCGGGCTCTGTTTTTGTTCCTCGAGCTGTGGTTGTTTTCCTCGGGCTCTGGTTTTATTCCTCGAGCTCTGGTTGTGTTCCTTGGGCACTGGTTTTGTTCCTCGAGCTCTGGTTGTGTTCCTTGGGCTCTGGTTTTGTTCCTTGAGCTCTAGTTTTGTTGTTCGAGCTCTGGTTTGGTTCCTCGGGCTCTGGTTTTCTTTCATGGGCTCTGGTTTTGTTCCTCAGGCTCTGGTTTTATTCCTCAGGCCCTGGTTTTATTCCTCGGCGTTTCGTTTTGTTCCTCGGGCTCTGCTTTATTTCCACGGGCTCTGTTTTTGGTCCTCGAGGGCTGGTTTTGTTCCTTGGGCTATGGTTTTCTTTCCCGGGCTCTGGCTTAGTTCCTCGGGCTCTGGTTTTTTTCCTCGGGCTCTATTTTTGTTCCTCGGGCTCTTGTTTTCTTCCTCATGCTCTGGTTTTGTTCATGGAGGGCTGGTTTTGTTCCTCGGGCTCTGGCTTTGTTCCTCGCGCCCTGTTTTTTTTTTCTCGGCCTCTGGTTTTGTTCCTCGGGCTCTGATTTTGTTCCTCAGTTTCTGGTTTGGTTCCTCGGGCCCTGGTTTTATTCCACGGGCTCTGGTTTTCTTCCTATGGCCCTCTTTTTGTTCTTCAGGCCCTCCTTTTTGTCCTTGGCCTTGGTTTTTGTTCCTCGGGCTCTGGTTTTCTTCCTCGGGCTCTGGTTTTTTTCCTCAGGCTCTGGTTTTGTTCTTGGAGGGCTGGTTTTGTTCCTCGGGCCCTGGCTTGGTTCCTTGGGCCCTGGTTTTTTTTTCTCAGCCTCTGGTTTTGTTCCTCGGGCTCTGATTTTGTTCCTCGAGATCTGGTTTGGATCCTGGGGCCCTGGTTTTATTTCTCAGGCTCTGGTTTTGTTCCTATGGCCCTCTTTTTGTTCTTCAGGCCCTCCTTTTTGTCCTTGGCCTTGGTTTTTGTTCCTCGGGCTCTGGTTTTCTTCCTCGGGCTCTGGTTTTCTTCCTCAGGCTCTGGTTTTCTTGCTCGGGCTGTGGATTTCTTCCTCCAGGTCTCGTTTTCTTCTTCAGGCCCTAGATTTGTTCCTCGAGCTCTGGTTTTGTTCCTCGGGCTGTGGTTTTCTTCCTCAGGATCTGGTTTTGTTCCTCGAGATCTGGCTTTGTTCCTTGGGCACTGGTTTTGTTCCTCGGGCTCTCGTTTTCTTCCTCGGCATCTGGTTTTGTTCCAAGAGCTTTAGTTTACTTCCTCGGCCTCTGCTTTTCTTCCTTAGGCTCACGTTTTCTTCCTGAAGCTCTGCATTATCTCCTCGGTCTCTGTTTTGTTCCTCGGGCTCTGGTTTTGTTCCTTGACCTCTGGTTTTCTTCCTCGGGCTCTTGTTTTCTTCCTCAGGCTCTGGTTTTGTTCATGGAGGGCTGGTTTTGTTCCTCGGGCTCTGGCTTGGTTCCTCGGGCCCTGTTTTTTTGCCTCAGGCTCTGTTTTTTTTCCTCAGGCTCTGGTTTTGTTCCTCGGTTTCTGGTTTGGTTCCTCGGGCCCTGGTTTTATTCCACGGGCTCTGGTTTTCTTCCTATGGCCCTTGTTTTTTTCTTCAGGTCCTCCTTTTGATCCTTGGGCTCTGGTTTTGTTCCTCAGTCTCTGGTTTTCTTCCTCAGGATCTGGTTTTGTTCCTCGAGCTCTGGTTTTGTTCCTTGGGCACTGGTTTTCTTCCTCGGGCTCTCGTTTTCTTCCTCGGACTCTCGTTTTGATCCTCGGGTTCTGGTTTTGTTCCTTGAGCTCTGGTTTTCTTCCTCGGGCTCTGGTTTTCTTCCTCAGGCTCTGTTTTTTTTGCTCGGGCTCTGGATTTCTTCCTCGATCTCTCGTTTTCTTCTTCTCGCCCTGGATTTGTTCCTTGGGCTCTGTTTTTGTTCCTCGGGCGCTGGTTGTGTTCCTCGGGCTCTGGTTTTTTTCCTTGAGCTCTGGTTGTGTTCCTTGGGCTCTGGTTTTGTTCCTTGAGCTCTAGTTTTGTTCTTCGAGCTCTGGTTTTGTTCCTGGCGCTCTGGTTTTCTTTCACGGGCTCTGGTTTTGTTCCTCAGGCTCTGGTTTTATTCCTCAGGCCCTGGTTTTATTCCTCGGGGTTTCGTTTTGTTCCTCGGGTTCTGCTTTATTTCCACGGGCTCTGGTTTTGTTCCTCGAGCTCTGTTTTTGTTCCTCGAGGGCTGGTTTTGTTCCTTGGGCTATGGTTTTCTTTTTCGGGCTCTGACTTGGTTCCTCGGGCCCTGGTTTTTTGCCTCGGGCTCTGGTTTTGTTCCTCGGGCTCTGGTTTTGTTCCTCGGTTTCTGGTTTTGTTCCTCAGGCTCTGGTTATTCCACGGGCTCTGGTTTTCTTCCTATGGCCCTGTTATTTTTTTTCAGGCCGTCCTTTTTGTCCTTGGCCTTGGTTTTTGTTCCTCGGGCTCAGGTTTTCTTCCTCAGGATCTGGTTTTGTTCCTCGAGCTCTGGTTTTGTTCCTTGGGCACTGGTTTTGCTCCTCGGGCTCTCGTTTTCTTCCTCGGACTCTCGTATTGTTCCTCGGGTTCTGGTTTTGTTCCTTGAGCTCTGGTTTTCTTCTTTGGGCTCTGGTTTTCTTCCTCAGGCTCTGGTTTTGTTGCTCGGGCTCTGGATTTCTTCCTGAGGATCTGGTTTTGTTCCTTGGGCTCTGTTTTTTTTGCTCGGGCTCTGGATTTCTTCCTCGAGCTCTCGTTTTCTTCTTCACGCCCTGGATTTGTTCCTCGGGCTCTGTTTTTGTTCCTCGGGTGCTGGTTGTGTTCCTCGGGCTCTGGTTTTGTTCCTTGAGCTCTGGTTGTGTTCCTTGGGCTCTGGTTTTGTTTCTCGAGCTCTGGTTTTGTTCCTCGGGCTCTGCTTTATTTCCACGGGCTCTGGTTTTGTTCCTCGAGCTCTGGTTTTGTTCCTTGGGCACTGGTTTTCTTCCTCGGGCTCTCGTTTTCTTCCTCGGACTCTCGTTTTGATCCTCGGGTTCTGGTTTTGTTCCTTGAGCTCTGGTTTTCTTCCTCGGGCTCTGGTTTTCTTCCTTAGGCTCTGTTTTTTTTGCTCGGGCTCTGGATTTCTTCCTCGAGCTCTCGTTTTCTTCTTCACGCCCTGGATTTGTTCCTCGGGCTCTGTTTTTGTTCCTCGGGCTGTGGTTGTGTTCCTCGGGCTCTGGTTTTGTTCCTTGAGCTGTGGTTGTGTTCCTTGGGCTCTGGTTTTGTTCCTTGAGCTCTAGTTTTGTTGTTCGAGCTCTGGTTTTGTTCCCGGAGCTCTGGTTTTCTTTCACGGGCTCTGGTTTTGTTCCTCAGGCTCTGGTTTTATTCCTCAGGCCCTGGTTTTATTCCTCGGCGTTTCGTTTTGTTCCTCAGGCTCTTCTTTATTTCCACGGACTCTGGTTTTGTTCCTCGAGCTCTGTTTTTGTTCCTCGAGGGCTGGTTTTGTCCCTTGGGCTATGGTTTTCTTTTTCGGGCTCTGGCTTGGTTCCTCGGGCCCTGGTTCTTTGCCTCGGGCTCTGGTTTTGTTCCTCGGGCTCTGGTTTTGTTCCTCGGTTTCTGGTTTGGTTCCTCGGGCCCTGGTTTTATTCCACGGGCTCTGGTTTTCTTGCTATGGCCCTGTTTTTGTTTTTCAGGCCCTCCTTTTTGTCCTTGGCCTTGGTTTCTGTTCCTCGGGCTCTGGTTTTCTTCCTCAGGATCTGGTTTTGTTCCTCGAGCTCTGGTTTTGTTCCTTGGGCACTGGTTTTCTTCCTCGGGCTCTCGTTTTCTTCCTCGGACTCTCGTTTTGTTCCTCGGGTTCTGGTTTTGTTCCTTGAGCTCTGGTTTTCTTCCTCGGGCTCTGGTTTTCTTCCTCAGGCTCTGGTTTTATTGCTCGGGCTCTGGATTTCTTCCTCGAGCTCTTGTTTTCTTCTTCACGCCCTGGATTTGTTCCTCGGGCTCTGTTTTTGTTCCTCGAGCTGTGGTTGTTTTCCTCGGGCTCTGGTTTTATTCCTCGAGCTCTGGTTGTGTTCCTTGGGCACTGGTTTTGTTCCTCGAGCTCTGGTTGTGTTCCTTGGGCTCTGGTTTTGTTCCTTGAGCTCTAGTTTTGTTGTTCGAGCTCTGGTTTGGTTCCTCGGGCTCTGGTTTTCTTTCATGGGCTCTGGTTTTGTTCCTCAGGCTCTGGTTTTATTCCTCAGGCCCTGGTTTTATTCCTCGGCGTTTCGTTTTGTTCCTCGGGCTCTGCTTTATTTCCACGGGCTCTGTTTTTGGTCCTCGAGGGCTGGTTTTGTTCCTTGGGCTATGGTTTTCTTTCCCGGGCTCTGGCTTAGTTCCTCGGGCTCTGGTTTTTTTCCTCGGGCTCTATTTTTGTTCCTCGGGCTCTTGTTTTCTTCCTCATGCTCTGGTTTTGTTCATGGAGGGCTGGTTTTGTTCCTCGGGCTCTGGCTTTGTTCCTCGCGCCCTGTTTTTTTTTTCTCGGCCTCTGGTTTTGTTCCTCGGGCTCTGATTTTGTTCCTCAGTTTCTGGTTTGGTTCCTCGGGCCCTGGTTTTATTCCACGGGCTCTGGTTTTCTTCCTATGGCCCTCTTTTTGTTCTTCAGGCCCTCCTTTTTGTCCTTGGCCTTGGTTTTTGTTCCTCGGGCTCTGGTTTTCTTCCTCGGGCTCTGGTTTTTTTCCTCAGGCTCTGGTTTTGTTCTTGGAGGGCTGGTTTTGTTCCTCGGGCCCTGGCTTGGTTCCTTGGGCCCTGGTTTTTTTTTCTCAGCCTCTGGTTTTGTTCCTCGGGCTCTGATTTTGTTCCTCGAGATCTGGTTTGGATCCTGGGGCCCTGGTTTTATTTCTCAGGCTCTGGTTTTGTTCCTATGGCCCTCTTTTTGTTCTTCAGACCCTCCTTTTTGTCCTTGGCCTTGGTTTTTGTTCCTCGGGCTCTGGTTTTCTTCCTCGGGCTCTGGTTTTCTTCCTCAGGCTCTGGTTTTCTTGCTCGGGCTGTGGATTTCTTCCTCCAGGTCTCGTTTTCTTCTTCAGGCCCTAGATTTGTTCCTCGAGCTCTGGTTTTGTTCCTCGGGCTGTGGTTTTCTTCCTCAGGATCTGGTTTTGTTCCTCGAGATCTGGCTTTGTTCCTTGGGCACTGGTTTTGTTCCTCGGGCTCTCGTTTTCTTCCTCGGCATCTGGTTTTGTTCCAAGAGCTTTAGTTTACTTCCTCGGCCTCTGCTTTTCTTCCTTAGGCTCACGTTTTCTTCCTGAAGCTCTGCATTATCTCCTCGGTCTCTGTTTTGTTCCTCGGGCTCTGGTTTTGTTCCTTGACCTCTGGTTTTCTTCCTCGGGCTCTTGTTTTCTTCCTCAGGCTCTGGTTTTGTTCATGGAGGGCTGGTTTTGTTCCTCGGGCTCTGGCTTGGTTCCTCGGGCCCTGTTTTTTTGCCTCAGGCTCTGTTTTTTTTCCTCAGGCTCTGGTTTTGTTCCTCGGTTTCTGGTTTGGTTCCTCGGGCCCTGGTTTTATTCCACGGGCTCTGGTTTTCTTCCTATGGCCCTTGTTTTTTTCTTCAGGTCCTCCTTTTGATCCTTGGGCTCTGGTTTTGTTCCTCAGTCTCTGGTTTTCTTCCTCAGGATCTGGTTTTGTTCCTCGAGCTCTGGTTTTGTTCCTTGGGCACTGGTTTTCTTCCTCGGGCTCTCGTTTTCTTCCTCGGACTCTCGTTTTGATCCTCGGGTTCTGGTATTTTTCCTTGAGCTCTGGTTTTCTTCCTCGGGCTCTGGTTTTCTTCCTCAGGCTCTGGTTTTGTTGCTCGGGCTCTGGACTTCTTCCTCGAGCTCTTGTTTTTTTCTTCAGGCCCTAGATTTGTTCCTCGGGCTCTGTTTTTGTTCTTCGGGCGCTGGTTGTGTTCTTGGGCTCTAGTTTTGTTTCTCGAGCTCTGGTTTTGTTACTCGGGCTCTGCTTTATTTCCACGGGCTCTGGCTTTGTTCCTCGAGCTCTGTTTTTGTTCCTCGAGGGCTGGTTTTGTTCCTTGGGCTATGGTTTTCTTTCTCGGGCGCTGGCTTGGTTCCTCGGGCCCTGGTTTTTTGCTTCGGGCTCTGGTTTTGTTCCTCGGGCTCTGTTTTTGTTCCTCAGGCACTGGTTGTGTTCCTTGGGCTCTGGTTTTGTTTCTTGAGCTCTGGTTTTGTTCCTCGGGCTCTGCTTTATTTCCACGGGCTCTGGTTTTGTTCCTCGAGCTCTGGTTTTATTCCTCATGCCCTGGTTTTATTCCTCGGGGTTTCGTTTTCTTCCACGGGCTCTGCTTTATTTCCACGGGCTCTGGTTTTGTTCCTCGAGCTCTGTTTTTGTTCCTCGAGGGCTGGTTTTGTTCTTTGGGCTATGGTTTTCTTTCTCGGGCTCTTGCTTGGTTCCTCGGGTCCTGTTTTTTTCCTCGGGCTCTATTTTTGTTCCTCGGGCTCTTGTTTTCTTCCTCAGGCTCTGGTATTGTTCCTCGAGGGCTGGTTTTGTTCCTCGGGCTCTGGTTATGTTCCTCGGTTTCTGGTTTGGTTCCTCGGGCCCTGGTTTTATTCCACGGGCTCTGGTTTTCTTCCTATGGCCCTTGTTTTGTTTCAGGTCCTCCTTTTTGTCCTTGGGCTCTGGTTTTGATCCTCGAGCTCTGGTTTTCTTCCTCAGGATCTGGTTTTGTTCCTCGAGATCTGGTTTTGTTCCTTGGGCACTGGTTTTGTTCCTCGGACTCTCGTTTTCTTCCTCGGACTCTCGTTTTGTTCCTTGGGTTCTGGTTTTGTTCATGGAGGGCTGGTTTTGTTCGTCGGGCTCTTGCTTGGTTCCTCGGGCCCTGGTTTTATTCCTCGGGGTTTCGCTTTGTTCCTCGGGCTCTGCTTTATTTCCACGGGCTCTGTTTTTGTTCCTCGAGGGCTGGTTTTGTTCCTTGGGCTATGGTTTTCTTTCTCGGGCTCTGGCTTGGTTCCTCGGGCCCTGTTTTTTTTTTCTCGGCCTCTGGTTTTGTTCCTCGGGCTCTGGTTTTGTTCCTCGGTTTCTGGTTTGGTTTCTCGGGCCCTGGTTTTATTCCACGGGCTCTGGTTTTCTTCCTATGGCCCTCTTTTTGTTCTTCAGGCCCTCCTTTTTTTCCTTGGCCTTGGATTTTGTTCCTCGGGTTCTGGTTTTGTTCCTTGAGCTCTGGTTTTCTTCCTCGGGCTCTGGTTTTCTTCCTCAGGCTCTGTTTTTTTTGCTCGGGCTCTGGATTTCTTCCTCGATCTCTCGTTTTTTTCTTCTCGCCCTGGATTTGTTCCTTGGGCTCTGTTTTTGTTCCTCGGGCACTGGTTGTGTTCCTCGGGCTCTGGTTTTTTTCCTTGAGCTCTGGTTGTGTTCCTTGGGCTCTGGTTTTGTTCCTTGAGCTCTAGTTTTGTTCTTCGAGCTCTGGTTTTGTTCCTGGCGCTCTGGTTTTCTTTCACGGGCTCTGGTTTTGTTCCTCAGGCTCTGGTTTTATTCCTCAGGCCCTGGTTTTATTCCTCGGGGTTTCGTTTTGTTCCTCGGGTTCTGCTTTATTTCCACGGGCTCTGGTTTTGTTCCTCGAGCTCTGTTTTTGTTCCTCGAGGGCTGGTTTTGTTCCTTGGGCTATGGTTTTCTTTCTTGGGCTCTGGCTTGGTTCCTCGGGCCCTGGTTTTTTGCCTCGGGCTCTGGTTTTGTTCCTCGGGCTCTGGTTTTGTTCCTCGGTTTCTGGTTTTGTTCCTCAGGCTCTGGTTATTCCACGGGCTCTGGTTTTCTTCCTATGGCCCTGTTATTTTTTTTCAGGCCGTCCTTTTTGTCCTTGGCCTTGGTTTTTGTTCCTCGGGCTCAGGTTTTCTTCCTCAGGATCTGGTTTTGTTCCTCGAGCTCTGGTTTTGTTCCTTGGGCACTGGTTTTGCTCCTCGGGCTCTCGTTTTCTTCCTCGGACTCTCGTATTGTTCCTCGGGTTCTGGTTTTGTTCCTTGAGCTCTGGTTTTCTTCTTTGGGCTCTGGTTTTCTTCCTCAGGCTCTGGTTTTGTTGCTCGGGCTCTGGATTTCTTCCTGAGGATCTGGTTTTGTTCCTCGGGCTCTGTTTTTTTTGCTCGGGCTCTGGATTTCTTCCTCGAGCTCTCGTTTTCTTCTTCACGCCCTGGATTTGTTCCTCGGGCTCTGTTTTTGTTCCTCGGGTGCTGGTTGTGTTCCTCGGGCTCTGGTTTTGTTCCTTGAGCTCTGGTTGTGTTCCTTGGGCTCTGGTTTTGTTTCTCGAGCTCTGGTTTTGTTCCTCGGGCTCTGCTTTATTTCCACGGGCTCTGGTTTTGTTCCTCGAGCTCTGGTTTTGTTCCTTGGGCACTGGTTTTCTTCCTCGGGCTCTCGTTTTCTTCCTCGGACTCTCGTTTTGATCCTCGGGTTCTGGTTTTGTTCCTTGAGCTCTGGTTTTCTTCCTCGGGCTCTGGTTTTCTTCCTTAGGCTCTGTTTTTTTTGCTCGGGCTCTGGATTTCTTCCTCGAGCTCTCGTTTTCTTCTTCACGCCCTGGATTTGTTCCTCGGGCTCTGTTTTTGTTCCTCGGGCTGTGGTTGTGTTCCTCGGGCTCTGGTTTTGTTCCTTGAGCTGTGGTTGTGTTCCTTGGGCTCTGGTTTTGTTCCTTGAGCTCTAGTTTTGTTGTTCGAGCTCTGGTTTTGTTCCCGGAGCTCTGGTTTTCTTTCACGGGCTCTGGTTTTGTTCCTCAGGCTCTGGTTTTATTCCTCAGGCCCTGGTTTTATTCCTCGGCGTTTCGTTTTGTTCCTCAGGCTCTTCTTTATTTCCACGGACTCTGGTTTTGTTCCTCGAGCTCTGTTTTTGTTCCTCGAGGGCTGGTTTTGTCCCTTGGGCTATGGTTTTCTTTTTCGGGCTCTGGCTTGGTTCCTCGGGCCCTGGTTCTTTGCCTCGGGCTCTGGTTTTGTTCCTCGGGCTCTGGTTTTGTTCCTCGAGGGCTGGTTTGGTTCCTCGGGCCCTGGTTTTATTCCACGGGCTCTGGTTTTCTTCCTATGGCCCTGTTTTTGTTTTTCAGGCCCTCCTTTTTGTCCTTGGCCTTGGTTTCTGTTCCTCGGGCTCTGGTTTTCTTCCTCAGGATCTGGTTTTGTTCCTCGAGCTCTGGTTTTGTTCCTTGGGCACTGGTTTTCTTCCTCGGGCTCTCGTTTTCTTCCTCGGACTCTCGTTTTGATCCTCGGGTTCTGGTTTTGTTCCTTGAGCTCTGGTTTTCTTCCTCGGGCTCTGGTTTTCTTCCTCAGGCTCTGGTTTTATTGCTCGGGCTCTGGATTTCTTCCTCGAGCTCTTGTTTTCTTCTTCACGCCCTGGATTTGTTCCTCGGGCTCTGTTTTTGTTCCTCGAGCTGTGGTTGTTTTCCTCGGGCTCTGGTTTTATTCCTCGAGCTCTGGTTGTGTTCCTTGGGCACTGGTTTTGTTCCTCGAGCTCTGGTTGTGTTCCTTGGGCTCTGGTTTTGTTCCTTGAGCTCTAGTTTTGTTGTTCGAGCTCTGGTTTGGTTCCTCGGGCTCTGGTTTTCTTTCATGGGCTCTGGTTTTGTTCCTCAGGCTCTGGTTTTATTCCTCAGGCCCTGGTTTTATTCCTCGGCGTTTCGTTTTGTTCCTCGGGCTCTGCTTTATTTCCACGGGCTCTGTTTTTGGTCCTCGAGGGCTGGTTTTGTTCCTTGGGCTATGGTTTTCTTTCCCGGGCTCTGGCTTAGTTCCTCGGGCTCTGGTTTTTTTCCTCGGGCTCTATTTTTGTTCCTCGGGCTCTTGTTTTCTTCCTCATGCTCTGGTTTTGTTCATGGAGGGCTGGTTTTGTTCCTCGGGCTCTGGCTTTGTTCCTCGCGCCCTGTTTTTTTTTTCTCGGCCTCTGGTTTTGTTCCTCGGGCTCTGATTTTGTTCCTCAGTTTCTGGTTTGGTTCCTCGGGCCCTGGTTTTATTCCACGGGCTCTGGTTTTCTTCCTATGGCCCTCTTTTTGTTCTTCAGGCCCTCCTTTTTGTCCTTGGCCTTGGTTTTTGTTCCTCGGGCTCTGGTTTTCTTCCTCGGGCTCTGGTTTTTTTCCTCAGGCTCTGGTTTTGTTCTTGGAGGGCTGGTTTTGTTCCTCGGGCCCTGGCTTGGTTCCTTGGGCCCTGGTTTTTTTTTCTCAGCCTCTGGTTTTGTTCCTCGGGCTCTGATTTTGTTCCTCGAGATCTGGTTTGGATCCTGGGGCCCTGGTTTTATTTCTCAGGCTCTGGTTTTGTTCCTATGGCCCTCTTTTTGTTCTTCAGGCCCTCCTTTTTGTCCTTGGCCTTGGTTTTTGTTCCTCGGGCTCTGGTTTTCTTCCTCGGGCTCTGGTTTTCTTCCTCAGGCTCTGGTTTTCTTGCTCGGGCTGTGGATTTCTTCCTCCAGGTCTCGTTTTCTTCTTCAGGCCCTAGATTTGTTCCTCGAGCTCTGGTTTTGTTCCTCGGGCTGTGGTTTTCTTCCTCAGGATCTGGTTTTGTTCCTCGAGATCTGGTTTTGTTCCTTGGGCACTGGTTTTGTTCCTCGGGCTCTCGTTTTCTTCCTCGGCATCTGGTTTTGTTCCAAGAGCTTTAGTTTACTTCCTCGGCCTCTGCTTTTCTTCCTTAGGCTCACGTTTTCTTCCTGAAGCTCTGCATTATCTCCTCGGTTTCTGTTTTCTTCCTCAGGCTCTGGTTTTGTTCATGGAGGGCTGGTTTTGTTCCTCGGGCTCTGGCTTGGTTCCTCGGGCCCTGTTTTTTTGCCTCAGGCTCTGTTTTTTTTCCTCAGGCTCTGGTTTTGTTCCTCGGTTTCTGGTTTGGTTCCTCGGGCCCTGGTTTTATTCCACGGGCTCTGGTTTTCTTCCTATGGCCCTTGTTTTTTTCTTCAGGTCCTCCTTTTGATCCTTGGGCTCTGGTTTTGTTCCTCAGTCTCTGGTTTTCTTCCTCAGGATCTGGTTTTGTTCCTCGAGCTCTGGTTTTGTTCCTCGGGCACTGGTTTTCTTCCTCGGGCTCTCGTTTTCTTCCTCGGACTCTCGTTTTGTTCCTCGGGTTCTGGTATTTTTCCTTGAGCTCTGGTTTTCTTCCTCGGGCTCTGGTTTTCTTCCTCAGGCTCTGGTTTTGTTGCTCGGGCTCTGGACTTCTTCCTCGAGCTCTTGTTTTTTTCTTCAGGCCCTAGATTTGTTCCTCGGGCTCTGTTTTTGTTCTTCGGGCGCTGGTTGTGTTCTTGGGCTCTAGTTTTGTTTCTCGAGCTCTGGTTTTGTTACTCGGGCTCTGCTTTATTTCCACGGGCTCTGGCTTTGTTCCTCGAGCTCTGTTTTTGTTCCTCGAGGGCTGGTTTTGTTCCTTGGGCTATGGTTTTCTTTCTCGGGCGCTGGCTTGGTTCCTCGGGCCCTGGTTTTTTGCTTCGGGCTCTGGTTTTGTTCCTCGGGCTCTGTTTTTGTTCCTCAGGCACTGGTTGTGTTCCTTGGGCTCTGGTTTTGTTTCTCGAGCTCTGGTTTTGTTCCTCGGGCTCTGCTTTATTTCCACGGGCTCTGGTTTTGTTCCTCGAGCACTGGTTTTGTTCCTCGGGCTCTCGTTTTCTTCCTCGGACTCTCGTTTTGTTCCTCGGGTTCTGGTTTTTTTCCTTGAGCTCTGGTTTTCTTCCTCGGGCTCTGGTTTTCTTCCTCAGGCTCTGGTTTTATTCCTCATGACCTGGTTTTATTCCTCGGGGTTTCGTTTTGTTCCACGGGCTCTGCTTTATTTCCACGGGCTCTGGTTTTGTTCCTCGAGCTCTGGTTTTGTTCCTCGAGGGCTGGTTTTGTTCCTTGGGCTATGGTTTTCTTTCTCGGGCTCTGGCTTGGTTCCTCGGGCCCTGGTTTTTTGCTTCGGGCTCTGGTTTTGTTCCTCGGGCTCTGTTTTTGTTCCTCAGGCACTGGTTGTGTTCCTTGGGCTCTGGTTTTGTTTCTCGAGCTCTGGTTTTGTTCCTCGGGCTCTGCTTTATTTCCACGGGCTCTGGTTTTGTTCCTCGAGCACTGGTTTTGTTCCTCGGGCTCTCGTTTTCTTCCTCGGACTCTCGTTTTGTTCCTCGGGTTCTGGTTTTTTTCCTTGAGCTCTGGTTTTCTTCCTCGGGCTCTGGTTTTCTTCCTCAGGCTCTGGTTTTATTCCTCATGACCTGGTTTTATTCCTCGGGGTTTCGTTTTGTTCCACGGGCTCTGCTTTATTTCCACGGGCTCTGGTTTTGTTCCTCGAGCTCTGTTTTTGTTCCTCGAGGGCTGGTTTTGTTCCTTGGGCTATGGTTTTCTTTCTCGGGCTCTGGCTTGGTTCCTCGGGCCCTGGTTTTTTGCTTCGGGCTCTGGTTTTGTTCCTCGGGCTCTGTTTTTGTTCCTCAGGCACTGGTTGTGTTCCTTGGGCTCTGGTTTTGTTTCTCGAGCTCTGGTTTTGTTCCTCGGGCTCTGCTTTATTTCCACGGGCTCTGGTTTTGTTCCTCGAGCACTGGTTTTGTTCCTCGGGCTCTCGTTTTCTTCCTCGGACTCTCGTTTTGTTCCTCGGGTTCTGGTTTTTTTCCTTGAGCTCTGGTTTTCTTCCTCGGGCTCTGGTTTTCTTCCTCAGGCTCTGGTTTTATTCCTCATGACCTGGTTTTATTCCTCGGGGTTTCGTTTTGTTCCACGGGCTCTGCTTTATTTCCACGGGCTCTAGTTTTGTTCCTCGAGCTCTGGTTTTGTTCCTCGAGGGCTGGTTTTGTTCCTTGGGCTATGGTTTTCTTTCTCGGGCTCTTGCTTGGTTCCTCGGGTCCTGGTTTTTCCCTCGGGCTCTATTTTTGTTCCTCGGGCTCTTGTTTTCTTCCTCAGGCTCTGGTATTGTTCCTCGAGGGCTGGTTTTGTTCCTCGGTTTCTGGTTTGGTTCCTCGGGCCCTGGTTTTATTCCACGGGCTCTGGTTTTCCTCCTATGGACCGCGTTTTGTTTCAGGTCCTCCTTTTTTTCCTTGGGCTCTGGTTTTGTTCCTCGGTGTCTGGTTTTCTTCCTCAGGATCTGGTTTTGTTCCTCGAGCTCTGGTTTTGTTCCTTGGGCACTGTTTTTTTTCCTCGGGCTCTCGTTTTCTTCCTCGGACTCTCGTTTTGTTCCTCGGGTTCTGGTTTTGTTCCTTGAGCTCTGGTTTTCTTCCTCGGGCTCTGGTTTTTTCCTCAGGCTCTGGTTTTATTGCTCGGGCTCTGGATTTCTTCCTCGCGCTCTCGTTTTCTTCTTCACGTCTTGGATTTGTTCCTCGGGCTCTTTTTTTGTTCCTCGGGCTGTGGTTGTGTTCCTCGGGCTCTGATTTTGTTCCTCGATCTCTGGTTGTGTTCCTTGAAGTCTAGTTTTGTTCTTCGAGCTCTGGTTTTGTTCCTCGGGCTCTGGTTTTCTTTCATGGGCTCTGGTTTTGTTCCTCAGGCTCTGGTTTTATTCCTCAGGCTCTGGTTTTATTCCTCGGGGTTTCGTTTTGTTCCTCGGGCTCTGCTTTATTTCCACGGGCTCTGGTTCTGTTCCTCGAGCTCTGTTTTTGTTCCTCGAGGGCTGGTTTTGTTCCTTGGGCTATGGTTTTCTTTCTCGGGCTCTTGCTTGGTTCCTCACGCCCTGTTTTTTTCCTCGGGCTCTATATTTGTTCCTCGGACTCTTGTTTTCTTCCTCAGGCTCTGGTTTTGTTCATGGAGGGCTGGTTTTGTTCCTCGGGCTCTGGCTTGGTTCCTCGGGCCCTGGTTTTTTGCTTCGGGCTCTGGTTTTCTTCCTCGGGCTCTGGTTTTCTTCCTCAGGCTCCGGTTTTATTGCTCGGGCTCTGGATTTCTTCCTCGATCTCTTGTTTTCTTCTTCACGCCCTGGATTTGTTCCTCGGGCTCTGTTTTTGTTCCTCGAGCTGTGGTTGTGTTCCTCGGGCTCTGGTTTTATTCCTGGAGCTCTGGTTGTGTTCCTTGGGCACTGGTTTTGTTCCTCGAGCTCTGGTTGTGTTCCTTGGGCTCTGGTTTTGTTCCTTGAGCTCTAGTTTTGTTCTTCGAGCTCTGGTTTTGTTCCTCGGGCTCTGTTTTTCTTTCACGGGCTCTGGTTTTGTTCCTCAGGCTCTGGTTTTATTCCACAGGCCCTGGTTTTATTCCTCGGGGTTTCGTTTTGTTCCTCGGACTCTGCTTTATTTCCACGGGCTCTGGTTTTGTTCCTCGAGGTCTGTTTTTGTTCCTCGAGGGCTGCTTTTGTTCCTTGGGCTATGGTTTTCTTTCTCGGGCTCTGGCTTGGTTCCTCGGGCCCTGGTTTTTTGCCTCGGGCTCTGATTTTGTTCCTCGGGCTCTGGTTTTGTTCCTCGGTTTCTGGTTTGGTTCCTCGGGCCCTGGTTTTATTCCACGGGCTCTGGTTTTCTTCCTATGGCCCTGTTTTTGTTTTTCAGGCTCTCCTTTTTGTCCTTGGCCTTGGTTTTTGTTCCTCGAGCTCTGGTTTTGTTCCTCGAGGGCTGGTTTTGTTCCTTGGGCTATGGTTTTCTTTCTCGGGCTCTGGCTTGGTTCCTCGGGCCCTGTTTTTTTGCTTCGGGCTCTGGTTTTGTTCCTCGGGCTCTGTTTTTGTTCCTCAGGCACTGGTTGTGTTCCTTGGGCTCTGGTTTTGTTTCTTGAGCTCTGGTTTTGTTCCTCGGGCTCTGCTTTATTTCCACGGGCTCTGGTTTTGTTCCTCGAGCTCTGGTTTTATTCCTCATGCCCTGGTTTTATTCCTCGGGGTTTCGTTTTCTTCCACGGGCTCTGCTTTATTTCCACGGGCTCTGGTTTTGTTCCTCGAGCTCTGTTTTTGTTCCTCGAGGGCTGGTTTTGTTCTTTGGGCTATGGTTTTCTTTCTCGGGCTCTTGCTTGGTTCCTCGGGTCCTGTTTTTTTCCTCGGGCTCTATTTTTGTTCCTCGGGCTCTTGTTTTCTTCCTCAGGCTCTGGTATTGTTCCTCGAGGGCTGGTTTTGTTCCTCGGGCTCTGGTTATGTTCCTCGGTTTCTGGTTTGGTTCCTCGGGCCCTGGTTTTATTCCACGGGCTCTGGTTTTCTTCCTATGGCCCTCGTTTTGTTTCAGGTCCTCCTTTTTGTCCTTGGGCTCTGGTTTTGATCCTCGAGCTCTGGTTTTCTTCCTCAGGATCTGGTTTTGTTCCTCGAGATCTGGTTTTGTTCCTTGGGCACTGGTTTTGTTCCTCGGGCTCTCGTTTTCTTCCTCGGACTCTCGTTTTGTTCCTCGGGTTCTGGTTTTGTTCATGGAGGGCTGGTTTTTTTCGTCGGGCTCTTGCTTGGTTCCTTGGGCCCTGGTTTTATTCCTCGGGGTTTCGCTTTGTTCCTCGGGCTCTGCTTTATTTCCACGGGCTCTGTTTTTGTTCCTCGAGGGCTGGTTTTGTTCCTTGGGCTATGGTTTTCTTTCTCGGGCTCTGGCTTGGTTCCTCGGGCCCTGTTTTTTTTTTCTCGGCCTCTGGTTTTGTTCCTCGTGCTCTGGTTTTGTTCCTCGGTTTCTGGTTTGGTTTCTCGGGCCCTGGTTTTATTCCACGGGCTCTGGTTTTCTTCCTATGGCCCTCTTTTTGTTCTTCAGGCCCTCCTTTTTTTCCTTGGCCTTGGATTTTGTTCCTCGGGTTCTGGTTTTCTTCCTTGAGCTCTGGTTTTCTTCCTCGGGCTCTGGTTTTCTTCCTCAGGCTCTGTTTTTTTTGCTCGGGCTCTGGATTTCTTCCTCGATCTCTCGTTTTCTTCTTCTCGCCCTGGATTTGTTCCTTGGGCTCTGTTTTTGTTCCTCGGGCGCTGGTTGTGTTCCTCGGGCTCTGGTTTTTTTCCTAAGATCTGGTTATGTTCCTTGGGCTCTGGTTTTGTTCCTTGAGCTCTAGTTTTTTTCTTCGAGCTCTGGTTTTGTTCCTGGCGCTCTGGTTTTCTTTCACGGGCTCTGGTTTTGTTCCTCAGGCTCTGGTTTTATTCCTCAGGCCCTGGTTTTATTCCTCGGGGTTTCGTTTTGTTCCTCGGGTTCTGCTTTATTTCCACGGGCTCTGGTTTTGTTCCTCGAGCTCTGTTTTTGTTCCTCGAGGGCTGGTTTTGTTCCTTGGGCTATGGTTTTCTTTCTTGGGCTCTGGCTTGGTTCCTCGGGCCCTGGTTTTTTGCTTCGGGCTCTGGTTTTGTTCCTCGGGCTCTGGTTTTGTTCCTCGGTTTCTGGTTTTGTTCCTCAGGCTCTGGTTATTCCACGGGCTCTGGTTTTCTTCCTATGGCCCTGTTATTTTTTTTCAGGCCGTCCTTTTTGTCCTTGGCCTTGGTTTTTGTTCCTCGGGCTCAGGTTTTCTTCCTCAGGATCTGGTTTTGTTCCTCGAGCTCTGGTTTTGTTCCTTGGGCACTGGTTTTGCTCCTCGGGCTCTCGTTTTCTTCCTCGGACTCTCGTATTGTTCCTCGGGTTCTGGTTTTGTTCCTTGAGCTCTGGTTTTCTTCTTTGGGCTCTGGTTTTCTTCCTCAGGCTCTGGTTTTGTTGCTCGGGCTCTGGATTTCTTCCTGAGGATCTGGTTTTGTTCCTCGGGCTCTGTTTTTTTTGCTCGGGCTCTGGATTTCTTCCTCGAGCTCTCGTTTTCTTCTTCACGCCCTGGATTTGTTCCTCGGGCTCTGTTTTTGTTCCTCGGGTGCTGGTTGTGTTCCTCGGGCTCTGGTTTTGTTCCTTGAGCTCTGGTTGTGTTCCTTGGGCTCTGGTTTTGTTTCTTGAGCTCTGGTTTTGTTCCTCGGGCTCTGCTTTATTTCCACGGGCTCTGGTTTTGTTCCTCGAGCTCTGGTTTTGTTCCTTGGGCACTGGTTTTCTTCCTCGGGCTCTCGTTTTCTTCCTCGGACTCTCGTTTTGATCCTCGGGTTCTGGTTTTGTTCCTTGAGCTCTGGTTTTCTTCCTCGGGCTCTGGTTTTCTTCCTTAGGCTCTGTTTTTTTTGCTCGGGCTCTGGATTTCTTCCTCGAGCTCTCGTTTTCTTCTTCACGCCCTGGATTTGTTCCTCGGGCTCTGTTTTTGTTCCTCGGGCTGTGGTTGTGTTCCTCGGGCTCTGGTTTTGTTCCTTGAGCTGTGGTTGTGTTCCTTGGGCTCTGGTTTTGTTCCTTGAGCTCTAGTTTTGTTGTTCGAGCTCTGGTTTTGTTCCCGGAGCTCTGGTTTTCTTTCACGGGCTCTGGTTTTGTTCCTCAGGCTCTGGTTTTATTCCTCAGGCCCTGGTTTTATTCCTCGGCATTTCGTTTTGTTCCTCAGGCTCTTCTTTATTTCCACGGACTCTGGTTTTGTTCCTCGAGCTCTGTTTTTGTTCCTCGAGGGCTGGTTTTGTCCCTTGGGCTATGGTTTTCTTTTTCGGGCTCTGGCTTGGTTCCTCGGGCCCTGGTTCTTTGCCTCGGGCTCTGGTTTTGTTCCTCGGGCTCTGGTTTTGTTCCTCGAGGGCTGGTTTGGTTCCTCGGGCCCTGGTTTTATTCCACGGGCTCTGGTTTTCTTCCTATGGCCCTGTTTTTGTTTTTCAGGCCCTCCTTTTTGTCCTTGGCCTTGGTTTCTGTTCCTCGGGCTCTGGTTTTCTTCCTCAGGATCTGGTTTTGTTCCTCGAGCTCTGGTTTTGTTCCTTGGGCACTGGTTTTCTTCCTCGGGCTCTCGTTTTCTTCCTCGGACTCTCGTTTTGTTCCTCGGGTTCTGGTTTTGTTCCTTGAGCTCTGGTTTTCTTCCTCGGGCTCTGGTTTTCTTCCTCAGGCTCTGGTTTTATTGCTCGGGCTCTGGATTTCTTCCTCGAGCTCTTGTTTTCTTCTTCACGCCCTGGATTTGTTCCTTGGGCTCTGTTTTTGTTCCTCGAGCTGTGGTTGTTTTCCTCGGGCTCTGGTTTTATTCCTCGAGCTCTGGTTGTGTTCCTTGGGCACTGGTTTTGTTCCTCGAGCTCTGGTTGTGTTCCTTGGGCTCTGGTTTTGTTCCTTGAGCTCTAGTTTTGTTGTTCGAGCTCTGGTTTGGTTCCTCGGGCTCTGGTTTTCTTTCATGGGCTCTGGTTTTGTTCCTCAGGCTCTGGTTTTATTCCTCAGGCCCTGGTTTTATTCCTCGGCGTTTCGTTTTGTTCCTCGGGCTCTGCTTTATTTCCACGGGCTCTGTTTTTGGTCCTCGAGGGCTGGTTTGGTTCCTTGGGCTATGGTTTTCTTTCCCGGGCTCTGGCTTAGTTCCTCGGGCTCTGTTTTTTTTCCTCGGGCTCTATTTTTGTTCCTCGGGCTCTTGTTTTCTTCCTCATGCTCTGGTTTTGTTCATGGAGGGCTGGTTTTGTTCCTCGGGCTCTGGCTTTGTTCCTCGCGCCCTGTTTTTTTTTTCTCGGCCTCTGGTTTTGTTCCTCGGGCTCTGATTTTGTTCCTCAGTTTCTGGTTTGGTTCCTCGGGCCCTGGTTTTATTCCACGGGCTCTGGTTTTCTTCCTATGGCCCTCTTTTTGTTCTTCAGGCCCTCCTTTTTGTCCTTGGCCTTGGTTTTTGTTCCTCGGGCTCTGGTTTTCTTCCTCGGGCTCTGGTTTTTTTCCTCAGGCTCTGGTTTTGTTCTTGGAGGGCTGGTTTTGTTCCTCGGGCCCTGGCTTGGTTCCTTGGGCCCTGGTTTTTTTTTCTCAGCCTCTGGTTTTGTTCCTCGGGCTCTGATTTTGTTCCTCGAGATCTGGTTTGGATCCTGGGGCCCTGGTTTTATTCCTCAGGCTCTGGTTTTGTTCCTATGGCCCTCTTTTTGTTCTTCAGGCCCTCCTTTTTGTCCTTGGCCTTGGTTTTTGTTCCTCGGGCTCTGGTTTTCTTCCTCGGGCTCTGGTTTTCTTCCTCAGGCTCTGGTTTTCTTGCTCGGGCTGTGGATTTCTTCCTCCAGGTCTCGTTTTCTTCTTCAGGCCCTAGATTTGTTCCTCGAGCTCTGGTTTTGTTCCTCGGGCTGTGGTTTTCTTCCTCAGGATCTGGTTTTGTTCCTCGAGATCTGATTTTGTTCCTTGGGCACTGGTTTTGTTCCTCGGGCTCTCGTTTTCTTCCTCGGCATCTGGTTTTGTTCCAAGAGCTTTAGTTTACTTCCTCGGCCTCTGCTTTTCTTCCTTAGGCTCACGTTTTCTTCATGAAGCTCTGCATTATCTCCTCGGTCTCTGTTTTGTTCCTCGGGCTCTGGTTTTGTTCCTTGACCTCTGGTTTTCTTCCTCGGGCTCTTGTTTTCTTCCTCAGGCTCTGGTTTTGTTCATGGAGGGCTGGTTTTGTTCCTCGGGCTCTGGCTTGGTTCCTCGGGCCCTGTTTTTTTGCCTCAGGCTCTGTTTTTTTTCCTCAGGCTCTGGTTTTGTTCCTCGGTTTCTGGTTTGGTTCCTCGGGCCCTGGTTTTATTCCACGGGCTCTGGTTTTCTTCCTATGGCCCTTGTTTTTTTCTTCAGGTCCTCCTTTTGATCCTTGGGCTCTGGTTTTGTTCCTCAGTCTCTGGTTTTCTTCCTCAGGATCTGGTTTTGTTCCTCGAGCTCTGGTTTTGTTCCTTGGGCACTGGTTTTCTTCCTCGGGCTCTCGTTTTCTTCCTCGGACTCTCGTTTTGTTCCTCGGGTTCTGTTATTTTTCCTTGAGCTCTGGTTTTCTTCCTCGGGCTCTGGTTTTCTTCCTCAGGCTCTGGTTTTGTTGCTCGGGCTCTGGACTTCTTCCTCGAGCTCTTGTTTTTTTCTTCCGGCCCTAGATTTGTTCCTCGGGCTCTGTTTTTGTTCTTCGGGCGCTGGTTGTGTTCTTGGGCTCTAGTTTTGTTTCTCGAGCTCTGGTTTTGTTACTCGGGCTCTGCTTTATTTCCACGGGCTCTGGCTTTGTTCCTCGAGCTCTGTTTTTGTTCCTCGAGGGCTGGTTTTGTTCCTTGGGCTATGGTTTTCTTTCTCGGGCGCTGGCTTGGTTCCTCGGGCCCTGGTTTTTTGCTTCGGGCTCTGGTTTTGTTCCTCGGGCTCTGTTTTTGTTCCTCAGGCACTGGTTGTGTTCCTTGGGCTCTGGTTTTGTTTCTCGAGCTCTGGTTTTGTTCCTCGGGCTCTGCTTTATTTCCACGGGCTCTGGTTTTGTTCCTCAAGCACTGGTTTTGTTCCTCGGGCTCTCGTTTTCTTCCTCGGACTCTCGTTTTGTTCCTCGGGTTCTGGTTTTTTTCCTTGAGCTCTGGTTTTCTTCCTCGGGCTCTGGTTTTCTTCCTCAGGCTCTGGTTTTATTCCTCATGACCTGGTTTTATTCCTCGGGGTTTCGTTTTGTTCCACGGGCTCTGCTTTATTTCCACGGGCTCTGGTTTTGTTCCTCGAGCTCTGGTTTTGTTCCTCGAGGGCTGGTTTTGTTCCTTGGGCTATGGTTTTCTTTCTCGGGCTCTGGCTTGGTTCCTCGGGCCCTGGTTTTTTGCTTCGGGCTCTGGTTTTGTTCCTCGGGCTCTGTTTTTGTTCCTCAGGCACTGGTTGTGTTCCTTGGGCTCTGGTTTTGTTTCTCGAGCTCTGGTTTTGTTCCTCGGGCTCTGCTTTATTTCCACGGGCTCTGGTTTTGTTCCTCGAGCACTGGTTTTGTTCCTCGGGCTCTCGTTTTCTTCCTCGGACTCTCGTTTTGTTCCTCGGGTTCTGGTTTTTTTCCTTGAGCTCTGGTTTTCTTCCTCGGACTCTGGTTTTCTTCCTCAGGCTCTGGTTTTATTCCTCATGACCTGGTTTTATTCCTCGGGGTTTCGTTTTGTTCCACGGCCTCTGCTTTATTTCCACGGGCTCTGGTTTTGTTCCTCGAGCTCTGGTTTTGTTCCTCGAGGGCTGGTTTTGTTCCTTGGGCTATGGTTTTCTTTCTCGGGCTCTGGCTTGGTTCCTCGGGCCCTGGTTTTTTGCTTCGGGCTCTGGTTTTGTTCCTCGGGCTCTGTTTTTGTTCCTCAGGCACTGGTTGTGTTCCTTGGGCTCTGGTTTTGTTTCTCGAGCTCTGGTTTTGTTCCTCGGGCTCTGCTTTATTTCCACGGGCTCTGGTTTTGTTCCTCGAGCACTGGTTTTGTTCCTCGGGCTCTCGTTTTCTTCCTCGGACTCTCGTTTTGTTCCTCGGGTTCTGGTTTTTTTCCTTGAGCTCTGGTTTTCTTCCTCGGGCTCTGGTTTTCTTCCTCAGGCTCTGGTTTTATTCCTCATGACCTGGTTTTATTCCTCGGGTTTTCGTTTTGTTCCACGGGCTCTGCTTTATTTCCACGGGCTCTAGTTTTGTTCCTCGAGCTCTGGTTTTGTTCCTCGAGGGCTGGTTTTGTTCCTTGGGCTATGGTTTTCTTTCTCGGGCTCTTGCTTGGTTCCTCGGGTCCTGGTTTTTCCCTCGGGCTCTATTTTTGTTCCTCGGGCTCTTGTTTTCTTCCTCAGGCTCTGGTATTGTTCCTCGAGGGCTGGTTTTGTTCCTCGGTTTCTGGTTTGGTTCCTCGGGCCCTGGTTTTATTCCACGGGCTCTGGTTTTCTTCCTATGGACCGCGTTTTGTTTCAGGTCCTCCTTTTTTTCCTTGGGCTCTGGTTTTGTTCCTCGGTGTCTGGTTTTCTTCCTCAGGATCTGGTTTTGTTCCTCGAGCTCTGGTTTTATTCCTTGGGCACTGTTTTTTTTCCTCGGGCTCTCGTTTTCTTCCTCGGACTCTCGTTTTGTTCCTCGGGTTCTGGTTTTGTTCCTTGAGCTCTGGTTTTCTTCCTCGGGCTCTGGTTTTTTCCTCAGGCTCTGGTTTTATTGCTCGGGCTCTGGATTTCTTCCTCGAGCTCTCGTTTTCTTCTTCACGTCTTGGATTTGTTCCTCGGGCTCTTTTTTTGTTCCTCGGGCTGTGGTTGTGTTCCTCGGGCTCTGATTTTGTTCCTCGATCTCTGGTTGTGTTCCTTGAAGTCTAGTTTTGTTCTTCGAGCTCTGGTTTTGTTCCTCGGGCTCTGGTTTTCTTTCATGGGCTCTGGTTTTGTTCCTCAGGCTCTGGTTTTATTCCTCAGGCTCTGGTTTTATTCCTCGGGGTTTCGTTTTGTTCCTCGGGCTCTGCTTTATTTCCACGGGCTCTGGTTCTGTTCCTCGAGCTCTGTTTTTGTTCCTCGAGGGCTGGTTTTGTTCCTTGGGCTATGGTTTTCTTTCTCGGGCTCTTGCTTGGTTCCTCACGCCCTGTTTTTTTCCTCGGGCTCTATATTTGTTCCTCGGACTCTTGTTTTCTTCCTCAGGCTCTGGTTTTGTTCATGGAGGGCTGGTTTTGTTCCTCGGGCTCTGGCTTGGTTCCTCGGGCCCTGGTTTTTTGCTTCTGGCTCTGGTTTTCTTCCTCGGGCTCTGGTTTTCTTCCTCAGGCTCCGGTTTTATTGCTCGGGCTCTGGATTTCTTCCTCGATCTCTTGTTTTCTTCTTCACGCCCTGGATTTGTTCCTCGGGCTCTGTTTTTGTTCCTCGAGCTGTGGTTGTGTTCCTCGGGCTCTGGTTTTATTCCTGGAGCTCTGGTTGTGTTCCTTGGGCACTGGTTTTGTTCCTCGAGCTCTGGTTGTGTTCCTTGGGCTCTGGTTTTGTTCCTTGAGCTCTAGTTTTGTTCTTCGAGCTCTGGTTTTGTTCCTCGGGCTCTGTTTTTCTTTCACGGGCTCTGGTTTTGTTCCTCAGGCTCTGGTTTTATTCCACAGGCCCTGGTTTTATTCCTCGGGGTTTCGTTTTGTTCCTCGGACTCTGCTTTATTTCCACGGGCTCTGGTTTTGTTCCTCGAGGTCTGTTTTTCTTCCTCGAGGGCTGCTTTTGTTCCTTGGGCTATGGTTTTCTTTCTCGGGCTCTGGCTTGGTTCCTCGGGCCCTGGTTTTTTGCCTCGGGCTCTGATTTTGTTCCTCGGGCTCTGGTTTTGTTCCTCGGTTTCTGGTTTGGTTCCTCGGGCCCTGGTTTTATTCCACGGGCTCTGGTTTTCTTCCTATGGCCCTGTTTTTGTTTTTCAGGCTCTCCTTTTTGTCCTTGGCCTTGGTTTTTGTTCCTCGAGCTCTGGTTTTGTTCCTTGGGCACTGGTTTTCTTCCTCGGGCTCTCGTTTTCTTCCTCGGACTCTCGTTTTGTTCCTCGGGTTCTGGTTTTGTTCCTCGAGCTCTGTTTTTGTTCCTCGAGGGCTGGTTTTGTTCCTTGGGCTATGGTTTTCTTTCTCGGGCTCTGGCTTGGTTCCTCGGGCCCTGGTTTTTTGCTTCGGGCTCTGGTTTTGTTCCTCGGGCTGTGTTTTTGTTCCTCAGGCACTGGTTGTGTTCCTTGGGCTCTGGTTTTGTTTCTTGAGCTCTGGTTTTGTTCCTCGGGCTCTGCTTTATTTCCACGGGCTCTGGTTTTGTTCCTCGAGCTCTGGTTTTATTCCTCATGCCCTGGTTTTATTCCTCGGGGTTTCGTTTTCTTCCACGGGCTCTGCTTTATTTCCACGGGCTCTGGTTTTGTTCCTCGAGCTCTGTTTTTGTTCCTCGAGGGCTGGTTTTGTTCCTTGGGCTATGGTTTTCTTTCTCGGGCTCTTGCTTGGTTCCTCGGGTCCTGTTTTTTTCCTCGGGCTCTATTTTTGTTCCTCGGGCTCTTGTTTTCTTCCTCAGGCTCTGGTATTGTTCCTCGAGGGCTGGTTTTGTTCCTCGGGCTCTGGTTATGTTCCTCGGTTTCTGGTTTGGTTCCTCGGGCCCTGGTTTTATTCCACGGGCTCTGGTTTTCTTCCTATGGCCCTCGTTTTGTTTCAGGTCCTCCTTTTTGTCCTTGGGCTCTGGTTTTGATCCTCGAGCTCTGGTTTTCTTCCTCAGGATCTGGTTTTGTTCCTCGAGATCTGGTTTTGTTCCTTGGGCACTGGTTTTGTTCCTCGGGCTCTCGTTTTCTTCCTCGGACTCTCGTTTTGTTCCTCGGGTTCTGGTTTTGTTCATGGAGGGCTGGTTTTGTTCGTCGGGCTCTTGCTTGGTTCCTCGGGCCCTGGTTTTATTCCTCGGGGTTTCGCTTTGTTCCTCGGGCTCTGCTTTATTTCCACGGGCTCTGTTTTTGTTCCTCGAGGGCTGGTTTTGTTCCTTGGGCTATGGTTTTCTTTCTCGGGCTCTGGCTTGGTTCCTCGGGCCCTGTTTTTTTTTTCTCGGCCTCTGGTTTTGTTCCTCGTGCTCTGGTTTTGTTCCTCGGTTTCTGGTTTGGTTTCTCGGGCCCTGGTTTTATTCCACGGGCTCTGGTTTTCTTCCTATGGCCCTCTTTTTGTTCTTCAGGCCCTCCTTTTTTTCCTTGGCCTTGGATTTTGTTCCTCGGGCTCTGGTTTGCTTCCTCGGGCTCTGGTTTTCTTCCTCAGGCTCTGGTTTTCTTCCTCAGGCTCTGGTTTTGTTGCTCGGGCTCCTGATTTCTTCCTCGAGCTCTCGTTTTCTTCCTCAGGCCCTAGATTTTTCCTCAGGCTCTGTTTTTGTTCCTCAGGTGCTGGTTGTGTTCCTTGGGCTCTGGTTTTGTTTCCCGAGCTCTGGTTTTGTTCCTCGGGCTCTGGTTTTGTTCCTCGGGTCTCGTTTTCTTCCTCGGACTCTCGTTTTGTTCCTCGGGTTCTGGTTTTTTTTGTTGAGCTCTGGTTTTCTTCCTCGGGCTCTGGTTTTCTTCCTCAGGCTCTGGTTTTCTTGCTCGGCCTCTGGATTTCTTCCTCGATCTCTCGTTTTCTTCTTCACGCCCTGGATTTGTTCCTCGGGCTCTGTTTTTGTTCCTCGAGCTGTGGTTGTGTTCCTCGGGCTCTGGTTTTGTTCCTCGAGCTCTGGTTGTGTTCCTTGGGCTCTGGTTTTGTTCCTTGAGGTCTAGTTTTGTTCTTCGAGCTCTGGTTTTGTTCCTGGGGCTCTGGTTTTATTCCTCAGGCCCTGGTTTTATTCCTCGGGGTTTCGTTTTGTTCCTCGGACTCTGCTTTATTTCCACGGGCTCTGGTTTTGTTCCTCGAGCTCTGTTTTTGTTCCTCGAGGGCTGGTTTTGTTCCTTGGGCTATGGTTTTCTTTCTCGGGCTCTGGCTTGGTTCCTCGGGTCCTGTTTTTTTTCCTTGGGCTCTATTTTTGTTCCTCGAGCTCTTGTGTTCTTCCTCAGGCTCTGGTTTTATTGCTCGGGCTCTGGATTCCTTCCTCGAGCTCTCCTTTTCTTCTTCACGCCCTGGATTTGTTCCTCGGGCTCTGTTTTTGTTCCTCAGGCGCTGGTTGTGTTCCTCGGGCTCTGGTTTTGTTTCTCGAGCTCTGGTTGTGTTCCTTGGGCTCTGGTTTTGTTCCTTGAGCTCTAGGTCTGTTCTTCGACCTCTGGTTTTGTTCCTGGGGCTCTGGTTTTCTTTCACGGGCTCCGGTATTGTTCCTCAGGCTCTGGTTTTATTCCTCAGACCCTGTTTTTATTCCTCAGGGTTTCGTTTTGTTCCTCGGGCTCTGCTTTATTTCCACGGGCTCTGGTTTTGTTCCTCGAGCTCTGGTTTTGTTCCTTGGGCACTGATTTTGTTCCTCGGGCTCTAGTTTTCTTCCTCGGACTCTCGTTTTGTTCCTCGGGTTCTGGTTTTGTTCCTTGAGCTCTATTTCTTCTTTGGGCTCTGGTTTTCTTCCTCAGGCTCTGGTTTTATTGCTCGGGCTCTGGATTTCTTCCTCGAGCTCTTGTTTTCTTCTTCACACCCTGGATTTCTTCCTCGGGCTCTGTTTTTGTTCCTCGAGCTGTGGTTGTGTTCCTCGGGCTCTGGTTTTATTCCTCGAGCTCTGGTTGTGTTCCTTGGGCACTGGTTTTGTTCCTCGAGCTCTGGTTGTGTTCCTTGGGCTCTGGTTTTGTTCCTTGAGCTCTAGTTTTGTTCTTCAAGCTCTGGTTTTGTTCCTGGGGCTCTAGTTTTCTTTCACGGGCTCTGGTTTTGTTCCTCAGGCTCTGGTTTTATTCCTTAGGCCCTGGTTTTATTCCTCGGGGTTTCGTTTTGTTCCTCGGGCTCTGCTTTATTTCCACGGGCTCTGTTTTTGTTCCTCGAGGGCTGGTTTTGTTCCTTGGGCTATGGTTTTCTTTCTCGGGCTCTGGCTTGGTTCCTCGGGCCCTGTTTTTTTTCCTCGGGCTCTATTTTTGTTCCTCGGGCTCTTGTTTTCTTCCTCAGGCTCTGGTTTTGTTCATGGAGGGCTGGTTTTGTTCCTCGGGCTCTGGCTTGGTTCCTCGGGCCCTGGTTTTTTTTTCTCGGCCTCTGGTTTTGTTCCTCGGGCTCTGATTTTGTTCCTCGGCTTCTGGTTTGGTTTCTCGGGCCCTGGTTTTATTCCACGGGCTCTGGTTTTCTTCCTATGGCCCTCTTTTTGTTCTTCAAGCCCTCCTATTTTTCCTTGGCCTTGGTTTTTGTTCCTCGGGCTCTGGTTTGCTTCCTCGGGCTCTGGTTTTCTTCCTCAGGCTCTGGTTTTCTTGCTCGGGCTCTGGATTTCTTCCTCCAGCTCTCGTTTTCTTCTTAAGGCCTTAGATTTGTTCCTCGGGCTCTGGTTTGTGCCTCGGGCTCTGGTTGTGTTTCTCGGGTCTGGTTTTGTTCCGCGAGCTATGGTTTTGTTCCTCGGGCTGTGGTTTTTCTTCCTCATGATCTGGTTTTGTTCCTCGAGATCTGGTTTTGTTCCTTGCGCACTGGTTTTGTTCCTCGGGCTCTTGTTTTCTTCCTCGGCATCTGGTTTTGTTCCCAGAGCTTTAGTTTACTTCCTCGGCCTCTGCTTTTCTTCCTCAGGCTCTTGTTTTCTTCCTGAAGCTCTGCATTAACTCCTCGGTCTCTGTTTTGTTCCTCGGGCTCTGGTTTTGTTCCTTGACCTCTGGTTTTCTTCCTCGGGCTCTTGTTTTCTTCCTCTGGCTCTGGTTTTGTTCATGGAGGGCTGGTTTTGTTCCTCGGGCTCTGGCTTGGTTCCTCGGGCCCTGTTTTTTTGCCTCGGGCTCTGGTTTTTTTCCTCAGGCTCTGGTTTTGTTCCTCGGTTTCTGGTTTGGTTCCTCGGGCCCTGGTTTTATTCCACGGGCTCTGGTTTTCTTCTTACTGCCCTCGTGTTGTTCTTCAGGACCTCCTTTTGGTCCTTGGGCTCTGGTTTTGTTCCTCAGTCTCTGGTTTTCTTCCTCAGGATCTGGTTTTGTTCCTCGAACTCTGGTTTTGTTCCTTGGGCACTGGTTTTTTTGCTCGGGCTCTCGTTTTCTTCCTCGGACTCTCGTTTTGTTCCTCGGGTTCTGGTATTTTTCCTTGAGCTCTGGTTTTCTTCCTCGGGGTCTGGTTTTCTTCCTCAGGCTCTGGTTATACTGCTCGGGCTCTGGATTTCTTCCTCGAGCTCTCGTTTTTTTCTTCAGGCCCTAGATTTGTTCCTCGGGCTCTGTTTTTGTTCTTCGGGCGCTGGTTTTGTTCCTTGGGCTCTGGTTTTGTTCCTCGAGCTCTGGTTTTGTTCCTTGGGCACTGGTTTTCTTCCTCGGGCTCTCGTTTTCTTCCTCGGACTCTCGTTTTGATCCTCGGGTTCTGGTTTTGTTCCTCGAGCTCTGTTTTACTTCCTCGGGCTCTGGTTTTCTTCCTCAGGCTCTGGTTTTTTTGCTCGGGCTCTGGATATCTTCCTCGAGCTCCCGTTTTCTTCTTCACGCCCTGGATTTGTTCCTCGGGCTCTGTTTTTGTTCCTCGGGTGCTGGTTGTGTTCCTCGGGATCTGGTTTTGTTCCTTGAGCTCTGGTTGTGTTCCTTGGGCTCTGGTTTTGTTCCTTGAGCTCTAGTTTTGTTCTTCGAGCTCTGATTTTGTTCCTGGGGCTCTGGTTTTCTTTCACGGGCTCTGGTTTTGTTCCTCAGGCTCTGGTTTTATTCCTCAGGCCCTAGTTTTATTCCTCGGGGTTTCGTTTTTTCCACGGGCTCTGCTTTATTTCCACGGGCTCTGGTTTTGTTCCTCGAGCTCTGTTTTTGTTCCTCGAGGGCTGGTTTTGTTCCTTGGGCTATGGTTTTCTTTCTCGGGCTCTGGCTTGGTTCCTCGGGTCCTGGTTTTTTCCTCGGGCTCCTTTTTTGTTCCTCGGGCTCTTGTTTTCTTCCTCAGGCTCTGGTTTTGTTCATGGAGGTCTGGTTTTGTTCCTCGGGCTCTGGCTTGGTTCCTCGGGCCCTGTTTTTTTACCTCGGGCTCTGGTTTTTTTCCTCGGGCTCTGGTTTTGTTCCTCGGTTTCTGGTTTGGTTCTTCGGGCCCTGGTTTTATTCCACGGGCTCTGGTTTGCTTCCTATGGCCCTCGTTTTGTTCTTCAGGCCTTCCTTTTTGTCCTTGGGCTCTGGTTTTGTTCCTCGAGCTCTGGTTTTATTCCTTGGGCACTGGTTTTGTTCCTCGGGCTGTCTTTTTCTTCCTCGGACTCTCATTTTGTTCCTCAGGTTCTGGTTTTTTACCTTGAGCTCTGGTTTTCTTCCTCAGGCTCTGGTTTTGTTCATCGAGGTCTGGTTTTCTTCCTCGGGCTCTGGTTGTGTTCCTCGGGCTCTGGTTCTGTTCCTCGGGCTCTGGTTTTGTTCATCGAAGGCTTGTTTTCTTCCTCGGGCTCTGGTTTTGTTCCTCGGGCTCTGTTTTTTTTCCTCGGGCTCTGGTTTTTTTCCTCGGGCTCTGGTTTTGTTCCTCGGGCTCTGGTTCGGTTCCTCGGGCCCTGGTTTTATTCCATGGGCTCTGGTTTGCTTCCTATGGCCCTCGTTTTGATCTTCAGGCCTTCCTTTTTGTCCTTGGGCTCTAGTTTTGTTCCTCGGGCTCTCGTCTTCTTCCTCCGACTCTCGTTTTGTTCCTCGGGTTCTGGTTTTGTTCCTTTAGGTCTGGTTTTCTTCCTCGGGCTCTGGTTTTCTTCCTCGGTTTCTGGTTTTCTTCCTCGGACTCTGGTTGTGTTCCTCGGGCTCCGGGTTTGCTCCTCGAGCTCTAGTTTTGTTCCTCAGGCCCTGGTTTTCTTCCTCGGGGTTTCCTTTTGTTCCTTGGGCTCTGATATTTTTCTTCGGGCTCTCGTTTTCTTCCTCGAACTCTCCTTTTTTTCCTCGGGTTCTGATTTTATTCCTTGGGCACTTGTTTTGTTCCTCGGGCTCTCGTTGTGTTCCTCGGGCTCTCATTTTGTTCCTCAGGTTCTGGTTTTGTTCCTTGAGGTCTGGTTTTCCTCCTCGGGCTCTGGTTTTCTTCCTCGGGCTCTGGTTTTCTTCCTCGGGCTCTGGTTTTGTTGCTCGGGCTCTGGATTTCTTCCTCGAGCTCTCCTTTTCTTCTTCGGGCCCTAGTTTTGTTCCTCGGGCTCTGGTTGTGTTCCTCGGGCTCTGGTTGTGTTCCTCGGGCTCCGGGTTTGCTCCTCGAGCTCTAGTTTTGTTCCTCAGGCCCTGGTTTTCTTCCTCGGTGTTTCCTTTTGTTCCTTGGGCTCTGATATTGTTCTTCGGGCTTTGGTTTTGTTCCTCGGGCTCTGTTTTTGTTCCTCGGGCTCTCCTTTTCTTCCTCGGCACCTGGTTTTGTTCCAAGAGCTCTAGTTTTCTTCCTCGGGCTCTGGTTTTCTTCCTCGGGCTCTGGTTTTCTTCTTTTGGCACTGGTTTTGTTCCTCGGGCTCTCGTTTTCTTCCTCGAACTCTCGTTTTGTTCCTCGGGTTCTGGTTTTGTTCCTTGAGCTCTGGTTTTATTCCCTGGGCTCTGGTTTTGTTCATCGAGGTCTGGTTTTCTTCCTCGGGCTCCGGTTGTGTTCCTCGGGTTCTGGTTTTGTTCCTTGAGCTCTGGTTTTATTCCCCGGGCTCTGGTTTTGTTCATCGAGGTCTGGTTTTCTTCCTCACGCTCTGGTTTTCTTGCTCGGGGTCTGGATTTCTTCCTCCAGCTCTCGTTTTCTTCTTAAGGCCCTAGATTTGTTCCTCGGGCTCTGGTTTTGTTCCTCGGGCTCTGGTTGTGTTCCTCGGGTCTGGTTTTGTTCCGCGAGCTATGGTTTTGTTCCTCGGGCTGTGGTTTTTCTTCCTCAGGATCTGGTTTTGTTCCTCGAGATCTGGTTTTGTTCCTTGCGCACTGGTTTTGTTCCTCAGGCTCTCGTTTTCTTCCTCGGCATCTGGTTTTGTTCCCAGAGCTTTAGTTTACTTCCTCGGCCTCTGCTTTTCTTCCTCAGGATCTTGTTTTCTTCCTGAAGCTCTGCATTAGCTCCTCGGTCTCTGTTTTGTTCCTGGGGTTCTGGTTTTGTTCCTCGAGCTCTGGTTTTCTTCCTCGGGCTCTGGTTTTGTTCATCGAGGGCTTGTTTTCTTCCTCGGGCTCTGGTTTTGTTCCTCGGGCTCTGGTTTTTTTCCTCGGGCTCTGGTTTTTTTCCTTGGGCTCTGGTTTTGTTCCTCGGTTTCTGGTTCAGTTCCTCGGGTCCTGGTTTTATTCCACGGGCTCTGGTTTTCTTCCTATGGCCCTCGTTTTGATCTTCAGGCCTTCCTTTTTGTCCTTGGGCTCTGGTTTTGTTCCTCGGGCTCTCGTCTTCTTCCTCCTACTCTCGTTTTGTTCCTCGGGTTCTGGTTTTGTTCCTTGAGCTCAGGTTTTCTTCCTCGGGCTCTGGTTTTCTTCCTCGGACTCTGGTTTTCTTCCTCAGGCTCTGGTTGTGTTCCTCGGGCTCCGGGTTTGCTCCTCGAGCTCTAGTTTTGTTCCTCAGGCCCTGGTTTTCTTCCTCGGGGTTTCCTTTTGTTCCTTGGGCTCTGATATTGTTCTTCGGGCTCTAGTTTTCTTCCTCGAACTCTTGTTTTGTTCCCCGGGTTCTGGTTTCATTCCTTGAGCTCTGGTTTTATTCCTCGGGCTCTGGTTTTGTTCATCGAGGTCTGGTTTTCTTCCTCGGGCTCTGGTTGTGTTCCTCGGGCTCTGGTTCTGTTCCTCGGGCTCTGGTTTTGTTCATCGAGGGCTTGTTTTCTTCCTCGGGCTCTGGTTTTGTTCCTCAGGCTCTGGTTTTGTTCCTCGGGCTCTGGTTTTCTTCCTCGGACCCTGTTTCTTTACCTCGAGGGGTGGTTTTGTTCCTCGGGCTCTGGCTTGGTTCCTCAGGCCCTGGTTGTTTTCCTCGGGCTCTGGTTTTGTTCCTCGGGCTCTGGTTTTGTTCCTCGAGGGCTTGTTTTCTTCCTCGGGTCTGGTTTTGTTCCTCAGGCTCTGGTTTTGTTCCTCGGGCTCTGCTTTTCTTCCTCGGACCCTGTTTCTTTACCTCGAGGGGTGGTTTTGTTCCTCGGGCTCTGGCTTGGTTCCTCAGGCCCTGGTTGTTTTCCTCGGGCTCTGGTTTTGTTCCTCGGGCTCTGGTTTTGTTCCTCGAGCGCTAGATTTGTTCCTCGGGCTCTGGATTTGTTCCTCGGTTTCTGGTTCGGTTCCTCGGGCCCTGGTTTTATTCCACGGGCTCTGGTTTTCTTCCTATGGCCCTCGTTTTGTTCTTCAGGCCTTCCTTTTTGTCCTTGGGCTCTGGTTTTGTTCCTCGAGCTCTGGTTTTATTCCTTGGGCACTGGTTATGTTCGTCGGGCTCTCGTTTTCTTCCTCGGACTCTCGTTTTGTTCCTCGGGTTCTGGTTTTGTTCCTTGAGGTCTGGTTTTCTTCCTCGGGCTCTGGTTTTCTTCCGCGGGCTCTGGTTTTCTTCCTCGGGTGCTGGTTTTCTTCCTCGGGTGCTGGTTTTCTTCCTCAGGCTCTGGTTTTGTTGCTCGGGCTCTGGATTTCTTCCTTGAGCTCTCCTTTTCTTCTTCGGGCCCTAGTTTTGTTCCTCGGGCTCTGTTTTTGTTCCTCGGGCTCTGGTTGTGTTCCTCGGGCTCTGGTTGTGTTCCTCGGGCTCCGGGTTTGTTCCTCGAGCTCTAGTTTTGTTCCTCAGGCCCTGGTTTTCTTCCTCGGGGTTTCCTTTTGTTCCTTGGGCTCTGATATTGTTCTTCGGGCTTTGGTTTTGTTCCTCGGGCTCTGTTTTTGTTCCTCGGGCTCTCCTTTTCTTCCTCGGCACCTGGTTTTGTTCCAAGAGCTCTAGTTTTCTTCCTCGGGCTCTGGTTTTCTTCCTCGGGCTCTCGTTTTCTTCCTTTGGCACTGGTTTTGTTCCTCGGGCTCTCGTTTTCTTCCTCGAACTCTCGTTTTGTTCCTCGGGTTCTGGTTTTGTTCCTTGAGCTCTGGTTTTATTCCTCCGTCTCTGGTTGTGTTCCTCGGGCTCTGGTTCTGTTCCTCGGGCTCTGGTTTTGTTCATTGAGGGCTTGTTTTATTCCTCGGGCTCTGGTTTTGTTCCTCAGGCTCTGGTTTTGTTCCTCGGGCTCTAGTTTTCTTCCTCGAACTCTCGTTTTCTTCCTCGGGCTCTGGTTTTCTTCCTCGGGCTCTGGTTTTGTTGCTCGGGCTCTGGATTTCTTCCTCGAGCTCTCCTTTTCTTCTTCGCGCCCTAGTTTTGTTCCTCGGGCTCTGGTTGTGTTCCTCGGGCTCTGGTTGTGTTCCTCGGGCTCCGGGTTTGCTCCTCGAGCTCTAGTTTTGTTCCTCAGGCCCTGGTTTTCTTCCTCGGGATTTCTTTTTGTTCCTTGGGCTCTGATATTGTTCTTCGGGCTTTGGTTTTGTTCCTCGGGCTCTGTTTTTGTTCCTCGGGCTCTCCTTTTCTTCCTCGGCATCTGGTTTTGTTCCAAGAGCTCTAGTTTTCTTCCTCGGGCTCTGGTTTTCTTCCTCGGGCTCTCGTTTTCTTACTCGAACTCTCGTTTTGTTCCTCGGGTTCTGGTTTTGTTCCTTGAGATCTGGTTTTATTCCCCGGGCTCTGGTTTTGTTCATCGAGGTCTGGTTTTCTTCCTCGGGCTCTGGTTGTTTTCCTCGGGCTCTGATTCTGTTCCTCGGGCTCTGGTTTTGTTCATCGAGGGCTTGTTTTCTTCCTCGGGCTCTGGTTTTCTTCCTCGGGTGCTGGTTTTCTTCCTCGGGCTCTGGTTTTCTTCCTCGGACCCTGTTTCTTTACCTCGAGGGGTGGTTTTGTTCCTCGGGCTCTGGCTTGGTTCCTCAGGCCCTGGTTGTTTTCCTCGGGCTCTGGTTTTGTTCCTCGGGCTCTGGTTTTGTTCCTCGAGGGCTAGTTTTGTTCCTCAGGCTCTGGATTTGTTCCTCGGTTTCTGGTTCGGTTCCTCGGGCCCTGGTTTTATTCCACGGGCTCTGGTTTTCTTCCTATGGGCCTCGTTTTGTTCTTCAGGCCTTCCTTTTTGTCCTCGGGCTCTGGTTTTGTTCCTCGAGCTCTGGTTTTATTCCTTGGGCACTGGTTATGTTCCTCGGGCTCTCGTTTTCTTCCTCGGACTCCCGTTTTGTTCCTCGGGTTCTGGTTTTGTTCCTTGAGCTCTGGTTTTATTCCCCGGGCTCTGGTTTTGTTCATCGAGGTCTGGTTTTCTTCCTCGGGCTCTGGTAGTGTTTCTCGGGCTCTGGTTCTGTTCCTCGGGATCTCGTCTTATTCCTCCGACTCTCGTTTTGTTCCTCGGGTTCTGGTTTTGTTCCTTGGGTTCTGGTTTTCTTCCTCGGAGTCTGGTTTTCTTCCTCGGGCTCTGGTTTTCTTCCTCGGACTCTGGTTTTCTTCCTCGGGCTCTGGATCTCTTCGTCGAGCTCTCCTTTTCTTCTTCGGGCCCTAGTTTTGTTCCTCGGGCTCTGTTTTTGTTCCTCGGGCTCTGGTTTTGTTCCTCGGGCTCTGGTTGTGTTCCTCGGGCTCCGGGTTTGCTCCTCGAGCTCTAGTTTTGTTCCTCAGGCCCTGGTTTTCTTCCTCGGGGTTTACTTTTGTTCCTTGGGCTCTGATATTGTTCTTCGGGCTTTGGTTTTCTTCCTCGGGCTCTCGTTTTCTTCCTCGGACTCTCGTTTTGTTCCTCGGGTTCTGGTTTTGTTCCTTGAGGTCTGGTTGTTTTCCTCGGGCTCTGGTTTTCTTCCTCGGGCTCTGATTTTCTTCCTCAGGCTCTGGTTTTGTTGCTCGGGCTCTGGATTTCTTCCTCGAGCTCTCCTTTTCTTCTTCGGGCCCTAGTTTTGTTCCTCGGGCTCTGTTTTTGTTCCTCGAGCTCTGGTTGTGTTCCTCGGGCTCCGGGTTTGCTCCTCGAGCTCTAGTTTTTTTCCTCAGGCCCTGGTTTTCTTCCTCGGCGTTTCCTTTTGTTCCTCGGGCTCTGTTTTTGTTCCTCGGGCTCTCCTTTTCTTCCTCGGCATCTGGTTTTGTTCCAAGAGCTCTGGTTTTCTTCCTCGGGCTCTGGTTTTCTTCCTCGGGCTCTGGTTTTCTTCCTTTGGCACTGGTTTTGTTCCTCGGGCTCTCGTTTTCTTCCTCGAACTCTCGTTTTGTTCCTCGGGTTCTGGTTTTGTTCCTCGAGCTCTGGTTTTCTTCCTCGGGCTCTGGTTTTGTTCATCGAGGTCTGGTTTTCTTCCTCGGGCTCTGGTTGTGTTCCTCGGGCTCTGGTTCTGTTCCTCGGGCTCTGGTTTTATTCATCGAGGGCTTGTTTTCTTCCTCGGGCTCTGGTTTTGTTCCTCAGGCTCTGGTTTTGTTCCTCGGGCTCTGGTTTTCTTCCTCGGACCCTGTTTCTTTACCTTGAGGGGTGGTTTTGTTCCTCGGGCTCTGGCTTGGTTCCTCAGGCCCTGGTTGTTTTCCTCGGGCTCTGGTTTTGTTCCTCGGGCTCTGGTTTTGTTCCTCGAGGGCTTGTTTTCTTCCTCGGGCTCTGGTTTTGTTCCTCAGGCTCTGGTTTTGTTCCTCGGGCTCTGCTTTTCTTCCTCGGACCCTGTTTCTTTACCTCGAGGGGTGGTTTTGTTCCTCGGGCTCTGGCTTGGTTCCTCAGGCCCTGGTTGTTTTCCTCAGGCTCTGGTTTTGTTCCTCGGGCTCTCGTTTTCTTCCTCGAACTCTCGTTTTCTTCCTCGGGCTCTGGTTTTCTTCCTCGGGCTGGGGTTTTGTTGCTCGGCCTCTGGATTTCTTCCTCGAGCTCTTCTTTTCTTCTTCGCGCCCTAGTTTTGTTCCTCGGGCTCTGGTTGTGTTCCTCGGGCTCTGGTTGTGTTCCTCGGGCTCCGGGTTTGCTCCTCGAGCTCTAGTTTTGTTCCTCAGGCCCTGGTTTTCTTCCTCGGGGTTTCCTTTTGTTCCTTGGGCTCTGATATTGTTCTTCGGGCTTTGGTTTTGTTCCTCGGGCTCTGTTTTTGTTCCTCGGGCTCTCCTTTTGTTCCTTAGCACCTGATTTTCTTCCTCGGGCTCTCGTTTTCTTCCTCGAACTCTCGTTTTGTTCCTCGGGTTCTGGTTTTGTTCCTTGAGCTCTGGTTTTATTCCTCGGGCTCTGATTTTGTTCCTCGGGCTCTGGTTTTGTTCATCGAGGGCTTGTTTTCTTCCTCGGGTCTGGTTTTGTTCCTCAGGCTCTGGTTTTGTTCCTCGGGCTCTGCTTTTCTTCCTCGGACCCTGTTTCTTTACCTCGAGGGGTGGTTTTGTTCCTCGGGCTCTGGCTTGGTTCCTCAGGCCCTGGTTGTTTTCCTCGGGCTCTGGTTTTGTTCCTCGGGCTCTGGTTTTGTTCCTCGAGCGCTAGATTTGTTCCTCGGGCTCTGGATTTGTTTCTCGGTTTCTGGTTCGGTTCCTCGGGCCCTGGTTTTATTCCACGGGCTCTGGTTTTCTTCCTATGGCCCTCGTTTTGTTCTTCAGGCCTTCCTTTTTGTCCTTGGGCTCTGGTTTTGTTCCTCGAGCTCTGGTTTTATTCCTTGGGCACTGGTTATGTTCGTCGGGCTCTCGTTTTCTTCCTCGGACTCTCGTTTTGTTCCTCGGGTTCTGGTTTTGTTCCTTGAGGTCTGGTTTTCTTCCTCGGGCTCTGGTTTTCTTCCGTGGGCTCTGGTTTTCTTCCTCGGGTGCTGGTTTTCTTCCTCGGGTGCTGGTTTTCTTCCTCAGGCTCTGGTTTTGTTGCTCGGGCTCTGGATTTCATCGTCGAGCTCTCCTTTTCTTCTTCGGGCCCTAGTTTTGTTCCTCGGGCTCTGTTTTTGTTCCTCGGGCTCTGGTTGTGTTCCTCGGGCTCTGGTTGTGTTCCTCGGGCTCCGGGTTTGTTCCTCGAGCTCTAGTTTTGTTCCTCAGGCCCTGGTTTTCTTCCTCGGGGTTTCCTTTTGTTCCTTGGGCTCTGATATTGTTCTTCGGGCTTTGGTTTTGTTCCTCGGGCTCTGTTTTTGTTCCTCGGGCTCTCCTTTTCTTCCTCGGCACCTGGTTTTGTTCCAAGAGCTCTAGTTTTCTTCCTCGGGCTCTGGTTTTCTTCCTCGGGCTCTGGTTTTCTTCCTTTGGCACTGGTTTTGTTCCTCGGGCTCTCGTTTTCTTCCTCGAACTCTCGTTTTGTTCCTCGGGTTCTGGTTTTGTTCCTTGAGCTCTGGTTTTATTCCTCGGGCTCTGGTTTTGTTCATCGAGGTCTGGTTTTCTTCCTCGGGCTCTGGTTGTGTTCCTCGGGCTCTGGGTCTGTTCCTCGGGCTCTGGTTTTGTTCATCGAGGGCTTGTTTTCTTCCTCGGGCTCTGGTTTTGTTCCTCAGGCTCTGGTTTTGTTCCTCGGGCTCTGCTTTTCTTCCTCGGACCCTGTTTCTTTACCTCGAGGGGTGGTTTTGTTCCTCGGGCTCAGGCTTGGTTCCTCAGGCCCTGGTTGTTTTCCTCGGGCTCTGGTTTTGTTCCTCGGGCTCTGGTTTTGTTCCTCGAGCGCTAGTTTTGTTCCTCGGGCTCTGGATTTGTTCCTCGGTTTCTGGTTTGGTTCCTCGGGCCCTGGTTTTATTCCACGGGCTCTGGTTTTCTTCCTATGGCCCTCGTTTTGTTCTTCAGGCCTTCCTTTTTGTCCTTGGGCTCTGGTTTTGTTCCTCGAGCTCTGGTTTTATTCCTTGGGCACTGGTTATGTTCCTCGGGCTCTCGCTTTCTTCCTCGGACTCTCGTTTTGTTCCTCGGGTTCTGGTTTTGTTCCTTGAGCTCTGGTTTTCTTCCTCGGGCTCTGGTTTTCTTCCTCGGGCTCTGGTTTTTTTTCCTCGGGCTCTGGTTTTCTTCCTCAGGCTCTGGTTTTGTTGCTCGGGCTCTGGATTTCTTCCTCGAGCTCTCCTTTTCTTCTTCGGGCCCTAGTTTTGTTCCTCGGGCTCTGTTTTTGTTCCTTGGGCTCTGGTTGTGTTCCTCGGGCTCCGGGTTTGCTCCTCGAGCTCTAGTTTTGTTCCTCAGGCCCTGGTTTTCTTCCTCGGGGTTTCCTTTTGTTCCTTGGGCTCTGATATTGTTCTTCGGTCTTTGGTTTTGTTCCTCGGGCTCTGTTTTTGTTCCTCGGGCTCTCCTTTTCTTCCTCGGCACCTGGTTTTGTTCCAAGAGCTCTAGTTTTCTTCCTCGGGCTCTGGTTTTCTTCCTCGGGCTCTGGTTTTCTTCCTTTGGCACTGGTTTTGTTCCTCGGGCTCTCGTTTTCTTCCTCGAACTCTCGTTTTGTTCCTCAGGTTCTGGTTTTGTTCCTTATGCTCTGGTTTTATTCCTCGGGCTCTGGTTGTGTTCCTCGGGCTCTGGTTCTGTTCCTCGTGCTCTGGTTTTGTTCATCGAGGGCTTGTTTTCTTCCTCGGGCTCTCGTTTTCTTCCTCGAACTCTCGTTTTGTTCCTCGGGTTCTGGTTTTGTTCCTTGAGCTCTGGTTTTATTCCTCGTGCTCTGGTTTTGTTCCTCGGGCTCTGGTTCTGTTCCTCGGGCTCTGGTTTTGTTCATCGAGGGCTTGTTTTCTTCCTCGGGTCTGGTTTTGTTCCTCAGGCTCTGGTTTTGTTCCTCGGGCTCTGCTTTTCTTCCTCGGACCCTGTTTCTTTACCTCGAGGGGTGGTTTTGTTCCTCGGGCTCAGGCTTGGTTCCTCAGGCCCTGGTTGTTTTCCTCGGGCTCTGGTTTTGTTCCTCGGGCTCTGGTTTTGTTCCTCGAGCGCTAGATTTGTTCCTCGGGCTCTGGATTTGTTCCTCGGTTTCTGGTTCGGTTCCTCGGGCCCTGGTTTTATTCCACGGGCTCTGGTTTTCTTCCTATGGGCCTCGTTTTGTTCTTCAGGCCTTCCTTTTTGTCCTCGGGCTCTGGTTTTGTTCCTCGAGCTCTGGTTTTATTCCTTGGGCACTGGTTATGTTGCTCGGGCTCTCGTTTTCTTCCTCGGACTCTCGTTTTGTTCCTCGGGTTCTGGTTTTGTTCCTTGAGGTCTGGTTTTCTTCCTCGGGCTCTGGTTTTCTTCCGCGGGCTCTGGTTTTCTTCCTCGGGTGCTGGTTTTCGTCCTCGGCTGCTGGTTTTCTTCCTCAGGCTCTGGTTTTGTTGCTCGGGCTCTGGATTTCTTCCTTGAGCTCTCCTTTTCTTCTTCGAGCCCTAGTTTTGTTCCTCGGGCTCTGTTTTTGTTCCTCGGGCTCTGGTTGTGTTCCTCGGGCTCTGGTTGTGTTCCTCGGGCTCCGGGTTTGTTCCTCGAGCTCTAGTTTTGTTCCTCAGGCCCTGGTTTTCTTCCTCGGGGTTTCCTTTTGTTCCTTGGGCTCTGATATTGTTCTTCGGGCTTTGGTTTTGTTCCTCGGGCTCTGTTTTTGTTCCTCGGGCTCTCCTTTTCTTCCTCGGCACCTGGTTTTGTTCCAAGAGCTCTAGTTTTCTTCCTCGGGCTCTGGTTTTCTTCCTCGGGCTCTGGTTTTCTTCCTTTGGCACTGGTTTTGTTCCTCGGGCTCTCGTTTTCTTCCTCGAACTCTCGTTTTGTTCCTCGGGTTCTGGTTTTGTTCCTTGAGCTCTGGTTTTATTCCTCGGGCTCTGGTTGTGTTCCTCGTGCTCTGGTTCTGTTCCTCGGGCTCTGGTTTTGTTCATTGAGGGCTTGTTTTCTTCCTCGGGCTCTGGTTTTGTTCCTCAGGCTCTGGTTTTGTTCCTCGGGCTCTCGTTTTCTTCCTCAAACTCTCGTTTTGTTCCTCGGGTTCTGGTTTTGTTCATCGAGGTCTGGTTTTCTTCCTCGGGCTCTGGTTGTGTTCCTCGGGCTCTGGTTCTGTTCCTCGGGCTCTGGTTTTGTTCATCGAGGGCTTGTTTTCTTCCTTGGGCTCTGGTTTTGTTCCTCAGGCTCTGGTTTTCTTCCTCGGGCTCTGGTTTTCTTCCTCGGACCCTGTTTCTTTACCTCGAGGGGTGGTTTTTTTCCTCGGGCTCTGGTTTTGATCCTCAGGCTCTGGTTTTATTCCTCGGGCTCTGGTTTTCTTCCTCGGGCTCTGGTTTTCTTCCTCAGGCTCTGGTTTTGTTGCTCGGGCTCTGGATTTCTTCCTCGAGCTCTCCTTGTCTTCTTCGGGCCCTAGTTTTGTTCCTCGGGCTCTGTTTTTGTTCCTTGGGCTCTGGTTGTGTTCCTCGGGCTCCGGGTTTGCTCCTCGAGCTCTAGTTTTGTTCCTCAGGCCCTGGTTTTCTTCCTCGGCGTTTCCTTTTGTTCCTCGGGCTCTGTTTTTGTTCCTCGGGCTCTCCTTTTCTTCCTCGGCATCTGGTTTTGTTCCAAGAGCTCTGGTTTTCTTCCTCGGGCTCTGGTTTTCTTCCTCGGGCTCTGGTTTTCTTCCTTTGGCACTGGTTTTGTTCCTCGGGCTCTCGTTTTCTTCCTCGAACTCTCGTTTTGTTCCTCGGGTTCTGGTTTTGTTCCTCGAGCTCTGGTTTTCTTCCTCGGGCTCTGGTTTTGTTCATCGAGGTCTGGTTTTCTTCCTCGGGCTCTGGTTGTGTTCCTCGGGCTCTGGTTCTGTTCCTCGGGCTCTGGTTTTGTTCCTCGAGGGCTTGTTTTCTTCCTCGGGTCTGGTTTTGTTCCTCAGGCTCTGGTTTTGTTCCTCGGGCTCTGCTTTTCTTCCTTGGACCCTGTTTCTTTACCTCGAGGGGTGGTTTTGTTCCTCGGGCTCTGGCTTGGTTCCTCAGGCCCTGGTTGTTTTCCTCGGGCTCTGGTTTTGTTCCTCGGGCTCTGGTTTTGTTCCTCGAGGGCTAGATTTGTTCCTCGGGCTCTGGATTTGTTCCTCGGTTTCTGGTTCGGTTCCTCGGGCCCTGGTTTTATTCCATGGGCTCTGGTTTTCTTCCTATGGCCCTCGTTTTGTTCTTCAGGCCTTCCTTTTTGTCCTTGGGCTCTGGTTTTGTTCCTCGAGCTCTGGTTTTATTCCTTGGGCACTGGTTATGTTCCTCGGGCTCTCGTTTTCTTCCTCGGACTCTCGTTTTGTTCCTCGGGTTCTGGTTTTGTTCCTTGAGGTCTGTTTTTCTTCCTCGGGCTCTGGTTTTCTTCCGCGGGCTCTGGTTTTCTTCCTCGGGTGCTGGTTTTCTTCCTCGGGTGCTGGTTTTCTTCCTCAGGCTCTGGTTTTTTGCTCGGGCTCTGGATTTCTTCCTTGAGCTCTCCTTTTCTTCTTCGGGCCCTAGTTTTGTTCCTCGGGCTCTGTTTTTGTTCCTCGGGCTCTGGTTGTGTTCCTCGGGCTCTGGTTGTGTTCCTCGGGCTCCGGGTTTGTTCCTCGAGCTCTAGTTTTGTTCCTCAGGCCCTGGTTTTCTTCCTCGGGGTTTCCTTTTGTTCCTTGGGCTCTGATATTGTTCTTCGGGCTTTGGTTTTGTTCCTCGGGCTCTGTTTTTGTTCCTCGGGCTCTCCTTTTCTTCCTCGGCACCTGGTTTTGTTCCAAGAGCTCTAGTTTTCTTCCTCGGGCTCTCGTTTTCTTCCTTTGGCACTGGTTTTGTTCCTCGGGCTCTCGTTTTCTTCCTCGAACTCTCGTTTTGTTCCTCGGGTTCTGGTTTTGTTCCTTGAGCTCTGGTTTTATTCCTCGGGCTCTGGTTGTGTTCCTCGGGCTCTGGTTCTGTTCCTCGGGCTCTGGTTTTGTTCATTGAGGGCTTGTTTTCTTCCTCGGGCTCTGGTTTTGTTCCTCAGGCTCTGGTTTTGTTCCTCGGGCTCTCGTTTTCTTCCTCGAACTCTCGTTTTCTTCCTCGGGCTCTGGTTTTCTTCCTCGGGCTCTGGTTTTGTTGCTCGGGCTCTGGATTTCTTCCTCGAGCTCTCCTTTTCTTCTTCGCGCCCTAGTTTTGTTCCTCGGGCTCTGGTTGTGTTCCTCGGGCTCTGGTTGTGTTCCTCGGGCTCCGGGTTTGCTCCTCGAGCTCTAGTTTTGTTCCTCAGGCCCTGGTTTTCTTCCTCGGGGTTTCCTTTTGTTCCTTGGGCTCTGATATTGTTCTTCGGGCTTTGGTTTTGTTCCTCGGGCTCTGTTTTTGTTCCTCGGGCTCTCCTTTTCTTCCTCGGCATCTGGTTTTGTTCCAAGAGCTCTAGTTTTCTTCCTCGGGCTCTGGTTTTCTTCCTCGGGCTCTCGTTTTCTTCCTCGAACTCTCGTTTTGTTCCTCGGGTTCTGGTTTTGTTCCTTGAGCTCTGGTTTTATTCCCCGGGCTCTGGTTTTGTTCATCGAGGTCTGGTTTTCTTCCTCGGGCTCTGGTTGTTTTCCTCGGGCTCTGATTCTGTTCCTCATGCTCTGGTTTTGTTCATCGAGGGCTTGTTTTCTTCCTCGGGCTCTGGTTTTCTTCCTCGGGTGCTGGTTTTCTTCCTCGGGCTCTGGTTTTCTTCCTCGGACCCTGTTTCTTTACCTCGAGGGGTGGTTTTGGTTCTCGGGCTCTGGCTTGGTTCCTCAGGCCCTGGTTGTTTTCCTCGGGCTCTGCTTTTGTTCCTCGGGCTCTGGTTTTGTTCCTCGAGGGCTAGATTTGTTCCTCAGGCTCTGGATTTGTTCCTCGGTTTCTGGTTCGGTTCCTCGGGCCCTGGTTTTATTCCACGGGCTCTGGTTTTCTTCCTATGGACCTCGTTTTGTTCTTCAGGCCTTCCTTTTTGTCCTTGGGCTCTGGTTTTGTTCCTCGAGCTCTGGTTTTATTCCTTGGGCACTGGTTATGTTCCTCGGGCTCTCGTTTTCTTCCTCGGACTCCCGTTTTGTTCCTCGGGCTCTCGTTTTCTTCCTCGGACTCCCGTTTTGTTCCTCGGGTTCTGGTTTTGTTCCTTGAGCTCTGGTTTTCTTCCTCGGGCTCTGGTAGTGTTTCTCGGGCTCTGGTTCTGTTCCTCGGGATCTCGTCTTATTCCTCCGACTCTCGTTTTGTTCCTCGGGTTCTGGTTTTGTTCCTTGGGTTCTGGTTTTCTTCCTCGGAGTCTGGTTTTCTTCCTCGGGCTCTGGTTTTCTTCCTCGGGCTCTGGTTTTGTTGCTCGGGCTCTGGATCTCTTCGTCGAGCTCTCCTTTTCTTCTTCGGGCCCTAGTTTTGTTCCTCGGGCTCTGTTTTTGTTCCTCGGGCTCTGGTTTTGTTCCTCGGGCTCTGGTTGTGTTCCTCGGGCTCCGGGTTTGCTCTTCGAGCTCTAGTTTTGTTCTTCAGGCCCTGGTTTTCTTCCTCGGGGTTTACTTTTGTTCCTTGGGCTCTGATATTGTTCTTCGGGCTTTGGTTTTCTTCCTCGGGCTCTCGTTTTCTTCCTCGGACTCTCGTTTTGTTCCTCGGGTTCTGGTTTTGTTCCTTGAGGTCTGGTTGTTTTCCTCGGGCTCTGGTTTTCTTCCTCGGGCTCTGGTTTTCTTCCTCAGGCTCTGGTTTTGTTGCTCGGGCTCTGGATTTCTTCCTCGAGCTGTCCTTTTCTTCTTCGGGCCCTAGTTTTGTTCCTCGGGCTCTGTTTTTGTTCCTTGGGCTCTGGTTGTGTTCCTCGGGCTCCGGGTTTGCTCCTCGAGCTCTAGTTTTGTTCCTCAGGCCCTGGTTTTCTTCCTCGGCGTTTCCTTTTGTTCCTCGGGCTCTGTTTTTGTTCCTCGGGCTCTCCTTTTCTTCCTCGGCATCTGGTTTTGTTCCAAGAGCTCTGGTTTTCTTCCTTGGGCTCTGGTTTTCTTCCTCGGGCTCTGGTTTTCTTCCTTTGGCACTGGTTTTGTTCCTCGGGCTCTCGTTTTCTTCCTCGAACTCTCGTTTTGTTCCTCGGGTTCTGGTTTTGTTCCTCGAGCTCTGGTTTTCTTCCTCGGGCTCTGGTTTTGTTCATCGAGGTCTGGTTTTCTTCCTCGGGCTCTGGTTGTGTTCCTCGGGCTCTGGTTCTGTTCCTCGGGCTCTGGTTTTATTCATCGAGGGCTTGTTTTCTTCCTCGGGCTCTGGTTTTGTTCCTCAGGCTCTGGTTTTCTTCCTCGGACCCTGTTTCTTTACCTCGAGGGGTGGTTTTGTTCCTCGGGCTCTGGCTTGGTTCCTCAGGCCCTGGTTGTTTTCCTCGGGCTCTGGTTTTGTTCCTCGGGCTCTCGTTTTCTTCCTCGAGGGCTTGTTTTCTTCCTCGGGTCTGGTTTTGTTCCTCAGGCTCTGGTTTTGTTCCTCAGGCTCTGGTTTTCTTCCTCGGACCCTGTTTCTTTACCTCGAGGGGTGGTTTTGTTCCTCGGGCTCTGGCTTGGTTCCTCAGGCCCTGGTTGTTTTCCTCAGGCTCTGGTTTTGTTCCTCGGGCTCTCGTTTTCTTCCTCGAACTGTCGTTTTCTTCCTCGGGCTCTGGTTTTCTTCCTCGGGCTCTGGTTTTGTTGCTCGGGCTCTGGATTTCTTCCTCGAGCTCTCCTTTTCTTCTTCGCGCCCTAGTTTTGTTCCTCGGGCTCTGGTTGTGTTCCTCGGGCTCTGGTTGTGTTCCTCGGGCTCCGGGTTTGTTCCTCGAGCTCTAGTTTTGTTCCTCAGGCCCTGGTTTTCTTCCTCGGGGTTTCCTTTTGTTCCTTGGGCTCTGATATTGTTCTTCGGGCTTTGGTTTTGTTCCTCGGGCTCTGTTTTTGTTCCTCAGGCTCTCCTTTTGTTCCTCAGCACCTGATTTTCTTCCTCGGGCTCTCGTTTTCTTCCTCGAACTCTCGTTTTGTTCCTCGGGTTCTGGTTTTGTTCCTTGAGCTCTGGTTTTATTTCTCGGGCTCTGATTTTGTTCCTCGGGCTCTGGTTTTGTTCCTCGGGTTCTGGTTGTGTTCCTCGGGCTCTGGTTGTGTTCCTCGGGCGCCGGGTTTGTTCCTCGAGCTCTAGTTTTGTTCCTCAGGCCCTGGTTTTCTTCCTCGGGGTTTCCTTTTGTTCCTTGGGCTCTGATATTGTTCTTCGGGCTTTGGTTTTGTTCCTCGGGCTCTGTTTTTGTTCCTCGGGCTCTCCTTTTCTTCCTCGGCACCTGGTTTTGTTCCAAGAGCTCTAGTTTTCTTCCTCGGGCTCTGGTTTTCTTCCTCGGGCTCTGGTTTTCTTCCTTTGGCACTGGTTTTGTTCCTCGGGCTCTCGTTTTCTTCCTCGAACTCTCGTTTTGTTCCTCGGGTTCTGGTTTTGTTCCTTGAGCTCTGGTTTTATTCCTCGGGCTCTGGTTTTGTTCATCGAGGTCTGGTTTTCTTCCTCGGGCTCTGGTTGTGTTCCTCGGGCTCTGGTTCTGTTCCTCGGGCTCTGGTTTTGTTCATCGAGGGCTTGTTTTCTTCCTCGGGCTCTGGTTTTGTTCCTCAGGCTCTGGTTTTCTTCCTCGGGCTCTGGTTTTCTTCCTCGGACCCTGTTTCTTTACCTCGAGGGGTGGTTTTCTTCCTCGGGCTCTGGCTTGGTTCCTCAGGCCCTGGTTGTTTTCCTCGGGCTCTGGTTTTGTTCCTCGGGCTCTGGTTTTGTTCCTCGAGCGCTAGTTTTGTTCCTCGGGCTCTGGATTTGTTCCTCGGTTTCTGGTTTGGTTCCTCGGGCCCTGGTTTTATTCCACGGGCTCTGGTTTTCTTCCTATGGCCCTCGTTTTGTTCTTCAGGCCTTCCTTTTTGTCCTTGGGCTCTGGTTTTGTTCCTCGAGCTCTGGTTTTATTCCTTGGGCACTGGTTATATTCCTCGGGCTCTCGTTTTCTTCCTCGGACTCCCGTTTTGTTCCTCGGGTTCTGGTTTTGTTCCTTGAGCTCTGGTTTTCTTCCTCGGGCTCTGGTTTTCTTCCTCGGGCTCTGGTTTTCTTCCTCGGGCTCTGGTTTTCTTCCTCAGGCTCTGGTTTTGTTGCTCGGGCTCTGGATTTCTTCCTCGAGCTCTCCTTTTCTTCTGCGGGCCCTAGTTTTGTTCCTCGGGCTCTGTTTTTGTTGCTTGGGCTCTGGTTGTGTTCCTCGGGCTCCGGGTTTGCTCCTCGAGCTCTAGTTTTGTTCCTCAGGCCCTGGTTTTCTTCCTCGGGGTTTCCTTTTGTTCCTTGGGCTCTGATATTGTTCTTCGGGCTTTGGTTTTGTTCCTCGGGCTCTGTTTTTGTTCCTCGGGCTCTCCTTTTGTTCCTCAGCACCTGATTTTCTTCCCCGGGCTCTCGTTTTCTTCCTCGAACTCTCGTTTTGTTCCTCGGGTTCTGGTTTTGTTCCTTGAGCTCTGGTTTTATTCCTCGGGCTCTGATTTTGTTCCTCGGGCTCTGGTTTTGTTCATCGAGGGCTTGTTTTCTTCCTCGGGTCTGGTTTTGTTCCTCAGGCTCTGGTTTTGTTCCTCGGGCTCTGCTTTTCTTCCTCGGACCCTGTTTCTTTACCTCGAGGGGTGGTTTTGTTCCTCGGGCTCAGGCTTGGTTCCTCAGGCCCTGGTTGTTTTCTTCGGGCTCTGGTTTTGTTTCTCGGGCTCTGGTTTTGTTCCTCGAGCGCTAGATTTTTTCCTCGGGCTCTGGATTTGTTCCTCGGTTTCTGGTTCGGTTCCTCGGGCCCTGGTTTTATTCCACGGGCTCTGGTTTTCTTCCTATGGCCCTCGTTTTGTTCTTCAGGCCTTCCTTTTTGTCCGTGGGCTCTGGTTTTGTTCCTCGAGCTCTGGTTTTATTCCTTGGGCACTGGTTATGTTCCTCGGGCTCTCGTTTTCTTCCTCGGACTCTCGTTTTGTTCCTCGGGTTCTGGTTTTGTTCCTTGAGGTCTGGTTTTCTTCCTCGGGCTCTGGTTTTCTTCCGCGGGCTCTGGTTTTCTTCCTCGGGTGCTGGTTTTCTTCCTCGGGTGCTGGTTTTCTTCCTCAGGCTCTGGTTTTGTTGCTCGGGCTCTGGATTTCTTCCTCGAGCTCTCCTTTTCTTCTTCGGGCCCTAGTTTTGTTCCTCGGGCTCTGTTTTTGTTCCTCGGGCTCTGGTTGTGTTCCTCGGGCTCTGGTTGTGTTCCTCGGGCTCCGGGTTTGTTCCTCGAGCTCTAGTTTTGTTCCTCAGGCCCTGGTTTTCTTCCTCGGGGTTTCCTTTTGTTCCTTGGGCTCTGATATTGTTCTTCGGGCTTTGGTTTTGTTCCTCGGGCTCTGTTTTTGTTCCTCGGGCTCTCCTTTTCTTCCTCGGCACCTGGTTTTGTTCCAAGAGCTCTAGTTTTCTTCCTCGGGCTCTGGTTTTCTTCCTCGGGCTCTGGTTTTCTTCCTCAGGCACTGGTTTTGTTCCTCGGGCTCTCGTTTTCTTCCTCGAACTCTCGTTTTGTTCCTCGGGTTCTGGTTTTGTTCCTTGAGCTCTGGTTTTATTCCTCGGGCTCTGGTTGTGTTCCTCGGGCTCTGGTTCTGTTCCTCGGGCTCTGGTTTTGTTCATTGAGGGCTTGTTTTCTTCCTCGGGCTCTGGTTTTGTTCCTCAGGCTCTGGTTTTTTCCTCGGGCTCTCGTTTTCTTCCTCAAACTCTTGTTTTGTTCCTCGGGTTCTGGTTTTGTTCCGCGAGCTCTGGTTTTATTCCTCGGGCTCTGGTTTTGTTCATTGAGGTCTGGTTTTCTTCCTCGGGCTCTGGTTGTGTTCCTCGGGCTCTGGTTGTGTTCCTCGGGCTCTGGTTTTGTTCATCGAGGGCTTGTTTTCTTCCTTGGGCTCTGGTTTTGTTCCTCAGGCTCTGGTTTTCTTCCTCGGGCTCTGGTTTTCTTCCTCGGACCCTGTTTCTTTACCTCGAGGGGTGGTTTTTTTCCTCGGGCTCTGGCTTGGTTCCTCAGGCCCTGGTTGTTTTCCTCGGGCTCTGGTTTTGTTCCTCGGGCTCTGGTTTTGTTCCTCGAGGGCTAGTTTTGTTCCTCAGGCTCTGGATTTGTTCCTCGGTTTCTGGTTCGGTTCCTCGGGCCCTGGTTTTATTCCACGGGCTCTGGTTTTCTTCCTATGGCCCTCGTTTTGTTCTTCAGGCCTTCCTTTTTGTCCTTGGGCGCTGGTTTTGTTCCTCGAGCTCTGGTTTTATTCCTTGGGCTCTGGTTATGTTCCTCGGGCTCTCGTTTTCTTCCTCGGACTCTTGTTTTTTTCCTCAGGTTCTGGTTTTGTTCCTTGAGGTCTGGTTTTCTTCCTCGGGCTCTGGTTTTCTTCCTCGGGCTCTGGTTTTCTTCCTCAGGCTCTGGTTTTGTTGCTCGGGCTCTGGATTTCTTCCTCGAGCTCTCCTTTTCTTCTTCGGGCCCTAGTTTTGTTCCTCGGGCTCTGTTTTTGTTCCTCGGGCTCTGGTTGTGTTCCTCGGGCTCTGGTTTTGTTGCTCGGGCTCTGGATTTCTTCCTCGAGCTCTCCTTTTCTTCTTCGCGCCCTAGTTTTGTTCCTCGGGCTCTGGTTGTGTTCCTCGGGCTCTGGTTGTGTTCCTCGGGCTCTCCTTTTGTTCCTCAGCACCTGATTTTCTTCCTCGGGCTCTCGTTTTCTTCCTCGAACTCTCGTTTTGTTCCTCGGGTTCTGGTTTTGTTCCTTGAGCTCTGGTTTTATTCCTCGGGCTCTGATTTTTTTCCTCGGGCTCTGGTTTTGTTCATCGAGGGCTTGTTTTCTTCCTCGGGTCTGGTTTTGTTCCTCAGGCTCTGGTTTTGTTCCTCGGGCTCTGCTTTTCTTCCTCGGACCCTGTTTCTTTACCTCGAGGGGTGGTTTTGTTCCTCGGGCTCAGGCTTGGTTCCTCAGGCCCTGGTTGTTTTCCTCGGGCTCTGGTTTTGTTCCTCGGGCTCTGGATTTGTTCCTCGGTTTCTGGTTCGGTTCCTCGGGCCCTGGTTTTATTCCACGGGCTCTGGTTTTCTTCCTATGGCCCTCGTTTTGTTCTTCAGGCCTTCCTTTTTGTCCTTGGGCTCTGGTTTTGTTCCTCGAGCTCTGGTTTTATTCCTTGGGCACTGGTTATGTTCCTCGGGCTCTCGTTTTCTTCCTCGGACTCTCGTTTTGTTCCTCGGGTTCTGGTTTTGTTCCTTGAGCTCTGGTTTTCTTCCTCGGGCTCTGGTTTTGTTCCGCGGGCTCTGGTTTTCTTCCTCGGGTGCTGGTTTTCTTCCTCGGGTGCTGGTTTTCTTCCTCAGGCTCTGGTTTTGTTGCTCGGGCTCTGGATTTCTTCCTCGAGCTCTCCTTTTCTTCTTCGGGCCCTAGTTTTGTTCCTCGGGCTCTGTTTTTGTTCCTCGGGCTCTGGTTGTGTTCCTCGGGCTCTGGTTGTGTTCCTCGGGCTCTGGTTGTGTTCCTCGGGCTCCGGGTTTGTTCCTCGAGCTCTAGTTTTGTTCCTCAGGCCCTGGTTTTCTTCCTCGGGGTTTCCTTTTGTTCCTTGGGCTCTGATATTGTTCTTCGGGCTTTGGTTTTGTTCCTCGGGCTCTGTTTTTGTTCCTCGGGCTCTCCTTTTCTTCCTCGGCACCTGGTTTTGTTCCAAGAGCTCTAGTTTTCTTCCTCGGGCTCTGGTTTTCTTCCTCGGGCTCTGGTTTTCTTCCTTTGGCACTGGTTTTGTTCCTCGGGCTCTCGTTTTCTTCCTCGAACTCTCGTTTTGTTCCTCGGGTTCTGGTTTTGTTCCTTGAGCTCTGGTTTTATTCCTCGGGCTCTGGTTTTCTTCATCGAGGTCTGGTTTTCTTCCTCAGGCTCTGGTTGTGTTCCTCGGGCTCTGGTTCTGTTCCTCGGGCTCTGGTTTTGTTCATCGAGGGCTTGTTTTCTTCCTCGGGCTCTGGTTTTGTTCCTCAGGCTCTGGTTTTGTTCCTCGGGCTCTGGTTTTCTTCCTCGGACCCTGTTTCTTTACCTCGAGGGGTGGTTTTCTTCCTCGGGCTCTGGCTTGGTTCCTCAGGCCCTGGTTGTTTTCCTCGGGCTCTGGTTTTGTTCCTCGGGCTCTGGTTTTGTTCCTCGAGCGCTAGTTTTGTTCCTCGGGCTCTGGATTTGTTCCTCGGTTTCTGGTTCGGTTCCTCGGGCCCTGGTTTTATTCCACGGGCTCTGGTTTTCTTCCTATGGCCCTCGTTTTGTTCTTCAGGCCTTCCTTTTTGTCCTTGGGCTCTGGTTTTGTTCCTCGAGCTCTGGTTTTATTCCTTTGGCACTGGTTATATTCCTCGGGCTCTCGTTTTCTTCCTCGGACTCCCGTTTTGTTCCTCGGGTTCTGGTTTTGTTCCTTGAGCTCTGGTTTTCTTCCGCGGGCTCTGGTTTTCTTCCTCGGGCTCTGGTTTTCTTCCTCGGGCTCTGGTTTTCTTCCTCAGGCTCTGGTTTTGTTGCTCGGGCTCTGGATTTCTTCCTCGAGCTCTCCTTTTCTTCTTCGGGCCCTAGTTTTGTTCCTCGGGCTCTGTTTTTGTTCCTTGGGCTCTGGTTGTGTTCCTCGGGCTCCGGGTTTGCTCCTCGAGCTCTAGTTTTGTTCCTCAGGCCCTGGTTTTCTTCCTCGGGGTTTCCTTTTGTTCCTTGGGCTCTGATATTGTTCTTCGGGCTTTGGTTTTGTTTCTTGGGCTCTGTTTTTGTTCCTCGGGCTCTCCTTTTCTTCCTCGGCACCTGGTTTTGTTCCAAGAGCTCTAGTTTTCTTCCTCGGGCTCTGGTTTTCTTCCTCGGGCTCTGGTTTTCTTCCTTTGGCACTGGTTTTGTTCCTCGGGCTCTCGTATTCTTCCTCGAACTCTCGTTTTGTTCCTCGGGTTCTGGTTTTGTTCCTTGAGCTCTGGTTTTATTCCTCGGGCTCTGGTTTTGTTCCTCGGGCTCTGGTTCTGTTCCTCGGGCTCTGGTTTTGTTCATCGAGGGCTTGTTTTCTTCCTCGGGTCTGGTTTTGTTCCTCAGGCTCTGGTTTTGTTCCTCGGGCTCTGCTTTTCTTCCTCGGACCCTGTTTCTTTACCTCGAGGGGTGGTTTTGTTCCTCGGGCTCTGGCTTGGTTCCTCAGGCCCTGGTTGTTTTCCTCGGGCTCTGGTTTTGTTCCTCGGGCTCTGGTTTTGTTCCTCGAGCGCTAGATTTGTTCCTCGGGCTCTGGATTTGTTCCTCGGTTTCTGGTTCGGTTCCTCGGGCCCTGGTTTTATTCCACGGGCTCTGGTTTTCTTCCTATGGCCCTCGTTTTGTTCTTCAGGCCTTCCTTTTTGTCCTTGGGCGCTGGTTTTGTTCCTCGAGCTCTGGTTTTATTCCTTGGGCACTGGTTATGTTCCTCGGGCTCTCGTTTTCTTCCTCGGACTCTTGTTTTTTTCCTCAGGTTCTGGTTTTGTTCCTTGAGGTCTGGTTTTCTTCCTCGGGCTCTGGTTTTGTTGCTCGGGCTCTGGATTTCTTCCTTGAGCTCTCCTTTTCTTCTTCGGGCCCTAGTTTTGTTCCTCGGGCTCTGTTTTTGTTCCTCGGGCTCTGGTTGTGTTCCTCGGGCTCTGGTTGTGTTCCTCGGGCTCCGGGTTTGTTCCTCGAGATCTAGTTTTGTTCCTCAGGCCCTGGTTTTCTTCCTCGGGGTTTTCTTTTGTTCCTTGGGCTCTGATATTGTTCTTCGGGCTTTGGTTTTGTTCCTCGGGCTCTGTTTTTGTTCCTCGGGCTCTCCTTTTCTTCCTCGGCACCTGGTTTTGTTCCAAGAGCTCTAGTTTTCTTCCTCGGGCTCTGGTTTTCTTCCTCGGGCTCTCGTTTTCTTCCTTTGGCACTGGTTTTGTTCCTCGGGCTCTCGTTTTCTTCCTCGAACTCTCGTTTTGTTCCTCGGGTTCTGGTTTTGTTCCTTGAGCTCTGGTTTTATTCCTCGGGCTCTGGTTGTGTTCCTCGGGCTCTGGTTCTGTTCCTCGGGCTCTGGTTTTGTTCATTGAGGGCTTGTTTTCTTCCTCGGGCTCTGGTTTTGTTCCTCAGGCTCTGGTTTTGTTCCTCGGGCTCTCGTTTTCTTCCTCAAACTCTCGTTTTGTTCCTCGGGTTCTGGTTTTGTTCCGCGAGCTCTGGTTTTATTCCTCGGGCTCTGGTTTTCTTCATCGAGGTCTGGTTTTCTTCCTCGGGCTCTGGTTGTGTTCCTCGGGCTCTGGTTCTGTTCCTCGGGCTCTGGTTTTGTTCATCGAGGGCTTGTTTTCTTCCTTGGGCTCTGGTTTTGTTCCTCAGGCTCTGGTTTTCTTCCTCGGGCTCTGGTTTTGTTCCTCGAGGGCTAGTTTTGTTCCTCGGGCTCTGGATTTGTTCCTCGGTTTCTGGTTCGGTTCCTCGGGCCCTGGTTTTATTCCACGGGCTCTGGTTTTCTTCCTATGGCCCTCGTTTTGTTCTTCAGGCCTTCCTTTTTGTCCTTGGGCGCTGGTTTTGTTCCTCGAGCTCTGGTTTTATTCCTTGGGCACTGGTTATGTTCCTCGGGCTCTCGTTTTCTTCCTCGGACTCTTGTTTTTTTCCTCAGGTTCTGGTTTTGTTCCTTGAGGTCTGGTTTTCTTCCTCGGGCTCTGGTTTTCTTCCTCGGGCTCTGGTTTTCTTCCTCAGGCTCTGGTTTTGTTGCTCGGGCTCTGGATTTCTTCCTCGAGCTCTCCTTTTCTTCTTCGGGCCCTAGTTTTGTTCCTCGGGCTCTGTTTTTGTTCCTCGGGCTCTGGTTGTGTTCCTCGGGCTCCGGGTTTGCTCCTCGAGCTCTAGTTTTGTTCCTCAGGCCCTGGTTTTCTTCCTCGGGGTTTCCTTTTGTTCCTTGGGCTCTGATATTGTTCTTCGGGCTTTGGTTTTGTTCCTCGGGCTCTGTTTTTGTTCCTCGGGCTCTCCTTTTGTTCCTCAGCACCTGATTTTCTTCCTCGGGCTCTCGTTTTCTTCCTCGAACTCTCGTTTTGTTCCTCGGGTTCTGGTTTTGTTCCTTGAGCTCTGGTTTTATTCCTCGGGCTCTGATTTTGTTCCTCGGGCTCTGGTTTTGTTCATCGAGGGCTTGTTTTCTTCCTCGGGTCTGGTTTTGTTCCTCAGGCTCTGGTTTTGTTCCTCGGTCTCTGCTTTTCTTCCTCGGACCCTGTTTCTTTACCTCGAGGGGTGGTTTTGTTCCTCGGGCTCTGGCTTGGTTCCTCAGGCCCTGGTTGTTTTCCTCGGGCTCTGGTTTTGTTTCTCGGGCTCTGGTTTTGTTCCTGGAGCGCTAGATTTGTTCCTCGGGCTCTGGATTTGTTCCTCGGTTTCTGGTTCGGTTCCTCGGGCCCTGGTTTTATTCCACGGGCTCTGGTTTTCTTCCTATGGCCCTCGTTTTGTTCTTCAGGCCTTCCTTTTTGTCCTTGGGCTCTGGTTTTGTTCGTCGAGCTCTGGTTTTATTCCTTGGGCACTGGTTATGTTCCTCGGGCTCTGTTTTTGTTCCTCGGGCTCTGGTTTTCTTCCGCGGGTGCTGGTTTTCTTCCTCGGGTGCTGGTTTTCTTCCTCAGGCTCTGGTTTTGTTGCTCGGGCTCTGGATTTCTTCCTGGAGCTCTCCTTTTCTTCTTCGGGCCCTAGTTTTGTTCCTCGGGCTCTGTTTTTGTTCCTCGGGCTCTGGTTGTGTTCCTCGGGCTCTGGTTGTGTTCCTCGGGCTCCGGGTTTGTTCCTCGAGATCTAGTTTTGTTCCTCAGGCCCTGGTTTTCTTCCTCGGGGTTTCCTTTTGTTCCTTGGGCTCTGATATTGTTCTTCGGGCTTTGGTTTTGTTCCTCGGGCTCTGTTTTTGTTCCTCGGGCTCTCCTTTTCTTCCTCGGCACCTGGTTTTGTTCCAAGAGCTCTAGTTTTCTTCCTCGGGCTCTGGTTTTCTTCCTCGGGCTCTCGTTTTCTTCCTTTGGCATTGGTTTTGTTCCTCGGGCTCTCGTTTTCTTCCTCGAACTCTCGTTTTGTTCCTCGGGTTCTGGTTTTGTTCCTTGAGCTCTGGTTTTATTCCTCGGGCTCTGGTTGTGTTCCTCGGGCTCTGGTTCTGTTCCTCGGGCTCTGGTTTTGTTCATTGAGGGCTTGTTTTCTTCCTCGGGCTCTGGTTTTGTTCCTCAGGCTCTGGTTTTGTTCCTCGGGCTCTCGTTTTCTTCCTCAAACTCTCGTTTTGTTCCTCGGGTTCTGGTTTTGTTCCGCGAGCTCTGGTTTTATTCCTCGGGCTCTGGTTTTGTTCATTGAGGTCTGGTTTTCTTCCTCGGGCTCTGGTTGTGTTCCTCGGGCTCTGGTTCTGTTCCTCGGGCTCTGGTTTTGTTCATCGAGGGCTTGTTTTCTTCCTTGGGCTCTGGTTTTGTTCCTCAGGCTCTGGTTTTCTTCCTCGGGCTCTGGTTTTCTTCCTCGGACCCTGTTTCTTTACCTCGAGGGGTGGTTTTGTTCCTCGGGCTCTGGCTTGGTTCCTCAGGCCCTGGTTGTTTTCCTCGGGCTCTGGTTTTGTTCCTCGGGCTCTGGTTTTGTTCCTCGAGGGCTAGTTTTGTTCCTCAGGCTCTGGATTTGTTCCTCGGTTTCTGGTTCGGTTCCTCGGGCCCTGGTTTTATTCCACGGGCTCTGGTTTTCTTCCTATGGCCCTCGTTTTGTTCTTCAGGCCTTCCTTTTTGTCCTTGGGCGCTGGTTTTGTTCCTCGAGCTCTGGTTTTATTCCTTGGGCACTGGTTATGTTCCTCGGGCTCTCGTTTTCTTCCTCGGACTCTTGTTTTTTTCCTCAGGTTCTGGTTTTGTTCCTTGAGGTCTGGTTTTCTTCCTCGGGCTCTGGTTTTCTTCCTCGGGCTCTGGTTTTCTTCCTCAGGCTCTGGTTTTGTTGCTCGGGCTCTGGATTTCTTCCTCGAGCTCTCCTTTTCTTCTTCGGGCCCTAGTTTTGTTCCTCGGGCTCTGTTTTTGTTCCTCGGGCTCTGGTTGTGTTCCTCGGGCTCTGGTTTTGTTGCTCGGGCTCTGGATTTCTTCCTCGAGCTCTCCTTTTCTTCTTCGCGCCCTAGTTTTGTTCCTCGGGCTCTGGTTGTGTTCCTCGGGCTCTGGTTGTGTTCCTCGGGCTCTCCTTTTGTTCCTCAGCACCTGATTTTCTTCCTCGGGCTCTCGTTTTCTTCCTCGAACTCTCGTTTTGTTCCTCGGGTTCTGGTTTTGTTCCTTGAGCTCTGGTTTTATTCCTCGGGCTCTGATTTTTTTCCTCGGGCTCTGGTTTTGTTCATCGAGGGCTTGTTTTCTTCCTCGGGTCTGGTTTTGTTCCTCAGGCTCTGGTTTTGTTCCTCGGGCTCTGCTTTTCTTCCTCGGACCCTGTTTCTTTACCTCGAGGGGTGGTTTTGTTCCTCGGGCTCAGGCTTGGTTCCTCAGGCCCTGGTTGTTTTCCTCGGGCTCTGGTTTTGTTCCTCGGGCTCTGGATTTGTTCCTCGGTTTCTGGTTCGGTTCCTCGGGCCCTGGTTTTATTCCACGGGCTCTGGTTTTCTTCCTATGGCCCTCGTTTTGTTCTTCAGGCCTTCCTTTTTGTCCTTGGGCTCTGGTTTTGTTCCTCGAGCTCTGGTTTTATTCCTTGGGCACTGGTTATGTTCCTCGGGCTCTCGTTTTCTTCCTCGGACTCTCGTTTTGTTCCTCGGGTTCTGGTTTTGTTCCTTGAGCTCTGGTTTTCTTCCTCGGGCTCTGGTTTTGTTCCGCGGGCTCTGGTTTTCTTCCTCGGGTGCTGGTTTTCTTCCTCGGGTGCTGGTTTTCTTCCTCAGGCTCTGGTTTTGTTGCTCGGGCTCTGGATTTCTTCCTCGAGCTCTCCTTTTCTTCTTCGGGCCCTAGTTTTGTTCCTCGGGCTCTGTTTTTGTTCCTCGGGCTCTGGTTGTGTTCCTCGGGCTCTGGTTGTGTTCCTCGGGCTCTGGTTGTGTTCCTCGGGCTCCGGGTTTGTTCCTCGAGCTCTAGTTTTGTTCCTCAGGCCCTGGTTTTCTTCCTCGGGGTTTCCTTTTGTTCCTTGGGCTCTGATATTGTTCTTCGGGCTTTGGTTTTGTTCCTCGGGCTCTGTTTTTGTTCCTCGGGCTCTCCTTTTCTTCCTCGGCACCTGGTTTTGTTCCAAGAGCTCTAGTTTTCTTCCTCGGGCTCTCGTTTTCTTCCTCGGGCTCTGGTTTTCTTCCTTTGGCACTGGTTTTGTTCCTCGGGCTCTCGTTTTCTTCCTCAAACTCTCGTTTTGTTCCTCGGGTTCTGGTTTTGTTCCTTGAGCTCTGGTTTTATTCCTCGGGCTCTGGTTTTCTTCATCGAGGTCTGGTTTTCTTCCTCAGGCTCTGGTTGTGTTCCTCGGGCTCTGGTTCTGTTCCTCGGGCTCTGGTTTTGTTCATCGAGGGCTTGTTTTCTTCCTCGGGCTCTGGTTTTGTTCCTCAGGCTCTGGTTTTGTTCCTCGGGCTCTGGTTTTCTTCCTCGGACCCTGTTTCTTTACCTCGAGGGGTGGTTTTCTTCCTCGGGCTCTGGCTTGGTTCCTCAGGCCCTGGTTGTTTTCCTCGGGCTCTGGTTTTGTTCCTCGGGCTCTGGTTTTGTTCCTCGAGCGCTAGTTTTGTTCCTCGGGCTCTGGATTTGTTCCTCGGTTTCTGGTTCGGTTCCTCGGGCCCTGGTTTTATTCCACGGGCTCTGGTTTTCTTCCTATGGCCCTCGTTTTGTTCTTCAGGCCTTCCTTTTTGTCCTTGGGCTCTGGTTTTGTTCCTCGAGCTCTGGTTTTATTCCTTTGGCACTGGTTATATTCCTCGGGCTCTCGTTTTCTTCCTCGGACTCCCGTTTTGTTCCGCGGGCTCTGGTTTTCTTCCTCGGGCTCTGGTTTTCTTCCGCGGGCTCTGGTTTTCTTCCTCGGGCTCTGGTTTTCTTCCTCGGGCTCTGGTTTTCTTCCTCAGGCTCTGGTTTTGTTGCTCGGGCTCTGGATTTCTTCCTCGAGCTCTCCTTTTCTTCTTCGGGCCCTAGTTTTGTTCCTCGGGCTCTGTTTTTGTTCCTTGGGCTCTGGTTGTGTTCCTCGGGCTCCGGGTTTGCTCCTCGAGCTCTAGTTTTGTTCCTCAGGCCCTGGTTTTCTTCCTCGGGGTTTCCTTTTGTTCCTTGGGCTCTGATATTGTTCTTCGGGCTTTGGTTTTGTTTCTTGGGCTCTGTTTTTGTTCCTCGGGCTCTCCTTTTCTTCCTCGGCACCTGGTTTTGTTCCAAGAGCTCTAGTTTTCTTCCTCGGGCTCTGGTTTTCTTCCTCGGGCTCTGGTTTTCTTCCTTTGGCACTGGTTTTGTTCCTCGGGCTCTCGTATTCTTCCTCGAACTCTCGTTTTGTTCCTCGGGTTCTGGTTTTGTTCCTTGAGCTCTGGTTTTATTCCTCGGGCTCTGGTTTTGTTCCTCGGGCTCTGGTTCTGTTCCTCGGGCTCTGGTTTTGTTCATCGAGGGCTTGTTTTCTTCCTCGGGTCTGGTTTTGTTCCTCAGGCTCTGGTTTTGTTCCTCGGGCTCTGCTTTTCTTCCTCGGACCCTGTTTCTTTACCTCGAGGGGTGGTTTTGTTCCTCGGGCTCTGGCTTGGTTCCTCAGGCCCTGGTTGTTTTCCTCGGGCTCTGGTTTTGTTCCTCGGGCTCTGGTTTTGTTCCTCGAGCGCTAGATTTGTTCCTCGGGCTCTGGATTTGTTCCTCGGTTTCTGGTTCGGTTCCTCGGGCCCTGGTTTTATTCCACGGGCTCTGGTTTTCTTCCTATGGCCCTCGTTTTGTTCTTCAGGCCTTCCTTTTTGTCCTTGGGCGCTGGTTTTGTTCCTCGAGCTCTGGTTTTATTCCTTGGGCACTGGTTATGTTCCTCGGGCTCTCGTTTTCTTCCTCGGACTCTTGTTTTTTTCCTCAGGTTCTGGTTTTGTTCCTTGAGGTCTGGTTTTCTTCCTCGGGCTCTGGTTTTGTTGCTCGGGCTCTGGATTTCTTCCTTGAGCTCTCCTTTTCTTCTTCGGGCCCTAGTTTTGTTCCTCGGGCTCTGTTTTTGTTCCTCGGGCTCTGGTTGTGTTCCTCGGGCTCTGGTTGTGTTCCTCGGGCTCCGGGTTTGTTCCTCGAGATCTAGTTTTGTTCCTCAGGCCCTGGTTTTCTTCCTCGGGGTTTTCTTTTGTTCCTTGGGCTCTGATATTGTTCTTCGGGCTTTGGTTTTGTTCCTCGGGCTCTGTTTTTGTTCCTCGGGCTCTCCTTTTCTTCCTCGGCACCTGGTTTTGTTCCAAGAGCTCTAGTTTTCTTCCTCGGGCTCTGGTTTTCTTCCTCGGGCTCTCGTTTTCTTCCTTTGGCACTGGTTTTGTTCCTCGGGCTCTCGTTTTCTTCCTCGAACTCTCGTTTTGTTCCTCGGGTTCTGGTTTTGTTCCTTGAGCTCTGGTTTTATTCCTCGGGCTCTGGTTGTGTTCCTCGGGCTCTGGTTCTGTTCCTCGGGCTCTGGTTTTGTTCATTGAGGGCTTGTTTTCTTCCTCGGGCTCTGGTTTTGTTCCTCAGGCTCTGGTTTTGTTCCTCGGGCTCTCGTTTTCTTCCTCAAACTCTCGTTTTGTTCCTCGGGTTCTGGTTTTGTTCCGCGAGCTCTGGTTTTATTCCTCGGGCTCTGGTTTTCTTCATCGAGGTCTGGTTTTCTTCCTCGGGCTCTGGTTGTGTTCCTCGGGCTCTGGTTCTGTTCCTCGGGCTCTGGTTTTGTTCATCGAGGGCTTGTTTTCTTCCTTGGGCTCTGGTTTTGTTCCTCAGGCTCTGGTTTTCTTCCTCGGGCTCTGGTTTTGTTCCTCGAGGGCTAGTTTTGTTCCTCGGGCTCTGGATTTGTTCCTCGGTTTCTGGTTCGGTTCCTCGGGCCCTGGTTTTATTCCACGGGCTCTGGTTTTCTTCCTATGGCCCTCGTTTTGTTCTTCAGGCCTTCCTTTTTGTCCTTGGGCGCTGGTTTTGTTCCTCGAGCTCTGGTTTTATTCCTTGGGCACTGGTTATGTTCCTCGGGCTCTCGTTTTCTTCCTCGGACTCTTGTTTTTTTCCTCAGGTTCTGGTTTTGTTCCTTGAGGTCTGGTTTTCTTCCTCGGGCTCTGGTTTTCTTCCTCGGGCTCTGGTTTTCTTCCTCAGGCTCTGGTTTTGTTGCTCGGGCTCTGGATTTCTTCCTCGAGCTCTCCTTTTCTTCTTCGGGCCCTAGTTTTGTTCCTCGGGCTCTGTTTTTGTTCCTCGGGCTCTGGTTGTGTTCCTCGGGCTCCGGGTTTGCTCCTCGAGCTCTAGTTTTGTTCCTCAGGCCCTGGTTTTCTTCCTCGGGGTTTCCTTTTGTTCCTTGGGCTCTGATATTGTTCTTCGGGCTTTGGTTTTGTTCCTCGGGCTCTGTTTTTGTTCCTCGGGCTCTCCTTTTGTTCCTCAGCACCTGATTTTCTTCCTCGGGCTCTCGTTTTCTTCCTCGAACTCTCGTTTTGTTCCTCGGGTTCTGGTTTTGTTCCTTGAGCTCTGGTTTTATTCCTCGGGCTCTGATTTTGTTCCTCGGGCTCTGGTTTTGTTCATCGAGGGCTTGTTTTCTTCCTCGGGTCTGGTTTTGTTCCTCAGGCTCTGGTTTTGTTCCTCGGTCTCTGCTTTTCTTCCTCGGACCCTGTTTCTTTACCTCGAGGGGTGGTTTTGTTCCTCGGGCTCTGGCTTGGTTCCTCAGGCCCTGGTTGTTTTCCTCGGGCTCTGGTTTTGTTTCTCGGGCTCTGGTTTTGTTCCTGGAGCGCTAGATTTGTTCCTCGGGCTCTGGATTTGTTCCTCGGTTTCTGGTTCGGTTCCTCGGGCCCTGGTTTTATTCCACGGGCTCTGGTTTTCTTCCTATGGCCCTCGTTTTGTTCTTCAGGCCTTCCTTTTTGTCCTTGGGCTCTGGTTTTGTTCGTCGAGCTCTGGTTTTATTCCTTGGGCACTGGTTATGTTCCTCGGGCTCTGTTTTTGTTCCTCGGGCTCTGGTTTTCTTCCGCGGGTGCTGGTTTTCTTCCTCGGGTGCTGGTTTTCTTCCTCAGGCTCTGGTTTTGTTGCTCGGGCTCTGGATTTCTTCCTGGAGCTCTCCTTTTCTTCTTCGGGCCCTAGTTTTGTTCCTCGGGCTCTGTTTTTGTTCCTCGGGCTCTGGTTGTGTTCCTCGGGCTCTGGTTGTGTTCCTCGGGCTCCGGGTTTGTTCCTCGAGATCTAGTTTTGTTCCTCAGGCCCTGGTTTTCTTCCTCGGGGTTTCCTTTTGTTCCTTGGGCTCTGATATTGTTCTTCGGGCTTTGGTTTTGTTCCTCGGGCTCTGTTTTTGTTCCTCGGGCTCTCCTTTTCTTCCTCGGCACCTGGTTTTGTTCCAAGAGCTCTAGTTTTCTTCCTCGGGCTCTGGTTTTCTTCCTCGGGCTCTCGTTTTCTTCCTTTGGCATTGGTTTTGTTCCTCGGGCTCTCGTTTTCTTCCTCGAACTCTCGTTTTGTTCCTCGGGTTCTGGTTTTGTTCCTTGAGCTCTGGTTTTATTCCTCGGGCTCTGGTTGTGTTCCTCGGGCTCTGGTTCTGTTCCTCGGGCTCTGGTTTTGTTCATTGAGGGCTTGTTTTCTTCCTCGGGCTCTGGTTTTGTTCCTCAGGCTCTGGTTTTGTTCCTCGGGCTCTCGTTTTCTTCCTCAAACTCTCGTTTTGTTCCTCGGGTTCTGGTTTTGTTCCGCGAGCTCTGGTTTTATTCCTCGGGCTCTGGTTTTGTTCATTGAGGTCTGGTTTTCTTCCTCGGGCTCTGGTTGTGTTCCTCGGGCTCTGGTTCTGTTCCTCGGGCTCTGGTTTTGTTCATCGAGGGCTTGTTTTCTTCCTTGGGCTCTGGTTTTGTTCCTCAGGCTCTGGTTTTCTTCCTCGGGCTCTGGTTTTCTTCCTCGGACCCTGTTTCTTTACCTCGAGGGGTGGTTTTGTTCCTCGGGCTCTGGCTTGGTTCCTCAGGCCCTGGTTGTTTTCCTCGGGCTCTGGTTTTGTTCCTCGGGCTCTGGTTTTGTTCCTCGAGGGCTAGTTTTGTTCCTCAGGCTCTGGATTTGTTCCTCGGTTTCTGGTTCGGTTCCTCGGGCCCTGGTTTTATTCCACGGGCTCTGGTTTTCTTCCTATGGCCCTCGTTTTGTTCTTCAGGCCTTCCTTTTTGTCCTTGGGCGCTGGTTTTGTTCCTCGAGCTCTGGTTTTATTCCTTGGGCACTGGTTATGTTCCTCGGGCTCTCGTTTTCTTCCTCGGACTCTTGTTTTTTTCCTCAGGTTCTGGTTTTGTTCCTTGAGGTCTGGTTTTCTTCCTCGGGCTCTGGTTTTCTTCCTCGGGCTCTGGTTTTCTTCCTCAGGCTCTGGTTTTGTTGCTCGGGCTCTGGATTTCTTCCTCGAGCTCTCCTTTTCTTCTTCGGGCCCTAGTTTTGTTCCTCGGGCTCTGTTTTTGTTCCTCGGGCTCTGGTTGTGTTCCTCGGGCTCTGGTTTTGTTGCTCGGGCTCTGGATTTCTTCCTCGAGCTCTCCTTTTCTTCTTCGCGCCCTAGTTTTGTTCCTCGGGCTCTGGTTGTGTTCCTCGGGCTCTGGTTGTGTTCCTCGGGCTCTCCTTTTGTTCCTCAGCACCTGATTTTCTTCCTCGGGCTCTCGTTTTCTTCCTCGAACTCTCGTTTTGTTCCTCGGGTTCTGGTTTTGTTCCTTGAGCTCTGGTTTTATTCCTCGGGCTCTGATTTTTTTCCTCGGGCTCTGGTTTTGTTCATCGAGGGCTTGTTTTCTTCCTCGGGTCTGGTTTTGTTCCTCAGGCTCTGGTTTTGTTCCTCGGGCTCTGCTTTTCTTCCTCGGACCCTGTTTCTTTACCTCGAGGGGTGGTTTTGTTCCTCGGGCTCAGGCTTGGTTCCTCAGGCCCTGGTTGTTTTCCTCGGGCTCTGGTTTTGTTCCTCGGGCTCTGGATTTGTTCCTCGGTTTCTGGTTCGGTTCCTCGGGCCCTGGTTTTATTCCACGGGCTCTGGTTTTCTTCCTATGGCCCTCGTTTTGTTCTTCAGGCCTTCCTTTTTGTCCTTGGGCTCTGGTTTTGTTCCTCGAGCTCTGGTTTTATTCCTTGGGCACTGGTTATGTTCCTCGGGCTCTCGTTTTCTTCCTCGGACTCTCGTTTTGTTCCTCGGGTTCTGGTTTTGTTCCTTGAGCTCTGGTTTTCTTCCTCGGGCTCTGGTTTTGTTCCGCGGGCTCTGGTTTTCTTCCTCGGGTGCTGGTTTTCTTCCTCGGGTGCTGGTTTTCTTCCTCAGGCTCTGGTTTTGTTGCTCGGGCTCTGGATTTCTTCCTCGAGCTCTCCTTTTCTTCTTCGGGCCCTAGTTTTGTTCCTCGGGCTCTGTTTTTGTTCCTCGGGCTCTGGTTGTGTTCCTCGGGCTCTGGTTGTGTTCCTCGGGCTCTGGTTGTGTTCCTCGGGCTCCGGGTTTGTTCCTCGAGCTCTAGTTTTGTTCCTCAGGCCCTGGTTTTCTTCCTCGGGGTTTCCTTTTGTTCCTTGGGCTCTGATATTGTTCTTCGGGCTTTGGTTTTGTTCCTCGGGCTCTGTTTTTGTTCCTCGGGCTCTCCTTTTCTTCCTCGGCACCTGGTTTTGTTCCAAGAGCTCTAGTTTTCTTCCTCGGGCTCTCGTTTTCTTCCTCGGGCTCTGGTTTTCTTCCTTTGGCACTGGTTTTGTTCCTCGGGCTCTCGTTTTCTTCCTCAAACTCTCGTTTTGTTCCTCGGGTTCTGGTTTTGTTCCTTGAGCTCTGGTTTTATTCCTCGGGCTCTGGTTTTCTTCATCGAGGTCTGGTTTTCTTCCTCAGGCTCTGGTTGTGTTCCTCGGGCTCTGGTTCTGTTCCTCGGGCTCTGGTTTTGTTCATCGAGGGCTTGTTTTCTTCCTCGGGCTCTGGTTTTGTTCCTCAGGCTCTGGTTTTGTTCCTCGGGCTCTGGTTTTCTTCCTCGGACCCTGTTTCTTTACCTCGAGGGGTGGTTTTCTTCCTCGGGCTCTGGCTTGGTTCCTCAGGCCCTGGTTGTTTTCCTCGGGCTCTGGTTTTGTTCCTCGGGCTCTGGTTTTGTTCCTCGAGCGCTAGTTTTGTTCCTCGGGCTCTGGATTTGTTCCTCGGTTTCTGGTTCGGTTCCTCGGGCCCTGGTTTTATTCCACGGGCTCTGGTTTTCTTCCTATGGCCCTCGTTTTGTTCTTCAGGCCTTCCTTTTTGTCCTTGGGCTCTGGTTTTGTTCCTCGAGCTCTGGTTTTATTCCTTTGGCACTGGTTATATTCCTCGGGCTCTCGTTTTCTTCCTCGGACTCCCGTTTTGTTCCTCGGGTTCTGGTTTTGTTCCTTGAGCTCTGGTTTTCTTCCGCGGGCTCTGGTTTTCTTCCTCGGGCTCTGGTTTTCTTCCTCGGGCTCTGGTTTTCTTCCTCAGGCTCTGGTTTTGTTGCTCGGGCTCTGGATTTCTTCCTCGAGCTCTCCTTTTCTTCTTCGGGCCCTAGTTTTGTTCCTCGGGCTCTGTTTTTGTTCCTTGGGCTCTGGTTGTGTTCCTCGGGCTCCGGGTTTGCTCCTCGAGCTCTAGTTTTGTTCCTCAGGCCCTGGTTTTCTTCCTCGGGGTTTCCTTTTGTTCCTTGGGCTCTGATATTGTTCTTCGGGCTTTGGTTTTGTTTCTTGGGCTCTGTTTTTGTTCCTCGGGCTCTCCTTTTCTTCCTCGGCACCTGGTTTTGTTCCAAGAGCTCTAGTTTTCTTCCTCGGGCTCTGGTTTTCTTCCTCGGGCTCTGGTTTTCTTCCTTTGGCACTGGTTTTGTTCCTCGGGCTCTCGTATTCTTCCTCGAACTCTCGTTTTGTTCCTCGGGTTCTGGTTTTGTTCCTTGAGCTCTGGTTTTATTCCTCGGGCTCTGGTTTTGTTCCTCGGGCTCTGGTTCTGTTCCTCGGGCTCTGGTTTTGTTCATCGAGGGCTTGTTTTCTTCCTCGGGTCTGGTTTTGTTCCTCAGGCTCTGGTTTTGTTCCTCGGGCTCTGCTTTTCTTCCTCGGACCCTGTTTCTTTACCTCGAGGGGTGGTTTTGTTCCTCGGGCTCTGGCTTGGTTCCTCAGGCCCTGGTTGTTTTCCTCGGGCTCTGGTTTTGTTCCTCGGGCTCTGGTTTTGTTCCTCGAGCGCTAGATTTGTTCCTCGGGCTCTGGATTTGTTCCTCGGTTTCTGGTTCGGTTCCTCGGGCCCTGGTTTTATTCCACGGGCTCTGGTTTTCTTCCTATGGCCCTCGTTTTGTTCTTCAGGCCTTCCTTTTTGTCCTTGGGCGCTGGTTTTGTTCCTCGAGCTCTGGTTTTATTCCTTGGGCACTGGTTATGTTCCTCGGGCTCTCGTTTTCTTCCTCGGACTCTTGTTTTTTTCCTCAGGTTCTGGTTTTGTTCCTTGAGGTCTGGTTTTCTTCCTCGGGCTCTGGTTTTGTTGCTCGGGCTCTGGATTTCTTCCTTGAGCTCTCCTTTTCTTCTTCGGGCCCTAGTTTTGTTCCTCGGGCTCTGTTTTTGTTCCTCGGGCTCTGGTTGTGTTCCTCGGGCTCTGGTTGTGTTCCTCGGGCTCCGGGTTTGTTCCTCGAGATCTAGTTTTGTTCCTCAGGCCCTGGTTTTCTTCCTCGGGGTTTTCTTTTGTTCCTTGGGCTCTGATATTGTTCTTCGGGCTTTGGTTTTGTTCCTCGGGCTCTGTTTTTGTTCCTCGGGCTCTCCTTTTCTTCCTCGGCACCTGGTTTTGTTCCAAGAGCTCTAGTTTTCTTCCTCGGGCTCTGGTTTTCTTCCTCGGGCTCTCGTTTTCTTCCTTTGGCACTGGTTTTGTTCCTCGGGCTCTCGTTTTCTTCCTCGAACTCTCGTTTTGTTCCTCGGGTTCTGGTTTTGTTCCTTGAGCTCTGGTTTTATTCCTCGGGCTCTGGTTGTGTTCCTCGGGCTCTGGTTCTGTTCCTCGGGCTCTGGTTTTGTTCATTGAGGGCTTGTTTTCTTCCTCGGGCTCTGGTTTTGTTCCTCAGGCTCTGGTTTTGTTCCTCGGGCTCTCGTTTTCTTCCTCAAACTCTCGTTTTGTTCCTCGGGTTCTGGTTTTGTTCCGCGAGCTCTGGTTTTATTCCTCGGGCTCTGGTTTTCTTCATCGAGGTCTGGTTTTCTTCCTCGGGCTCTGGTTGTGTTCCTCGGGCTCTGGTTCTGTTCCTCGGGCTCTGGTTTTGTTCATCGAGGGCTTGTTTTCTTCCTTGGGCTCTGGTTTTGTTCCTCAGGCTCTGGTTTTCTTCCTCGGGCTCTGGTTTTGTTCCTCGAGGGCTAGTTTTGTTCCTCGGGCTCTGGATTTGTTCCTCGGTTTCTGGTTCGGTTCCTCGGGCCCTGGTTTTATTCCACGGGCTCTGGTTTTCTTCCTATGGCCCTCGTTTTGTTCTTCAGGCCTTCCTTTTTGTCCTTGGGCGCTGGTTTTGTTCCTCGAGCTCTGGTTTTATTCCTTGGGCACTGGTTATGTTCCTCGGGCTCTCGTTTTCTTCCTCGGACTCTTGTTTTTTTCCTCAGGTTCTGGTTTTGTTCCTTGAGGTCTGGTTTTCTTCCTCGGGCTCTGGTTTTCTTCCTCGGGCTCTGGTTTTCTTCCTCAGGCTCTGGTTTTGTTGCTCGGGCTCTGGATTTCTTCCTCGAGCTCTCCTTTTCTTCTTCGGGCCCTAGTTTTGTTCCTCGGGCTCTGTTTTTGTTCCTCGGGCTCTGGTTGTGTTCCTCGGGCTCCGGGTTTGCTCCTCGAGCTCTAGTTTTGTTCCTCAGGCCCTGGTTTTCTTCCTCGGGGTTTCCTTTTGTTCCTTGGGCTCTGATATTGTTCTTCGGGCTTTGGTTTTGTTCCTCGGGCTCTGTTTTTGTTCCTCGGGCTCTCCTTTTGTTCCTCAGCACCTGATTTTCTTCCTCGGGCTCTCGTTTTCTTCCTCGAACTCTCGTTTTGTTCCTCGGGTTCTGGTTTTGTTCCTTGAGCTCTGGTTTTATTCCTCGGGCTCTGATTTTGTTCCTCGGGCTCTGGTTTTGTTCATCGAGGGCTTGTTTTCTTCCTCGGGTCTGGTTTTGTTCCTCAGGCTCTGGTTTTGTTCCTCGGTCTCTGCTTTTCTTCCTCGGACCCTGTTTCTTTACCTCGAGGGGTGGTTTTGTTCCTCGGGCTCTGGCTTGGTTCCTCAGGCCCTGGTTGTTTTCCTCGGGCTCTGGTTTTGTTTCTCGGGCTCTGGTTTTGTTCCTGGAGCGCTAGATTTGTTCCTCGGGCTCTGGATTTGTTCCTCGGTTTCTGGTTCGGTTCCTCGGGCCCTGGTTTTATTCCACGGGCTCTGGTTTTCTTCCTATGGCCCTCGTTTTGTTCTTCAGGCCTTCCTTTTTGTCCTTGGGCTCTGGTTTTGTTCGTCGAGCTCTGGTTTTATTCCTTGGGCACTGGTTATGTTCCTCGGGCTCTGTTTTTGTTCCTCGGGCTCTGGTTTTCTTCCGCGGGTGCTGGTTTTCTTCCTCGGGTGCTGGTTTTCTTCCTCAGGCTCTGGTTTTGTTGCTCGGGCTCTGGATTTCTTCCTGGAGCTCTCCTTTTCTTCTTCGGGCCCTAGTTTTGTTCCTCGGGCTCTGTTTTTGTTCCTCGGGCTCTGGTTGTGTTCCTCGGGCTCTGGTTGTGTTCCTCGGGCTCCGGGTTTGTTCCTCGAGATCTAGTTTTGTTCCTCAGGCCCTGGTTTTCTTCCTCGGGGTTTCCTTTTGTTCCTTGGGCTCTGATATTGTTCTTCGGGCTTTGGTTTTGTTCCTCGGGCTCTGTTTTTGTTCCTCGGGCTCTCCTTTTCTTCCTCGGCACCTGGTTTTGTTCCAAGAGCTCTAGTTTTCTTCCTCGGGCTCTGGTTTTCTTCCTCGGGCTCTCGTTTTCTTCCTTTGGCACTGGTTTTGTTCCTCGGGCTCTCGTTTTCTTCCTCGAACTCTCGTTTTGTTCCTCGGGTTCTGGTTTTGTTCCTTGAGCTCTGGTTTTATTCCTCGGGCTCTGGTTGTGTTCCTCGGGCTCTGGTTCTGTTCCTCGGGCTCTGGTTTTGTTCATTGAGGGCTTGTTTTCTTCCTCGGGCTCTGGTTTTGTTCCTCAGGCTCTGGTTTTGTTCCTCGGGCTCTCGTTTTCTTCCTCAAACTCTCGTTTTGTTCCTCGGGTTCTGGTTTTGTTCCGCGAGCTCTGGTTTTATTCCTCGGGCTCTGGTTTTGTTCATTGAGGTCTGGTTTTCTTCCTCGGGCTCTGGTTGTGTTCCTCGGGCTCTGGTTCTGTTCCTCGGGCTCTGGTTTTGTTCATCGAGGGCTTGTTTTCTTCCTTGGGCTCTGGTTTTGTTCCTCAGGCTCTGGTTTTCTTCCTTGGGCTCTGGTTTTCTTCCTCGGACCCTGTTTCTTTACCTCGAGGGGTGGTTTTGTTCCTCGGGCTCTGGCTTGGTTCCTCAGGCCCTGGTTGTTTTCCTCGGGCTCTGGTTTTGTTCCTCGGGCTCTGGTTTTGTTCCTCGAGGGCTAGTTTTGTTCCTCAGGCTCTGGATTTGTTCCTCGGTTTCTGGTTCGGTTCCTCGGGCCCTGGTTTTATTCCACGGGCTCTGGTTTTCTTCCTATGGCCCTCGTTTTGTTCTTCAGGCCTTCCTTTTTGTCCTTGGGCGCTGGTTTTGTTCCTCGAGCTCTGGTTTTATTCCTTGGGCACTGGTTATGTTCCTCGGGCTCTCGTTTTCTTCCTCGGACTCTTGTTTTTTTCCTCAGGTTCTGGTTTTGTTCCTTGAGGTCTGGTTTTCTTCCTCGGGCTCTGGTTTTCTTCCTCGGGCTCTGGTTTTCTTCCTCAGGCTCTGGTTTTGTTGCTCGGGCTCTGGATTTCTTCCTCGAGCTCTCCTTTTCTTCTTCGGGCCCTAGTTTTGTTCCTCGGGCTCTGTTTTTGTTCCTCGGGCTCTGGTTGTGTTCCTCGGGCTCTGGTTGTGTTCCTCGGGCTCCGGGTTTGCTCCTCGAGCTCTAGTTTTGTTCCTCAGGCCCTGGTTTTCTTCCTCGGGGTTTCCTTTTGTTCCTTGGGCTCTGATATTGTTCTTCGGGCTTTGGTTTTGTTCCTCGGGCTCTGTTTTTGTTCCTCGGGCTCTCCTTTTGTTCCTCGGCACCTGATTTTCTTCCTCGGGCTCTCGTTTTCTTCCTCGAACTCTCGTTTTGTTCCTCGGGTTCTGGTTTTGTTCCTTGAGATCTGGTTTTATTCCTCGGGCTCTGGTTGTGTTCCTCGGGCTCTGGTTCTGTTCCTCAGGCTCTGGTTTTGTTCATCGAGGGCTTGTTTTCTTCCTCGGGTCTGGTTTTGTTCCTCAGGCTCTGGTTTTGTTCCTCGGGCTCTGGTTTTCTTCCTCGGACCCTGTTTCTTTACCTCGAGGGGTGGTTTTGTTCCTCGGGCTCTGGCTTGGTTCCTCAGGCCCTGGTTGTTTTCCTCGGGCTCTGGTTTTGTTCCTCGGGCTCTGGTTTTGTTCCTCGAGCGCTAGATTTGTTCCTCGGGCTCTGGATTTGTTCCTCGGTTTCTGGTTCGGTTCCTCGGGCCCTGGTTTTATTCCACGGGCTCTGGTTTTCTTCCTATGGCCCTCGTTTTGTTCTTCAGGCCTTCCTTTTTGTCCTTGGGCTCTGGTTTTGTTCCTCGAGCTCTGGTTTTATTCCTTGGGCACTGGTTATGTTCCTCGGGCTCTCGTTTTCTTCCTCGGACTCTCGTTTTGTTCCTCGGGTTCTGATTTTGTTCCTTGAGGTCTGGTTTTCTTCCTCGGGCTCTGGTTTTCTTCCGCGGGCTCTGGTTTTCTTCCTCGGGTGCTGGTTTTCGTCCTCGGGTGCTGGTTTTCTTCCTCAGGCTCTGGTTTTGTTCCTCGGGCTCTGGATTTCTTCCTCGAGCTCTCCTTTTCTTCTTCGGGCCCTAGTTTTGTTCCTCGGGCTCTGTTTTTGTTCCTCGGGCTCTGGTTGTGTTCCTCGGGCTCTGGTTGTGTTCCTCGGGCTCCGGGTTTGCTCCTCGAGCTCTAGTTTTGTTCCTCAGGCCCTGGTTTTCTTCCTCGGGGTTTCCTTTTGTTCCTTGGGCTCTGATATTGTTCTTCGGGCTTTGGTTTTGTTCCTCGGGCTCTGTTTTTGTTCCTCGGGCTCTCCTTTTCTTCCTCGGCACCTGGTTTTGTTCCAAGAGCTCTAGTTTTCTTCCTCGGGCTCTGGTTTTCTTCCTCGGGCTCTGGTTTTCTTCCTTTGGCACTGGTTTTGTTCCTCGGGCTCTCGTTTTCTTCCTCGAACTCTCGTTTTGTTCCTCGGGTTCTGGTTTTGTTCCTTGAGCTCTGGTTTTATTCCTCGGGCTCTGGTTTTGTTCCTCGGGCTCTGGTTCTGTTCCTCGGGCTCTGGTTTTGTTCATCGAGGGCTTGTTTTCTTCCTCGGGTCTGGTTTTGTTCCTCAGGCTCTGGTTTTGTTCCTCGGGCTCTGCTTTTCTTCCTCGGACCCTGTTTCTTTACCTCGAGGGGTGGTTTTGTTCCTCGGGCTCTGGCTTGGTTCCTCAGGCCCTGGTTGTTTTCCTCGGGCTCTGGTTTTGTTCCTCGGGCTCTGGTTTTGTTCCTCGAGCGCTAGATTTGTTCCTCGGGCTCTGGATTTGTTCCTCGGTTTCTGGTTCGGTTCCTCGGGCCCTGGTTTTATTCCACGGGCTCTGGTTTTCTTCCTATGGCCCTCGTTTTGTTCTTCAGGCCTTCCTTTTTGTCCTTGGGCTCTGGTTTTGTTCCTCGAGCTCTGGTTTTATTCCTTGGGCACTGGTTATGTTCCTCGGGCTCTGTTTTTGTTCCTCGGGCTCTGGTTTTCTTCCGCGGGTGCTGGTTTTCTTCCTCGGGTGCTGGTTTTCTTCCTCAGGCTCTGGTTTTGTTGCTCGGGCTCTGGATTTCTTCCTTGAGCTCTCCTTTTCTTCTTCGGGCCCTAGTTTTGTTCCTCGGGCTCTGTTTTTGTTCCTCGGGCTCTGGTTGTGTTCCTCGGGCTCTGGTTGTGTTCCTCGGGCTCCGGGTTTGTTCCTCGAGATCTAGTTTTGTTCCTCAGGCCCTGGTTTTCTTCCTCGGGGTTTTCTTTTGTTCCTTGGGCTCTGATATTGTTCTTCGGGCTTTGGTTTTGTTCCTCGGGCTCTGTTTTTGTTCCTCGGGCTCTCCTTTTCTTCCTCGGCACCTGGTTTTGTTCCAAGAGCTCTAGTTTTCTTCCTCGGGCTCTGGTTTTCTTCCTCGGGCTCTCGTTTTCTTCCTTTGGCACTGGTTTTGTTCCTCGAGCTCTCGTTTTCTTCCTCGAACTCTCGTTTTGTTCCTCGGGTTCTGGTTTTGTTCCTTGAGCTCTGGTTTTATTCCTCGGGCTCTGGTTGTGTTCCTCGGGCTCTGGTTCTGTTCCTCGGGCTCTGGTTTTGTTCATTGAGGGCTTGTTTTCTTCCTCGGGCTCTGGTTTTGTTCCTCAGGCTCTGGTTTTGTTCCTCGGGCTCTCGTTTTCTTCCTCGAACTCTCGTTTTGTTCCTCGGGTTCTGGTTTTGTTCCGCGAGCTCTGGTTTTATTCCTCGGGCTCTGGTTTTGTTCATTGAGGTCTGGTTTTCTTCCTCGGGCTCTGGTTGTGTTCCTCGGGCTCTGGTTCTGTTCCTCGGGCTCTGGTTTTGTTCATCGAGGGCTTGTTTTCTTCCTCGGGCTCTGGTTTTGTTCCTCAGGCTCTGGTTTTCTTCCTCGGGCTCTGGTTTTCTTCCTCGGACCCTGTTTCTTTACCTCGAGGGGTGGTTTTTTTCCTCGGGCTCTGGCTTGGTTCCTCAGGCCCTGGTTGTTTTCCTCGGGCTCTGGTTTTGTTCCTCGGGCTCTGGTTTTGTTCCTCGAGGGCTAGTTTTGTTCCTCAGGCTCTGGATTTGTTCCTCGGTTTCTGGTTCGGTTCCTCGGGCCCTGGTTTTATTCCACGGGCTCTGGTTTTCTTCCTATGGCCCTCGTTTTGTTCTTCAGGCCTTCCTTTTTGTCCTTGGGCGCTGGTTTTGTTCCTCGAGCTCTGGTTTTATTCCTTGGGCACTGGTTATGTTCCTCGGGCTCTCGTTTTCTTCCTCGGACTCTTGTTTTTTTCCTCAGGTTCTGGTTTTGTTCCTTGAGGTCTGGTTTTCTTCCTCGGGCTCTGGTTTTCTTCCTCGGGCTCTGGATTTCTTCCTCGAGCTCTCCTTTTCTTCTTCGGGCCCTAGTTTTGTTCCTCGGGCTCTGTTTTTGTTCCTCGGGCTCTGGTTGTGTTCCTCGGGCTCTGGTTGTGTTCCTCGGGGTCCGGGTTTGCTCCTCGAGCTCTAGTTTTGTTCCTCAGGCCCTGGTTTTCTTCCTCGGGGTTTCCTTTTGTTCCTTGGGCTCTGATATTGTTCTTCGGGCTTTGGTTTTGTTCCTCGGGCTCTGTTTTTGTTCCTCGGGCTCTCCTTTTGTTCCTCAGCACCTGATTTTCTTCCCCGGGCTCTCGTTTTCTTCCTCGAACTCTCGTTTTGTTCCTTGGGTTCTGGTTTTGTTCCTTGAGCTCTGGTTTTATTCCTCGGGCTCTGATTTTGTTCCTCGGGCTCTGGTTTTGTTCATCGAGGGCTTGTTTTCTTCCTCGGGTCTGGTTTTGTTCCTCAGGCTCTGGTTTTGTTCCTCGGGCTCTGCTTTTCTTCCTCGGACCCTGTTTCTTTACCTCGAGGGGTGGTTTTGTTCCTCGGGCTCAGGCTTGGTTCCTCAGGCCCTGGTTGTTTCCCTCGGGCTCTGGTTTTGTTTCTCGGGCTCTGGTTTTGTTCCTCGAGCGCTAGATTTGTTCCTCGGGCTCTGGATTTGTTCCTCGGTTTCTGGTTCGGTTCCTCGGGCCCTGGTTTTATTCCACGGGCTCTGGTTTTCTTCCTATGGCCCTCGTTTTGTTCTTCAGGCCTTCCTTTTTGTCCTCGGGCTCTGGTTTTGTTCCTCGAGCTCTGGTTTTATTCCTTGGGCACTGGTTATGTTCGTCGGGCTCTCGTTTTCTTCCTCGGACTCTCGTTTTGTTCCTCGGGTTCTGGTTTTGTTCCTTGAGGTCTGGTTTTCTTCCTCGGGCTCTGGTTTTCTTCCGCGGGCTCTGGTTTTCTTCCTCGGGTGCTGGTTTTCTTCCTCGGGTGCTGGTTTTCTTCCTCAGGCTCTGGTTTTGTTGCTCGGGCTCTGGATTTCTTCCTCGAGCTCTCCTTTTCTTCTTCGGGCCCTAGTTTTGTTCCTCGGGCTCTGTTTTTGTTCCTCGGGCTCTGGTTGTGTTCCTCGGGCTCTGGTTGTGTTCCTCGGGCTCCGGGTTTGTTCCTCGAGCTCTAGTTTTGTTCCTCAGGCCCTGGTTTTCTTCCTCGGGGTTTCCTTTTGTTCCTTGGGCTCTGATATTGTTCTTCGGGCTTTGGTTTTGTTCCTCGGGCTCTGTTTTTGTTCCTCGGGCTCTCCTTTTCTTCCTCGGCACCTGGTTTTGTTCCAAGAGCTCTAGTTTTCTTCCTCGGGCTCTGGTTTTCTTCCTCGGGCTCTGGTTTTCTTCCTCAGGCACTGGTTTTGTTCCTCGGGCTCTCGTTTTCTTCCTCGAACTCTCGTTTTGTTCCTCGGGTTCTGGTTTTGTTCCTTGAGCTCTGGTTTTATTCCTCGGGCTCTGGTTGTGTTCCTCGGGCTCTGGTTCTGTTCCTCGGGCTCTGGTTTTGTTCATTGAGGGCTTGTTTTCTTCCTCGGGCTCTGGTTTTGTTCCTCAGGCTCTGGTTTTGTTCCTCGGGCTCTCGTTTTCTTCCTCAAACTCTTGTTTTGTTCCTCGGGTTCTGGTTTTGTTCCGCGAGCTCTGGTTTTATTCCTCGGGCTCTGGTTTTGTTCATTGAGGTCTGGTTTTCTTCCTCGGGCTCTGGTTGTGTTCCTCGGGCTCTGGTTGTGTTCCTCGGGCTCTGGTTTTGTTCATCGAGGGCTTGTTTTCTTCCTTGGGCTCTGGTTTTGTTCCTCAGGCTCTGGTTTTCTTCCTCGGGCTCTGGTTTTCTTCCTCGGACCCTGTTTCTTTACCTCGAGGGGTGGTTTTTTTCCTCGGGCTCTGGCTTGGTTCCTCAGGCCCTGGTTGTTTTCCTCGGGCTCTGGTTTTGTTCCTCGGGCTCTGGTTTTGTTCCTCGAGGGCTAGTTTTGTTCCTCAGGCTCTGGATTTGTTCCTCGGTTTCTGGTTCGGTTCCTCGGGCCCTGGTTTTATTCCACGGGCTCTGGTTTTCTTCCTATGGCCCTCGTTTTGTTCTTCAGGCCTTCCTTTTTGTCCTTGGGCGCTGGTTTTGTTCCTCGAGCTCTGGTTTTATTCCTTGGGCTCTGGTTATGTTCCTCGGGCTCTCGTTTTCTTCCTCGGACTCTTGTTTTTTTCCTCAGGTTCTGGTTTTGTTCCTTGAGGTCTGGTTTTCTTCCTCGGGCTCTGGTTTTCTTCCTCGGGCTCTGGTTTTCTTCCTCAGGCTCTGGTTTTGTTGCTCGGGCTCTGGATTTCTTCCTCGAGCTCTCCTTTTCTTCTTCGGGCCCTAGTTTTGTTCCTCGGGCTCTGTTTTTGTTCCTCGGGCTCTGGTTGTGTTCCTCGGGCTCTGGTTTTGTTGCTCGGGCTCTGGATTTCTTCCTCGAGCTCTCCTTTTCTTCTTCGCGCCCTAGTTTTGTTCCTCGGGCTCTGGTTGTGTTCCTCGGGCTCTGGTTGTGTTCCTCGGGCTCCGGGTTTGCTCCTCGAGCTCTAGTTTTGTTCCTCAGGCCCTGGTTTTCTTCCTCGGGGTTTCCTTTTGTTCCTTGGGCTCTGATATTGTTCTTCGGGCTTTGGTTTTGTTCCTCGGGCTCTGTTTTTGTTCCTCGGGCTCTCCTTTTGTTCCTCAGCACCTGATTTTCTTCCTCGGGCTCTCGTTTTCTTCCTCGAACTCTCGTTTTGTTCCTCGGGTTCTGGTTTTGTTCCTTGAGCTCTGGTTTTATTCCTCGGGCTCTGATTTTTTTCCTCGGGCTCTGGTTTTGTTCATCGAGGGCTTGTTTTCTTCCTCGGGTCTGGTTTTGTTCCTCAGGCTCTGGTTTTGTTCCTCGGGCTCTGCTTTTCTTCCTCGGACCCTGTTTCTTTACCTCGAGGGGTGGTTTTGTTCCTCGGGCTCAGGCTTGGTTCCTCAGGCCCTGGTTGTTTTCCTCGGGCTCTGGTTTTGTTCCTCGGGCTCTGGATTTGTTCCTCGGTTTCTGGTTCGGTTCCTCGGGCCCTGGTTTTATTCCACGGGCTCTGGTTTTCTTCCTATGGCCCTCGTTTTGTTCTTCAGGCCTTCCTTTTTGTCCTTGGGCTCTGGTTTTGTTCCTCGAGCTCTGGTTTTATTCCTTGGGCACTGGTTATGTTCCTCGGGCTCTCGTTTTCTTCCTCGGACTCTCGTTTTGTTCCTCGGGTTCTGGTTTTGTTCCTTGAGCTCTGGTTTTCTTCCTCGGGCTCTGGTTTTGTTCCGCGGGCTCTGGTTTTCTTCCTCGGGTGCTGGTTTTCTTCCTCGGGTGCTGGTTTTCTTCCTCAGGCTCTGGTTTTGTTGCTCGGGCTCTGGATTTCTTCCTCGAGCTCTCCTTTTCTTCTTCGGGCCCTAGTTTTGTTCCTCGGGCTCTGTTTTTGTTCCTCGGGCTCTGGTTGTGTTCCTCGGGCTCTGGTTGTGTTCCTCGGGCTCTGGTTGTGTTCCTCGGGCTCCGGGTTTGTTCCTCGAGCTCTAGTTTTGTTCCTCAGGCCCTGGTTTTCTTCCTCGGGGTTTCCTTTTGTTCCTTGGGCTCTGATATTGTTCTTCGGGCTTTGGTTTTGTTCCTCGGGCTCTGTTTTTGTTCCTCGGGCTCTCCTTTTCTTCCTCGGCACCTGGTTTTGTTCCAAGAGCTCTAGTTTTCTTCCTCGGGCTCTGGTTTTCTTCCTCGGGCTCTGGTTTTCTTCCTTTGGCACTGGTTTTGTTCCTCGGGCTCTCGTTTTCTTCCTCGAACTCTCGTTTTGTTCCTCGGGTTCTGGTTTTGTTCCTTGAGCTCTGGTTTTATTCCTCGGGCTCTGGTTTTCTTCATCGAGGTCTGGTTTTCTTCCTCAGGCTCTGGTTGTGTTCCTCGGGCTCTGGTTCTGTTCCTCGGGCTCTGGTTTTGTTCATCGAGGGCTTGTTTTCTTCCTCGGGCTCTGGTTTTGTTCCTCAGGCTCTGGTTTTGTTCCTCGGGCTCTGGTTTTCTTCCTCGGACCCTGTTTCTTTACCTCGAGGGGTGGTTTTCTTCCTCGGGCTCTGGCTTGGTTCCTCAGGCCCTGGTTGTTTTCCTCGGGCTCTGGTTTTGTTCCTTGGGCTCTGGTTTTGTTCCTCGAGCGCTAGTTTTGTTCCTCGGGCTCTGGATTTGTTCCTCGGTTTCTGGTTCGGTTCCTCGGGCCCTGGTTTTATTCCACGGGCTCTGGTTTTCTTCCTATGGCCCTCGTTTTGTTCTTCAGGCCTTCCTTTTTGTCCTTGGGCTCTGGTTTTGTTCCTCGAGCTCTGGTTTTATTCCTTTGGCACTGGTTATATTCCTCGGGCTCTCGTTTTCTTCCTCGGACTCCCGTTTTGTTCCTCGGGTTCTGGTTTTGTTCCTTGAGCTCTGGTTTTCTTCCGCGGGCTCTGGTTTTCTTCCTCGGGCTCTGGTTTTCTTCCTCGGGCTCTGGTTTTCTTCCTCAGGCTCTGGTTTTGTTGCTCGGGCTCTGGATTTCTTCCTCGAGCTCTCCTTTTCTTCTTCGGGCCCTAGTTTTGTTCCTCGGGCTCTGTTTTTGTTCCTTGGGCTCTGGTTGTGTTCCTCGGGCTCCGGGTTTGCTCCTCGAGCTCTAGTTTTGTTCCTCAGGCCCTGGTTTTCTTCCTCGGGGTTTCCTTTTGTTCCTTGGGCTCTGATATTGTTCTTCGGGCTTTGGTTTTGTTTCTTGGGCTCTGTTTTTGTTCCTCGGGCTCTCCTTTTCTTCCTCGGCACCTGGTTTTGTTCCAAGAGCTCTAGTTTTCTTCCTCGGGCTCTGGTTTTCTTCCTCGGGCTCTGGTTTTCTTCCTTTGGCACTGGTTTTGTTCCTCGGGCTCTCGTATTCTTCCTCGAACTCTCGTTTTGTTCCTCGGGTTCTGGTTTTGTTCCTTGAGCTCTGGTTTTATTCCTCGGGCTCTGGTTTTGTTCCTCGGGCTCTGGTTCTGTTCCTCGGGCTCTGGTTTTGTTCATCGAGGGCTTGTTTTCTTCCTCGGGTCTGGTTTTGTTCCTCAGGCTCTGGTTTTGTTCCTCGGGCTCTGCTTTTCTTCCTCGGACCCTGTTTCTTTACCTCGAGGGGTGGTTTTGTTCCTCGGGCTCTGGCTTGGTTCCTCAGGCCCTGGTTGTTTTCCTCGGGCTCTGGTTTTGTTCCTCGGGCTCTGGTTTTGTTCCTCGAGCGCTAGATTTGTTCCTCGGGCTCTGGATTTGTTCCTCGGTTTCTGGTTCGGTTCCTCGGGCCCTGGTTTTATTCCACGGGCTCTGGTTTTCTTCCTATGGCCCTCGTTTTGTTCTTCAGGCCTTCCTTTTTGTCCTTGGGCTCTGGTTTTGTTCCTCGAGCTCTGGTTTTATTCCTTGGGCACTGGTTATGTTCCTCGGGCTCTCGTTTTCTTCCTCGGACTCTTGTTTTTTTCCTCAGGTTCTGGTTTTGTTCCTTGAGGTCTGGTTTTCTTCCTCGGGCTCTGGTTTTGTTGCTCGGGCTCTGGATTTCTTCCTTGAGCTCTCCTTTTCTTCTTCGGGCCCTAGTTTTGTTCCTCGGGCTCTGTTTTTGTTCCTCGGGCTCTGGTTGTGTTCCTCGGGCTCTGGTTGTATTCCTCGGGCTCCGGGTTTGTTCCTCGAGATCTAGTTTTGTTCCTCAGGCCCTGGTTTTCTTCCTCGGGGTTTTCTTTTGTTCCTTGGGCTCTGATATTGTTCTTCGGGCTTTGGTTTTGTTCCTCGGGCTCTGTTTTTGTTCCTCGGGCTCTCCTTTTCTTCCTCGGCACCTGGTTTTGTTCCAAGAGCTCTAGTTTTCTTCCTCGGGCTCTGGTTTTCTTCCTCGGGCTCTCGTTTTCTTCCTTTGGCACTGGTTTTGTTCCTCGGGCTCTCGTTTTCTTCCTCGAACTCTCGTTTTGTTCCTCGGGTTCTGGTTTTGTTCCTTGAGCTCTGGTTTTATTCCTCGGGCTCTGGTTGTGTTCCTCGGGCTCTGGTTCTGTTCCTCGGGCTCTGGTTTTGTTCATTGAGGGCTTGTTTTCTTCCTCGGGCTCTGGTTTTGTTCCTCAGGCTCTGGTTTTGTTCCTCGGGCTCTCGTTTTCTTCCTCAAACTCTCGTTTTGTTCCTCGGGTTCTGGTTTTGTTCCGCGAGCTCTGGTTTTATTCCTCGGGCTCTGGTTTTCTTCATCGAGGTCTGGTTTTCTTCCTCGGGCTCTGGTTGTGTTCCTCGGGCTCTGGTTCTGTTCCTCGGGCTCTGGTTTTGTTCATCGAGGGCTTGTTTTCTTCCTTGGGCTCTGGTTTTGTTCCTCAGGCTCTGGTTTTCTTCCTCGGGCTCTGGTTTTGTTCCTCGAGGGCTAGTTTTGTTCCTCGGGCTCTGGATTTGTTCCTCGGTTTCTGGTTCGGTTCCTCGGGCCCTGGTTTTATTCCACGGGCTCTGGTTTTCTTCCTATGGCCCTCGTTTTGTTCTTCAGGCCTTCCTTTTTGTCCTTGGGCGCTGGTTTTGTTCCTCGAGCTCTGGTTTTATTCCTTGGGCACTGGTTATGTTCCTCGGGCTCTCGTTTTCTTCCTCGGACTCTTGTTTTTTTCCTCAGGTTCTGGTTTTGTTCCTTGAGGTCTGGTTTTCTTCCTCGGGCTCTGGTTTTCTTCCTCGGGCTCTGGTTTTCTTCCTCAGGCTCTGGTTTTGTTGCTCGGGCTCTGGATTTCTTCCTCGAGCTCTCCTTTTCTTCTTCGGGCCCTAGTTTTGTTCCTCGGGCTCTGTTTTTGTTCCTCGGGCTCTGGTTGTGTTCCTCGGGCTCTGGTTTTGTTGCTCGGGCTCTGGATTTCTTCCTCGAGCTCTCCTTTTCTTCTTCGCGCCCTAGTTTTGTTCCTCGGGCTCTGGTTGTGTTCCTCGGGCTCTGGTTGTGTTCCTCGGGCTCCGGGTTTGCTCCTCGAGCTCTAGTTTTGTTCCTCAGGCCCTGGTTTTCTTCCTCGGGGTTTCCTTTTGTTCCTTGGGCTCTGATATTGTTCTTCGGGCTTTGGTTTTGTTCCTCGGGCTCTGTTTTTGTTCCTCGGGCTCTCCTTTTGTTCCTCAGCACCTGATTTTCTTCCTCGGGCTCTCGTTTTCTTCCTCGAACTCTCGTTTTGTTCCTCGGGTTCTGGTTTTGTTCCTTGAGCTCTGGTTTTATTCCTCGGGCTCTGATTTTTTTCCTCGGGCTCTGGTTTTGTTCATCGAGGGCTTGTTTTCTTCCTCGGGTCTGGTTTTGTTCCTCAGGCTCTGGTTTTGTTCCTCGGGCTCTGCTTTTCTTCCTCGGACCCTGTTTCTTTACCTCGAGGGGTGGTTTTGTTCCTCGGGCTCAGGCTTGGTTCCTCAGGCCCTGGTTGTTTTCCTCGGGCTCTGGTTTTGTTCCTCGGGCTCTGGATTTGTTCCTCGGTTTCTGGTTCGGTTCCTCGGGCCCTGGTTTTATTCCACGGGCTCTGGTTTTCTTCCTATGGCCCTCGTTTTGTTCTTCAGGCCTTCCTTTTTGTCCTTGGGCTCTGGTTTTGTTCCTCGAGCTCTGGTTTTATTCCTTGGGCACTGGTTATGTTCCTCGGGCTCTCGTTTTCTTCCTCGGACTCTCGTTTTGTTCCTCGGGTTCTGGTTTTGTTCCTTGAGCTCTGGTTTTCTTCCTCGGGCTCTGGTTTTGTTCCGCGGGCTCTGGTTTTCTTCCTCGGGTGCTGGTTTTCTTCCTCGGGTGCTGGTTTTCTTCCTCAGGCTCTGGTTTTGTTGCTCGGGCTCTGGATTTCTTCCTCGAGCTCTCCTTTTCTTCTTCGGGCCCTAGTTTTGTTCCTCGGGCTCTGTTTTTGTTCCTCGGGCTCTGGTTGTGTTCCTCGGGCTCTGGTTGTGTTCCTCGGGCTCTGGTTGTGTTCCTCGGGTTCCGGGTTTGTTCCTCGAGCTCTAGTTTTGTTCCTCAGGCCCTGGTTTTCTTCCTCGGGGTTTCCTTTTGTTCCTTGGGCTCTGATATTGTTCTTCGGGCTTTGGTTTTGTTCCTCGGGCTCTGTTTTTGTTCCTCGGGCTCTCCTTTTCTTCCTCGGCACCTGGTTTTGTTCCAAGAGCTCTAGTTTTCTTCCTCGGGCTCTGGTTTTCTTCCTCGGGCTCTGGTTTTCTTCCTTTGGCACTGGTTTTGTTCCTCGGGCTCTCGTTTTCTTCCTCGAACTCTCGTTTTGTTCCTCGGGTTCTGGTTTTGTTCCTTGAGCTCTGGTTTTATTCCTCGGGCTCTGGTTTTCTTCATCGAGGTCTGGTTTTCTTCCTCAGGCTCTGGTTGTGTTCCTCGGGCTCTGGTTCTGTTCCTCGGGCTCTGGTTTTGTTCATCGAGGGCTTGTTTTCTTCCTCGGGCTCTGGTTTTGTTCCTCAGGCTCTGGTTTTGTTCCTCGGGCTCTGGTTTTCTTCCTCGGACCCTGTTTCTTTACCTCGAGGGGTGGTTTTCTTCCTCGGGCTCTGGCTTGGTTCCTCAGGCCCTGGTTGTTTTCCTCGGGCTCTGGTTTTGTTCCTCGGGCTCTGGTTTTGTTCCTCGAGGGCTAGTTTTGTTCCTCGGGCTCTGGATTTGTTCCTCGGTTTCTGGTTCGGTTCCTCGGGCCCTGGTTTTATTCCACGGGCTCTGGTTTTCTTCCTATGGCCCTCGTTTTGTTCTTCAGGCCTTCCTTTTTGTCCTTGGGCTCTGGTTTTGTTCCTCGAGCTCTGGTTTTATTCCTTTGGCACTGGTTATATTCCTCGGGCTCTCGTTTTCTTCCTCGGACTCCCGTTTTGTTCCTCGGGTTCTGGTTTTGTTCCTTGAGCTCTGGTTTTCTTCCGCGGGCTCTGGTTTTCTTCCTCGGGCTCTGGTTTTCTTCCTCGGGCTCTGGTTTTCTTCCTCAGGCTCTGGTTTTGTTGCTCGGGCTCTGGATTTCTTCCTCGAGCTCTCCTTTTCTTCTTCGGGCCCTAGTTTTGTTCCTCGGGCTCTGTTTTTGTTCCTTGGGCTCTGGTTGTGTTCCTCGGGCTCCGGGTTTGCTCCTCGAGCTCTAGTTTTGTTCCTCAGGCCCTGGTTTTCTTCCTCGGGGTTTCCTTTTGTTCCTTGGGCTCTGATATTGTTCTTCGGGCTTTGGTTTTGTTTCTTGGGCTCTGTTTTTGTTCCTCGGGCTCTCCTTTTCTTCCTCGGCACCTGGTTTTGTTCCAAGAGCTCTAGTTTTCTTCCTCGGGCTCTGGTTTTCTTCCTCGGGCTCTGGTTTTCTTCCTTTGGCACTGGTTTTGTTCCTCGGGCTCTCGTATTCTTCCTCGAACTCTCGTTTTGTTCCTCGGGTTCTGGTTTTGTTCCTTGAGCTCTGGTTTTATTCCTCGGGCTCTGGTTTTGTTCCTCGGGCTCTGGTTCTGTTCCTCGGGCTCTGGTTTTGTTCATCGAGGGCTTGTTTTCTTCCTCGGGTCTGGTTTTGTTCCTCAGGCTCTGGTTTTGTTCCTCGGGCTCTGCTTTTCTTCCTCGGACCCTGTTTCTTTACCTCGAGGGGTGGTTTTGTTCTTCGGGCTCTGGCTTGGTTCCTCAGGCCCTGGTTGTTTTCCTCGGGCTCTGGTTTTGTTCCTCGGGCTCTGGTTTTGTTCCTCGAGCGCTAGATTTGTTCCTCGGGCTCTGGATTTGTTCCTCGGTTTCTGGTTCGGTTCCTCGGGCCCTGGTTTTATTCCACGGGCTCTGGTTTTCTTCCTATGGCCCTCGTTTTGTTCTTCAGGCCTTCCTTTTTGTCCTTGGGCGCTGGTTTTGTTCCTCGAGCTCTGGTTTTATTCCTTGGGCACTGGTTATGTTCCTCGGGCTCTCGTTTTCTTCCTCGGACTCTTGTTTTTTTCCTCAGGTTCTGGTTTTGTTCCTTGAGGTCTGGTTTTCTTCCTCGGGCTCTGGTTTTGTTGCTCGGGCTCTGGATTTCTTCCTTGAGCTCTCCTTTTCTTCTTCGGGCCCTAGTTTTGTTCCTCAGGCTCTGTTTTTGTTCCTCGGGCTCTGGTTGTGTTCCTCGGGCTCTGGTTGTGTTCCTCGGGCTCCGGGTTTGTTCCTCGAGATCTAGTTTTGTTCCTCAGGCCCTGGTTTTCTTCCTCGGGGTTTTCTTTTGTTCCTTGGGCTCTGATATTGTTCTTCGGGCTTTGGTTTTGTTCCTCGGGCTCTGTTTTTGTTCCTCGGGCTCTCCTTTTCTTCCTCGGCACCTGGTTTTGTTCCAAGAGCTCTAGTTTTCTTCCTCGGACTCTGGTTTTCTTCCTCGGGCTCTCGTTTTCTTCCTTTGGCACTGGTTTTGTTCCTCGGGCTCTCGTTTTCTTCCTCGAACTCTCGTTTTGTTCCTCGGGTTCTGGTTTTGTTCCTTGAGCTCTGGTTTTATTCCTCGGGCTCTGGTTGTGTTCCTCGGGCTCTGGTTCTGTTCCTCGGGCTCTGGTTTTGTTCATTGAGGGCTTGTTTTCTTCCTCGGGCTCTGGTTTTGTTCCTCAGGCTCTGGTTTTGTTCCTCGGGCTCTCGTTTTCTTCCTCAAACTCTCGTTTTGTTCCTCGGGTTCTGGTTTTGTTCCGCGAGCTCTGGTTTTATTCCTCGGGCTCTGGTTTTCTTCATCGAGGTCTGGTTTTCTTCCTCGGGCTCTGGTTGTGTTCCTCGGGCTCTGGTTCTGTTCCTCGGGCTCTGGTTTTGTTCATCGAGGGCTTGTTTTCTTCCTTGGGCTCTGGTTTTGTTCCTCAGGCTCTGGTTTTCTTCCTCGGGCTCTGGTTTTGTTCCTCGAGGGCTAGTTTTGTTCCTCGGGCTCTGGATTTGTTCCTCGGTTTCTGGTTCGGTTCCTCGGGCCCTGGTTTTATTCCACGGGCTCTGGTTTTCTTCCTATGGCCCTCGTTTTGTTCTTCAGGCCTTCCTTTTTGTCCTTGGGCGCTGGTTTTGTTCCTCGAGCTCTGGTTTTATTCCTTGGGCACTGGTTATGTTCCTCGGGCTCTCGTTTTCTTCCTCGGACTCTTGTTTTTTTCCTCAGGTTCTGGTTTTTTTCCTTGAGGTCTGGTTTTCTTCCTCGGGCTCTGGTTTTCTTCCTCGGGCTCTGGTTTTCTTCCTCAGGCTCTGGTTTTGTTGCTCGGGCTCTGGATTTCTTCCTCGAGCTCTCCTTTTCTTCTTCGGGCCCTAGTTTTGTTCCTCGGGCTCTGTTTTTGTTCCTCGGGCTCTGGTTGTGTTCCTCGGGCTCTGGTTGTGTTCCTCGGGCTCCGGGTTTGCTCCTCGAGCTCTAGTTTTGTTCCTCAGGCCCTGGTTTTCTTCCTCGGGGTTTCCTTTTGTTCCTTGGGCTCTGATATTGTTCTTCGGGCTTTGGTTTTGTTCCTCGGGCTCTGTTTTTGTTCCTCGGGCTCTCCTTTTGTTCCTCAGCACCTGATTTTCTTCCTCGGGCTCTCGTTTTCTTCCTCGAACTCTCGTTTTGTTCCTCGGGTTCTGGTTTTGTTCCTTGAGCTCTGGTTTTATTCCTCGGGCTCTGATTTTGTTCCTCGGGCTCTGGTTTTGTTCATCGAGGGCTTGTTTTCTTCCTCGGGTCTGGTTTTGTTCCTCAGGCTCTGGTTTTGTTCCTCGGGCTCTGCTTTTCTTCCTCGGACCCTGTTTCTTTACCTCGAGGGGTGGTTTTGTTCCTCGGGCTCTGGCTTGGTTCCTCAGGCCCTGGTTGTTTTCCTCGGGCTCTGGTTTTGTTTCTCGGGCTCTGGTTTTGTTCCTGGAGCGCTAGATTTGTTCCTCGGGCTCTGGATTTGTTCCTCGGTTTCTGGTTCGGTTCCTCGGGCCCTGGTTTTATTCCACGGGCTCTGGTTTTCTTCCTATGGCCCTCGTTTTGTTCTTCAGGCCTTCCTTTTTGTCCTTGGGCTCTGGTTTTGTTCGTCGAGCTCTGGTTTTATTCCTTGGGCACTGGTTATGTTCCTCGGGTTCTGGTTTTGTTCCTCGGGCTCTGGTTTTCTTCCGCGGGTGCTGGTTTTCTTCCTCGGGTGCTGGTTTTCTTCCTCAGGCTCTGGTTTTGTTGCTCGGGCTCTGGATTTCTTCCTGGAGCTCTCCTTTTCTTCTTCGGGCCCTAGTTTTGTTCCTCGGGCTCTGTTTTTGTTCCTCGGGCTCTGGTTGTGTTCCTCGGGCTCTGGTTGTGTTCCTCGGGCTCCGGGTTTGTTCCTCGAGATCTAGTTTTGTTCCTCAGGCCCTGGTTTTCTTCCTCGGGGTTTCCTTTTGTTCCTTGGGCTCTGATATTGTTCTTCGGGCTTTGGTTTTGTTCCTCGGGCTCTGTTTTTGTTCCTCGGGCTCTCCTTTTCTTCCTCGGCACCTGGTTTTGTTCCAAGAGCTCTAGTTTTCTTCCTCGGGCTCTGGTTTTCTTCCTCGGGCTCTCGTTTTCTTCCTTTGGCACTGGTTTTGTTCCTCGGGCTCTCGTTTTCTTCCTCGAACTCTCGTTTTGTTCCTCGGGTTCTGGTTTTGTTCCTTGAGCTCTGGTTTTATTCCTCGGGCTCTGGTTGTGTTCCTCGGGCTCTGGTTCTGTTCCTCGGGCTCTGGTTTTGTTCATTGAGGGCTTGTTTTCTTCCTCGGGCTCTGGTTTTGTTCCTCAGGCTCTGGTTTTGTTCCTCGGGCTCTCGTTTTCTTCCTCAAACTCTCGTTTTGTTCCTCGGGTTCTGGTTTTGTTCCGCGAGCTCTGGTTTTATTCCTCGGGCTCTGGTTTTGTTCATTGAGGTCTGGTTTTCTTCCTCGGGCTCTGGTTGTGTTCCTCGGGCTCTGGTTCTGTTCCTCGGGCTCTGGTTTTGTTCATCGAGGGCTTGTTTTCTTCCTTGGGCTCTGGTTTTGTTCCTCAGGCTCTGGTTTTCTTCCTCGGGCTCTGGTTTTCTTCCTCGGACCCTGTTTCTTTACCTCGAGGGGTGGTTTTGTTCCTCGGGCTCTGGCTTGGTTCCTCAGGCCCTGGTTGTTTTCCTCGGGCTCTGGTTTTGTTCCTCGGGCTCTGGTTTTGTTCCTCGAGGGCTAGTTTTGTTCCTCAGGCTCTGGATTTGTTCCTCGGTTTCTGGTTCGGTTCCTCGGGCCCTGGTTTTATTCCACGGGCTCTGGTTTTCTTCCTATGGCCCTCGTTTTGTTCTTCAGGCCTTCCTTTTTGTCCTTGGGCGCTGGTTTTGTTCCTCGAGCTCTGGTTTTATTCCTTGGGCACTGGTTATGTTCCTCGGGCTCTCGTTTTCTTCCTCGGACTCTTGTTTTTTTCCTCAGGTTCTGGTTTTGTTCCTTGAGGTCTGGTTTTCTTCCTCGGGCTCTGGTTTTCTTCCTCGGGCTCTGGTTTTCTTCCTCAGGCTCTGGTTTTGTTGCTCGGGCTCTGGATTTCTTCCTCGAGCTCTCCTTTTCTTCTTCGGGCCCTAGTTTTGTTCCTCGGGCTCTGTTTTTGTTCCTCGGGCTCTGGTTGTGTTCCTCGGGCTCTGGTTGTGTTCCTCGGGCTCCGGGTTTGCTCCTCGAGCTCTAGTTTTGTTCCTCAGGCCCTGGTTTTCTTCCTCGGGGTTTCCTTTTGTTCCTTGGGCTCTGATATTGTTCTTCGGGCTTTGGTTTTGTTCCTCGGGCTCTGTTTTTGTTCCTCGGGCTCTCCTTTTGTTCCTCGGCACCTGATTTTCTTCCTCGGGCTCTCGTTTTCTTCCTCGAACTCTCGTTTTGTTCCTCGGGTTCTGGTTTTGTTCCTTGAGATCTGGTTTTATTCCTCGGGCTCTGGTTGTGTTCCTCGGGCTCTGGTTCTGTTCCTCAGGCTCTGGTTTTGTTCATCGAGGGCTTGTTTTCTTCCTCGGGTCTGGTTTTGTTCCTCAGGCTCTGGTTTTGTTCCTCGGGCTCTGGTTTTCTTCCTCGGACCCTGTTTCTTTACCTCGAGGGGTGGTTTTGTTCCTCGGGCTCTGGCTTGGTTCCTCAGGCCCTGGTTGTTTTCCTCGGGCTCTGGTTTTGTTCCTCGGGCTCTGGTTTTGTTCCTCGAGCGCTAGATTTGTTCCTCGGGCTCTGGATTTGTTCCTCGGTTTCTGGTTCGGTTCCTCGGGCCCTGGTTTTATTCCACGGGCTCTGGTTTTCTTCCTATGGCCCTCGTTTTGTTCTTCAGGCCTTCCTTTTTGTCCTTGGGCTCTGGTTTTGTTCCTCGAGCTCTGGTTTTATTCCTTGGGCACTGGTTATGTTCCTCGGGCTCTCGTTTTCTTCTTCGGACTCTCGTTTTGTTCCTCGGGTTCTGATTTTGTTCCTTGAGGTCTGGTTTTCTTCCTCGGGCTCTGGTTTTCTTCCGCGGGCTCTGGTTTTCTTCCTCGGGTGCTGGTTTTCGTCCTCGGGTGCTGGTTTTCTTCCTCAGGCTCTGGTTTTGTTCCTCGGGCTCTGGATTTCTTCCTCGAGCTCTCCTTTTCTTCTTCGGGCCCTAGTTTTGTTCCTCGGGCTCTGTTTTTGTTCCTCGGGCTCTGGTTGTGTTCCTCGGGCTCTGGTTGTGTTCCTCGGGCTCCGGGTTTGCTCCTCGAGCTCTAGTTTTGTTCCTCAGGCCCTGGTTTTCTTCCTCGGGGTTTCCTTTTGTTCCTTGGGCTCTGATATTGTTCTTCGGGCTTTGGTTTTGTTCCTCGGGCTCTGTTTTTGTTCCTCGGGCTCTCCTTTTCTTCCTCGGCACCTGGTTTTGTTCCAAGAGCTCTAGTTTTCTTCCTCGGGCTCTGGTTTTCTTCCTCGGGCTCTGGTTTTCTTCCTTTGGCACTGGTTTTGTTCCTCGGGCTCTCGTTTTCTTCCTCGAACTCTCGTTTTGTTCCTCGGGTTCTGGTTTTGTTCCTTGAGCTCTGGTTTTATTCCTCGGGCTCTGGTTTTCTTCATCGAGGTCTGGTTTTCTTCCTCGGGCTCTGGTTGTGTTCCTCGGGCTCTGGTTCTGTTCCTCGGGCTCTGGTTTTGTTCATCGAGGGCTTGTTTTCTTCCTCGGGCTCTGGTTTTGTTCCTCAGGCTCTGGTTTTGTTCCTCGGGCTCTGGTTTTCTTCCTCGGACCCTGTTTCTTTACCTCGAGGGGTGGTTTTCTTCCTCGGGCTCTGGCTTGGTTCCTCAGGCCCTGGTTGTTTTCCTCGGGCTCTGGTTTTGTTCCTGGAGCGCTAGATTTGTTCCTCGGGCTCTGGATTTGTTCCTCGGTTTCTGGTTCGGTTCCTCGGGCCCTGGTTTTATTCCACGGGCTCTGGTTTTCTTCCTATGGCCCTCGTTTTGTTCTTCAGGCCTTCCTTTTTGTCCTTGGGCTCTGGTTTTGTTCCTCGAGCTCTGGTTTTATTCCTTGGGCACTGGTTATATTCCTCGGGCTCTTGTTTTCTTCCTCGGACTCCCGTTGTGTTCCTCGGGTTCTGGTTTTGTTCCTTGAGCTCTGGTTTTCTTCCTCGGGCTCTGGTTTTCCTCCTCGGGCTCTGGTTTTCTTCCTCGGGCTCTGGATTTCTTCCTCAGGCTCTGGTTTTGTTGCTCTGGCTCTGGATTTCTTCCTCGAGCTCTCCTTTTCTTCTTCGGGCCCTAGTTTTGTTCCTCGGGCTCTGTTTTTGTTCCTTGGGCTCTGGTTGTGTTCCTCGGGCTCCGGGTTTGCTCCTCGAGCTCTAGTTTTGTTCCTCAGGCCCTGGTTTTCTTCCTCGGGGTTTCCTTTTGTTCCTTGGGCTCTGATATTGTTCTTCGGGCTTTGGTTTTGTTCCTCGGGCTCTGTTTTTGTTCCTCGGGCTCTCCTTTTCTTCCTCGGCACCTGGTTTTGTTCCAAGAGCTCTAGTTTTCTTCCTCGGGCTCTGGTTTTCTTCCTCGGGCTCTGGTTTTCTTCCTTTGGCACTGGTTTTGTTCCTCGGGCTCTCGTTTTCTTCCTCGAACTCTCGTTTTGTTCCTCCGGTTCTGGTTTTGTTCCTTATGCTCTGGTTTTATTCCTCGGGCTCTGGTTGTGTTCCTCGAGCTCTGGTTCTGTTCCTCGTGCACTGGTTTTGTTCATCGAGGGCTTGTTTTCTTCCTCGGGCTCTCGTTTTCTGCCTCGAACTCTCGTTTTGTTCCTCGGGTTCTGGTTTTGTTCCTTGAGCTCTGGTTTTATTCCTCGGGCTCTGGTTTTGTTCCGCGAGCTCTGGTTTTGTTCCTCGGGCTCTGCTTTTCTTCCTCGCACCCTGTTTCTTTACCTCGAGGGGTGGTTTTGTTCCTCGGGCTCTGGCTTGGTTCCTCAGGCCCTGGTTGTTTTCCTCGGGCTCTGGTTTTGTTCCTCGGGCTCTGGTTTTGTTCCTGGAGCGCTAGATTTGTTCCTCGGGCTCTGGATTTGTTCCTCGGTTTCTGGTTCAGTTCCTCGGGCCCTGGTTTTATTCCACGGGCTCTGGTTTTCTTCCTATGGCCCTCGTTTTGTTCTTCAGGCCTTCCTTTTTGTCCTTGGGCTCTGGTTTTGTTCCTCGGGCTCTGGTTGTGTTCCTCGGGCTCCCGGTTTGTTCCTCGAGCTCTAGTTTTGTTCCTCAGGCCCTGGTTTTCTTCCTCGGGGTTTCCTTTTCTTCCTTGGGCTCTGATATTGTTCTTCGGGCTTTGGTTTTGTTCCTCGGGCTCTGTTTTTGTTCCTCGGGCTCTCCTTTTCTTCCTCGGCACCTGGTTTTGTTCCAAGAGCTCTAGTTTTCTTCCTCGGGCTCTGGTTTTCTTCCTCGGGCTCTGGTTTTCTTCCTTTGGCACTGGTTTTGTTCCTCGGGCTCTCGTTTTCTTCCTCGAACTCTCGTTTTGTTCCTCGGGTTCTGGTTTTGTTCCTTGAGCTCTGGTTTTATTCCTCGGGCTCTGGTTGTGTTCCTCGGGCTCTGGTTTTGTTCCTCGGGCTCTGGTTTTGTTCATCGAGGTCTGGTATTCTTCCTCGGGCTCTGGATTTGTTCCTCGGTTTCTGCTTCGGTTCCTCGGGTCCTGGTTTTATTCCACGGGCTCTGGTTTTCTTCCTATGGCCCTCGTTTTGTTCTTCAGGCCTTCCTTTTTGTCCTTGGGCTCTGGTTTTGTTCCTCGAGCTCTGGTTTTATTCCTTGGGCACTGGTTATATTCGTCGGGCTCTCGTTTTCTTCCTCGGACTCTCGTTTTGTTCCTCGGGTTCTGGTTTTGTTCCTTGAGCTCTGGTTTTCTTCCTCGGGCTCTGGTTTTGTTCCGCGGGCTCTGGTTTTCTTCCTCGGGTGCTGGTTTTCTTCCTCGGGTGCTGGTTTTCTTCCTCAGGCTCTGGTTTTGTTGCTCGGCCTCTGGATTTCTTCCTCGAGCTCTCCTTTTCTTCTGCGAGCCTTAGTTTTGTTCTTCGGGCTCTCGTTTTCTTCCTCGAACTCTCGTTTTGTTCCTCGGGTTCTGGTTTTGTTCCTTGAGCTCTGGTTTTATTCCTCGGGCTCTGGTTTTCTTCATCGAGGTCTGGTTTTCTTCCTCGGGCTCTGGTTGTGTTCCTCGGGCTCTGGTTCTGTTCCTCGGGCTCTGGTTTTGTTCATCGAGGGCGTGTTTTCTTCCTCGGGCTCTGGTTTTGTTCCTCAGGCTCTGGTTTTCTTCCTCGGGCTCTGGTTTTCTTCCTCGGACCCTGTTTCTTTACCTCGAGGGGTGGTTTTGTTCCTCGGGCTCAGGCTTGGTTCCTCAGGCCCTGGTTGTTTTCCTCGGGCTCTGGTTTTGTTCCTCGGGCTCTGGTTTTGTTCCTCGAGCGCTAGTTTTTTTCCTCGGGCTCTGGATTTGTTCCTCGGTTTCTGGTTCGGTTCCTCGGGCCCTGGTTTTATTCCACGGGCTCTGGTTTTCTTCCTATGGCCCTCGTTTTGTTCTTCAGGCCTTCCTTTTTGTCCTTGGGCTCTGGTTTTGTTCCTCGAGCTCTGGTTTTATTCCTTGGGCACTGGTTATGTTCCTCGGGCTCTCATTTTCTTCCTCGGACGCTCATTTTGTTGTTCGGGTTCTGGTTTTGTTCCTTGAGGTCTGGTTTTCTTCCTCGGGCTCTGGTTTTCCTCCTCGGGCTCTGGTTTTCTTCCTCGGGCTCTGGTTTTCTTCCTCAGGCTCTGGTTTTGTTGCTCGGGCTCTGGATTTCTTCCTCGAGCTCTCCTTTTCTTCTTCGGGCCCTAGTTTTGTTCCTCGGGCTCTGTTTTTGTTCCTCGGGCTCTGGTTGTGTTCCTCGGGCTCTGGTTGTGTTCCTCGGGCTCCGGGTTTGTTCCTCGAGCTCTAGTTTTGTTCCTCAGGCCCTGGTTTTCTTCCTCGGGGTTTCCTTTTGTTCCTTGGGCTCTGATATTGTTCTTCGGGCTTTGGTTTTGTTCCTCGGGCTCTGTTTTTGTTCCTCGGGCTCTTCTTTTCTTCCTTGGCATCTGGTTTTGTTCCAAGAGCTCTAGTTTTCTTCCTCGGGCTCTCGTTTTCTTCCTCGGGCTCTGGTTTTCTTCCTTTGGCACTGGTTTTGTTCCTCGGGCTCTCGTTTTCTTCCGCGAACTCTCGTTTTGTTCCTCGGGTTCTGGTTTTGTTCCTCGAGCTCTGGTTTTATTCCTCGGGCTCTGGTTTTGTTCATTGAGGTCTGGTTTTATTCCTCGGGCTCTGGTTCTGTTCCTCGTTCTCTGGTTTTGTTCATCGAGGGCTTGTTTTCTTCCTCAGGCTCTGGTTTTGTTCCTCAGGCTCTGGTTTTCTTCCTCGGGCTCTGGTTTTCTTCCTCGGAACCTGTTTCTTTACCTCGAGGGGTGGTTTTTTTCCTCGGGCTCTGGTTTTGTTCCTCAGGCTCTGGTTTTCTTCCTCGGGCTCTGGTTTTCTTCCTCGGACCCTGTTTCTTTACCTCGAGGGGTGGTTTTTTTCCTCGGGCTCTGGCTTGGTTCCTCAGGCCCTGGTTGTTTTCCTCGGGCTCTGGTTTTGTTCCTCGGGCTCTGGTTTTGTTCCTCGAGGGCTAGTTTTGTTCCTCTTGCTCTGGATTTGTTCCTCGGTTTCTGGTTCGGTTCCTCGGGCCCTGGTTTTATTCCACGGGCTCTGGTTTTCTTCCTATGGCCCTCGTTTTGTTCTTCAGGCCTTCCTTTTTGTCCTTGGGCGCTGGTTTTGTTCCTCGAGCTCTGGTTTTATTCCTTGGGCACTGGTTATGTTCCTCGGGCTCTCGTTTTCTTCCTCGGACTCTTGTTTTTTTCCTCAGGTTCTGGTTTTGTTCCTTGAGGTCTGGTTTTCTTCCTCGGGCTCTGGTTTTCTTCCTCGGGCTCTGGTTTTCTTCCTCAGGCTCTGGTTTTGTTGCTCGGGCTCTGGATTTCTTCCTCGAGCTCTCCTTTTCTTCTTCGGGCCCTAGTTTTGTTCCTCGGGCTCTGTTTTTGTTCCTCGGGCTCTGGTTGTGTTCCTCGGGCTCTGGTTGTGTTCCTCGGGCTCCGGGTTTGCTCCTCGAGGTCTAGTTTTGTTCCTCAGGCCCTGGTTTTCTTCCTCGGGGTTTCCTTTTGTTCCTTGGGCTCTGATATTGTTCTTCGGGCTTTGGTTTAGTTCCTCGGGCTCTGTTTTTGTTCCTCGGGCTCTCCTTTTCTTCCTCGGCACCTGATTTTCTTCCTCGGGCTCTCGTTTTGTTCCTCGGGTTCTGGTTTTGTTCCTTGAGCTCTGGTTTTATTCCTCGGGCTCTGGTTTTGTTCCTCGGGCTCTTGTTCTGTTCCTCGGGCTCTGGTTTTGTTCATCGAGGGCTTGTTTTCTTCCTCGGGTCTGGTTTTGTTCCTCAGGCACTGGTTTTGTTCCTCGGGCTCTCGTTTTCTTCCTCGAACACTCGTTTTGTTCCTAGGGTTCTGGTTTTGTTTCTTGAGCTCTGGTTTTCTTCCTCGGGCTCTGGTTGTGTTCCTCGGGCTCTGGTTTTGTTCCTCGGGCTCTGGTTTTGTTCCTCGAGCGTTAGATTTGTTCCTCGGGCTCTGGATTTGTTCCTCGGTTTCTGGTTCGGTTCCTCGGGCCCTGGTTTTATTCCACGGGCTCTGGTTTTCTTCCTATGGCCCTCGTTTTGTTCTTCAGGCCTTCCTTTTTGTCCTTGGGCTCTGGTTTTGTTCCTCGAGCTCTGGTTTTATTCCTTGGGCACTGGTTATATTCCTCGGGCTCTCGTTTTCTTCCTCGGACTCCCGTTTTGTTCCTCGGGTTCTGGTTTTGTTCCTTGAGCTCTGGTTTTCTTCCTCGGGCTCTGGTTTTCTTCCTCGGGCTCTGGTTTTCTTCCTCAGGCTCTGGTTTTGTTGCTCGGGCTCTGGATTTCTTCCTCGAGCTCTCCTTTTCTTCTTCGGGCCCTAGTTTTGTTCCTCGGGCTCTGTTTTTGTTCCTCGGGCTCTGGTTGTGTTCCTCGGGCTCCGGGTTTGTTCCTCGAGCTCTAGTTTTGTTCCTCAGGCCCTGGTTTTCTTCCTCGGGGTTTCCTTTTGTTCCTTGGGCTCTGATATTGTTCTTCGGGCTTTGGTTTTGTTCCTCGGGCTCTGTTTTTGTTCCTCGGGCTCTCCTTTTCTTCCGCGGCATCTGGTTTTGTTCCAAGAGCTCTAGTTTTCTTCCTCGGGCTCTGGTTTTCTTCCTCGGGCTCTGGTTTTCTTCCTTTGGCACTGGTTTTGTTCCTCGGGCTCTCGTTTTCTTCCTCGAACTCTCGTTTTGTTCCTCGGGTTCTGGTTTTGTTCCTTGAGGTCTGGTTTTCTTCCTCGGGCTCTGGTTTTCTTCCGCGGGCTCTGGTTTTCTTCCTCGGGTGCTGGTTTTCTTCCTCGGGTGCTGGTTTTCTTCCTCAGGCTCTGGTTTTGTTGCTCGGGCTCTGGATTTCTTCCTCGAGCTCTACTTTTCTTCTTCGGGCCCTAGTTTTGTTCCTCGGGCTCTGTTTTTGTTCCTCGGGCTCTGGTTGTGTTCCTCGGGCTCTGGTTGTGTTCCTCGGGCTCCGGGTTTGCTCCTCGAGCTCTAGTTTTGTTCCTCAGGCCCTGGTTTTCTTCCTCGCGGTTTCCTTTTGTTCCTTGGACTCTGATATTGTTCTTCGGTCTTTGGTTTTGTTCCTCGGGCTCTGTTTTTGTTCCTCGGGCTCTCCTTATCTTCCTTTGGCACTGGTTTTGTTCCTTGGGCTCTCGTTTTCTTCCTCGAACTCTCGTTTTGTTCCTCGGGTTCTGGTTTTGTTCCTTGAGCTCTGGTTTTATTCCTCGGGCTCTGGTTTTGTTCATCGAGGTCTGGTTTTCTTCCTCGGGCTCTGGTTGTGTTCCTCGGGCTCTGGTTCTGTTCCTCGGGCTCTGGTTTTGTTCATCGAGGGCTTGTTTTCTTCCTCGGGCTCTGGTTTTGTTCCTCAGGCTCTGGTTTTCTTCCTCGGGCTCTGGTTTTCTTCCTCGGACCCTGTTTCTTTACCTCGAGGGGTGGTTTTTTTCCTCTTCTCTGGCTTGGTTCCTCAGGCCCTGGTTGTTTTCCTCGGGCTCTGGTTTTGTTCCTCGGGCTCTGGTTTTGTTCCTCGAGGGCTAGATTTGTTCCTCGGGCTCTGGATTTGTTCCTCAGTTTCTGGTTCGGTTCCTCGGGCCCTGGTTTTATTCCACGGGCTCTGGTTTTCTTCCTATGGCCTTCGATTTGTTCTTCAGGCCTTCCTTTTTGTCCTTGGGCTCTGGTTTTGTTCCTCGAGCTCTGGTTTTATTCCTTGGGCACTGGTTATGTTCCTCGGGCTCTCGTTTTCTTCCTCGGGTTCTGGTTTTGTTCCTTGAGGTCTGGTTTTCTTCCTTGGAGTCTGGTTTTCTTCCTCGGGCTCTGGTTTTCTTCCTCAGGCTCTGGTTTTGTTGCTCGGGCTCTGGATTTCTTCCTTGAACTCTCCTTTTCTTCTTCGGGCCCTAGTTTTGTTCCTCGGGCTCTGTTTTTGTTCCTCGGGCTCTGGTTGTGTTCCTTGGGCTCCGGGTTTGTTCTTCGAGGTCTAGTTTTGTTCCTCAGGCCCTGGTTTTCTTCCTCGGGGTTTCATTTTGTTCCTTGGGCTCTGATATTGTTCTTCCGGCTTTGGTTTTGGTCCTCGGGATCTGTTTTTGTTCCTCGGGCTCTCCTTATCTTCCTTTGGCACTGGTTTTGTTCCTCGGGCTCTCGTTTTCTTCCTCGAACTCTCGTTTTGTTCCTCGGGTTCTGGTTTTGTTCCTTGGGGTCTGGTTTTCTTCCTCGGGCTCTGGTTTTCTTCCTCAGGCTCTGGTTTTGTTGCTCGGGCTCTGGATTTCTTCCTTGAACTCTCCTTTTCTTCTTCGGGCCCTAGTTTTGTTCCTCGGGCTCTGTTTTTGTTCCTCGGGCTCTGGTTGTGTTCCTCGGGCTCCGGGTTTGTTTCTCGAGGTCTAGTTTTGTTCCTCAGGCCCTGGTTTTCTTCCTCGGGGTTTCCATTTGTTCCTTGGGCTCTGATATTGTTCTTCGGGCTTTGGTTTTGTTCCTTGGGCTCTGTTTTTGTTACTCGGGCTCTCCTTTTTTTCCTCGGCATCTGGTTTTGTTCCAAGAGCTCTAGTTTTCTTCCTCGGGCTCTGGTTTTCTTCCTCGGGCTCTGGTTTTCTTCCTTTGGCACTGGTTTTGTTCCTCGGGCTCTCGTTTTCTTCCTCGAACTCTCGTTTTGTTCCTCGGGTTCTGGTTTTGTTCCTCGAGCTCTGGTTTTATTCCTCGGGCTCTGGTTCTGTTCCTCGGGCTCTGGTTCTGTTCCTCGGGCTCTGGTTTTGTTCATCGAGGGCTTGTTTTCTTCCTCGGGCTCTGGTTTTGTTCCTCAGGCTCTGGTTTTGTTCCTCGGGCTCTGGTTTTCTTCCTCGGACCCTGTTTCTTTACCTCGAGGGGTGGTTTTGTTCTTCGGGGTCTGGCTTGGTTCCTCAGGCCCTGGTTGTTTTCCTCGGGCTCTGGTTTTGTTCCTCGGGCTCTGGTTTTGTTCCTCGGGCTCTGGTTCGGTTCCTCGGGCCCTGGTTTTATTCCACGGGTTCTGGTTTTCTTCCTATGGCCCTCGTGTTGTTCTTCAGGCCTTCCTTTTTGTCCTTGGGCTCTGGTTTTGTTCCTCGAGCTCTGGTTTTATTCCTTGGGCTCTGGTTATGTTCCTCGGGCTCTCGTTTTCTTCCTCGGACTCCCGTTTTGTTCCTCGGGTTCTGGTTTTGTTCCTCGAGCTCTGGTTTTCTTCCTCGGACCCTGTTTCTTTACCTCGAGGGGTGGTTTTTTTCGTCGGGCTCTGGTTTTGTTCCTCAGGCTCTGGTTTTCTTCCTCGGGCTCTGGTTTTCTTCCTCGCACCCTGTTTCTTTACCTCGAGGTCTGGTTTTCTTCCTCGGGCTCTGGTTTTCTTCCTCAGGCTCTGGTTTTGTTGCTCGGGCTCTGGATTTCTTCCTCGAGCTCTCCTTTTCTTCTTCGGGCCCTAGTTTTGTTCCTCGGGCTCTGTTTTTGTTCCTCGGGCTCTGGTTGTGTTCCTCGGGCTCTGGTTGTGTTCCTCGGGCTCCGGGTTTGCTCCTCGAGCTGTAGTTTTGTTCCTCAGGCCCTGGTTTTCTTCCTCGGGGTTTCCTTTTGTTCCTTGGACTCTGATATTGTTCTTCGGGCTTTGGTTTTGTTCCTCGGGCTCTGTTTTTGTTCCTCGGGCTCTCCTTATCTTCCTTTGGCACTGGTTTTGTTCCTCGGGCTCTCGTTTTCTTCCTCGAACTCTCGTTTTGTTCCTCGGGTTCTGGTTTTGTTCCTTGAGCTCTGGTTTTATTCCTCTGGCTCTGGTTTTGTTCATCGAGGTCTGGTTTTCTTCCTCGGGCTCTGGTTGTGTTCCTCGGGCTCTGGTTCTGTTCCTCGGGCTCTGGTTTTGTTCATCGAGGGCTTGTTTTCTTCCTCGGGCTCTGGTTTTGTTCCTCAGGCTCTGGTTTTCTTCCTCGGACCCTGTTTCTTTACCTCGAGGGGTGGTTTTGTTCCTCTTCTCTGGCTTGGTTCCTCAGGCCCTGGTTGTTTTCCTCGGGCTCTGGTTTTGTTCCTCGGGCTCTGGTTTTGTTCCTCAAGGGCTAGATTTGTTCCTCGGGCTCTGGATTTGTTCCTCGGTTTCTGGTTCGGTTCCTCGGGCCCTGGTTTCATTCCACGGGCTCTGGTTTTCTTCCTATGGCCTTCGATTCGTTCTTCAGGCCTTCCTTTTTGTCCTTGGGCTCTGGTTTTGTTCCTCGAGCTCTGGTTTTATTCCTTGGGCACTGGTTATGTTCCTCGGGCTCTCGTTTTCTTCCTCGGGTTCTGGTTTTGTTCCTTGAGGTCTGGTTTTCTTCCTTGGGGTCTGGTTTTCTTCCTCGGGCTCTGGTTTTCTTCCTCAGGCTCTGGTTTTGTTGCTCGGGCTCTGGATTTCTTCCTTGAACTCTCCTTTTCTTCTTCGGGCCCTAGTTTTGTTCCTCGGGCTCTGTTTTTGTTCCTCGGGCTCTGGTTGTGTTCCTCGGGCTCCGGGTTTGTTCCTCGAGGTCTAGTTTTGTTCCTCAGGCCCTGGTTTTCTTCCTCGGGGTTTCATTTTGTTCCTTGGGCTCTGATATTGTTCTTCCGGCTTTGGTTTTGGTCCTCGGGATCTGTTTTTGTTCCTCGGGCTCTCCTTATCTTCCTTTGGCACTGGTTTTGTTCCTCGGGCTCTCGTTTTCTTCCTCGAACTCTCGTTTTGTTCCTCGGGTTCTGGTTTTGTTCCTTGGGGTCTGGTTTTCTTCCTCGGGCTCTGGTTTTCTTCCTCAGGCTCTGGTTTTGTTGCTCGGGCTCTGGATTTCTTCCTTGAACTCTCCTTTTCTTCTTCGGGCCCTAGTTTTGTTCCTCGGGCTCTGTTTTTGTTCCTCGGGCTCTGGTTGTGTTCCTCGGGCTCCGGGTTTTTTTTCTCGAGGTCTAGTTTTGTTCCTCAGGCCCTGGTTTTCTTCCTCGGGGTTTCCTTTTGTTCCTTGGGCTCTGATATTGTTCTTCGGGCTTTGGTTTTGTTCCTTGGGCTCTGTTTTTGTTACTCGGGCTCTCCTTTTCTTCCTCGGCATCTGGTTTTGTTCCAAGAGCTCTAGTTTTCATCCTCGGGCTCTGGTTTTCTTCCTCGGGCTCTGGTTTTCTTCCTCAGGCACTGGTTTTGTTCCTCGGGCTCTCGTTTTCTTCCTCGAACTCTCGTTTTGTTCCTCGGGTTCTGGTTTTGTTCCTTGAGCTCTGGTTTTCTTCCTCGGGCTCTGGTTTTCTTCCTCGCACCCTGTTTCTTTACTTCGAGGTCTGGTTTTCTTCCTCGGGCTCTGGTTTTCTTCCTCAGGCTCTGGTTTTGTTGCTCGGGCTCTGGATTTCTTCCTCGAGCTCTCCTTTTCTTCTTCGGGCCCTAGTTTTGTTCCTCGGGCTCTGTTTTTGTTCCTCGGGCTCTGGTTGTGTTCCTCGGGCTCTGGTTGTGTTCCTCGGGCTCCGGGTTTGCTCCTCGAGCTCTAGTTTTGTTCCTCAGGCCCTGGTTTTCTTCCTCGGGGTTTCCTTTTGTTCCTTGGACTCTGATATTGTTCTTCGGGCTTTGGTTTTGTTCCTCGGGCTCTGTTTTTGTTCCTCGGGCTCTCCTTATCTTCCTTTGGCACTGGTTTTGTTCCTCGGGCTCTCGTTTTCTTCCTCGAACTCTCGTTTTGTTCCTCGGGTTCTGGTTTTGTTCCTTGAGCTCTGGTTTTATTCCTCTGGCTCTGGTTTTGTTCATCGAGGTCTGGTTTTCTTCCTCGGGCTCTGGTTGTGTTCCTCGGGCTCTGGTTCTGTTCCTCGGGCTCTGGTTTTGTTCATCGAGGGCTTGTTTTCTTCCTCGGGCTCTGGTTTTGTTCCTCAGGCTCTGGTTTTCTTCCTCGGACCCTGTTTCTTTACCTCGAGGGGTGGTTTTGTTCCTCTTCTCTGGCTTGGTTCCTCAGGCCCTGGTTGTTTTCCTCGGGCTCTGGTTTTGTTCCTCGGGCTCTGGTTTTGTTCCTCAAGGGCTAGATTTGTTCCTCGGGCTCTGGATTTGTTCCTCGGTTTCTGGTTCGGTTCCTCGGGCCCTGGTTTTATTCCACGGGCTCTGGTTTTCTTCCTATGGCCTTCGATTTGTTCTTCAGGCCTTCCTTTTTGTCCTTGGGCTCTGGTTTTGTTCCTCGAGCTCTGGTTTTATTCCTTGGGCACTGGTTATGTTCCTCGGGCTCTCGTTTTCTTCCTCGGGTTCTGGTTTTGTTCCTTGAGGTCTGGTTTTCTTCCTTGGGGTCTGGTTTTCTTCCTCGGGCTCTGGTTTTCTTCCTCAGGCTCTGGTTTTGTTGCTCGGGCTCTGGATTTCTTCCTTGAACTCTCCTTTTCTTCTTCGGGCCCTAGTTTTGTTCCTCGGGCTCTGTTTTTGTTCCTCGGGCTCTGGTTGTGTTCCTCGGGCTCCGGGTTTGTTCCTCGAGGTCTAGTTTTGTTCCTCAGGCCCTGGTTTTCTTCCTCGGGGTTTCATTTTGTTCCTTGGGCTCTGATATTGTTCTTCCGGCTTTGGTTTTGGTCCTCGGGATCTGTTTTTGTTCCTCGGGCTCTCCTTATCTTCCTTTGGCACTGGTTTTGTTCCTCGGGCTCTCGTTTTCTTCCTCGAACTCTCGTTTTGTTCCTCGGGTTCTGGTTTTGTTCCTTGGGGTCTGGTTTTCTTCCTCGGGCTCTGGTTTTCTTCCTCAGGCTCTGGTTTTGTTGCTCGGGCTCTGGATTTCTTCCTTGAACTCTCCTTTTCTTCTTCGGGCCCTAGTTTTGTTCCTCGGGCTCTGTTTTTGTTCCTCGGGCTCTGGTTGTGTTCCTCGGGCTCCGGGTTTGTTTCTCGAGGTCTAGTTTTGTTCCTCAGGCCCTGGTTTTCTTCCTCGGGGTTTCCTTTTGTTCCTTGGGCTCTGATATTGTTCTTCGGGCTTTGGTTTTGTTCCTTGGGCTCTGTTTTTGTTACTCGGGCTCTCCTTTTCTTCCTCGGCATCTGGTTTTGTTCCAAGAGCTCTAGTTTTCATCCTCGGGCTCTGGTTTTCTTCCTCGGGCTCTGGTTTTCTTCCTCAGGCACTGGTTTTGTTCCTCGGGCTCTCGTTTTCTTCCTCGAACTCTCGTTTTGTTCCTCGGGTTCTGGTTTTGTTCCTTGAGCTCTGGTTTTCTTCCTCGGGCTCTGGTTTTCTTCCTCGCACCCTGTTTCTTTACTTCGAGGTCTGGTTTTCTTCCTCGGGCTCTGGTTTTCTTCCTCAGGCTCTGGTTTTGTTGCTCGGGCTCTGGATTTCTTCCTCGAGCTCTCCTTTTCTTCTTCGGGCCCTAGTTTTGTTCCTCGGGCTCTGTTTTTGTTCCTCGGGCTCTGGTTGTGTTCCTCGGGCTCTGGTTGTGTTCCTCGGGCTCCGGGTTTGCTCCTCGAGCTCTAGTTTTGTTCCTCAGGCCCTGGTTTTCTTCCTCGGGGTTTCCTTTTGTTCCTTGGACTCTGATATTGTTCTTCGGGCTTTGGTTTTGTTCCTCGGGCTCTGTTTTTGTTCCTCGGGCTCTCCTTATCTTCCTTTGGCACTGGTTTTGTTCCTCGGGCTCTCGTTTTCTTCCTCGAACTCTCGTTTTGTTCCTCGGGTTCTGGTTTTGTTCCTTGAGCTCTGGTTTTATTCCTCTGGCTCTGGTTTTGTTCATCGAGGTCTGGTTTTCTTCCTCGGGCTCTGGTTGTGTTCCTCGGGCTCTGGTTCTGTTCCTCGGGCTCTGGTTTTGTTCATCGAGGGCTTGTTTTCTTCCTCGGGCTCTGGTTTTGTTCCTCAGGCTCTGGTTTTCTTCCTCGGGCTCTGGTTTTCTTCCTCGGACCCTGTTTCTTTACCTCGAGGGGTGGTTTTGTTCCTCTTCTCTGGCTTGGTTCCTCTGGCCCTGGTTGTTTTCCTCGGGCTCTGGTTTTGTTCCTCGGGCTCTGGTTTTGTTCCTCGAGGGCTAGATTTGTTCCTCGGGCTCTGGATTTGTTCCTCGGTTTCTGGTTCGGTTCCTCGGGCCCTGGTTTTATTCCACGGGCTCTGGTTTTCTTCCTATGGCCTTCGATTTGTTCTTCAGGCCTTCCTTTTTGTCCTTGGGCTCTGGTTTTGTTCATCGAGGGCTTGTTTTCTTCCTCGGGCTCTGGTTTTGTTCCTCAGGCTCTGGTTTTGTTCCTCGGGCTCTGGTTTTCTTCCTCGGACCCTGTTTCTTTACCTCGAGGGGTGGTTTTGTTCTTCGGGCTCTGGCTTGGTTCCTCAGGCCCTGGTTGTTTTCCTCGGGCTCTGGTTTTGTTCCTCGGGCTCTGGTTCGGTTCCTCGGGCCCTGGTTTTATTCCACGGGTTCTGGTTTTCTTCCTATGGCCCTCGTGTTGTTCTTCAGGCCTTCCTTTTTGTCCTTGGGCTCTGGTTTTGTTCCTCGAGCTCTGGTTTTATTCCTTGGGCTCTGGTTATGTTCCTCGGGCTCTCGTTTTCTTCCTCGGACTCCCGTTTTGTTCCTCGGGTTCTGGTTTTGTTCCTCGGGCTCTGGTTTTCTTCCTCGGACCCTGTTTCTTTACCTCGAGGGGTGGTTTTTTTCGTCGGGCTCTGGTTTTGTTCCTCAGGCTCTGGTTTTCTTCCTCGGGCTCTGGTTTTCTTCCTCGCACCCTGTTTCTTTACCTCGAGGTCTGGTTTTCTTCCTCGGGCTCTGGTTTTCTTCCTCAGGCTCTGGTTTTGTTGCTCGGGCTCTGGATTTCTTCCTCGAGCTCTCCTTTTCTTCTTCGGGCCCTAGTTTTGTTCCTCGGGCTCTGTTTTTGTTCCTCGGGCTCTGGTTGTGTTCCTCGGGCTCTGGTTGTGTTCCTCGGGCTCCGGGTTTGCTCCTCGAGCTCTAGTTTTCTTCCTCAGGCCCTGGTTTTCTTCCTCGGGGTTTCCTTTTGTTCCTTGGACTCTGATATTGTTCTTCGGGCTTTGGTTTTGTTCCTCGGGCTCTGTTTTTGTTCCTCGGGCTCTCCTTATCTTCCTTTGGCACTGGTTTTGTTCCTCGGGCTCTCGTTTTCTTCCTCGAACTCTCGTTTTGTTCCTCGGGTTCTGGTTTTGTTCCTTGAGCTCTGGTTTTATTCCTCTGGCTCTGGTTTTGTTCATCGAGGTCTGGTTTTCTTCCTCGGGCTCTGGTTGTGTTCCTCGGGCTCTGGTTCTGTTCCTTGGGCTCTGGTTTTGTTCATCGAGGGCTTGTTTTCTTCCTCGGGCTCTGGTTTTGTTCCTCAGGCTCTGGTTTTGTTCCTCGGGCTCTGCTTTTCTTCCTCGGACCCTGTTTCTTTACCTCGAGGGGTGGTTTTGTTCCTCGGGCTCTGGCTTGGTTCCTCAGGCCCTGGTTGTTTTCCTCGGGCTCTGGTTTTGTTCCTCGGGCTCTGGTTTTGTTCCTCGAGGGCTAGATTTGTTCCTCGGGCTCTGGATTTGTTCCTCGGTTTCTGGTTCGGTTCCTCGGGCCCTGGTTTTATTCCACGGGCTCTGGTTTTCTTCCTATGGCCTTCGATTTGTTCTTCAGGCCTTCCTTTTTGTCCTTGGGCTCTGGTTTTGTTCCTCGAGCTCTGGTTTTATTCCTTGGGCACTGGTTATGTTCCTCGGGCTCTCGTTTTCTTCCTCGGGTTCTGGTTTTGTTCCTTGAGGTCTGGTTTTCTTCCTTGGGGTCTGGTTTTCTTCCTCGGGCTCTGGTTTTCTTCCTCAGGCTCTGGTTTTGTTGCTCGGGCTCTGGATTTCTTCCTTGAACTCTCCTTTTCTTCTTCGGGCCCTAGTTTTGTTCCTCGGGCTCTGTTTTTGTTCCTCGGGCTCTGGTTGTGTTCCTCGGGCTCCGGGTTTGTTCCTCGAGGTCTAGTTTTGTTCCTCAGGCCCTGGTTTTCTTCCTCGGGGTTTCATTTTGTTCCTTGGGCTCTGATATTGTTCTTCCGGCTTTGGTTTTGGTCCTCGGGATCTGTTTTTGTTCCTCGGGCTCTCCTTATCTTCCTTTGGCACTGGTTTTGTTCCTCGGGCTCTCGTTTTCTTCCTCGAACTCTCGTTTTGTTCCTCGGGTTCTGGTTTTGTTCCTTGGGGTCTGGTTTTCTTCCTCGGGCTCTGGTTTTCTTCCTCAGGCTCTGGTTTTGTTGCTCGGGCTCTGGATTTCTTCCTTGAACTCTCCTTTTCTTCTTCGGGCCCTAGTTTTGTTCCTCGGGCTCTGTTTTTGTTCCTCGGGCTCTGGTTGTGTTCCTCGGGCTCCGGGTTTGTTTCTCGAGGTCTAGTTTTGTTCCTCAGGCCCTGGTTTTCTTCCTCGGGGTTTCCTTTTGTTCCTTGGGCTCTGATATTGTTCTTCGGGCTTTGGTTTTGTTCCTTGGGCTCTGTTTTTGTTACTCGGGCTCTCCTTTTCTTCCTCGGCATCTGGTTTTGTTCCAAGAGCTCTAGTTTTCTTCCTCGGGCTCTGGTTTTCTTCCTCGGGCTCTGGTTTTCTTCCTCAGGCACTGGTTTTGTTCCTCGGGCTCTCGTTTTCTTCCTCGAACTCTCGTTTTGTTCCTCGGGTTCTGGTTTTGTTCCTTGAGCTCTGGTTTTCTTCCTCGGGCTCTGGTTTTCTTCCTCGCACCCTGTTTCTTTACTTCGAGGTCTGGTTTTCTTCCTCGGGCTCTGGTTTTCTTCCTCAGGCTCTGGTTTTGTTGCTCGGGCTCTGGATTTCTTCCTCGAGCTCTCCTTTTCTTCTTCGGGCCCTAGTTTTGTTCCTCGGGCTCTGTTTTTGTTCCTCGGGCTCTGGTTGTGTTCCTCGGGCTCTGGTTGTGTTCCTCGGGCTCCGGGTTTGCTCCTCGAGCTCTAGTTTTGTTCCTCAGGCCCTGGTTTTCTTCCTCGGGGTTTCCTTTTGTTCCTTGGACTCTGATATTGTTCTTCGGGCTTTGGTTTTGTTCCTCGGGCTCTGTTTTTGTTCCTCGGGCTCTCCTTATCTTCCTTTGGCACTGGTTTTGTTCCTCGGGCTCTCGTTTTCTTCCTCGAACTCTCGTTTTGTTCCTCGGGTTCTGGTTTTGTTCCTTGAGCTCTGGTTTTATTCCTCGGGCTCTGGTTTTGTTCATCGAGGTCTGGTTTTCTTCCTCGGGCTCTGGTTGTGTTCCTCGGCCTCTGGTTCTGTTCCTCGGGCTCTGGTTTTGTTCATCGAGGGCTTGTTTTCTTCCTCGGGCTCTGGTTTTGTTCCTCAGGCTCTGGTTTTGTTCCTCGGGCTCTGCTTTTCTTCCTCGGACCCTGTTTCTTTACCTCGAGGGGTGGTTTTGTTCCTCGGGCTCTGGCTTGGTTCCTCAGGCCCTGGTTGTTTTCCTCGGGCTCTGGTTTTGTTCCTCGGGCTCTGGTTTTGTTCCTCGAGGGCTAGATTTGTTCCTCGGGCTCTGGATTTGTTCCTCGGTTTCTGGTTCGGTTCCTCGGGCCCTGGTTTTATTCCACGGGCTCTGGTTTTCTTCCTATGGCCTTCGATTTGTTCTTCAGGCCTTCCTTTTTGTCCTTGGGCTCTGGTTTTGTTCCTCGAGCTCTGGTTTTATTCCTTGGGCACTGGTTATGTTCCTCGGGCTCTCGTTTTCTTCCTCGGGTTCTGGTTTTGTTCCTTGAGGTCTGGTTTTCTTCCTTGGGGTCTGGTTTTCTTCCTCGGGCTCTGGTTTTCTTCCTCAGGCTCTGGTTTTGTTGCTCGGGCTCTGGATTTCTTCCTTGAACTCTCCTTTTCTTCTTCGGGCCCTAGTTTTGTTCCTCGGGCTCTGTTTTTGTTCCTCGGGCTCTGGTTGTGTTCCTCGGGCTCCGGGTTTGTTCCTCGAGGTCTAGTTTTGTTCCTCAGGCCCTGGTTTTCTTCCTCGGGGTTTCATTTTGTTCCTTGGGCTCTGATATTGTTCTTCCGGCTTTGGTTTTGGTCCTCGGGATCTGTTTTTGTTCCTCGGGCTCTCCTTATCTTCCTTTGGCACTGGTTTTGTTCCTCGGGCTCTCGTTTTCTTCCTCGAACTCTCGTTTTGTTCCTCGGGTTCTGGTTTTGTTCCTTGGGGTCTGGTTTTCTTCCTCGGGCTCTGGTTTTCTTCCTCAGGCTCTGGTTTTGTTGCTCGGGCTCTGGATTTCTTCCTTGAACTCTCCTTTTCTTCTTCGGGCCCTAGTTTTGTTCCTCGGGCTCTGTTTTTGTTCCTCGGGCTCTGGTTGTGTTCCTCGGGCTCCGGGTTTGTTTCTCGAGGTCTAGTTTTGTTCCTCAGGCCCTGGTTTTCTTCCTCGGGGTTTCCTTTTGTTCCTTGGGCTCTGATATTGTTCTTCGGGCTTTGGTTTTGTTCCTTGGGCTCTGTTTTTGTTACTCGGGCTCTCCTTTTCTTCCTCGGCATCTGGTTTTGTTCCAAGAGCTCTAGTTTTCTTCCTCGGGCTCTGGTTTTCTTCCTCGGGCTCTGGTTTTCTTCCTCAGGCACTGGTTTTGTTCCTCGGGCTCTCGTTTTCTTCCTCGAACTCTCGTTTTGTTCCTCGGGTTCTGGTTTTGTTCCTTGAGCTCTGGTTTTCTTCCTCGGGCTCTGGTTTTCTTCCTCGCACCCTGTTTCTTTACTTCGAGGTCTGGTTTTCTTCCTCGGGCTCTGGTTTTCTTCCTCAGGCTCTGGTTTTGTTGCTCGGGCTCTGGATTTCTTCCTCGAGCTCTCCTTTTCTTCTTCGGGCCCTAGTTTTGTTCCTCGGGCTCTGTTTTTGTTCCTCGGGCTCTGGTTGTGTTCCTCGGGCTCTGGTTGTGTTCCTCGGGCTCCGGGTTTGCTCCTCGAGCTCTAGTTTTGTTCCTCAGGCCCTGGTTTTCTTCCTCGGGGTTTCCTTTTGTTCCTTGGACTCTGATATTGTTCTTCGGGCTTTGGTTTTGTTCCTCGGGCTCTGTTTTTGTTCCTCGGGCTCTCCTTATCTTCCTTTGGCACTGGTTTTGTTCCTCGGGCTCTCGTTTTCTTCCTCGAACTCTCGTTTTGTTCCTCGGGTTCTGGTTTTGTTCCTTGAGCTCTGGTTTTATTCCTCTGGCTCTGGTTTTGTTCATCGAGGTCTGGTTTTCTTCCTCGGGCTCTGGTTGTGTTCCTCGGGCTCTGGTTCTGTTCCTCGGGCTCTGGTTTTGTTCATCGAGGGCTTGTTTTCTTCCTCGGGCTCTGGTTTTGTTCCTCAGGCTCTGGTTTTCTTCCTCGGGCTCTGGTTTTCTTCCTCGGACCCTGTTTCTTTACCTCGAGGGGTGGTTTTGTTCCTCTTCTCTGGCTTGGTTCCTCAGGCCCTGGTTGTTTTCCTCGGGCTCTGGTTTTGTTCCTCGGGCTCTGGTTTTGTTCCTCGAGGGCTAGGTTTGTTCCTCGGGCTCTGGATTTGTTCCTCGGTTTCTGGTTCGGTTCCTCGGGCCCTGGTTTTATTCCACGGGCTCTGGTTTTCTTCCTATGGCCTTCGATTTGTTCTTCAGGCCTTCCTTTTTGTCCTTGGGCTCTGGTTTTGTTCATCGAGGGCTTGTTTTCTTCCTCGGGCTCTGGTTTTGTTCCTCAGGCTCTGGTTTTGTTCCTCGGGCTCTGGTTTTCTTCCTCGGACCCTGTTTCTTTACCTCGAGGGGTGGTTTTGTTCTTCGGGCTCTGGCTTGGTTCCTCAGGCCCTGGTTGTTTTCCTCGGGCTCTGGTTTTGTTCCTCGGGCTCTGGTTCGGTTCCTCGGGCCCTGGTTTTATTCCACGGGTTCTGGTTTTCTTCCTATGGCCCTCGTGTTGTTCTTCAGGCCTTCCTTTTTGTCCTTGGGCTCTGGTTTTGTTCCTCGAGCTCTGGTTTTATTCCTTGGGCTCTGGTTATGTTCCTCGGGCTCTCGTTTTCTTCCTCGGACTCCCGTTTTGTTCCTCGGGTTCTGGTTTTGTTCCTCGGGCTCTGGTTTTCTTCCTCGGACCCTGTTTCTTTACCTCGAGGGGTGGTTTTTTTCGTCGGGCTCTGGTTTTGTTCCTCAGGCTCTGGTTTTCTTCCTCGGGCTCTGGTTTTCTTCCTCGCACCCTGTTTCTTTACCTCGAGGTCTGGTTTTCTTCCTCGGGCTCTGGTTTTCTTCCTCAGGCTCTGGTTTTGTTGCTCGGGCTCTGGATTTCTTCCTCGAGCTCTCCTTTTCTTCTTCGGGCCCTAGTTTTGTTCCTCGGGCTCTGTTTTTGTTCCTCGGGCTCTGGTTGTGTTCCTCGGGCTCTGGTTGTGTTCCTCGGGCTCCGGGTTTGCTCCTCGAGCTCTAGTTTTGTTCCTCAGGCCCTGGTTTTCTTCCTCGGGGTTTCCTTTTGTTCCTTGGACTCTGATATTGTTCTTCGGGCTTTGGTTTTGTTCCTCGGGCTCTGTTTTTGTTCCTCGGGCTCTCCTTATCTTCCTTTGGCACTGGTTTTGTTCCTCGGGCTCTCGTTTTCTTCCTCGAACTCTCGTTTTGTTCCTCGGGTTCTGGTTTTGTTCCTTGAGCTCTGGTTTTATTCCTCTGGCTCTGGTTTTGTTCATCGAGGTCTGGTTTTCTTCCTCGGGCTCTGGTTGTGTTCCTCGGGCTCTGGTTCTGTTCCTCGGGCTCTGGTTTTGTTCATCGAGGGCTTGTTTTCTTCCTCGGGCTCTGGTTTTGTTCCTCAGGCTCTGGTTTTCTTCCTCGGGCTCTGGTTTTCTTCCTCGGACCCTGTTTCTTTACCTCGAGGGGTGGTTTTGTTCCTCTTCTCTGGCTTGGTTCCTCAGGCCCTGGTTGTTTTCCTCGGGCTCTGGTTTTGTTCCTCGGGCTCTGGTTTTGTTCCTCGAGGGCTAGGTTTGTTCCTCGGGCTCTGGATTTGTTCCTCGGTTTCTGGTTCGGTTCCTCGGGCCCTGGTTTTATTCCACGGGCTCTGGTTTTCTTCCTATGGCCTTCGATTTGTTCTTCAGGCCTTCCTTTTTGTCCTTGGGCTCTGGTTTTGTTCATCGAGGGCTTGTTTTCTTCCTCGGGCTCTGGTTTTGTTCCTCAGGCTCTGGTTTTGTTCCTCGGGCTCTGGTTTTCTTCCTCGGACCCTGTTTCTTTACCTCGAGGGGTGGTTTTGTTCTTCGGGCTCTGGCTTGGTTCCTCAGGCCCTGGTTGTTTTCCTCGGGCTCTGGTTTTGTTCCTCGGGCTCTGGTTCGGTTCCTCGGGCCCTGGTTTTATTCCACGGGTTCTGGTTTTCTTCCTATGGCCCTCGTGTTGTTCTTCAGGCCTTCCTTTTTGTCCTTGGGCTCTGGTTTTGTTCCTCGAGCTCTGGTTTTATTCCTTGGGCTCTGGTTATGTTCCTCGGGCTCTCGTTTTCTTCCTCGGACTCCCGTTTTGTTCCTCGGGTTCTGGTTTTGTTCCTCGGGCTCTGGTTTTCTTCCTCGGACCCTGTTTCTTTACCTCGAGGGGTGGTTTTTTTCGTCGGGCTCTGGTTTTGTTCCTCAGGCTCTGGTTTTCTTCCTCGGGCTCTGGTTTTCTTCCTCGCACCCTGTTTCTTTACCTCGAGGTCTGGTTTTCTTCCTCGGGCTCTGGTTTTCTTCCTCAGGCTCTGGTTTTGTTGCTCGGGCTCTGGATTTCTTCCTCGAGCTCTCCTTTTCTTCTTCGGGCCCTAGTTTTGTTCCTCGGGCTCTGTTTTTGTTCCTCGGGCTCTGGTTGTGTTCCTCGGGCTCTGGTTGTGTTCCTCGGGCTCCGGGTTTGCTCCTCGAGCTCTAGTTTTGTTCCTCAGGCCCTGGTTTTCTTCCTCGGGGTTTCCTTTTGTTCCTTGGACTCTGATATTGTTCTTCGGGCTTTGGTTTTGTTCCTCGGGCTCTGTTTTTGTTCCTCGGGCTCTCCTTATCTTCCTTTGGCACTGGTTTTGTTCCTCGGGCTCTCGTTTTCTTCCTCGAACTCTCGTTTTGTTCCTCGGGTTCTGGTTTTGTTCCTTGAGCTCTGGTTTTATTCCTCTGGCTCTGGTTTTGTTCATCGAGGTCTGGTTTTCTTCCTCGGGCTCTGGTTGTGTTCCTCGGGCTCTGGTTCTGTTCCTCGGGCTCTGGTTTTGTTCATCGAGGGCTTGTTTTCTTCCTCGGGCTCTGGTTTTGTTCCTCAGGCTCTGGTTTTCTTCCTCGGGCTCTGGTTTTCTTCCTCGGACCCTGTTTCTTTACCTCGAGGGGTGGTTTTGTTCCTCTTCTCTGGCTTGGTTCCTCAGGCCCCGGTTGTTTTCCTCGGGCTCTGGTTTTGTTCCTCGGGCTCTGGTTTTGTTCCTCGAGGGCTAGATTTGTTCCTCGGGCTCTGGATTTGTTCCTCGGTTTCTGGTTCGGTTCCTCGGGCCCTGGTTTTATTCCACGGGCTCTGGTTTTCTTCCTATGGCCTTCGATTTGTTCTTCAGGCCTTCCTTTTTGTCCTTGGGCTCTGGTTTTGTTCCTCGAGCTCTGGTTTTATTCCTTGGGCACTGGTTATGTTCCTCGGGCTCTCGTTTTCTTCCTCGGGTTCTGGTTTTGTTCCTTGAGGTCTGGTTTTCTTCCTTGGGGTCTGGTTTTCTTCCTCGGGCTCTGGTTTTCTTCCTCAGGCTCTGGTTTTGTTGCTCGGGCTCTGGATTTCTTCCTTGAACTCTCCTTTTCTTCTTCGGGCCCTAGTTTTGTTCCTCGGGCTCTGTTTTTGTTCCTCGGGCTCTGGTTGTGTTCCTCGGGCTCCGGGTTTGTTCCTCGAGGTCTAGTTTTGTTCCTCAGGCCCTGGTTTTCTTCCTCGGGGTTTCATTTTGTTCCTTGGGCTCTGATATTATTCTTCCGGCTTTGGTTTTGGTCCTCGGGATCTGTTTTTGTTCCTCGGGCTCTCCTTATCTTCCTTTGGCACTGGTTTTGTTCCTCGGGCTCTCGTTTTCTTCCTCGAACTCTCGTTTTGTTCCTCGGGTTCTGGTTTTGTTCCTTGGGGTCTGGTTTTCTTCCTCGGGCTCTGGTTTTCTTCCTCAGGCTCTGGTTTTGTTGCTCGGGCTCTGGATTTCTTCCTCGAGCTCTCCTTTTCTTCTTCGGGCCCTAGTTTTGTTCCTCGGGCTCTGTTTTTGTTCCTCGGGCTCTGGTTGTGTTCCTCGGGCTCCGGGTTTGCTCCTCGAGCTCTAGTTTTGTTCCTCAGGCCCTGGTTTTCTTCCTCGGGGTTTCCTTTTGTTCCTTGGACTCTGATATTGTTCTTCGGGCTTTGGTTTTGTTCCTCGGGCTCTGTTTTTGTTCCTCGGGCTCTCCTTATCTTCCTTTGGCACTGGTTTTGTTCCTCGGGCTCTCGTTTTCTTCCTCGAACTCTCGTTTTGTTCCTCGGGTTCTGGTTTTGTTCCTTGAGCTCTGGTTTTATTCCTCTGGCTCTGGTTTTGTTCATCGAGGTCTGGTTTTCTTCCTCGGGCTCTGGTTGTGTTCCTCGGGCTCTGGTTCTGTTCCTCGGGCTCTGGTTTTGTTCATCGAGGGCTTGTTTTCTTCCTCGGGCTCTGGTTTTGTTCCTCAGGCTCTGGTTTTCTTCCTCGGGCTCTGGTTTTCTTCCTCGGACCCTGTTTCTTTACCTCGAGGGGTGGTTTTGTTCCTCTTCTCTGGCTTGGTTCCTCAGGCCCTGGTTGTTTTCCTCGGGCTCTGGTTTTGTTCCTCGGGCTCTGGTTTTGTTCCTCGAGGGCTAGATTTTTTCCTCGGGCTCTGGATTTGTTCCTCGGTTTCTGGTTCGGTTCCTCGGGCCCTGGTTTTATTCCACGGGCTCTGGTTTTCTTCCTATGGCCTTCGATTTGTTCTTCAGGCCTTCCTTTTTGTCCTTGGGCTCTGGTTTTGTTCCTCGAGCTCTGGTTTTATTCCTTGGGCACTGGTTATGTTCCTCGGGCTCTCGTTTTCTTCCTCGGGTTCTGGTTTTGTTCCTTGAGGTCTGGTTTTCTTCCTTGGGGTCTGGTTTTCTTCCTCGGGCTCTGGTTTTCTTCCTCAGGCTCTGGTTTTGTTGCTCGGGCTCTGGATTTCTTCCTTGAACTCTCCTTTTCTTCTTCGGGCCCTAGTTTTGTTCCTCGGGCTCTGTTTTTGTTCCTCGGGCTCTGGTTGTGTTCCTCGGGCTCCGGGTTTGTTCCTCGAGGTCTAGTTTTGTTCCTCAGGCCCTGGTTTTCTTCCTCGGGGTTTCATTTTGTTCCTTGGGCTCTGATATTATTCTTCCGGCTTTGGTTTTGGTCCTCGGGATCTGTTTTTGTTCCTCGGGCTCTCCTTATCTTCCTTTGGCACTGGTTTTGTTCCTCGGGCTCTCGTTTTCTTCCTCGAACTCTCGTTTTGTTCCTCGGGTTCTGGTTTTGTTCCTTGGGGTCTGGTTTTCTTCCTCGGGCTCTGGTTTTCTTCCTCAGGCTCTGGTTTTGTTGCTCGGGCTCTGGATTTCTTCCTCGAGCTCTCCTTTTCTTCTTCGGGCCCTAGTTTTGTTCCTCGGGCTCTGTTTTTGTTCCTCGGGCTCTGGTTGTGTTCCTCGGGCTCCGGGTTTGCTCCTCGAGCTCTAGTTTTGTTCCTCAGGCCCTGGTTTTCTTCCTCGGGGTTTCCTTTTGTTCCTTGGACTCTGATATTGTTCTTCGGGCTTTGGTTTTGTTCCTCGGGCTCTGTTTTTGTTCCTCGGGCTCTCCTTATCTTCCTTTGGCACTGGTTTTGTTCCTCGGGCTCTCGTTTTCTTCCTCGAACTCTCGTTTTGTTCCTCGGGTTCTGGTTTTGTTCCTTGAGCTCTGGTTTTATTCCTCTGGCTCTGGTTTTGTTCATCGAGGTCTGGTTTTCTTCCTCGGGCTCTGGTTGTGTTCCTCGGGCTCTGGTTCTGTTCCTCGGGCTCTGGTTTTGTTCATCGAGGGCTTGTTTTCTTCCTCGGGCTCTGGTTTTGTTCCTCAGGCTCTGGTTTTCTTCCTCGGGCTCTGGTTTTCTTCCTCGGACCCTGTTTCTTTACCTCGAGGGGTGGTTTTGTTCCTCTTCTCTGGCTTGGTTCCTCAGGCCCTGGTTGTTTTCCTCGGGCTCTGGTTTTGTTCCTCGGGCTCTGGTTTTGTTCCTCGAGGGCTAGATTTTTTCCTCGGGCTCTGGATTTGTTCCTCGGTTTCTGGTTCGGTTCCTCGGGCCCTGGTTTTATTCCACGGGCTCTGGTTTTCTTCCTATGGCCTTCGATTTGTTCTTCAGGCCTTCCTTTTTGTCCTTGGGCTCTGGTTTTGTTCCTCGAGCTCTGGTTTTATTCCTTGGGCACTGGTTATGTTCCTCGGGCTCTCGTTTTCTTCCTCGGGTTCTGGTTTTGTTCCTTGAGGTCTGGTTTTCTTCCTTGGGGTCTGGTTTTCTTCCTCGGGCTCTGGTTTTCTTCCTCAGGCTCTGGTTTTGTTGCTCGGGCTCTGGATTTCTTCCTTGAACTCTCCTTTTCTTCTTCGGGCCCTAGTTTTGTTCCTCGGGCTCTGTTTTTGTTCCTCGGGCTCTGGTTGTGTTCCTCGGGCTCCGGGTTTGTTCCTCGAGGTCTAGTTTTGTTCCTCAGGCCCTGGTTTTCTTCCTCGGGGTTTCATTTTGTTCCTTGGGCTCTGATATTGTTCTTCCGGCTTTGGTTTTGGTCCTCGGGATCTGTTTTTGTTCCTCGGGCTCTCCTTATCTTCCTTTGGCACTGGTTTTGTTCCTCGGGCTCTCGTTTTCTTCCTCGAACTCTCGTTTTGTTCCTCGGGTTCTGGTTTTGTTCCTTGGGGTCTGGTTTTCTTCCTCGGGCTCTGGTTTTCTTCCTCAGGCTCTGGTTTTGTTGCTCGGGCTCTGGATTTCTTCCTTGAACTCTCCTTTTCTTCTTCGGGCCCTAGTTTTGTTCCTCGGGCTCTGTTTTTGTTCCTCGGGCTCTGGTTGTGTTCCTCGGGCTCCGGGTTTGTTTCTCGAGGTCTAGTTTTGTTCCTCAGGCCCTGGTTTTCTTCCTCGGGGTTTCCTTTTGTTCCTTGGACTCTGATATTGTTCTTCGGGCTTTGGTTTTGTTCCTTGGGCTCTGTTTTTGTTACTCGGGCTCTCCTTTTCTTCCTCGGCATCTGGTTTTGTTCCAAGAGCTCTAGTTTTCTTCCTCGGGCTCTGGTTTTCTTCCTCGGGCTCTGGTTTTCTTCCTCAGGCACTGGTTTTGTTCCTCGGGCTCTCGTTTTCTTCCTCGAACTCTCGTTTTGTTCCTCGGGTTCTGGTTTTGTTCCTTGAGCTCTGGTTTTATTCCTCTGGCTCTGGTTTTGTTCATCGAGGTCTGGTTTTCTTCCTCGGGCTCTGGTTGTGTTCCTCGGGCTCTGGTTCTGTTCCTCGGGCTCTGGTTTTGTTCATCGAGGGCTTGTTTTCTTCCTCAGGCTCTGGTTTTGTTCCTCAGGCTCTGGTTTTCTTCCTCGGGCTCTGGTTTTCTTCCTCGGACCCTGTTTCTTTACCTCGAGGGGTGGTTTTGTTCCTCTTCTCTGGCTTGGTTCCTCAGGCCCTGGTTGTTTTCCTCGGGCTCTGGTTTTGTTCCTCGGGCTCTGGTTTTCTTCCTCAGGCACTGGTTATGTTCCTCGGGCTCTCGTTTTCTTCCTCGAACTCTCGTTTTGTTCCTCGGGTTCTGGTTTTGTTCCTTGAGCTCTGGTTTTCTTCCTCGGGCTCTGGTTTTCTTCCTCGCACCCTGTTTCTTTACTTCGAGGTCTGGTTTTCTTCCTCGGGCTCTGGTTTTCTTCCTCAGGCTCTGGTTTTGTTGCTCGGGCTCTGGATTTCTTCCTCGAGCTCTCCTTTTCTTCTTCAGGCCCTAGTTTTGTTCCTCGGGCTCTGTTTTTGTTCCTCGGGCTCTGGTTGTGTTCCTCGGGCTCTGGTTGTGTTCCTCGGGCTCCGGGTTTGCTCCTCGAGCTCTAGTTTTGTTCCTCAGGCCCTGGTTTTCTTCCTCGGGGTTTCCTTTTGTTCCTTGAGCTCTGATATTGTTCTTCGGGCTTTGGTTTTGTTCCTCGGGCTCTGTTTTTGTTCCTCGGGCTCTCCTTATCTTCCTTTGGCACTGGTTTTGTTCCTCGGGCTCTCGTTTTCTTCCTCGAACTCTCGTTTTGTTCCTCGGGTTCTGGTTTTGTTCCTTGAGCTCTGGTTTTATTCCTCTGGCTCTGGTTTTGTTCATCGAGGTCTGGTTTTCTTCCTCGGGCTCTGGTTGTGTTCCTCGGGCTCTGGTTCTGTTCCTCGGGCTCTGGTTTTGTTCATCGAGGGCTTGTTTTCTTCCTCGGGCTCTGGTTTTCTTCCTCGGGCTCTGGTTTTCTTCCTCGGACCCTGTTTCTTTACCTCGAGGGGTGGTTTTGTTCCTCGGGCTCTGGCTTGGTTCCTCAGGCCCTGGTTGTTTTCCTCGGGCTCTGGTTTTGTTCCTCGGGCTCTGGTTTTGTTCCTCGAGGGCTAGATTTGTTCCTCGGGCTCTGGATTTGTTCCTCGGTTTCTGGTTCGGTTCCTCGGGCCCTGGTTTTATTCCACGGGCTCTGGTTTTCTTCCTATGGCCTTCGATTTGTTCTTCAGGCCTTCCTTTTTGTCCTTGGGCTCTGGTTTTGTTCCTCGAGCTCTGGTTTTATTCCTTGGGCACTGGTTATGTTCCTCGGGCTCTCGTTTTCTTCCTCGGGTTCTGGTTTTGTTCCTTGAGGTCTGGTTTTCTTCCTTGGGGTCTGGTTTTCTTCCTCGGGCTCTGGTTTTCTTCCTCAGGCTCTGGTTTTGTTGCTCGGGCTCTGGATTTCTTCCTTGAACTCTCCTTTTCTTCTTCGGGCCCTAGTTTTGTTCCTCGGGCTCTGTTTTTGTTCCTCGGGCTCTGGTTGTGTTCCTCGGGCTCCGGGTTTGTTCCTCGAGGTCTAGTTTTGTTCCTCAGGCCCTGGTTTTCTTCCTCGGGGTTTCATTTTGTTCCTTGGGCTCTGATATTGTTCTTCCGGCTTTGGTTTTGGTCCTCGGGATCTGTTTTTGTTCCTCGGGCTCTCCTTATCTTCCTTTGGCACTGGTTTTGTTCCTCGGGCTCTCGTTTTCTTCCTCGAACTCTCGTTTTGTTCCTCGGGTTCTGGTTTTGTTCCTTGGGGTCTGGTTTTCTTCCTCGGGCTCTGGTTTTCTTCCTCAGGCTCTGGTTTTGTTGCTCGGGCTCTGGATTTCTTCCTTGAACTCTCCTTTTCTTCTTCGGGCCCTAGTTTTGTTCCTCGGGCTCTGTTTTTGTTCCTCGGGCTCTGGTTGTGTTCCTCGGGCTCCGGGTTTGTTTCTCGAGGTCTAGTTTTGTTCCTCAGGCCCTGGTTTTCTTCCTCGGGGTTTCCTTTTGTTCCTTGGTCTCTGATATTGTTCTTCGGGCTTTGGTTTTGTTCCTTGGGCTCTGTTTTTGTTACTCGGGCTCTCCTTTTCTTCCTCGGCATCTGGTTTTGTTCCAAGAGCTCTAGTTTTCTTCCTCGGGCTCTGGTTTTCTTCCTCGGGCTCTGGTTTTCTTCCTCAGGCACTGGTTTTGTTCCTCGGGCTCTCGTTTTCTTCCTCGAACTCTCGTTTTGTTCCTCGGGTTCTGGTTTTGTTCCTTGAGCTCTGGTTTTCTTCCTCGGGCTCTGGTTTTCTTCCTCGCACCCTGTTTCTTTACTTCGAGGTCTGGTTTTCTTCCTCGGGCTCTGGTTTTCTTCCTCAGGCTCTGGTTTTGTTGCTCGGGCTCTGGATTTCTTCCTCGAGCTCTCCTTTTCTTCTTCGGGCCCTAGTTTTGTTCCTCGGGCTCTGTTTTTGTTCCTCGGGCTCTGGTTGTGTTCCTCGGGCTCTGGTTGTGTTCCTCGGGCTCCGGGTTTGCTCCTCGAGCTCTAGTTTTGTTCCTCAGGCCCTGGTTTTCTTCCTCGGGGTTTCCTTTTGTTCCTTGGACTCTGATATTGTTCTTCGGGCTTTGGTTTTGTTCCTCGGGCTCTGTTTTTGTTCCTCGGGCTCTCCTTATCTTCCTTTGGCACTGGTTTTGTTCCTCGGGCTCTCGTTTTCTTCCTCGAACTCTCGTTTTGTTCCTCGGGTTCTGGTTTTGTTCCTTGAGCTCTGGTTTTATTCCTCTGGCTCTGGTTTTGTTCATCGAGGTCTGGTTTTCTTCCTCGGGCTCTGGTTGTGTTCCTCGGGCTCTGGTTCTGTTCCTCGGGCTCTGGTTTTGTTCATCGAGGGCTTGTTTTCTTCCTCGGGCTCTGGTTTTGTTCCTCAGGCTCTGGTTTTCTTCCTCGGGCTCTGGTTTTCTTCCTCGGACCCTGTTTCTTTACCTCGAGGGGTGGTTTTGTTCCTCTTCTCTGGCTTGGTTCCTCAGGCCCTGGTTGTTTTCCTCGGGCTCTGGTTTTGTTCCTCGGGCTCTGGTTTTGTTCCTCAAGGGCTAGATTTGTTCCTCGGGCTCTGGATTTGTTCCTCGGTTTCTGGTTCGGTTCCTCGGGCCCTGGTTTTATTCCACGGGCTCTGGTTTTCTTCCTATGGCCTTCGATTTGTTCTTCAGGCCTTCCTTTTTGTCCTTGGGCTCTGGTTTTGTTCCTCGAGCTCTGGTTTTATTCCTTGGGCACTGGTTATGTTCCTCGGGCTCTCGTTTTCTTCCTCGGGTTCTGGTTTTGTTCCTTGAGGTCTGGTTTTCTTCCTTGGGGTCTGGTTTTCTTCCTCGGGCTCTGGTTTTCTTCCTCAGGCTCTGGTTTTCTTCCTCAGGCTCTGGTTTTGTTGCTCGGGCTCTGGATTTCTTCCTTGAACTCTCCTTTTCTTCTTCGGGCCCTAGTTTTGTTCCTCGGGCTCTGTTTTTGTTCCTCGGGCTCTGGTTGTGTTCCTCGGGCTCCGGGTTTGTTCCTCGAGGTCTAGTTTTGTTCCTCAGGCCCTGGTTTTCTTCCTCGGGGTTTCATTTTGTTCCTTGGGCTCTGATATTGTTCTTCCGGCTTTGGTTTTGGTCCTCGGGATCTGTTTTTGTTCCTCGGGCTCTCCTTATCTTCCTTTGGCACTGGTTTTGTTCCTCGGGCTCTCGTTTTCTTCCTCGAACTCTCGTTTTGTTCCTCGGGTTCTGGTTTTGTTCCTTGGGGTCTGGTTTTCTTCCTCGGGCTCTGGTTTTCTTCCTCAGGCTCTGGTTTTGTTGCTCGGGCTCTGGATTTCTTCCTTGAACTCTCCTTTTCTTCTTCGGGCCCTAGTTTTGTTCCTCGGGCTCTGTTTTTGTTCCTCGGGCTCTGGTTGTGTTCCTCGGGCTCCGGGTTTGTTTCTCGAGGTCTAGTTTTGTTCCTCAGGCCCTGGTTTTCTTCCTCGGGGTTTCCTTTTGTTCCTTGGGCTCTGATATTGTTCTTCGGGCTTTGGTTTTGTTCCTTGGGCTCTGTTTTTGTTACTTGGGCTCTCCTTTTCTTCCTCGGCATCTGGTTTTGTTCCAAGAGCTCTAGTTTTCTTCCTCGGGCTCTGGTTTTCTTCCTCGGGCTCTGGTTTTCTTCCTCAGGCACTGGTTTTGTTCCTCGGGCTCTCGTTTTCTTCCTCGAACTCTCGTTTTGTTCCTCGGGTTCTGGTTTTGTTCCTTGAGCTCTGGTTTTATTCCTCTGGCTCTGGTTTTGTTCATCGAGGTCTGGTTTTCTTCCTCGGGCTCTGGTTGTGTTCCTCGGGCTCTGGTTCTGTTCCTCGGGCTCTGGTTTTGTTCATCGAGGGCTTGTTTTCTTCCTCGGGCTCTGGTTTTGTTCCTCAGGCTCTGGTTTTCTTCCTCGGGCTCTGGTTTTCTTCCTCGGACCCTGTTTCTTTACCTCGAGGGGTGGTTTTGTTCCTCTTCTCTGGCTTGGTTCCTCAGGCCCTGGTTGTTTTCCTCGGGCTCTGGTTTTGTTCCTCGGGCTCTGGTTTTGTTCCTCAAGGGCTAGATTTGTTCCTCGGGCTCTGGATTTGTTCCTCGGTTTCTGGTTCGGTTCCTCGGGCCCTGGTTTTATTCCACGGGCTCTGGTTTTCTTCCTATGGCCTTCGATTTGTTCTTCAGGCCTTCCTTTTTGTCCTTGGGCTCTGGTTTTGTTCCTCGAGCTCTGGTTTTATTCCTTGGGCACTGGTTATGTTCCTCGGGCTCTCGTTTTCTTCCTCGGGTTCTGGTTTTGTTCCTTGAGGTCTGGTTTTCTTCCTTGAGCTCTGGTTTTCTTCCTCGGGCTCTGGTTTTCTTCCCCAGGCTCTGGTTTTGTTGCTCGGGCTCTGGATTTCTTCCTTGAACTCTCCTTTTCTTCTTCGGGCCCTAGTTTTGTTCCTCGGGCTCTGTTTTTGTTCCTCGGGCTCTGGTTGTGTTCCTCGGGCTCCGGGTTTGTTCCTCGAGGTCTAGTTTTGTTCCTCAGGCCCTGGTTTTCTTCCTCGGGGTTTCATTTTGTTCCTTGGGCTCTGATATTGTTCTTCCGGCTTTGGTTTTGGTCCTCGGGATCTGTTTTTGTTCCTCGGGCTCTCCTTATCTTCCTTTGGCACTGGTTTTGTTCCTCAGGCTCTCGTTTTCTTCCTCGAACTCTCGTTTTGTTCCTCGGGTTCTGGTTTTGTTCCTTGGGGTCTGGTTTTCTTCCTCGGGCTCTGGTTTTCTTCCTCAGGCTCTGGTTTTGTTGCTCGGGCTCTGGATTTCTTCCTTGAACTCTCCTTTTCTTCTTCGGGCCCTAGTTTTGTTCCTCGGGCTCTGTTTTTGTTCCTCGGGCTCTGGTTGTGTTCCTCGGGCTCCGGGTTTGTTTCTCGAGGTCTAGTTTTGTTCCTCAGGCCCTGGTTTTCTTCCTCGGGGTTTCCTTTTGTTCCTTGGGCTCTGATATTGTTCTTCGGGCTTTGGTTTTGTTCCTTGGGCTCTGTTTTTGTTACTCGGGCTCTCCTTTTCTTCCTCGGCATCTGGTTTTGTTCCAAGAGCTCTAGTTTTCTTCCTCGGGCTCTGGTTTTCTTCCTCAGGCACTGGTTTTGTTCCTCGGGCTCTCGTTTTCTTCCTCGAACTCTCGTTTTGTTCCTCGGGTTCTGGTTTTGTTCCTTGAGCTCTGGTTTTCTTCCTCGGGCTCTGGTTTTCTTCCTCGCACCCTGTTTCTTTACTTCGAGGTCTGGTTTTCTTCCTCGGGCTCTGGTTTTCTTCCTCAGGCTCTGGTTTTGTTGCTCGGGCTCTGGATTTCTTCCTCGAGCTCTCCTTTTCTTCTTCGGGCCCTAGTTTTGTTCCTCGGGCTCTGTTTTTGTTCCTCGGGCTCTGGTTGTGTTCCTCGGGCTCTGGTTGTGTTCCTCGGGCTCCGGGTTTGCTCCTCGAGCTCTAGTTTTGTTCCTCAGGCCCTGGTTTTCTTCCTCGGGGTTTCCTTTTGTTCCTTGGACTCTGATATTGTTCTTCGGGCTTTGGTTTTGTTCCTCGGGCTCTGTTTTTGTTCCTCGGGCTCTCCTTATCTTCCTTTGGCACTGGTTTTGTTCCTCGGGCTCTCGTTTTCTTCCTCGAACTCTCGTTTTGTTCCTCGGGTTCTGGTTTTGTTCCTTGAGCTCTGGTTTTATTCCTCTGGCTCTGGTTTTGTTCATCGAGGTCTGGTTTTCTTCCTCGGGCTCTGGTTGTGTTCCTCGGGCTCTGGTTCTGTTCCTCGGGCTCTGGTTTTGTTCATCGAGGGCTTGTTTTCTTCCTCGGGCTCTGGTTTTGTTCCTCAGGCTCTGGTTTTCTTCCTCGGGCTCTGGTTTTCTTCCTCGGACCCTGTTTCTTTACCTCGAGGGGTGGTTTTGTTCCTCTTCTCTGGCTTGGTTCCTCAGGCCCTGGTTGTTTTCCTCGGGCTCTGGTTTTGTTCCTCGGGCTCTGGTTTTGTTCCTCGAGGGCTAGGTTTGTTCCTCGGGCTCTGGATTTGTTCCTCGGTTTCTGGTTCGGTTCCTCGGGCCCTGGTTTTATTCCACGGGCTCTGGTTTTCTTCCTATGGCCTTCGATTTGTTCTTCAGGCCTTCCTTTTTGTCCTTGGGCTCTGGTTTTGTTCATCCAGGGCTTGTTTTCTTCCTCGGGCTCTGGTTTTGTTCCTCAGGCTCTGGTTTTGTTCCTCGGGCTCTGGTTTTCTTCCTCGGACCCTGTTTCTTTACCTCGAGGGGTGGTTTTGTTCTTCGGGCTCTGGCTTGGTTCCTCAGGCCCTGGTTGTTTTCCTCGGGCTCTGGTTTTGTTCCTCGGGCTCTGGTTCGGTTCCTCGGGCCCTGGTTTTATTCCACGGGTTCTGGTTTTCTTCCTATGGCCCTCGTGTTGTTCTTCAGGCCTTCCTTTTTGTCCTTGGGCTCTGGTTTTGTTCCTCGAGCTCTGGTTTTATTCCTTGGGCTCTGGTTATGTTCCTCGGGCTCTCGTTTTCTTCCTCGGACTCCCGTTTTGTTCCTCGGGTTCTGGTTTTGTTCCTCGGGCTCTGGTTTTCTTCCTCGGACCCTGTTTCTTTACCTCGAGGGGTGGTTTTTTTCGTCGGGCTCTGGTTTTGTTCCTCAGGCTCTGGTTTTCTTCCTCGGGCTCTGGTTTTCTTCCTCGCACCCTGTTTCTTTACCTCGAGGTCTGGTTTTCTTCCTCGGGCTCTGGTTTTCTTCCTCAGGCTCTGGTTTTGTTGCTCGGGCTCTGGATTTCTTCCTCGAGCTCTCCTTTTCTTCTTCGGGCCCTAGTTTTGTTCCTCGGGCTCTGTTTTTGTTCCTCGGGCTCTGGTTGTGTTCCTCGGGCTCCGGGTTTGCTCCTCGAGCTCTAGTTTTGTTCCTCAGGCCCTGGTTTTCTTCCTCGGGGTTTCCTTTTGTTCCTTGGACTCTGATATTGTTCTTCGGGCTTTGGTTTTGTTCCTCGGGCTCTGTTTTTGTTCCTCGGGCTCTCCTTATCTTCCTTTGGCACTGGTTTTGTTCCTCGGGCTCTCGTTTTCTTCCTCGAACTCTCGTTTTGTTCCTCGGGTTCTGGTTTTGTTCCTTGAGCTCTGGTTTTATTCCTCTGGCTCTGGTTTTGTTCATCGAGGTCTGGTTTTCTTCCTCGGGCTCTGGTTGTGTTCCTCGGGCTCTGGTTCTGTTCCTCGGGCTCTGGTTTTGTTCATCGAGGGCTTGTTTTCTTCCTCGGGCTCTGGTTTTGTTCCTCAGGCTCTGGTTTTCTTCCTCGGGCTCTGGTTTTCTTCCTCGGACCCTGTTTCTTTACCTCGAGGGGTGGTTTTGTTCCTCTTCTCTGGCTTGGTTCCTCAGGCCCTGGTTGTTTTCCTCGGGCTCTGGTTTTGTTCCTCGGGCTCTGGTTTTGTTCCTCGAGGGCTAGATTTGTTCCTCGGGCTCTGGATTTGTTCCTCGGTTTCTGGTTCGGTTCCTCGGGCCCTGGTTTTATTCCACGGGCTCTGGTTTTCTTCCTATGGCCTTCGATTTGTTCTTCAGGCCTTCCTTTTTGTCCTTGGGCTCTGGTTTTGTTCCTCGAGCTCTGGTTTTATTCCTTGGGCACTGGTTATGTTCCTCGGGCTCTCGTTTTCTTCCTCGGGTTCTGGTTTTGTTCCTTGAGGTCTGGTTTTCTTCCTTGGGGTCTGGTTTTCTTCCTCGGGCTCTGGTTTTCTTCCTCAGGCTCTGGTTTTGTTGCTCGGGCTCTGGATTTCTTCCTTGAACTCTCCTTTTCTTCTTCGGGCCCTAGTTTTGTTCCTCGGGCTCTGTTTTTGTTCCTCGGGCTCTGGTTGTGTTCCTCGGGCTCCGGGTTTGTTCCTCGAGGTCTAGTTTTGTTCCTCAGGCCCTGGTTTTCTTCCTCGGGGTTTCATTTTGTTCCTTGGGCTCTGATATTGTTCTTCCGGCTTTGGTTTTGGTCCTCGGGATCTGTTTTTGTTCCTCGGGCTCTCCTTATCTTCCTTTGGCACTGGTTTTGTTCCTCGGGCTCTCGTTTTCTTCCTCGAACTCTCGTTTTGTTCCTCGGGTTCTGGTTTTGTTCCTTGGGGTCTGGTTTTCTTCCTCGGGCTCTGGTTTTCTTCCTCAGGCTCTGGTTTTGTTGCTCGGGCTCTGGATTTCTTCCTTGAACTCTCCTTTTCTTCTTCGGGCCCTAGTTTTGTTCCTCGGGCTCTGTTTTTGTTCCTCGGGCTCTGGTTGTGTTCCTCGGGCTCCGGGTTTGTTTCTCGAGGTCTAGTTTTGTTCCTCAGGCCCTGGTTTTCTTCCTCGGGGTTTCCTTTTGTTCCTTGGACTCTGATATTGTTCTTCGGGCTTTGGTTTTGTTCCTTGGGCTCTGTTTTTGTTACTCGGGCTCTCCTTTTCTTCCTCGGCATCTGGTTTTGTTCCAAGAGCTCTAGTTTTCTTCCTCGGGCTCTGGTTTTCTTCCTCGGGCTCTGGTTTTCTTCCTCAGGCACTGGTTTTGTTCCTCGGGCTCTCGTTTTCTTCCTCGAACTCTCGTTTTGTTCCTCGGGTTCTGGTTTTGTTCCTTGAGCTCTGGTTTTATTCCTCTGGCTCTGGTTTTGTTCATCGAGGTCTGGTTTTCTTCCTCGGGCTCTGGTTGTGTTCCTCGGGCTCTGGTTCTGTTCCTCGGGCTCTGGTTTTGTTCATCGAGGGCTTGTTTTCTTCCTCGGGCTCTGGTTTTGTTCCTCAGGCTCTGGTTTTCTTCCTCGGGCTCTGGTTTTCTTCCTCGGACCCTGTTTCTTTACCTCGAGGGGTGGTTTTGTTCCTCTTCTCTGGCTTGGTTCCTCAGGCCCTGGTTGTTTTCCTCGGGCTCTGGTTTTGTTCCTCGGGCTCTGGTTTTGTTCCTCGAGGGCTAGATTTGTTCCTCGGGCTCTGGATTTGTTCCTCGGTTTCTGGTTCGGTTCCTCGGGCCCTGGTTTTATTCCACGGGCTCTGGTTTTCTTCCTATGGCCTTCGATTTGTTCTTCAGGCCTTCCTTTTTGTCCTTGGGCTCTGGTTTTGTTCCTCGAGCTCTGGTTTTATTCCTTGGGCACTGGTTATGTTCCTCGGGCTCTCGTTTTCTTCCTCGGGTTCTGGTTTTGTTCCTTGAGGTCTGGTTTTCTTCCTTGGGGTCTGGTTTTCTTCCTCGGGCTCTGGTTTTCTTCCTCAGGCTCTGGTTTTGTTGCTCGGGCTCTGGATTTCTTCCTTGAACTCTCCTTTTCTTCTTCGGGCCCTAGTTTTGTTCCTCGGGCTCTGTTTTTGTTCCTCGGGCTCTGGTTGTGTTCCTCAGGCTCCGGGTTTGTTCCTCGAGGTCTAGTTTTGTTCCTCAGGCCCTGGTTTTCTTCCTCGGGGTTTCATTTTGTTCCTTGGGCTCTGATATTGTTCTTCCGGCTTTGGTTTTGGTCCTCGGGATCTGTTTTTGTTCCTCGGGCTCTCCTTATCTTCCTTTGGCACTGGTTTTGTTCCTCGGGCTCTCGTTTTCTTCCTCGAACTCTCGTTTTGTTCCTCGGGTTCTGGTTTTGTTCCTTGGGGTCTGGTTTTCTTCCTCGGGCTCTGGTTTTCTTCCTCAGGCTCTGGTTTTGTTGCTCGGGCTCTGGATTTCTTCCTTGAACTCTCCTTTTCTTCTTCGGGCCCTAGTTTTGTTCCTCGGGCTCTGTTTTTGTTCCTCGGGCTCTGGTTGTGTTCCTCGGGCTCCGGGTTTGTTTCTCGAGGTCTAGTTTTGTTCCTCAGGCCCTGGTTTTCTTCCTCGGGGTTTCCTTTTGTTCCTTGGGCTCTGATATTGTTCTTCGGGCTTTGGTTTTGTTCCTTGGGCTCTGTTTTTGTTACTCGGGCTCTCCTTTTCTTCCTCGGCATCTGGTTTTGTTCCAAGAGCTCTAGTTTTCTTCCTCGGGCTCTGGTTTTCTTCCTCGGGCTCTGGTTTTCTTCCTCAGGCACTGGTTATGTTCCTCGGGCTCTCGTTTTCTTCCTCGAACTCTCGTTTTGTTCCTCGGGTTCTGGTTTTGTTCCTTGAGCTCTGGTTTTCTTCCTCGGGCTCTGGTTTTCTTCCTCGCACCCTGTTTCTTTACTTCGAGGTCTGGTTTTCTTCCTCGGGCTCTGGTTTTCTTCCTCAGGCTCTGGTTTTGTTGCTCGGGCTCTGGATTTCTTCCTCGAGCTCTCCTTTTCTTCTTCGGGCCCTAGTTTTGTTCCTCGGGCTCTGTTTTTGTTCCTCGGGCTCTGGTTGTGTTCCTCGGGCTCTGGTTGTGTTCCTCGGGCTCCGGGTTTGCTCCTCGAGCTCTAGTTTTGTTCCTCAGGCCCTGGTTTTCTTCCTCGGGGTTTCCTTTTGTTCCTTGAGCTCTGATATTGTTCTTCGGGCTTTGGTTTTGTTCCTCGGGCTCTGTTTTTGTTCCTCGGGCTCTCCTTATCTTCCTTTGGCACTGGTTTTGTTCCTCGGGCTCTCGTTTTCTTCCTCGAACTCTCGTTTTGTTCCTCGGGTTCTGGTTTTGTTCCTTGAGCTCTGGTTTTATTCCTCTGGCTCTGGTTTTGTTCATCGAGGTCTGGTTTTCTTCCTCGGGCTCTGGTTGTGTTCCTCGGGCTCTGGTTCTGTTCCTCGGGCTCTGGTTTTGTTCATCGAGGGCTTGTTTTCTTCCTCGGGCTCTGGTTTTCTTCCTCGGGCTCTGGTTTTCTTCCTCGGACCCTGTTTCTTTACCTCGAGGGGTGGTTTTGTTCCTCGGGCTCTGGCTTGGTTCCTCAGGCCCTGGTTGTTTTCCTCGGGCTCTGGTTTTGTTCCTCGGGCTCTGGTTTTGTTCCTCGAGGGCTAGATTTGTTCCTCGGGCTCTGGATTTGTTCCTCGGTTTCTGGTTCGGTTCCTCGGGCCCTGGTTTTATTCCACGGGCTCTGGTTTTCTTCCTATGGCCTTCGATTTGTTCTTCAGGCCTTCCTTTTTGTCCTTGGGCTCTGGTTTTGTTCCTCGAGCTCTGGTTTTATTCCTTGGGCACTGGTTATGTTCCTCGGGCTCTCGTTTTCTTCCTCGGGTTCTGGTTTTGTTCCTTGAGGTCTGGTTTTCTTCCTTGGGGTCTGGTTTTCTTCCTCGGGCTCTGGTTTTCTTCCTCAGGCTCTGGTTTTGTTGCTCGGGCTCTGGATTTCTTCCTTGAACTCTCCTTTTCTTCTTCGGGCCCTAGTTTTGTTCCTCGGGCTCTGTTTTTGTTCCTCGGGCTCTGGTTGTGTTCCTCGGGCTCCGGGTTTGTTCCTCGAGGTCTAGTTTTGTTCCTCAGGCCCTGGTTTTCTTCCTCGGGGTTTCATTTTGTTCCTTGGGCTCTGATATTGTTCTTCCGGCTTTGGTTTTGGTCCTCGGGATCTGTTTTTGTTCCTCGGGCTCTCCTTATCTTCCTTTGGCACTGGTTTTGTTCCTCGGGCTCTCGTTTTCTTCCTCGAACTCTCGTTTTGTTCCTCGGGTTCTGGTTTTGTTCCTTGGGGTCTGGTTTTCTTCCTCGGGCTCTGGTTTTCTTCCTCAGGCTCTGGTTTTGTTGCTCGGGCTCTGGATTTCTTCCTTGAACTCTCCTTTTCTTCTTCGGGCCCTAGTTTTGTTCCTCGGGCTCTGTTTTTGTTCCTCGGGCTCTGGTTGTGTTCCTCGGGCTCCGGGTTTGTTTCTCGAGGTCTAGTTTTGTTCCTCAGGCCCTGGTTTTCTTCCTCGGGGTTTCCTTTTGTTCCTTGGGCTCTGATATTGTTCTTCGGGCTTTGGTTTTGTTCCTTGGGCTCTGTTTTTGTTACTCGGGCTCTCCTTTTCTTCCTCGGCATCTGGTTTTGTTCCAAGAGCTCTAGTTTTCTTCCTCGGGCTCTGGTTTTCTTCCTCGGGCTCTGGTTTTCTTCCTCAGGCACTGGTTTTGTTCCTCGGGCTCTCGTTTTCTTCCTCGAACTCTCGTTTTGTTCCTCGGGTTCTGGTTTTGTTCCTTGAGCTCTGGTTTTATTCCTCGGGCTCTGGTTCTGTTCCTCGGGCTCTGGTTCTGTTCCTCGGGCTCTGGTTTTGTTCATCGAGGGCTTGTTTTCTTCCTCGGGCTCTGGTTTTGTTCCTCAGGCTCTGGTTTTGTTCCTCGGGCTCTGGTTTTCTTCCTCGGACCCTGTTTCTTTACCTCGAGGGGTGGTTTTGTTCCTCGGGCTCTGGCTTGGTTCCTCAGGCCCTGGTTGTTTTCCTCGGGCTCTGGTTTTGTTCCTCGGGCTCTGGTTTTGTTCCTCTGTTTCTGGTTCGGTTCCTCGGGCCCTGGTTTTATTCCACGGGTTCTGCTTTTCTTCCTATGGCCCTCGTTTTGTTCTTCAGGCCTTCCTTTTTGTCCTTGGGCTCTGGTTTTGTTCCTCGAGCTCTGGTTTTATTCCTTGGGCTCTGGTTATGTTCCTCGGGCTCTCGTTTTCTTCCTCGGACTCCCGTTTTGTTCCTCGGGTTCTGGTTTTGTTCCTCGGGCTCTGGTTTTCTTCCTCGGACCCTGTTTCTTTACCTCGAGGGGTGGTTTTCTTCGTCGCGCTCTGGTTTTGTTCCTCAGGCTCTGGTTTTCTTCCTCGGGCTCTGGTTTTCTTCCTCGCACCCTGTTTCTTTACCTCGAGGTCTGGTTTTCTTCCTCGGGCTCTGGTTTTCTTCCTCAGGCTCTGGTTTTGTTGCTCGGGCTCTGGATTTCTTCCTCGAGCTCTCCTTTTCTTCTTCGGGCCCTAGTTTTTTTCCTCGCGCTCTGTTTTTGTTCCTTGGGCTCTGGTTGTGTTCCTCGGGCTCTGGTTGTGTTCCTCGGGCTCCGGATTTGCTCCTCGAGCTCTAGTTTTGTTCCTCAGGCCCTGGTTTTCTTCCTCGGGGTTTCCTTTTGTTCCTTGGACTCTGATATTGTTCTTCGGGCTTTGGTTTTGTTCCTCGGGCTCTGTTTTTGTTCCTCGGGCTCTCCTTATCTTCCTTTGCACTGGTTTTGTTCCTCGGGCTCTCGTTTTCTTCCTCGAACTCTCGTTTTGTTCCTCGGGTTCTGGTTTTGTTCCTTGAGCTCTGGTTTTATTCCTCTGGCTCTGGTTTTGTTCATCGAGGTCTGGTTTTCTTCCTCGGGCTCTGGTTGTGTTCCTCGGGCTCTGGTTCTGTTCCTCGGGCTCTGGTTTTGTTCATCGAGGGCTTGTTTTCTTCCTCGGGCTCTGGTTTTGTTCCTCAGGCTCTGGTTTTCTTCCTCGGGCTCTGGTTTTCTTCCTCGGACCCTGTTTCTTTACCTCGAGGGGTGGTTTTGTTCCTCGGGCTCTGGCTTGGTTCCTCAGGCCCTGGTTGTTTTCCTCGGGCTCTGGTTTTGTTCCTCGGGCTCTGGTTTTGTTCCTCGAGGGCTAGATTTGTTCCTCGGGCTCTGGATTTGTTCCTCGGTTTCTGGTTCGGTTCCTCGGGCCCTGGTTTTATTCCACGGGCTCTGGTTTTCTTCCTATGGCCTTCGATTTGTTCTTCAGGCCTTCCTTTTTGTCCTTGGGCTCTGGTTTTGTTCCTCGAGCTCTGGTTTTATTCCTTGGGCACTGGTTATGTTCCTCGGGCTCTCGTTTTCTTCCTCGGGCTCTGGTTTTCTTCCTCAGGCTCTGGTTTTGTTGCTCGGGCTCTGGATTTCTTCCTTGAACTCTCCTTTTCTTCTTCGGGCCCTAGTTTTGTTCCTCGGGCTCTGTTTTTGTTCCTCGGGCTCTGGTTGTGTTCCTCGGGCTCCGGGTTTGTTCCTCGAGGTCTAGTTTTGTTCCTCAGGCCCTGGTTTTCTTCCTCGGGGTTTCATTTTGTTCCTTGGGCTCTGATATTATTCTTCCGGCTTTGGTTTTGGTCCTCGGGATCTGTTTTTGTTCCTCGGGCTCTCCTTATCTTCCTTTGGCACTGGTTTTGTTCCTCGGGCTCTCGTTTTCTTCCTCGAACTCTCGTTTTGTTCCTCGGGTTCTGGTTTTGTTCCTTGGGGTCTGGTTTTCTTCCTCGGGCTCTGGTTTTCTTCCTCAGGCTCTGGTTTTGTTGCTCGGGCTCTGGATTTCTTCCTCGAGCTCTCCTTTTCTTCTTCGGGCCCTAGTTTTGTTCCTCGGGCTCTGTTTTTGTTCCTCGGGCTCTGGTTGTGTTCCTCGGGCTCCGGGTTTGCTCCTCGAGCTCTAGTTTTGTTCCTCAGGCCCTGGTTTTCTTCCTCGGGGTTTCCTTTTGTTCCTTGGACTCTGATATTGTTCTTCGGGCTTTGGTTTTGTTCCTCGGGCTCTGTTTTTGTTCCTCGGGCTCTCCTTATCTTCCTTTGGCACTGGTTTTGTTCCTCGGGCTCTCGTTTTCTTCCTCGAACTCTCGTTTTGTTCCTCGGGTTCTGGTTTTGTTCCTTGAGCTCTGGTTTTATTCCTCTGGCTCTGGTTTTGTTCATCGAGGTCTGGTTTTCTTCCTCGGGCTCTGGTTGTGTTCCTCGGGCTCTGGTTCTGTTCCTCGGGCTCTGGTTTTGTTCATCGAGGGCTTGTTTTCTTCCTCGGGCTCTGGTTTTGTTCCTCAGGCTCTGGTTTTCTTCCTCGGGCTCTGGTTTTCTTCCTCGGACCCTGTTTCTTTACCTCGAGGGGTGGTTTTGTTCCTCTTCTCTGGCTTGGTTCCTCAGGCCCTGGTTGTTTTCCTCGGGCTCTGGTTTTGTTCCTCGGGCTCTGGTTTTGTTCCTCGAGGGCTAGATTTGTTCCTCGGGCTCTGGATTTGTTCCTCGGTTTCTGGTTCGGTTCCTCGGGCCCTGGTTTTATTCCACGGGCTCTGGTTTTCTTCCTATGGCCTTCGATTTGTTCTTCAGGCCTTCCTTTTTGTCCTTGGGCTCTGGTTTTGTTCCTCGAGCTCTGGTTTTATTCCTTGGGCACTGGTTATGTTCCTCGGGCTCTCGTTTTCTTCCTCGGGTTCTGGTTTTGTTCCTTGAGGTCTGGTTTTCTTCCTTGGGGTCTGGTTTTCTTCCTCGGGCTCTGGTTTTCTTCCTCAGGCTCTGGTTTTGTTGCTCGGGCTCTGGATTTCTTCCTTGAACTCTCCTTTTCTTCTTCGGGCCCTAGTTTTGTTCCTCGGGCTCTGTTTTTGTTCCTCGGGCTCTGGTTGTGTTCCTCGGGCTCCGGGTTTGTTCCTCGAGGTCTAGTTTTGTTCCTCAGGCCCTGGTTTTCTTCCTCGGGGTTTCATTTTGTTCCTTGGGCTCTGATATTGTTCTTCCGGCTTTGGTTTTGGTCCTCGGGATCTGTTTTTGTTCCTCGGGCTCTCCTTATCTTCCTTTGGCACTGGTTTTGTTCCTCGGGCTCTCGTTTTCTTCCTCGAACTCTCGTTTTGTTCCTCGGGTTCTGGTTTTGTTCCTTGGGGTCTGGTTTTCTTCCTCGGGCTCTGGTTTTCTTCCTCAGGCTCTGGTTTTGTTGCTCGGGCTCTGGATTTCTTCCTTGAACTCTCCTTTTCTTCTTCGGGCCCTAGTTTTGTTCCTCGGGCTCTGTTTTTGTTCCTCGGGCTCTGGTTGTGTTCCTCGGGCTCCGGGTTTGTTTCTCGAGGTCTAGTTTTGTTCCTCAGGCCCTGGTTTTCTTCCTCGGGGTTTCCTTTTGTTCCTTGGACTCTGATATTGTTCTTCGGGCTTTGGTTTTGTTCCTTGGGCTCTGTTTTTGTTACTCGGGCTCTCCTTTTCTTCCTCGGCATCTGGTTTTGTTCCAAGAGCTCTAGTTTTCTTCCTCGGGCTCTGGTTTTCTTCCTCGGGCTCTGGTTTTCTTCCTCAGGCACTGGTTTTGTTCCTCGGGCTCTCGTTTTCTTCCTCGAACTCTCGTTTTGTTCCTCGGGTTCTGGTTTTGTTCCTTGAGCTCTGGTTTTATTCCTCTGGCTCTGGTTTTGTTCATCGAGGTCTGGTTTTCTTCCTCGGGCTCTGGTTGTGTTCCTCGGGCTCTGGTTCTGTTCCTCGGGCTCTGGTTTTGTTCATCGAGGGCTTGTTTTCTTCCTCGGGCTCTGGTTTTGTTCCTCAGGCTCTGGTTTTCTTCCTCGGGCTCTGGTTTTCTTCCTCGGACCCTGTTTCTTTACCTCGAGGGGTGGTTTTGTTCCTCTTCTCTGGCTTGGTTCCTCAGGCCCTGGTTGTTTTCCTCGGGCTCTGGTTTTGTTCCTCGGGCTCTGGTTTTGTTCCTCGAGGGCTAGATTTGTTCCTCGGGCTCTGGATTTGTTCCTCGGTTTCTGGTTCGGTTCCTCGGGCCCTGGTTTTATTCCACGGGCTCTGGTTTTCTTCCTATGGCCTTCGATTTGTTCTTCAGGCCTTCCTTTTTGTCCTTGGGCTCTGGTTTTGTTCCTCGAGCTCTGGTTTTATTCCTTGGGCACTGGTTATGTTCCTCGGGCTCTCGTTTTCTTCCTCGGGTTCTGGTTTTGTTCCTTGAGGTCTGGTTTTCTTCCTTGGGGTCTGGTTTTCTTCCTCGGGCTCTGGTTTTCTTCCTCAGGCTCTGGTTTTGTTGCTCGGGCTCTGGATTTCTTCCTTGAACTCTCCTTTTCTTCTTCGGGCCCTAGTTTTGTTCCTCGGGCTCTGTTTTTGTTCCTCGGGCTCTGGTTGTGTTCCTCAGGCTCCGGGTTTGTTCCTCGAGGTCTAGTTTTGTTCCTCAGGCCCTGGTTTTCTTCCTCGGGGTTTCATTTTGTTCCTTGGGCTCTGATATTGTTCTTCCGGCTTTGGTTTTGGTCCTCGGGATCTGTTTTTGTTCCTCGGGCTCTCCTTATCTTCCTTTGGCACTGGTTTTGTTCCTCGGGCTCTCGTTTTCTTCCTCGAACTCTCGTTTTGTTCCTCGGGTTCTGGTTTTGTTCCTTGGGGTCTGGTTTTCTTCCTCGGGCTCTGGTTTTCTTCCTCAGGCTCTGGTTTTGTTGCTCGGGCTCTGGATTTCTTCCTTGAACTCTCCTTTTCTTCTTCGGGCCCTAGTTTTGTTCCTCGGGCTCTGTTTTTGTTCCTCGGGCTCTGGTTGTGTTCCTCGGGCTCCGGGTTTGTTTCTCGAGGTCTAGTTTTGTTCCTCAGGCCCTGGTTTTCTTCCTCGGGGTTTCCTTTTGTTCCTTGGGCTCTGATATTGTTCTTCGGGCTTTGGTTTTGTTCCTTGGGCTCTGTTTTTGTTACTCGGGCTCTCCTTTTCTTCCTCGGCATCTGGTTTTGTTCCAAGAGCTCTAGTTTTCTTCCTCGGGCTCTGGTTTTCTTCCTCGGGCTCTGGTTTTCTTCCTCAGGCACTGGTTATGTTCCTCGGGCTCTCGTTTTCTTCCTCGAACTCTCGTTTTGTTCCTCGGGTTCTGGTTTTGTTCCTTGAGCTCTGGTTTTCTTCCTCGGGCTCTGGTTTTCTTCCTCGCACCCTGTTTCTTTACTTCGAGGTCTGGTTTTCTTCCTCGGGCTCTGGTTTTCTTCCTCAGGCTCTGGTTTTGTTGCTCGGGCTCTGGATTTCTTCCTCGAGCTCTCCTTTTCTTCTTCGGGCCCTAGTTTTGTTCCTCGGGCTCTGTTTTTGTTCCTCGGGCTCTGGTTGTGTTCCTCGGGCTCTGGTTGTGTTCCTCGGGCTCCGGGTTTGCTCCTCGAGCTCTAGTTTTGTTCCTCAGGCCCTGGTTTTCTTCCTCGGGGTTTCCTTTTGTTCCTTGAGCTCTGATATTGTTCTTCGGGCTTTGGTTTTGTTCCTCGGGCTCTGTTTTTGTTCCTCGGGCTCTCCTTATCTTCCTTTGGCACTGGTTTTGTTCCTCGGGCTCTCGTTTTCTTCCTCGAACTCTCGTTTTGTTCCTCGGGTTCTGGTTTTGTTCCTTGAGCTCTGGTTTTATTCCTCTGGCTCTGGTTTTGTTCATCGAGGTCTGGTTTTCTTCCTCGGGCTCTGGTTGTGTTCCTCGGGCTCTGGTTCTGTTCCTCGGGCTCTGGTTTTGTTCATCGAGGGCTTGTTTTCTTCCTCGGGCTCTGGTTTTCTTCCTCGGGCTCTGGTTTTCTTCCTCGGACCCTGTTTCTTTACCTCGAGGGGTGGTTTTGTTCCTCGGGCTCTGGCTTGGTTCCTCAGGCCCTGGTTGTTTTCCTCGGGCTCTGGTTTTGTTCCTCGGGCTCTGGTTTTGTTCCTCGAGGGCTAGATTTGTTCCTCGGGCTCTGGATTTGTTCCTCGGTTTCTGGTTCGGTTCCTCGGGCCCTGGTTTTATTCCACGGGCTCTGGTTTTCTTCCTATGGCCTTCGATTTGTTCTTCAGGCCTTCCTTTTTGTCCTTGGGCTCTGGTTTTGTTCCTCGAGCTCTGGTTTTATTCCTTGGGCACTGGTTATGTTCCTCGGGCTCTCGTTTTCTTCCTCGGGTTCTGGTTTTGTTCCTTGAGGTCTGGTTTTCTTCCTTGGGGTCTGGTTTTCTTCCTCGGGCTCTGGTTTTCTTCCTCAGGCTCTGGTTTTGTTGCTCGGGCTCTGGATTTCTTCCTTGAACTCTCCTTTTCTTCTTCGGGCCCTAGTTTTGTTCCTCGGGCTCTGTTTTTGTTCCTCGGGCTCTGGTTGTGTTCCTCGGGCTCCGGGTTTGTTCCTCGAGGTCTAGTTTTGTTCCTCAGGCCCTGGTTTTCTTCCTCGGGGTTTCATTTTGTTCCTTGGGCTCTGATATTGTTCTTCCGGCTTTGGTTTTGGTCCTCGGGATCTGTTTTTGTTCCTCGGGCTCTCCTTATCTTCCTTTGGCACTGGTTTTGTTCCTCGGGCTCTCGTTTTCTTCCTCGAACTCTCGTTTTGTTCCTCGGGTTCTGGTTTTGTTCCTTGGGGTCTGGTTTTCTTCCTCGGGCTCTGGTTTTCTTCCTCAGGCTCTGGTTTTGTTGCTCGGGCTCTGGATTTCTTCCTTGAACTCTCCTTTTCTTCTTCGGGCCCTAGTTTTGTTCCTCGGGCTCTGTTTTTGTTCCTCGGGCTCTGGTTGTGTTCCTCGGGCTCCGGGTTTGTTTCTCGAGGTCTAGTTTTGTTCCTCAGGCCCTGGTTTTCTTCCTCGGGGTTTCCTTTTGTTCCTTGGGCTCTGATATTGTTCTTCGGGCTTTGGTTTTGTTCCTTGGGCTCTGTTTTTGTTACTCGGGCTCTCCTTTTCTTCCTCGGCATCTGGTTTTGTTCCAAGAGCTCTAGTTTTCTTCCTCGGGCTCTGGTTTTCTTCCTCGGGCTCTGGTTTTCTTCCTCAGGCACTGGTTTTGTTCCTCGGGCTCTCGTTTTCTTCCTCGAACTCTCGTTTTGTTCCTCGGGTTCTGGTTTTGTTCCTTGAGCTCTGGTTTTATTCCTCGGGCTCTGGTTCTGTTCCTCGGGCTCTGGTTCTGTTCCTCGGGCTCTGGTTTTGTTCATCGAGGGCTTGTTTTCTTCCTCGGGCTCTGGTTTTGTTCCTCAGGCTCTGGTTTTGTTCCTCGGGCTCTGGTTTTCTTCCTCGGACCCTGTTTCTTTACCTCGAGGGGTGGTTTTGTTCCTCGGGCTCTGGCTTGGTTCCTCAGGCCCTGGTTGTTTTCCTCGGGCTCTGGTTTTGTTCCTCGGGCTCTGGTTTTGTTCCTCTGTTTCTGGTTCGGTTCCTCGGGCCCTGGTTTTATTCCACGGGTTCTGCTTTTCTTCCTATGGCCCTCGTTTTGTTCTTCAGGCCTTCCTTTTTGTCCTTGGGCTCTGGTTTTGTTCCTCGAGCTCTGGTTTTATTCCTTGGGCTCTGGTTATGTTCCTCGGGCTCTCGTTTTCTTCCTCGGACTCCCGTTTTGTTCCTCGGGTTCTGGTTTTGTTCCTCGGGCTCTGGTTTTCTTCCTCGGACCCTGTTTCTTTACCTCGAGGGGTGGTTCTTTTCGTCGGGCTCTGGTTTTGTTCCTCAGGCTCTGGTTTTCTTCCTCGGGCTCTGGTTTTCTTCCTCGCACCCTGTTTCTTTACCTCGAGGTCTGGTTTTCTTCCTCGGGCTCTGGTTTTCTTCCTCAGGCTCTGGTTTTGTTGCTCGGGCTCTGGATTTCTTCCTCGAGCTCTCCTTTTCTTCTTCGGGCCCTAGTTTTTTTCCTCGCGCTCTGTTTTTGTTCCTTGGGCTCTGGTTGTGTTCCTCGGGCTCTGGTTGTGTTCCTCGGGCTCCGGATTTGCTCCTCGAGCTCTAGTTTTGTTCCTCAGGCCCTGGTTTTCTTCCTCGGGGTTTCCTTTTGTTCCTTGGACTCTGATATTGTTCTTCGGGCTTTGGTTTTGTTCCTCGGGCTCTGTTTTTGTTCCTCGGGCTCTCCTTATCTTCCTTTGCACTGGTTTTGTTCCTCGGGCTCTCGTTTTCTTCCTCGAACTCTCGTTTTGTTCCTCGGGTTCTGGTTTTGTTCCTTGAGCTCTGGTTTTATTCCTCTGGCTCTGGTTTTGTTCATCGAGGTCTGGTTTCCTTCCTCGGGCTCTGGTTGTGTTCCTCGGGCTCTGGTTCTGTTCCTCGGGCTCTGGTTTTGTTCATCGAGGGCTTGTTTTCTTCCTCGGGCTCTGGTTTTGTTCCTCAGGCTCTGGTTTTCTTCCTCGGGCTCTGGTTTTCTTCCTCGGACCCTGTTTCTTTACCTCGAGGGGTGGTTTTGTTCCTCGGGCTCTGGCTTGGTTCCTCAGGCCCTGGTTGTTTTCCTCGGGCTCTGGTTTTGTTCCTCGGGCTCTGGTTTTGTTCCTCGAGGGCTAGATTTGTTCCTCGGGCTCTGGATTTGTTCCTCGGTTTCTGGTTCGGTTCCTCGGGCCCTGGTTTTATTCCACGGGCTCTGGTTTTCTTCCTATGGCCTTCGATTTGTTCTTCAGGCCTTCCTTTTTGTCCTTGGGCTCTGGTTTTGTTCCTCGAGCTCTGGTTTTATTCCTTGGGCACTGGTTATGTTCCTCGGGCTCTCGTTTTCTTCCTCGGGCTCTGGTTTTCTTCCTCAGGCTCTGGTTTTGTTGCTCGGGCTCTGGATTTCTTCCTTGAACTCTCCTTTTCTTCTTCGGGCCCTAGTTTTGTTCCTCGGGCTCTGTTTTTGTTCCTCGGGCTCTGGTTGTGTTCCTCGGGCTCCGGGTTTGTTCCTCGAGGTCTAGTTTTGTTCCTCAGGCCCTGGTTTTCTTCCTCGGGGTTTCATTTTGTTCCTTGGGCTCTGATATTGTTCTTCCGGCTTTGGTTTTGGTCCTCGGGATCTGTTTTTGTTCCTCGGGCTCTCCTTATCTTCCTTTGGCACTGGTTTTGTTCCTCGGGCTCTCGTTTTCTTCCTCGAACTCTCGTTTTGTTCCTCGGGTTCTGGTTTTGTTCCTTGGGGTCTGGTTTTCTTCCTCGGGCTCTGGTTTTCTTCCTCAGGCTCTGGTTTTGTTGCTCGGGCTCTGGATTTCTTCCTTGAACTCTCCTTTTCTTCTTCAGGCCCTAGTTTTGTTCCTCGGGCTCTGTTTTTGTTCCTCGGGCTCTGGTTGTGTTCCTCGGGCTCCGGGTTTGTTCCTCGAGGTCTAGTTTTGTTCCTCAGGCCCTGGTTTTCTTCCTCGGGGTTTCATTTTGTTCCTTGGGCTCTGATATTGTTCTTCCGGCTTTGGTTTTGGTCCTCGGGATCTGTTTTTGTTCCTCGGGCTCTCCTTATCTTCCTTTGGCACTGGTTTTGTTCCTCGGGCTCTCGTTTTCTTCCTCGAACTCTCGTTTTGTTCCTCGGGTTCTGGTTTTGTTCCTTGGGGTCTGGTTTTCTTCCTCGGGCTCTGGTTTTCTTCCTCAGGCTCTGGTTTTGTTGCTCGGGCTCTGGATTTCTTCCTTGAACTCTCCTTTTCTTCTTCGGGCCCTAGTTTTGTTCCTCGGGCTCTGTTTTTGTTCCTCGGGCTCTGGTTGTGTTCCTCGGGCTCCGGGTTTGTTTCTCGAGGTCTAGTTTTGTTCCTCAGGCCCTGGTTTTCTTCCTCGGGGTTTCCTTTTGTTCCTTGGGCTCTGATATTTTTCTTCGGGCTTTGGTTTTGTTCCTTGGGCTCTGTTTTTGTTACTCGGGCTCTCCTTTTCTTCCTCGGCATCTGGTTTTGTTCCAAGAGCTCTAGTTTTCTTCCTCGGGCTCTGGTTTTCTTCCTCGGGCTCTGGTTTTCTTCCTCAGGCACTGGTTATGTTCCTCGGGCTCTCGTTTTCTTCCTCGAACTCTCGTTTTGTTCCTCGGGTTCTGGTTTTGTTCCTTGAGCTCTGGTTTTCTTCCTCGGGCTCTGGTTTTCTTCCTCGCACCCTGTTTCTTTACTTCGAGGTCTGGTTTTCTTCCTCGGGCTCTGGTTTTCTTCCTCAGGCTCTGGTTTTGTTGCTCGGGCTCTGGATTTCTTCCTCGAGCTCTCCTTTTCTTCTTCGGGCCCTAGTTTTGTTCCTCGGGCTCTGTTTTTGTTCCTCGGGCTCTGGTTGTGTTCCTCGGGCTCTGGTTGTGTTCCTCGGGCTCCGGGTTTGCTCCTCGAGCTCTAGTTTTGTTCCTCAGGCCCTGGTTTTCTTCCTCGGGGTTTCCTTTTGTTCCTTGAGCTCTGATATTGTTCTTCGGGCTTTGGTTTTGTTCCTCGGGCTCTGTTTTTGTTCCTCGGGCTCTCCTTATCTTCCTTTGGCACTGGTTTTGTTCCTCGGGCTCTCGTTTTCTTCCTCGAACTCTCGTTTTGTTCCTCGGGTTCTGGTTTTGTTCCTTGAGCTCTGGTTTTATTCCTCTGGCTCTGGTTTTGTTCATCGAGGTCTGGTTTTCTTCCTCGGGCTCTGGTTGTGTTCCTCGGGCTCTGGTTCTGTTCCTCGGGCTCTGGTTTTGTTCATCGAGGGCTTGTTTTCTTCCTCGGGCTCTGGTTTTGTTCCTCAGGCTCTGGTTTTCTTCCTCGGGCTCTGGTTTTCTTCCTCGGACCCTGTTTCTTTAGTTCGAGGGGTGGTTTTGTTCCTCGGGCTCTGGCTTGGTTCCTCAGGCCCTGGTTGTTTTCCTCGGGCTCTGGTTTTGTTCCTCGGGCTCTGGTTTTGTTCCTCGAGGGCTAGATTTGTTCCTCGGGCTCTGGATTTGTTCCTCGGTTTCTGGTTCGGTTCCTCGGGCCCTGGTTTTATTCCACGGGCTCTGGTTTTCTTCCTATGGCCTTCGATTTGTTCTTCAGGCCTTCCTTTTTGTCCTTGGGCTCTGGTTTTGTTCCTCGAGCTCTGGTTTTATTCCTTGGGCACTGGTTATGTTCCTCGGGCTCTCGTTTTCTTCCTCGGGTTCTGGTTTTGTTCCTTGAGGTCTGGTTTTCTTCCTTGGGGTCTGGTTTTCTTCCTCGGGCTCTGGTTTTCTTCCTCAGGCTCTGGTTTTGTTGCTCGGGCTCTGGATTTCTTCCTTGAACTCTCCTTTTCTTCTTCGGGCCCTAGTTTTGTTCCTCGGGCTCTGTTTTTGTTCCTCGGGCTCTGGTTGTGTTCCTCGGGCTCCGGGTTTGTTCCTCGAGGTCTAGTTTTGTTCCTCAGGCCCTGGTTTTCTTCCTCGGGGTTTCATTTTGTTCCTTGGGCTCTGATATTGTTCTTCCGGCTTTGGTTTTGGTCCTCGGGATCTGTTTTTGTTCCTCGGGCTCTCCTTATCTTCCTTTGGCACTGGTTTTGTTCCTCGGGCTCTCGTTTTCTTCCTCGAACTCTCGTTTTGTTCCTCGGGTTCTGGTTTTGTTCCTTGGGGTCTGGTTTTCTTCCTCGGGCTCTGGTTTTCTTCCTCAGGCTCTGGTTTTGTTGCTCGGGCTCTGGATTTCTTCCTTGAACTCTCCTTTTCTTCTTCGGGCCCTAGTTTTGTTCCTCGGGCTCTGTTTTTGTTCCTCGGGCTCTGGTTGTGTTCCTCGGGCTCCGGGTTTGTTTCTCGAGGTCTAGTTTTGTTCCTCAGGCCCTGGTTTTCTTCCTCGGGGTTTCCTTTTGTTCCTTGGGCTCTGATATTGTTCTTCGGGCTTTGGTTTTGTTCCTTGGGCTCTGTTTTTGTTACTCGGGCTCTCCTTTTCTTCCTCGGCATCTGGTTTTGTTCCAAGAGCTCTAGTTTTCTTCCTCGGGCTCTGGTTTTCTTCCTCGGGCTCTGGTTTTCTTCCTCAGGCACTGGTTTTGTTCCTCGGGCTCTCGTTTTCTTCCTCGAACTCTCGTTTTGTTCCTCGGGTTCTGGTTTTGTTCCTTGAGCTCTGGTTTTATTCCTCGGGCTCTGGTTCTGTTCCTCGGGCTCTGGTTCTGTTCCTCGGGCTCTGGTTTTGTTCATCGAGGGCTTGTTTTCTTCCTCGGGCTCTGGTTTTGTTCCTCAGGCTCTGGTTTTGTTCCTCGGGCTCTGGTTTTCTTCCTCGGACCCTGTTTCTTTACATCGAGGGGTGGTTTTGTTCCTCGGGCTCTGGCTTGGTTCCTCAGGCCCTGGTTGTTTTCCTCGGGCTCTGGTTTTGTTCCTCGGGCTCTGGTTTTGTTCCTCTGTTTCTGGTTCGGTTCCTCGGGCCCTGGTTTTATTCCACGGGTTCTGGTTTTCTTCCTATGGCCCTCGTTTTGTTCTTCAGGCCTTCCTTTTTGTCCTTGGGCTCTGGTTTTGTTCCTCGAGCTCTGGTTTTATTCCTTGGGCTCTGGTTATGTTCCTCGGGCTCTCGTTTTCTTCCTCGGACTCCCGTTTTGTTCCTCGGGTTCTGGTTTTGTTCCTCGGGCTCTGGTTTTCTTCCTCGGACCCTGTTTCTTTACCTCGAGGGGTGGTTTTTTTCGTCGGGCTCTGCTTTTGTTCCTCAGGCTCTGGTTTTCTTCCTCGGGCTCTGGTTTTCTTCCTCGCACCCTGTTTCTTTACCTCGAGGTCTGGTTTTCTTCCTCGGGCTCTGGTTTTCTTCCTCAGGCTCTGGTTTTGTTGCTCGGGCTCTGGATTTCTTCCTCGAGCTCTCCTTTTCTTCTTCGGGCCCTAGTTTTGTTCCTCGGGCTCTGTTTTTGTTCCTTGGGCTCTGGTTGTGTTCCTCGGGCTCTGGTTGTGTTCCTCGGGCTCCGGATTTGCTCCTCGAGCTCTAGTTTTGTTCCTCAGGCCCTGGTTTTCTTCCTCGGGGTTTCCTTTTGTTCCTTGGACTCTGATATTGTTCTTCGGGCTTTGGTTTTGTTCCTCGGGCTCTGTTTTTGTTCCTCGGGCTCTCCTTATCTTCCTTTGGCACTGGTTTTGTTCCTCGGGCTCTCGTTTTCTTCCTCGAACTCTCGTTTTGTTCCTCGGGTTCTGGTTTTGTTCCTTGAGCTCTGGTTTTATTCCTCTGGCTCTGGTTTTGTTCATCGAGGTCTGGTTTTCTTCCTCGGGCTCTGGTTGTGTTCCTCGGGCTCTGGTTCTGTTCCTCGGGCTCTGGTTTTGTTCATCGAGGGCTTGTTTTCTTCCTCGGGCTCTGGTTTTGTTCCTCAGGCTCTGGTTTTCTTCCTCGGGCTCTGGTTTTCTTCCTCGGACCCTGTTTCTTTACCTCGAGGGGTGGTTTTGTTCCTCGGGCTCTGGCTTGGTTCCTCAGGCCCTGGTTGTTTTCCTCGGGCTCTGGTTTTGTTCCTCGGGCTCTGGTTTTGTTCCTCGAGCGCTAGATTTGTTCCTCGGGCTCTGGATTTGTTCCTCGGTTTCTGGTTCGGTTCCTCGGGCCCTGGTTTTATTCCACGGGCTCTGGTTTTCTTCCTATGGCCTTCGATTTGTTCTTCAGGCCTTCCTTTTTGTCCTTGGGCTCTGGTTTTGTTCCTCGAGCTCTGGTTTTATTCCTTGGGCACTGGTTATGTTCCTCGGGCTCTCATTTTCTTCCTCGGGTTCTGGTTTTGTTCCTTGAGGTCTGGTTTTCTTCCTTGGGGTCTGGTTTTCTTCCTCGGGCTCTGGTTTTCTTCCTCAGGCTCTGGTTTTGTTGCTCGGGCTCTGGATTTCTTCCTTGAACTCTCCTTTTCTTCTTCGGGCCCTAGTTTTGTTCCTCGGGCTCTGTTTTTGTTCCTCGGGCTCTGGTTGTGTTCCTCGGGCTCCGGGTTTGTTCCTCGAGGTCTAGTTTTGTTCCTCAGGCCCTGGTTTTCTTCCTCGGGGTTTCATTTTGTTCCTTGGGCTCTGATATTGTTCTTCCGGCTTTGGTTTTGGTCCTCGGGATCTGTTTTTGTTCCTCGGGCTCTCCTTATCTTCCTTTGGCACTGGTTTTGTTCCTCGGGCTCTCGTTTTCTTCCTCGAACTCTCGTTTTGTTCCTCGGGTTCTGGTTTTGTTCCTTGGGGTCTGGTTTTCTTCCTCGGGCTCTGGTTTTCTTCCTCAGGCTCTGGTTTTGTTGCTCGGGCTCTGGATTTCTTCCTTGAACTCTCCTTTTCTTCTTCGGGCCCTAGTTTTGTTCCTCGGGCTCTGTTTTTGTTCCTCGGGCTCTGGTTGTGTTCCTCGGGCTCCGGGTTTGTTTCTCGAGGTCTAGTTTTGTTCCTCAGGCCCTGGTTTTCTTCCTCGGGGTTTCCTTTTGTTCCTTGGGCTCTGATATTGTTCTTCGGGCTTTGGTTTTGTTCCTTGGGCTCTGTTTTTGTTACTCGGGCTCTCCTTTTCTTCCTCGGCATCTGGTTTTGTTCCAAGAGCTCTAGTTTTCTTCCTCGGGCTCTGGTTTTCTTCCTCGGGCTCTGGTTTTCTTCCTTTGGCACTGGTTTTGTTCCTCGGGCTCTCGTTTTCTTCCTCGAACTCTCGTTTTGTTCCTCGGGTTCTGGTTTTGTTCCTTGAGCTCAGGTTTTCTTCCTCGGGCTCTGGTTTTGTTCATCGAGGTCTGGTTTTCTTCCTCGGGCTCTGGTTTTGTTCCTCGGGCTCTGGTTCTGTTCCTCGGGCTCTGGTTTTGTTCATCGAGGGCTTGTTTTCTTCCTCGGGCTCTGGTTTTGTTCCTCGGGCTCTGCTTGTGTTCCTCGGGCTCTGGTTTTCTTCCTCGGACCCTGTTTCTTTACCTCGAGGGGTGGTTTTGTTCCTCGGGCTCTGGCTTGGTTCCTCAGGCCCTGGTTGTTTTCCTCGGGCTCTGGTTTTGTTCCTCGGGCTCTGGTTTTGTTCCTCGAGGGCTAGTTTTTTTCCTAGGGCTCTGGACTTGTTCCTCGGTTTCTGGTTCGGTTCCTCGGGCCCTGGTTTTATTCCACGGGCTCTGGTTTTCTTCCTATGGCCCTCGTTTTGTTCTTCACGCCCTCCTTTTTGTCCTTGGGCTCTGGTTTTTTTCCTCGAGCTCTGGTTTTATTCCTTGGGGACTGGTTTTGTTCCTCGGGCTCTCGTTTTCTTCCTCGGACTCTCGTTTTGTTCCTCGGGTTCTGGTTTTGTTCCTTGAGCTCTGTTTTTATTCCTCGGGCTCTGGTTCTGTTCCTCGGGCTCTGGTTCTGTTCCTCGGGCTCTGGTTTTGTTCATCGAGGGCTTGTTTTCTTCCTCGGGATCTGGTTTTGTTCCTCAGGCTCTGGTTTTGTTCCTCGGGCTCTGGTTTTCTTCCTCGGACCCTGTTTCTTTACCTCGAGGGGTGGTTTTGTTCCTCGGGCTCTGGCTTGGTTCCTCAGGCCCTGGTTGTTTTCCTCGGGCTCTGGTTTTGTTCCTCGGGCTCTGGTTTTGTTCCTCGGTTTCTGGTTCGGTTCCTCGGGCCCTGGTTTTATTCCACGGGTTCTGGTTTACTTCCTATGGCCCTCGTGTTGTTCTTCAGGCCTTCCTTTTTGTCCTTGGGCTCTGGTTTTGTTCCTCGAGCTCTGGTTTTATTCCTTGGGCTCTGGTTATGTTCCTCGGGCTCTCGTTTTCTTCCTCGGACTCCCGTTTTGTTCCTCGGGTTCTGGTTTTGTTCCTCGGGCTCTGGTTTTCTTCCTCGGACCCTGTTTCTTTACCTCGAGGGGTGGTTTTCTTCGTCGCGCTCTGGTTTTGTTCCTCAGGCTCTGGTTTTCTTCCTCGGGCTCTGGTTTTCTTCCTCGCACCCTGTTTCTTTACTTCGAGGTCTGGTTTTCTTCCTCGGGCTCTGGTTTTCTTCCTCAGGCTCTGGTTTTGTTGCTCGGGCTCTGGATTTCTTCCTCGAGCTCTCCTTTTCTTCTTCGGGCCCTAGTTTTGTTCCTCGGGCTCTGTTTTTGTTCCTCGGGCTCTGGTTGTGTTCCTCGGGCTCTGGTTGTGTTCCTCGGGCTCCGGGTTTGCTCCTCGAGCTCTAGTTTTGTTCCTCAGGCCCTGGTTTTCTTCCTCGGGGTTTCCTTTTGTTCCTTGGACTCTGATATTGTTCTTCGGGCTTTGGTTTTGTTCCTCGGGCTCTGTTTTTGTTCCTCGGGCTCTCCTTATCTTCCTTTGGCACTGGTTTTGTTCCTCGGGCTCTCGTTTTCTTCCTCGAACTCTCGTTTTGTTCCTCGGGTTCTGGTTTTGTTCCTTGAGCTCTGGTTTTATTCCTCTGGCTCTGGTTTTGTTCATCGAGGTCTGGTTTTCTTCCTCGGGCTCTGGTTGTGTTCCTCGGGCTCTGGTTCTGTTCCTCGGGCTCTGGTTTTGTTCATCGAGGGCTTGTTTTCTTCCTCGGGCTCTGGTTTTGTTCCTCAGGCTCTGGTTTTCTTCCTCGGGCTCTGGTTTTCTTCCTCGGACCCTGTTTCTTTACCTCGAGGGGTGGTTTTGTTCCTCGGGCTCTGGCTTGGTTCCTCAGGCCCTGGTTGTTTTCCTCGGGCTCTGGTTTTGTTCCTCGGGCTCTGGTTTTGTTCCTCGAGGGCTAGATTTGTTCCTCGGGCTCTGGATTTGTTCCTCGGTTTCTGGTTCGGTTCCTCGGGCCCTGGTTTTATTCCACGGGCTCTGGTTTTCTTCCCATGGCCTTCGATTTGTTCTTCAGGCCTTCCTTTTTGTCCTTGGGCTCTGGTTTTGTTCCTCGAGCTCTGGTTTTATTCCTTGGGCACTGGTTATGTTCCTCGGGCTCTCGTTTTCTTCCTCGGGTTCTGGTTTTGTTCCTTGAGGTCTGGTTTTCTTCCTTGGGGTCTGGTTTTCTTCCTCGGGCTCTGGTTTTCTTCCTCAGGCTCTGGTTTTGTTGCTCGGGCTCTGGATTTCTTCCTTGAACTCTCCTTTTCTTCTTCGGGCCCTAGTTTTGTTCCTCGGGCTCTGTTTTTGTTCCTCGGGCTCTGGTTGTGTTCCTCGGGCTCCGGGTTTGTTCCTCGAGGTCTAGTTTTGTTCCTCAGGCCCTGGTTTTCTTCCTCGGGGTTTCATTTTGTTCCTTGGGCTCTGATATTGTTCTTCCGGCTTTGGGTTTGGTCCTCGGGATCTGTTTTTGTTCCTCGGGCTCTCCTTATCTTCCTTTGGCACTGGTTTTGTTCCTCGGGCTCTCGTTTTCTTCCTCGAACTCTCATTTTGTTCCTCGGGTTCTGGTTTTGTTCCTTGGGGTCTGGTTTTCTTCCTCGGGCTCTGGTTTTCTTCCTCAGGCTCTGGTTTTGTTGCTCGGGCTCTGGATTTCTTCCTTGAACTCTCCTTTTCTTCTTCGGGCCCTAGTTGTGTTCCTCGGGCTCTGTTTTTGTTCCTCGGGCTCTGGTTGTGTTCCTCGGGCTCCGGGTTTGTTTCTCGAGGTCTAGTTTTGTTCCTCAGGCCCTGGTTTTCTTCCTCGGGGTTTCCTTTTGTTCCTTGGGCTCTGATATTGTTCTTCGGGCTTTGGTTTTGTTCCTTGGGCTCTGTTTTTGTTACTCGGGCTCTCCTTTTCTTCCTCGGCATCTGGTTTTGTTCCAAGAGCTCTAGTTTTCTTCCTCGGGCTCTGGTTTTCTTCCTCGGGCTCTGGTTTTCTTCCTTTGGCACTGGTTTTGTTCCTCGGGCTCTCGTTTTCTTCCTCGAACTCTCGTTTTGTTCCTCGGGTTCTGGTTTTGTTCCTTGAGCTCAGGTTTTCTTCCTCGGGCTCTGGTTTTGTTCATCGAGGTCTGGTTTTCTTCCTCGGGCTCTGGTTTTGTTCCTCGGGCTCTGGTTCTGTTCCTCGGGCTCTGGTTTTGTTCATCGAGGGCTTGTTTTCTTCCTCGCGCTCTGGTTTTGTTCCTCGGGCTCTGCTTGTGTTCCTCGGGCTCTGGTTTTCTTTCTCGGACCCTGTTTCTTTACCTCGAGTGGTGGTTTTGTTCCTCGGGCTCTGGCTTGGTTCCTCAGGCCCTGGTTGTTTTCCTCAGGCTCTGGTTTTGTTCCTCGGGCTCTGGTTTTGTTCCTCGAGGGCTAGTTTTTTTCCTAGGGCTCTGGACTTGTTCCTCGGTTTCTGGTTCGGTTCCTCGGGCCCTGGTTTTATTCCACGGGCTCTGGTTTTCTTCCTATGGCCCTCGTTTTGTTCTTCACGCCCTCCTTTTTGTCCTTGGGCTCTGGTTTTTTTCCTCGAGCTCTGGTTTTATTCCTTGGGCACTGGTTTTGTTCCTCGGGCTCTCGTTTTCTTCCTCGGACTCTTGTTTTTTTCCTCAGGTTCTGGTTTTGTTCCTTGAGGTCTGGTTTTCTTCCTCGGGCTCTGGTTTTCTTCCTCGGGCTCTGGTTTTCTTCCTCAGGCTCTGGTTTTGTTGCTCGGGCTCTGGATTTCTTCCTCGAGCTCTCCTTTTCTTCTTTGGGCCCTAGTTTTGTTCCTCGGGCTCTGTTTTTGTTCCTCGGGCTCTGGTTGTGTTCCTCGGGCTCTGGTTGTGTTCCTCGGGCTCCGGGTTTGTTCCTCGAGCTCTAGTTTTGTTCCTCAGGCCCTGGTTTTCTTCCTCGGGGTTTCCTTTTGTTCCTTGGGCTCTGATATTGTTCTTCGGGCTTTGGTTTTGTTCCTCGGGCTCTGTTTTTGTTCCTCGGGCTTCCTTTTCTTCCTCGGCACCTGGTTTTGTTCCAAGAGCTCTAGTTTTCTTCCTCGGGCTCTGGTTTTCTTCCTCGGGCTCTGGTTTTCTTCCTTTGGCACTGGTTTTGTTCCTCGGGCTCTCGTTTTCTTCCTCGAACTCTTGTTTTGTTCCTCGGGTTCTGGTTTTGTTCCTTGAGCTCTGGTTTTATTCCTCGGGCTCTGGTTTTGTTCATCGAGGTCTGGTTTTCTTCCTCGGGCTCTGGTTGTGTTCCTCGGGCTCTGGTTCTGTTCCTTGGGCTCTGGTTTTGTTCATCGAGGGCTTGTTTTCTTCCTCGGGCTCTGGTTTTGTTCCTCGGGCTCTGCTTGTGTTCCTCGGGCTCTGGTTTTCTTCCTCGGACCCTGTTTCTTTACCTCGAGGGGTGGTTTTGTTCCTCGGGCTCTGGCTTGGTTCCTCAGGCCCTGGTTGTTTTCCTCAGGCTCTGGTTTTGTTCCTCGGGCTCTGGTTTTGTTCCTCGAGGGCTAGTTTTTTTCCTAGGGCTCTGGACTTGTTCCTCGGTTTCTGGTTCGGTTCCTCGGGCCCTGGTTTTATTCCACGGGCTCTGGTTTTCTTCCTATGGCCCTCGTTTTGTTCTTCACGCCCTCCTTTTTGTCCTTGGGCTCTGGTTTTTTTCCTCGAGCTCTGGTTTTATTCCTTGGGCACTGGTTTTGTTCCTCGGGCTCTCGTTTTCTTCCTCGGACTCTTGTTTTTTTCCTCAGGTTCTGGTTTTGTTCCTTGAGGTCTGGTTTTCTTCCTCGGGCTCTGGTTTTCTTCCTCGGGCTCTGGTTTTCTTCCTCAGGCTCTGGTTTTGTTGCTCGGGCTCTGGATTTCTTCCTCGAGCTCTCCTTTTCTTCTTTGGGCCCTAGTTTTGTTCCTCGGGCTCTGTTTTTGTTCCTCGGGCTCTGGTTGTGTTCCTCGGGCTCCGGGTTTGTTCCTCGAGCTCTAGTTTTGTTCCTCAGGCCCTGGTTTTCTTCCTTGGGGTTTCCTTTTGTTCCTTGGGCTCTGATATTGTTCTTCAGGCTTTGGTTTTGTTCCTCGGGCTCTGTTTTTGTTCCTCGGGCTCTCCTTTTCTTCCTTGGCATCTGGTTTTGTTCCAAGAGCTCTAGTTTTCTTCCTCGGGCTCTGGTTTTCTTCCTCGGGCTCTGGTTTTCTTCCTCAGGCTCTGGTTTTGTTGCTCGGGCTCTGGTTTTCTTCCTCGAGCTCTCCTTTTCTTCTTCGGGCCCTAGTTTTGTTCCTCGGGCTCTGTTTTTGTTCCTCGGGCTCTGGTTGTGTTCCTCGGGCTCTGGTTGTGTTCCTCAGGCTCCGGGTTTGTTCCTCGAGCTCTAGTTTTGTTCCACAGGCCCTGGTTTTCTTCCTCGGGGTTTCCTTTTGTTCCTTGGGCTCTGATATTGTTCTTCGGGCTTTGGTTTTGTTCCTCGGGCTCTGTTTTTGTTCCTCGGGCTCTCCTTTTCTTCCTCGGCATCTGGTTTTTTTCCAAGAGCTCTAGTTTTCTTCCTCGGGCTCTGGTTTTCTTCCTTTGGCACTGGTTTTGTTCCTCGGGCTCTCGTTTTCTTCCTCGAACTCTCGTTTTGTTCCTCGGGCTCTGGTTTTGTTCATCGAGGTCTGGTTTTCTTCCTCGGGCTCTGGTTTTGTTCCTCAGGCTCTGGTTTTGTTCCTCGGGCTCTGGTTTTCTTCCTCGGACCCCGTTTCTTTACCTCGAGGGGTGGTTTTTTTCCTCAGGCTCTGGTTTTGTTCCTCAGGCTCTGGTTTTCTTCCTCGGGCTCTGGTTTTCTTCCTCGGACGCTGTTTCTTTACCTCGAGGGGTGGTTTTTTTCCTCGGGCTCTGGCTTGGTTCCTCAGGCCCTGGTTGTTTTCCTTGGGCTCTGGTTTTGTTCCTCGGGCTCTGGTTTTGTTCCTCGAGGGCTAGTTTTGTTCCTCGGGCTCTGGATTTGTTCCTTGGTTTCTGGTTCGGTTCCTCGGGCCCTGGTTTTATTCCACGGGCTCTGGTTTTCTTCCTATGGCCCTCGTTTTGTTCTTCAGGCCTTCCTTTTTGTCCTTGGGCTCTGGTTTTGTTCCTCGAGCTCTGGTTTTATTCCTTGGGCACTGGTTATGTTCCTCGGGCTCTCGTTTTCTTCCTCGGACTCTTGTTTTATTCCTCAGGTTCTGGTTTTGTTCATCGAGGTCTGGTTTTCTTCCTCGGGCTCTGGTTGTGTTCCTCGGGCTCTGGTTCTTTTCCTCGGGCTCTGGTTTTGTTCATCGAGGGCTTGTTTTCTTCCTCGGGCTCTGGCTTGGTTCCTCAGGCCCTGGTTGTTTTCCTCGGGCTCTGGTTTTGTTCCTCGGGCTCTGGTTTTGTTCCTCGAGGGCTAGATTTGTTCCTCGGGCTCTGGATTTGTTCCTCGGTTTCTGGTTTGGTTCCTCGGGCCCTGGTTTTATTCCACGGGCTCTGGTTTTCTTCCTATGGCCCTCGATTAGTTCTTCAGGCCTTCCTTTTTGTCCTTGGGCTCTGGTTTTGTTCCTCGAGCTCTGGTTTTATTCCTTGGGCACTGGTTATGTACCTCGGGCTCTCGTTTTCTTCCTCGGACTCTTGTTTTGTTCCTCGGGTTCTGGTTTTGTTCCTCGGGCTCTGGTTTTCTTCCTCAGGCTCTGGTTTTCTTCCTCAGGCTCTGGCTTTGCTGCTCGGGCTCTGGATTTCTTCCTCGAGCTCTCCTTTTCTTCTTCGGGCCCTAGTTTTGTTCCTCGGGCTCTGTTTTTGTTCCTCGGGCTCTGGTTGTGTTCCTCGGGCTCCGGGTTTGTTCCTCGAGCTCTAGTTTTGTTCCTCAGGCCCTGGTTTTCTTCCTCGGGGTTTCCTTTTGTTCCTTGGGCTCTGATATTGTTCTTCAGGCTTTGGTTTTGTTCCTCGGGCTCTGTTTTTGTTCCTCGGGCTCTCCTTTTCTTCCTTGGCATCTGGTTTTGTTCCAAGAGCTCTAGTTTTCTTCCTCGGGCTCTGGTTTTCTTCCTCGGGCTCTGGTTTTCTTCCTCAGGCTCTGGTTTTGTTGCTCGGGCTCTGGTTTTCTTCCTCGAGCTCTCCTTTTCTTCTTCGGGCCCTAGTTTTGTTCCTCGGGCTCTGTTTTTGTTCCTCGGGCTCTGGTTGTGTTCCTCGGGCTCTGGTTGTGTTCCTCAGGCTCCGGGTTTGTTCCTCGAGCTCTAGTTTTGTTCCACAGGGCCTGGTTTTCTTCCTCGGGGTTTCCTTTTGTTCCTTGGGCTCTGATATTGTTCTTCGGGCTTTGGTTTTGTTCCTCGGGCTCTGTTTTTGTTCCTCGGGCTCTCCTTTTCTTCCTCGGCATCTGGTTTTTTTCCAAGAGCTCTAGTTTTCTTCCTCGGGCTCTGGTTTTCTTCCTTTGGCACTGGTTTTGTTCCTCGGGCTCTCGTTTTCTTCCTCGAACTCTCGTTTTGTTCCTCGGGCTCTGGTTTTGTTCATCGAGGTCTGGTTTTCTTCCTCGGGCTCTGGTTTTGTTCCTCGGGCTCTGGTTCTGTTCCTCGGGCTCTGGTTTTGTTCATCGAGGGCTTGTTTTCTTCCTCGGGCTCTGGTTTTCTTCCTCGGGCTCTGGTTTTCTTCCTCGGGCTCTGGTTTTCTTCCTCGGACCCTGTTTCTTTACCTCGAGGGGTGGTTTTGTTCCTCGGGCTCTGGCTTGGTTCCTCAGGCCCTGGTTGTTTTCCTCGGGCTCTGGTTTTCCTCCTCAGGCTCTGGTTTTGTTGCTCGGGCTCTGGATTTCTTCCTCGAGCTCTCCTTTTCTTCTTCGGGCCCTAGTTTTGTTCCTCGGGCTCTGTTTTTGTTCCTCGGGCTCTGGTTGTGTTCCTCGGGCTCTGGTTGTGTTCCTTGGGCTCCGGGTTTGTTCCTCGAGCTCTAGTTTTGTTCCTCAGGCCCTGGTTTTCTTCCTCGGGGTTTCCTTTTGTTCCTTGGGCTCTGATATTGTTCTTCAGGCTTTGGTTTTGTTCCTCGGGCTCTGTTTTTGTTCCTCGGGCTCTCCTTTTCTTCCTTGGCATCTGGTTTTGTTCCAAGAGCTCTAGTTTTCTTCCTCGGGCTCTGGTTTTCTTCCTCGGGCTCTGGTTTTCTTCCTCAGGCTCTGGTTTTGTTGCTCGGGCTCTGGTTTTCTTCCTCGAGCTCTCCTTTTCTTCTTCGGGCCCTAGTTTTGTTCCTCGGGCTCTGTTTTTGTTCCTCGGGCTCTGGTTGTGTTCCTCGGGCTCTGGTTGTGTTCCTCAGGCTCCGGGTTTGTTCCTCGAGCTCTAGTTTTGTTCCACAGGCCCTGGTTTTCTTCCTCGGGGTTTCCTTTTGTTCCTTGGGCTCTGATATTGTTCTTCGGGCTTTGGTTTTGTTCCTCGGGCTCTGTTTTTGTTCCTCGGGCTCTCCTTTTCTTCCTCGGCATCTGGTTTTTTTCCAAGAGCTCTAGTTTTCTTCCTCGGGCTCTGGTTTTCTTCCTTTGGCACTGGTTTTGTTCCTCGGGCTCTCGTTTTCTTCCTCGAACTCTCGTTTTGTTCCTCGGGCTCTGGTTTTGTTCATCGAGGTCTGGTTTTCTTCCTCGGGCTCTGGTTTTAATCCTCGGGCTCTGGTTCTGTTCCTCGGGCTCTGGTTTTGTTCATCGAGGGCTTGTTTTCTTCCTCGGGCTCTGGTTTTGTTCCTCAGGCTCTGGTTTTCTTCCTCGGGCTCTGGTTTTCTTCCTCGGACCCTGTTTCTTTACCTTGAGGGGTGGTTTTGTTCCTCGGGCTCTGGCTTGGTTCCTCAGGCCCTGGTTGTTTTCCTCGGGCTCTGGTTTTGTTCCTCGGCTCTGGTTTTGTTCCTCGAGGGCTAGTTTTGTTCCTAGGGCTCTGGACTTGTTCCTCGGTTTCTGGTTCGGTTCCTCGGGCCCTGGTTTTATTCCACGGGCTCTGGTGTTCTTCCTATGGCCCTCGTTTTGTTCTTCACGCCCTCCTTTTTGTCCTTGGGCTCTGGTTTTTTTCCTCGATCTCCGGTTTTATTCCATGGGCACTGGTTTTGTTCCTCGGGCTCTCGTTTTCTTCCTCGGACTCTTGTTTTTTTCCTCAGGTTCTGGTTTTGTTCCTTGAGGTCTGGTTTTCTTCCTCGGGCTCTGGTTTTCTTCCTCGGGCTCTGGTTTTCTTCCTCGGGCTCTGGTTTTCCTCCTCAGGCTCTGGTTTTGTTGCTCGGGCTCTGGATTTCTTCCTCGAGCTCTCCTTTTCTTCTTCGGGCCTTAGTTTTGTTCCTCGGGCTCTGTTTTTGTTCCTCGGGCTCTGGTTGTGTTCCTCGGGCTCTGGTTGTGTTCCTTGGGCTCCGGGTTTGTTCCTCGAGCTCTAGTTTTGTTCCTCAGGCCCTGGTTTTCTTCCTTGGGGTTTCCTTTTGTTCCTTGGGCTCTGATATTGTTCTTCGGGCTTTGGTTTTGTTCCTCGGCCTCTGTTTTTGTTTCTCGGGCTTCCTTTTCTTCCTCGGCACCTGGTTTTGTTCCAAGAGCTCTAGTTTTCTTCCTCGGGCTCTGGTTTTGTTCCTTGAGCTCTGGTTTTCTTCCTTTGGCACTGGTTTTGTTCCTCGGGCTCTCGTTTTCTTCCTCGAACTCTTGTTTTGTTCCTCGGGTTCTGGTTTTGTTCCTTGAGCTCTGGTTTTATTCCTCGGGCTCTGGTTTTGTTCATCGAGGTCTGGTTTTCTTCCTCGGGCTCTGGTTGTGTTCCTCGGGCTCTGGTTCTGTTCCTCGGGCTCTGGTTTTGTTCATCGAGGGCTTGTTTTCTTCCTCGGGCTCTGGTTTTGTTCCTCAGGCTCTGGTTTTTATTCCTCGGGCTCTGGTTTTCTTCCTCGGACCCTGTTTCTTTACCTCGAGGGGTGGTTTTTTTCCTCGGGCTCTGGTTTTGTTCCTCAGGCTCTGGTTTTCTTCCTCGGGCTCTGGTTTTCTTCCTCGGACCCTGTTTCTTTACCTCGAGGGGTGGTTTTGTTCCTCGGGCTCTGGCTTGGTTCCTCAGGCCCTGGTTGTTTTCCTTGGGCTCTGGTTTTGTTCCTCGGGCTCTGGTTTTGTTCCTCGAGGGCTAGTTTTGTTCCTCGGGCTCTGGATTTGTTCCTTGGTTTCTGGTTCGGTTCCTCGGGCCCTGGTTTTATTCCACGGGCTCTGGTTTTCTTCCTATGGCCCTCGTTTTGTTCTTCAGGCCCTCCTTTTTGTCCTTGGGTTCTGGTTTTGTTCCTCGAGCTCTGGTTTTATTCCTTGGGCACTGGTTATGTTCCTCGGGCTCTCGTTTTCTTCCTCGGACTCTTGTTTTTTTCCTCAGGTTCTGGTTTTGTTCATTCAGGTCTGGTTTTCTTCCTCTGGCTCTGGTTGTGTTCCTCGGGCTCTGGTTCTTTTCCTCGGGCTCTGGTTTTGTTCATCGAGGGCTTGTTTTCTTCCTCGGGCTCTGGCTTGGTTCCTCAGGCCCTGGTTGTTTTCCTCGGGCTCTGGTTGTGTTCCTCGGGCTCTGGTTTTGTTCCTCGAGGGCTAGATTTGTTCCTCGGGCTCTGGATTTGTTCCTCGGTTTCTGGTTCGGTTCCTCGGGCCCTGGTTTTATTCCACGGGCTCTGGTTTTCTTCCTATGGCCCTCGATTTGTTCTTCAGGCCTTCCTTTTTGTCCTTGGGCTCTGGTTTTGTTCCTCGAGCTCTGGTTTTATTCCTTGGGCACTGGTTATGTACCTCGGGCTCTCGTTTTCTTCCTCGGACTCTTGTTTTGTTCCTCGGGTTCTGGTTTTGTTCCTCGGGCTCTGGTTTTCTTCCTCAGGCTCTGGTTTTCTTCCTCAGGCTCTGGCTTTGTTGCTCGGGCTCTGGATTTCTTCCTCGAGCTCTCCTTTTCTTCTTCGGGCCCTAGTTTTGTTCCTCGGGCTCTGTTTTTGTTCCTCGGGCTCTGGTTGTGTTCCTCGGGCTCCGGGTTTGTTCCTCGAGCTCTAGTTTTGTTCCTCAGGCCCTGGTTTTCTTCCTCGGGGTTTCCTTTTGTTCCTTGGGCTCTGATATTGTTCTTCGGGCTTTGGTTTTGTTCCTCGGGCTCTGTTTTTGTTCCTCGGGCTCTCCTTTTCTTCCTTGGCATCTGGTTTTGTTCCAAGAGCTCTAGTTTTCTTCCTCGGGCTCTGGTTTTCTTCCTCGGGCTCTGGTTTTCTTCCTCAGGCTCTGGTTTTGTTGCTCGGGCTCTGGATTTCTTCCTCGAGCTCTCCTTTTCTTCTTCGGGCCCTAGTTTTGTTCCTCGGGCTCTGTTTTTGTTCCTCGGGCTCTGGTTGTGTTCCTCGGGCTCTGGTTGTGTTCCTCAGGCTCCAGGTTTGTTCCTCGAGCTCTAGTTTTGTTCCACAGACCCTGGTTTTCTTCCTCGGGGTTTCCTTTTGTTCCTTGGGTCTGATATTGTTCTTCGGGCTTTGGTTTTGTTCCTCGGGCTCTGTTTTTGTTCCTCGGGCTCTCCTTTTCTTCCTCGGCATCTGGTTTTGTTCCAAGAGCTCTAGTTTTCTTCCTCGGGCTCTGGTTTTCTTCCTCGGGCTCTGGTTTTCTTCCTCAGGCTCTGGTTTTGTTGCTCGGGCTCTGGATTTCTTCCTCGAGCTCTCCTTTTCTTCTTCGGGCCCTAGTTTTGTTCTTCGGGCTCTGTTTTTGTTCCTCGAGTTCTCCTTTTCTTCCTTGGCATCTGGTTTTGTTCCAAGAGCTCTAGTTTTCTTCCTCGGGCTCTGGTTGTGTTCCTTGGGCTCTGGTTCTGTTCCTCGGGCTCTGGTTTTGTTCATCGAGGTCTGGTTTTCTTCCTCGGTTTCTGGTTTTCTTCCTCGGGCTCTGGTTTTCTTCCTCAGGCTCTGGTTTTGTTGCTCGGGCTCTGGATTTCTTCCTCGAGCTCTCCTTTTCTTCTTCGGACCCTAGTTTTGTTCCTCGGGCTCTGTTTTTGTTCCTCGGGCTCTGGTTGTTTTCCTCGTGCTCTGGTTGTGTTCCTCGGGCTCCGGGTTTGTTCCTCGAGCTCTAGTTTTGTTCCTCAAGCCTGGTTTTTTTCCTCGGGGTTTCCTTTTGTTCCTTGGGCTCTGATATTGTTCTTCGGGCTTTGGTTTTGTTCCTCGGGTTCTGTTTTTGTTCCTCGGGCTCTCCTTTTCTTCCTCGGCACCTGGTTTTGTTCCAAGAGCTCTAGTTTTCTTCCTCGGGCTCTGGTTCTCTTCCTCGGGCTCTGGTTTTCTTCCTCGGGCTCTGGTTTTATTCCTTTGGCACTGGTTTTGTTCCTCGGGCTCTCGTTTTCTTCCTCGAACTCTCGTTTTGTTCCTCGGGTTCTGGTTTTGTTCCTTGAGCTCTGGTTTTCTCCTTGGGCTCTGGTTTTCTTCCTCGGGCTCTGGTTTTCTTCCTCGGGCTCTGGTTTTCTTCCTCAGGCTCTGGTTTTGTTGCTCGGGCTCTGGATTTCTTCCTCGAGCACTCCTTTTCTTCTTCGGGCTCTGGTTGTGTTCCTCGGGCTCCGGGTTTGTTCCTCGAGCTCTAGTTTTGTTCCTCAGGCCCTGGTTTTCTTCCTTGGGGTTTCCTTTTGTTCCTTGGGCTCTGATATTTTTCTTCGGGCTTTGGTTTTGTTCCTCGGGCTCTGTTTTTGTTCCTCGGGCTCTCCTTTTCTTCCGTGGCATCTGGTTTTGTTCCAAGAGCTCTAGTTTTCTTCCTCGGGCTCTGGTTTTCTTCCTCGGGCTCTGGTTTTCTTCCTCAGGCTCTGGTTTTGTTGCTCGGGCTCTGGATTTCTTCCTCGAGCTCTCCTTTTCTTCTTCGGGCCCTAGTTTTGTTCCTCGGGCTCTGTTTTTGTTCCTCGGGCTCTCCTTTTCTTCCTTGGCATCTGTTTTTTTCCCAAGAGCTCTAGTTTTCTTCCTCGGGCTCTGGTTGTGTTCCTTGGGCTCTGGTTCTGTTCCTCGGGCTCTGGTTTAGTTCATCGAGTTCTGGTTTTCTTCCTCGGGCTCTGGTTTTCTTCCTCGGGTGCTGGTTTTCTTTCTCAGGCTCTGGTTTTGTTGCTCGGGCTTTGGATTTCTTCCTCGAGCTCTCCTTTTCTTCTTCGGGCCCTAGTTTTGTTCCTCGGGCTCTGTTTTTGTTCCTCGGGCTCTGGTTTTGTTCATCGAGGTCTGGTTTTCTTCCTCGGACTCTGGATTTCTTCCTTTGGCACTGGTTTTGTTCCTCGAGCTCTCGTTTTCTTCCTCGGACGCTCGTTTTGTTCCTCGGGTTCTGGTTTTGTTCCTTGAGGTCTGGTTTTCTTCCTCGGGCTCTGGTTTTCTTCCTCGGGCTCTGGTTTTCTTCCTCAGGCTCTGGTTTTGTTGCTCGGGCTCTGGATTTCTTCCTCGAGCTCTCCTTTTCTTCTTCGGACCCTAGTTTTGTTCCTCGGGCTCTGTTTTTGTTCCTCGGGCTCTGGTTGTGTTCCTCGGGCCTTGGTTGTGTTCCTCGGGCTCCGGATTTGTTCCTCGAGCTCTAGATTTGTTCCTCAGGCCCTGGTTTTCTTCCTTGGGGTTTCCTTTTGTTCCTCGGGCTCTGATATTGTTCTTCGGGCTTTGGTTTTGTTCCTCGGGCTCTGTTTTTGTTCCTCGGGCTCTCCTTTTCTTCCTTGGCATCTGGTTTTGTTCCAAGAGCTCTAGTTTTCTTCCTCGGGCTCTGGTTTTCTTCCTCGGGCTCTGGTTTTCTTCCTCAGGCTCTGGTTTTGTTGCTCGGGCTCTGGATTTCTTCCTCGAGCTCTCCTTTTCTTCTTCGGGCCCTAGTTTTGTTCCTCGGGCTCTGTTTTTGTTCCTCGGGCTCTGGTTGTGTTCCTCGGGCTCTGGTTGTGTTCCTCAGGCTCCAGGTTTGTTCCTCGAGCTCTAGTTTTGTTCCACAGACCCTGGTTTTCTTCCTCGGGGTTTCCTTTTGTTCCTTGGGTCTGATATTGTTCTTCGGGCTTTGGTTTTGTTCCTCGGGCTCTGTTTTTGTTCCTCGGGCTCTCCTTTTCTTCCTCGGCATCTGGTTTTGTTCCAAGAGCTCTAGTTTTCTTCCTCGGGCTCTGGTTTTCTTCCTCGGGCTCTGGTTTTCTTCCTCAGGCTCTGGTTTTGTTGCTCGGGCTCTGGATTTCTTCCTCGAGCTCTCCTTTTCTTCTTCGGGCCCTAGTTTTGTTCTTCGGGCTCTGTTTTTGTTCCTCGAGTTCTCCTTTTCTTCCTTGGCATCTGGTTTTGTTCCAAGAGCTCTAGTTTTCTTCCTCGGGCTCTGGTTGTGTTCCTTGGGCTCTGGTTCTGTTCCTCGGGCTCTGGTTTTGTTCATCGAGGTCTGGTTTTCTTCCTCGGTTTCTTGTTTTCTTCCTCGGGCTCTGGTTTTCTTCCTCAGGCTCTGGTTTTGTTGCTCGGGCTCTGGATTTCTTCCTCAAGCTCTCCTTTTCTTCTTTGGGCCCTAGTTTTGTTCCTCGGGCTCTGTTTTTGTTCCTCGGGCTCTGGTTTTGTTCCTCGGGCTCTGGTTGTGTTCCTCGGGCTCTGGTTTTGTTCATCGAGGTCTGGTTTTGTTCCTCAGGCCCTGGTTTTCTTCCTCGGGGTTTCCTTTTGTTCCTTGGGCTCTGATATTGTTCTTCGGGCTTTGGTTTTGTTCCTCGGGCTCTGTTTTTGTTCCTCGGGATCTCCTTTTCTTCCTCGGCACCTGGTTTTGTTCCAAGAGCTCTAGTTTTCTTCCTCGGGCTCTGGTTTTCTTCCTCGGGCTCTGGTTTTCTTCCTTTGGCACTGGTTTTGTTCCTCGGGCTCTCGTTTTCTTCCTCGGGCTCTCGTTTTGTTCCTCGGGTTCTGATTTTGTTCCTTGAGGTCTGGTTTTCTTCCTCGGGCTCTGGTTTTGTTCATCGAGGTCTGGTTTTCTTCCTCGGGCTCTGGTTTTCTTCCTCGGGCTCTGGTTTTCTTCCTCAGGCTCTGGTTTTGTTGCTCGGGCTCTGGATTTCTTCCTCGAGCTCTCCTTTTCTTCTTCGGGCCCTAGTTTTGTTCCTCGGGCTCTGTTTTTGTTCCTCGGGCTCTGGTTGTTTTCCTCGTGCTCTGGTTGTGTTCCTCGGGCTCCGGGTTTGTTCCTCGAGCTCTAGTTTTGTTCCTCAAGCCTGGTTTTCTTCCTCGGGGTTTCCTTTTGTTCCTTGGGCTCTGATATTTTTCTTCGGGCTTTGGTTTTGTTCCTCGGGCTCTGTTTTTGTTCCTCGGGCTCTCCTTTTCTTCCGTGGCATCTGGTTTTGTTCCAAGAGCTCTAGTTTTCTTCCTCGGGCTCTGGTTTTCTTCCTCGGGCTCTGGTTTTCTTCCTCAGGCTCTGGTTTTGTTGCTCGGGCTCTGGATTTCTTCCTCGAGCTCTCCTTTTCTTCTTCGGGCCCTAGTTTTGTTCCTCGGGCTCTGTTTTTGTTCCTCGGGCTCTCCTTTTCTTCCTTGGCATCTGTTTTTTTCCCAAGAGCTCTAGTTTTCTTCCTCGGGCTCTGGTTGTGTTCCTTGGGCTCTGGTCCTGTTCCTCGGGCTCTGGTTTAGTTCATCGAGTTCTGGTTTTCTTCCTCGGGCTCTGGTTTTCTTCCTCGGGTGCTGGTTTTCTTCCTCAGGCTCTGGTTTTGTTGCTCGGGCTTTGGATTTCTTCCTCGAGCTCTCCTTTTCTTCTTCGGGCCCTAGTTTTGTTCCTCGGGCTCTGTTTTTGTTCCTCGGGCTCTCCTTTTCTTCCTTGGCATCTGTTTTTTTCCCAAGAGCTCTAGTTTTCTTCCTCGGGCTCTGGTTGTGTTCCTTGGGCTCTGGTTCTGTTCCTCGGGCTCTGGTTTAGTTCATCGAGTTCTGGTTTTCTTCCTCGGGCTCTGGTTTTCTTCCTCGGGCTCTGGTTTTCTTCCTCAGGCTCTGGTTTTGTTGCTCGGGCTCTGGATTTCTTCCTCGAGCTCTCCTTTTCTTCTTCGGGCCCTAGTTTTGTTCCTCGGGCTCTGTTTTTGTTCCTCGGGCTCTGGTTGTTTTCCTCGTGCTCTGGTTGTGTTCCTCGGGCTCCGGGTTTGTTCCTCGAGCTCTAGTTTTGTTCCTCAAGCCTGGTTTTCTTCCTCGGGGTTTCCTTTTGTTCCTTGGGCTCTGATATTGTTCTTCGGGCTTTGGTTTTGTTCCTCGGGTTCTGTTTTTGTTCCTCGGGCTCTCCTTTTCTTCCTCGGCACCTGGTTTTGTTCCAAGAGCTCTAGTTTTCTTCCTCGGGCTCTGGTTCTCTTCCTCGGGCTCTGGTTTTCTTCCTCGGGCTCTGGTTTTATTCCTTTGGCACTGGTTTTGTTCCTCGGGCTCTCGTTTTCTTCCTCGAACTCTCGTTTTGTTCCTCGGGTTCTGGTTTTGTTCCTTGAGCTCTGGTTTTCTCCTTGGGCTCTGGTTTTCTTCCTCGGGCTCTGGTTTTCTTCCTCGGGCTCTGGTTTTCTTCCTCAGGCTCTGGTTTTGTTGCTCGGGCTCTGGATTTCTTCCTCGAGCACTCCTTTTCTTCTTCGGGCTCTGGTTGTGTTCCTCGGGCTCCGGGTTTGTTCCTCGAGCTCTAGTTTTGTTCCTCAGGCCCTGGTTTTCTTCCTTGGGGTTTCCTTTTGTTCCTTGGGCTCTGATATTTTTCTTCGGGCTTTGGTTTTGTTCCTCGGGCTATGTTTTTGTTCCTCGGGCTCTCCTTTTCTTCCGTGGCATCTGGTTTTGTTCCAAGAGCTCTAGTTTTCTTCCTCGGGCTCTGGTTTTCTTCCTCGGGCTCTGATTTTCTTCCTCAGGCTCTGGTTTTGTTGCTCGGGCTCTGGATTTCTTCCTCGAGCTCTCCTTTTCTTCTTCGGGCCCTAGTTTTGTTCCTCGGGCTCTGTTTTTGTTCCTCGGGCTCTCCTTTTCTTCCTTGGCATCTGTTTTTTTCTCAAGAGCTCTAGTTTTCTTCCTCGGGCTCTGGTTGTGTTCCTTGGGCTCTGGTTCTGTTCCTCGGGCTCTGGTTTAGTTCATCGAGTTCTGGTTTTCTTCCTCGGGCTCTGGTTTTCTTCCTCGGGTGCTGGTTTTCTTCCTCAGGCTCTGGTTTTGTTGCTCGGGCTTTGGATTTCTTCCTCGAGCTCTCCTTTTCTTCTTCGGGCCCTAGTTTTGTTCCTCGGGCTCTGTTTTTGTTCCTCGGGCTCTGGTTTTGTTCATCGAGGTCTGGTTTTCTTCCTCGGACTCTGGATTTCTTCCTTTGGCACTGGTTTTGTTCCTCGAGCTCTCGTTTTCTTCCTCGGACGCTCGTTTTGTTCCTCGGGTTCTGGTTTTGTTCCTTGAGGTCTGGTTTTCTTCCTCGGGCTCTGGTTTTCTTCCTCGGGCTCTGGTTTTCTTCCTCAGGCTCTGGTTTTGTTGCTCGGGCTCTGGATTTCTTCCTCGAGCTCTCCTTTTCTTCTTCGGACCCTAGTTTTGTTCCTCGGGCTCTGTTTTTGTTCCTCGGGCTCTGGTTGTGTTCCTCGGGCTCTGGTTGTGTTCCTCGGGCTCCGGATTTGTTCCTCGAGCTCTAGTTTTGTTCCTCAGGCCCTGGTTTTCTTCCTTGGGGTTTCCTTTTGTTCCTCGGGCTCTGATATTGTTCTTCGGGCTCTGGTTTTATTCCTCGTGCTCTGGTTTTCTTCCTCAGGCTCTGGTTTTGTTGCTCGGGCTCTGGATTTCTTTCTCGATCTCTCCTTTTCTTCTTCGAACCCTGGTTTTGTTCCTCGGGCTCTGTTTTTGTTCCTCGGGCTCTCCTTTTCTTCCTCGGCACCTGGTTTTGTTGCAAGAGCTCTAGTTTTCTTCCTCGGGCTCTGGTTTTCTTCCTCGGGCTCTGGTTTTCTTCCTTTGGCACTGGTTTTGTTCCTCGGGCTCTCGTTTTCTTCCTCCAACTCTCGTTTTGTTCCTCGGGTTCTGGTTTTGTTCCTTGAGCTCTGGTTTTATTCCTCGGTCTCTGGTTTTGTTCATCGAGGTCTGGTTTTCTTCCTCGGGCTCTGGTTGTGTTCCTCGGGCTCTGGTTCTGTTCCTCGGGCTCTGGTTTTGTTCATCGAGGTCTGGTTTTCATCCTCGGGCTCTGGTTTTGTTCCTCAGGCTCTGGTTTTCTTCCTCGGGCTCTGGTTTTCTTCCTCGGACCCTGTTTCTTTACCTCGAGGGGTGGTTTTGTTCCTCGGGCTCTGGCTTGGTTCCTCAGGCCCTGGTTGTTTTCCTCGGGCTCTGGTTTTGTTCCTCGGGCTCTGGTTTTGTTCCTCGAGGGCTAGTTTTTTTCCTAGGGCTCTGGACTTGTTCCTCGGTTTCTGGTTCGGTTCCTCGGGCCCTGGTTTTATTCCATGGGCTCTGGTTTTCTTCCTATGGCCCTCGTTTTGTTCTTCAGGCCTTCCTTTTTGTCCTTGGGCTCTGGTTTTGTTCCTTGAGCTCTGGTTTTATTCCTTGGGCACTGGTTATGTTCCTCGGGCTCTCGTTTTCTTCCTCGGACTCTCGTTTTGTTCCGCGGGTTCTGGTTTTGTTCCTTGAGGTCTGGTTTTCTTCCTCGGGCTCTGGTTTTCTTCCTCGGGCTCTGGTTTTCTTCCTCAGGCTCTGGTTTTGTTGCTCGGGCTCTGGATTTTTTCCTCGAGCTCTCCTTTTCTTCTTCGGGCCCTAGTTTTGTTCCTCGAGCTCTAGTTTTGTTCCTCAGGCCCTGGTTTTCTTCCTTGGGGTTTCCTTTTGTTCCTTGGGCTCTGATATTGTTCTTCGGGCTTTGGTTTTGTTCCTCGGGCTCTGTTTTTGTTCCTCGGGCTCTCCTTTTCTTCCTCGGCACCTGGTTTTGTTCCAAGAGCTCTAGCTTTCTTCCTCGGGTTCTGGTTTTCTTCCTCGGGCTCTGGTTTTATTCCTTTGGCACTGGTATTGTTCCTCGGGCTCTCGTTTTCTTCCTCGAACTCTCGTTTTGTTCCTCGGGTTCTGGTTTTGTTCCTTGAGCTCTGGTTTTCTTCCTTGGGCTCTGGTTTTATTCCTCGGGCTATGGTTTTCTTCCTCGGGCTCTGGTTTTCTTCCTCAGGCTCTGGTTTTGTTCCTCGGGCTCTGGATTTCTTCCTCGAGCTCTCCTTTTCTTCTTCGGGCCCTAGTTTTGTTCCTCGGGCTCTGTTTTTGTTCCTCGGACTCTGGTTGTGTTCCTCGGGCCCTGGTTGTGTTCCTCGGGCTCCGGGTTTGTTCCTCGAGCTCTAGTTTTGTTCCTCAGGCCCTGGTTTTCTTCCTTGGGGTTTCCTTTTGTTCCTTGGGCTCTGATATTTTTCTTCGGGCTTTGGTTTTGTTCCTCGGGCTCTGTTTTTGTTCCTCGGGCTCTTCTTTTCTTCCGTGGCATCTGGTTTTGTTCCAAGAGCTCTAGTTTTGTTCCTCGGGCTCTGGTTTTCTTCCTCGGGCTCTGGTTTTCTTCCTCAGGCTCTGGTTTTGTTGCTCGGGCTCTGGATTTCTTCCTCGAGCTCTCCTTTTCTTCTTCGGCCCCTAGTTTTGTTCCTCGGGCTCTGTTTTTGTTCCTCGGGCTCTCCTTTTCTTCCTTGGCATCTGTTTTTTTCCCAAGAGCTCTAGTTTTCTTCCTCGGGCTCTGGTTGTGTTCCTTGGGCTCTGGTTCTGTTCCTCGGGCTCTGGTTTAGTTCATCGAGTTCTGGTTTTCTTCCTCGGGCTCTGGTTTTCTTCCTCGGGTGCTGGTTTTCTTCCTCAGGCTCTGGTTTTGTTGCTCGGGCTTTGGATTTCTTCCTCGAGCTCTCCTTTTCTTCTTCGGGCCCTAGTTTTGTTCCTCGGGCTCTGTTTTTGTTCCTCGGGCTCTGGTTTTGTTCATCGAGGTCTGGTTTTCTTCCTCGGACTCTGGATTTCTTCCTTTGGCACTGGTTTTGTTCCTCGAGCTCTCGTTTTCTTCCTCGGACGCTCGTTTTGTTCCTCGGGTTCTGGTTTTGTTCCTTGAGCTCTGGTTTTCTTCCTCGGGCTCTGGTTTTGTTCCTCGGGCTCTGGTTTTCTTCCTCAGGCTCTGGTTTTGTTGCTCGGGCTCTGGATTTCTTCCTCGAGCTCTCCTTTTCTTCTTCGGACCCTAGTTTTGTTCCTCGGGCTCTGTTTTTGTTCCTCGGGCTCTGGTTGTGTTCCTCGGGCCTTGGTTGTGTTCCTCGGGCTCCGGATTTGTTCCTCGAGCTCTAGTTTTGTTCCTCAGGCCCTGGTTTTCTTCCTTGGGGTTTCCTTTTGTTCCTTGGGCTCTGATATTGTTCTTCGGGCTTTGGTTTTGTTCCTCGGGCTCTGTTTTTGTTCCTCGGGCTCTCCTTTTCTTCCTTGGCATCTGGTTTTGTTCCAAGAGCTCTAGTTTTCTTCCTCGGGCTCTGGTTTTATTCCTCGGGCTCTGGTTTTCTTCCTCAGGCTCTGGTTTTGTTGCTCGGGCTCTGGATTTCTTCCTCGAGCTCTCCTTTTCTTCTTCGGGCCCTAGTTTTGTTCCTCGGGCTCTGTTTTTGTTCCTCGGGCTCTGGTTGTGTTCCTCGGGCCCTGGTTGTGTTCCAAGAGCTCTAGTTTTCTTCCTCGGGCTCTGGTTGTGTTCCTTGGGCTCTGGTTCTGTTCCTCGGGCTCTGGTTTTGTTCATCGAGGTCTGGTTTTCATCCCCGGGCTCTGGTTTTGTTCCTCAGGCTCTGGTTTTCTTCCTCGGGCTCTGGTTTTCTTCCTCGGACCCTGTTTCTTTACCTCGAGGGGTGGTTTTGTTCCTCGGGCTCTGGCTTGGTTCCTCAGGCGCTGGTTGTTTTCCTCGGGCTCTGGTTTTGTTCCTCGGGCTCTGGTTTTGTTCCTCGAGGGCTAGTTTTGTTCCTCGGGCTCTGGACTTGTTCCTCGGTTTCTGGTTCGGTTCCTCGGGCCCTGGTTTTATTCCATGGGCTCTGGTTTTCTTCCTATGGCCCTCGTTTTGTTCTTCAGGCCTTCCTTTTTGTCCTTGGGCTCTGGTTTTGTTCCTCGAGCTCTGGTTTTATTCCTTGGGCACTGGTTATGTTCCTCGGGCTCTCGTTTTCTTCCTCGGACTCTCGTTTTGTTCCTCGGGTTCTGGTTTTGTTCCTTGAGGTCTGGTTTTCTTCCTCGGGCTCTGGTTTTCTTCCTCGGGCTCTGGTTTTCTTCCTCAGGCTCTGGTTTTGTTGCTCGGGCTCTGGATTTATTCCTCGAGCTCTCCTTTTCTTCTTCGGGCCCTAGTTTTGTTCCTCGAGCTCTAGTTTTGTTCCTCAGGCCCTGGTTTTCTTCCTTGGGGTTTCCTTTTGTTCCTTGGGCTCTGATATTGTTCTTCGGGCTTTGGTTTTGTTCCTCGGGCTCTGTTTTTGTTCCTCGGGCTCTCCTTTTCTTCCTCGGCACCTGGTTTTGTTCCAAGAGCTCTAGCTTTCTTCCTCGGGTTCTGGTTTTCTTCCTCGGGCTCTGGTTTTATTCCTTTGGCACTGGTATTGTTCCTCGGGCTCTGGATTTCTTCCTCGAGCTCTCCTTTTCTTCTTCGGGCCCTAGTTTTGTTCCTCGGGCTCTGTTTTTGTTCCTCGGGCTCTGGTTGTGTTCCTCGGGCCCTGGTTGTGTTCCAAGAGCTCTAGTTTTCTTCCTCGGGCTCTGGTTGTGTTCCTTGGGCTCTGGTTCTGTTCCTCGGGCTCTGGTTTTGTTCATCGAGGTCTGGTTTTCTTCCTCGGGCTCTGGTTTTCTTCCTCGGGTTCTGGTTTTCTCCCTCAGGCTCTGGTTTTGTTGCTCGGGCTCTGGATTTCTTCCTCGAGCTCTCCTTTTCTTCTTCGGGCCCTAGTTTTGTTCCTCGGGCTCTGTTTTTGTTCCTCGGGCTCTGGTTGTTTTCCTCGGGCTCTGGTTGTGTTCCTCGGGCTCCGGGTTTGTTCCTCGAGCTCTAGTTTTGTTCCTTAGGCCCTGGTTTTCTTCCTCGGAGTTTCCTATTGTTCCTTGGGCTCTGATATTGTTCTTCGGGCTTTGGTTTTGTTCCTCGGGCTCTGTTTTTGTTCCTCGGGCTCTCCTTTTCTTCCTCGGCACCTGGTTTTGTTCCAAGAGCTCTAGTTTTGTTCCTCGGGCTCTGGTTTTCTTCCTCGGGCTCTGGTTTTCTTCCTCGGGCTCTGGTTTTCTTCCTTTGGCACTGGTTTTGTTCCTCGGGCTCTCGTTTTCTTCCTCGAACTCTCGTTTTGTTCCTCGGGTTCTGGTTTTGTTCCTTGAGCTCTGGTTTTCTTCCTTGGGCTCTGGTTTTCTTCCTCGGGCTCTGGTTTTCTTCCTCGGGCTCTGGTTTTCTTCCTCAGGCTCTGGTTTTCTTCCTCAGGCTCTGGATTTCTTCCTCGAGCTCTCCTTTTCTTCTTCAGGCCCTAGTTTTGTTCCTCGGGCTCTGTTTTTGTTCCTCGGGCTCTGGTTGTGTTCCTCGGGCTCTGGTTGTGTTCCTCGGGCTCCGGGTTTGTTCCTCGAGCTCTAGTTTTGTTCCTCAGGCACTGGTTTTCTTCCTTGGGGTTTCCTTTTGTTCCTTGGGCTCTGATATTGTTCTTCGGGCTTTGGTTTTGTTCCTCGGGCTCTGTTTTTGTTCCTCGGGCTCTCCTTTTCTTCCTCGGCACCTGGTTTTGTTCCAAGAGCTCTAGTTTTGTTCCTCGGGCTCTGGTTTTCTTCCTTGGGCTCGCGTTTTCTTCCTTTGGCACTGGTTTTGTTCCTCGGGTTCTCGTTTTCTTCCTCGAACTCTCGTTTTGTTCCTCGGGTTCTGGTTTTTTTCCTTGAGCTCTGGTTTTATTCCTCGGGCTCTGGTTGTGTTCCTCGGGCTCTGGTTCTGTTCCTCGGGCTCTGTTTTTTTTCATCGAGGTCTGGTTTTCTTCCTCTGGCTCTGGTTTTGTTCCTCATTCTCTGGTTTTGTTCCTCCGGCTCTGGTTTTCTTCCCCGGACCCTGTTTCTTTACTTCGAGGGGTGGTTTTGTTCCTCGGGCTCTGGCTTGGTTCCTCAGGCCCTGGTTGTTTTCCTCGGGCTCTGGTTTTGTTCCTCGGGCTCTGGTTTTGTTCCTCGAGGGCTAGTTTTGTTCCTCGGGCTCTGGATTTGTTCCTCGGTTTCTGGTTCGGTTCCTCGGGCCCTGGTTTTATTCCACGGGCTCTGGTTTTCTTCCTATGGCCCTCGTTTTGTTCTTCAGGCCTTCCTTTTTGTCCTCGAGCTCTGGTTTTATTCCTTGGGCACTGGTTATGTTCCTCGGGCTCTCGTTTTCTTCCTCGGACTCTCGTTTTGTTCCTCGGGTTCTGGTTTTGTTCCTTGAGGTCTGGTTTTCTTCCTCGGGCTCTGGTTTTCTTCCTCAGGCTCTGGTTTTCTTCCTCAGGCTCTGGTTTTGTTGCTCGGGCTCTGGATTTCTTCCTCGAGCTCTCCTTTTCTTCTTCGGACCCTAGTTTTGTTCCTCGGGCTCTGTTTTTTTTCCTCGGGCTCTGGTTGTGTTCCTCGGGCCCTGGTTGTGTTCCTCGGGCTCCGGGTTTGTTCCTCGAGCTCTAGTTTTGTTCCTCAGGCTCTGGTTTTCTTCCTCGGGGTTTCCTTTTGTTCCTTGGGCTCTGATATTGTTCTTCGGGCTTTGGTTTTGTTCCTCGGGCCCTATTTTTGTTCCTCGGGCTCTTGTTTTCTTCCTCAGGCTCTGGTTTTGTTCATGGAGGTCTGGTTTTGTTCCTCGGGCTGTGGCTTGGTTCCTCAGGCCCTGGTTTTTTTCCTTGGGCTCTGGTTTTGTTCCTCGGGCTCTGGTTTTCTTCCTCGAGGGCTAGTTTTGTTCCTCGGGCTCTGGATTTGTTCCTCGGTTTCTGGTTCGGTTCCTCGGGCCCTGGTTTTATTCCACGGGCTCTGGTTTTCTTCCTATAGCCCTCGTTTTGTTCTTCAGGCCTTCCTTTTTGTCCTTGGGCTCTGGTTTTGTTCCTCGAGCTCTGGTTTTATTCCTTGGGCACTGGTTATGTTCCTCGGGCTCTCGTTTTCTTCCTCGGACTCTCGTTTTGTTCCTCGGGCTCTGGTTTTCTTCCTCGGGCTCTGGTTTTCTTCCTCAGGCTCTGGTTTTGTTGCTCGGGCTCTGGATTTCTTCCTCGAGCTCTCCTTTTCTTCTTCGGACCCTAGTTTTGTTCCTCGGGCTCTGTTTTTGTTCCTCGGGCTCTGGTTGTGTTCCTCGGGCCTTGGTTGTGTTCCTCGGGCTCCAGGTTTGTTCCTCGAGCTCTAGTTTTTTTCCTCATGCCCTGGTTTTCTTCCTTGGGGTTTCCTTTTGTTCCTTGGGCTCTGATATTGTTCTTCGGGCTTTGGTTTTGTTCCTCGGGCTCTGTTTTTGTTCCTCGGGCTCTCCTTTTCTTCCTTGGCATCTGGTTTTGTTCCAAGAGCTCTAGTTTTCTTCCTCGGGCTCTGGTTTTCTTCCTCGGGCTCTGGTTTTCTTCCTCAGGCTCTGGTTTTGTTGCTCGGGCTCTGGATTTCTTCCTCGAGCTCTCCTTTTCTTCTTCAGGACCTAGTTTTGTTCCTCGGGCTCTGTTTTTGTTCCTCGGGCTCTGGTTGTGTTCCTCGGGCCCTGGTTGTGTTCCAAGAGCTCTAGTTTTCTTCCTCGGGCTCTGGTTGTGTTCCTTGGGCTCTGGTTCTGTTCCTCGGGCTCTGGTTTTGTTCATCGAGGTCTGGTTTTCTTCCTCGGGCTCTGGTTTTCTTCCTCGGGCTCTGGTTTTCTCCCTCAGGCTCTGGTTTTGTTGCTCGGGCTCTGGATTTCTTCCTCGAGCTCTCCTTTTCTTCTTCGGGCCCTAATTTTGTTCCTCGGGCTCTGTTTTTGTTCCTCGGGCTCTGGTTGTGTTCCTCGGGCTCCGGGTTTGTTCCTCGAGCTCTAGTTTTGTTCCTTAGGCCCTGGTTTTCTTCCTCGGAGTTTCCTATTGTTCCTTGGGCTCTGATATTGTTCTTCGGGCTTTGGTTTTGTTCCTCGGGCTCTGTTTTTGTTCCTCGGGCTCTCCTTTTCTTCCTCGGCACCTGGTTTTGTTCCAAGAGCTCTAGTTTTGTTCCTCGGGCTCTGGTTTTCTTCCTCGGGCTCTGGTTTTCTTCCTCGGGCTCTGGTTTTCTTCCTTTGGCACTGGTTTTTTTCCTCGGGCTCTCGTTTTCTTCCTTGGACTCTCGTTTTGTTCCTCGGGTTCTGGTTTTATTCCTTGAGCTCTGGTTTTCTTCCGCGGGCTCTGGTTTTCTTCCTCGGGCTCTGGTTTTCTTCCTCGGGCTCTGGTTTTCTTCCTCAGGCTCTGGTTTTCTTCCTCAGGCTCTGGATTTCTTCCTCGAGCTCTCCTTTTCTTCTTCAGGCCCTAGTTTTGTTCCTCGGGCTCTGTTTTTGTTCCTCGGGCTCTGGTTGTGTTCCTCGGGCTCTGGTTGTGTTCCTCGGGCTCCGGGTTTGTTCCTCGAGCTCTAGTTTTGTTCCTCAGGCCCTGGTTTTCTTCCTCGGGGTTTCCTTTTGTTCCTTGGGCTCTGATATTGTTCTTCGGGCTTTGGTTTTGTTCCTCGGGCTCTGTTTTTGTTCCTCGGGCTCTCCTTTTCTTCCTCGGCACCTGGTTTTGTTCCAAGAGCTCTAGTTTTCTTCCTCGGGCTCTGGTTTTCTTCCTCGGGCTCTCGTTTTCTTCCTTTGGCACTGGTTTTGTTCCTCGGGTTCTCGTTTTCTTCCTCGAACTCTCGTTTTGTTCCTCGGGTTCTGGTTTTGTTCCTTGAGCTCTGGTTTTATTCCTCGGGCTCTGGTTTTGTTCATCGGGCTCTGGTTCTGTTCCTCGGGCTCTGTTTTTTTTCATCGAGGTCTGGTTTTCTTCCTCTGGCTCTGGTTTTGTTCCTCATTCTCTGGTTTTGTTCCTCCGGCTCTGGTTTTCTTCCCCGGACCCTGTTTCTTTACTTCGAGGGGTGGTTTTGTTCCTCGGGCTCTGGCTTGGTTCCTCAGGCCCTGGTTGTTTTCCTCGGGCTCTGGTTTTGTTCCTCGGGCTCTGGTTTTGTTCCTCGAGGGCTAGTTTTGTTCCTCGGGCTCTGGATTTGTTCCTCGGTTTCTGGTTCGGTTCCTCGGGCCCTGGTTTTAGTCCACGGGCTCTGGTTTTCTTCCTATGGCCTCGTTTTGTTCTTCAGGCCTTCCTTTTTGTCCTCGAGCTCTGGTTTTATTCCTTGGGCACTGGTTATGTTCCTCGGGCTCTCGTTTTCTTCCTCGGACTCTCGTTTTGTTCCTCGGGTTCTGGTTTTGTTCCTTGAGGTCTGGTTTTCTTCCTCGGGCTCTGGTTTTCTTCCTCGGGCTCTGGTTTTCTCCCTCAGGCTCTGGTTTTGTTGCTCGGGCTCTGGATTTCTTCCTCGAGCTCTCCTTTTCTTCTTCGGGCCCTAATTTTGTTCCTCGGGCTCTGTTTTTGTTCCTCGGGCTCTGGTTGTTTTCCTCGGGCTCTGGTTGTGTTCCTCGGGCTCCGGGTTTGTTCCTCGAGCTCTAGTTTTGTTCCTTAGGCCCTGGTTTTCTTCCTCGGAGTTTCCTATTGTTCCTTGGGCTCTGATATTGTTCTTCGGGCTTTGGTTTTGTTCCTCGGGCTCTGTTTTTGTTCCTCGGGCTCTCCTTTTCTTCCTCGGCACCTGGTTTTGTTCCAAGAGCTCTAGTTTTGTTCCTCGGGCTCTGGTTTTCTTCCTCGGGCTCTGGTTTTCTTCCTCGGGCTTTGGTTTTCTTCCTTTGGCACTGGTTTTTTTCCTCGGGCTCTCGTTTTCTTCCTTGGACTCTCGTTTTGTTCCTCGGGTTCTGGTTTTATTCCTTGAGCTCTGGTTTTCTTCCGCGGGCTCTGGTTTTCTTCCTCGGGCTCTGGTTTTCTTCCTCGGGTTCTCATTTTCTTCCTCAGGCTCTGGTTTTCTTCCTCAGGCTCTGGATTTCTTCCTCGAGCTCTCCTTTTCTTCTTCAGGCCCTAGTTTTGTTCCTCGGGCTCTGTTTTTGTTCCTCGGGCTCTGGTTGTGTTCCTCGGGCTCTGGTTGTGTTCCTCGGGCTCCGGGTTTGTTCCTCGAGCTCTAGTTTTGTTCCTCAGGCCCTGGTTTTCTTCCTCGGGGTTTCCTTTTGTTCCTTGGGCTCTGATATTGTTCTTCGGGCTTTGGTTTTGTTCCTCGGGCTCTGTTTTTGTTCCTCGGGCTCTCCTTTTCTTCCTCGGCACCTGGTTTTGTTCCAAGAGCTCTAGTTTTCTTCCTCGGGCTCTGGTTTTCTTCCTCGGGCTCTCGTTTTCTTCCTTTGGCACTGGTTTTGTTCCTCGGGCTCTCGTTTTCTTCCTCGAACTCTCGTTTTGTTCCTCAGGTTCTGGTTTTGTTCCTTGAGCTCTGGTTTTATTCCTCGTCTCTGGTTTTGTTCATCGGGCTCTGGTTCTGTTCCTCGGGCTCTGTTTTTTTTCATCGAGGTCTGGTTTTCTTCCTCTGGCTCTGGTTTTGTTCCTCATTCTCTGGTTTTGTTCCTCCGGCTCTGGTTTTCTTCCCCGGACCCTGTTTCTTTACTTCGAGGGGTGGTTTTGTTCCTCGGGCTCTGGCTTGGTTCCTCAGGCCCTGGTTGTTTTCCTCGGGCTTTGGTTTTGTTCCTCGGGCTCTGGTTTTGTTCCTCTAGGGCTAGTTTTGTTCCTCGGGCTCTGGATTTGTTCCTCGGTTTCTGGTTCGGTTCCTCGGGCCCTGGTTTTAGTCCACGGGCTCTGGTTTTCTTCCTATGGCCTCGTTTTGTTCTTCAGGCCTTCCTTTTTGTCATCGAGCTCTGGTTTTATTCCTTGGGCACTGGTTATGTTCCTCGGGCTCTCGTTTTCTTCCTCGGACTCTCGTTTTGTTCCTCGGGTTCTGGTTTTGTTCCTTGAGGTCTGGTTTTCTTCCTCGGGCTCTGGTTTTCTTCCTCGGGCTCTGGTTTTCTTCCTCGGGCTCTGGTTTTCTTCCTCGGGCTCTGGTTTTCTTCCTCAGGCTCTGGTTTTGTTGCTCGGGCTCTGGATTTCTTCCTCGAGCTCTCCTTTTCTTCTTCGGGCCCTAATTTTGTTCCTCGGGCTCTGTTTTTGTTCCTCGGGCTCTGGTTGTTTTCCTCGGGCTCTGGTTGTGTTCCTCGGGCTCCGCGTTTGTTCCTCGAGCTCTAGTTTTGTTCCTTAGGCCCTGGTTTTCTTCCTCGGAGTTTCCTATTGTTCCTTGGGCTCTGATATTGTTCTTCGGGCTTTGGTTTTGTTCCTCGGGCTCTGTTTTTGTTCCTCGGGCTCTCCTTTTCTTCCTCGGCACCTGGTTTTGTTCCAAGAGCTCTAGTTTTGTTCCTCGGGCTCTGGTTTTCTTCCTCGGGCTCTGGTTTTCTTCCTCGGGCTCTGGTTTTCTTCCTTTGGCACTGGTTTTTTTCCTCGGGCTCTCGTTTTCTTCCTTGGACTCTCGTTTTGTTCCTCGGGTTCTGGTTTTATTCCTTGAGCTCTGGTTTTCTTCCGCGGGCTCTGGTTTTCTTCCTCGGGCTCTGGTTTTCTTCCTCGGGCTCTGGTTTTCTTCCTCAAGCTCTGGTTTTCTTCCTCAGGCTCTGGATTTCTTCCTCGAGCTCTCCTTTTCTTCTTCAGGCCCTAGTTTTGTTCCTCGGGCTCTCTTTTTGTTCCTCGGGCTCTGGTTGTGTTCCTCGGGCTCTGGTTGTGTTCCTCGGGCTCCGGGTTTGTTCCTCGAGCTCTAGTTTTGTTCCTCAGGCCCTGGTTTTCTTCCTCGGGGTTTCCTTTTGTTCCTTGGGCTCTGATATTGTTCTTCGGGCTTTGGTTTTGTTCCTCGGGCTCTGTTTTTGTTCCTCGGGATCTCCTTTTCTTCCTCGGCACCTGGTTTTGTTCCAAGAGCTCTAGTTTTCTTCCTCGGGCTCTGGTTTTCTTCCTCGGGCTCTCGTTTTCTTCCTTTGGCACTGGTTTTGTTCCTCGGGTTCTCGTTTTCTTCCTCGAACTCTCGTTTTGTTCCTCGGGTTCTGGTTTTGTTCCTTGAGCTCTGGTTTTATTCCTCGGGCTCTGGTTTTGTTCATCGGGCTCTGGTTCTGTTCCTCGGGCTCTGTTTTTTTTCATCGAGGTCTGGTTTTCTTCCTCTGGCTCTGGTTTTGTTCCTCATTCTCTGGTTTTGTTCCTCCGGCTCTGGTTTTCTTCCCCGGACCCTGTTTCTTTACTTCGAGGGGTGGTTTTGTTCCTCGGGCTCTGGCTTGGTTCCTCAGGCCCTGGTTGTTTTCCTCGGGCTCTGGTTTTGTTCCTCGGGCTCTGGTTTTGTTCCTCGAGGGCTAGTTTTGTTCCTCGGGCTCTGGATTTGTTCCTCGGTTTCTGGTTCGGTTCCTAGGGCCCTGGTTTTAGTCCACGGGCTCTGGTTTTCTTCCTATGGCCCTCGTTTTGTTCTTCAGGCCTTCCTTTTTGTCCTCGAGCTCTGGTTTTATTCCTTGGGCACTGGTTATGTTCCTCGGGCTCTCGTTTTCTTCCTCGGACTCTCGTTTTGTTCCTCGGGTTCTGGTTTTGTTCCTTGAGGTCTGGTTTTCTTCCTCGGGCTCTGGTTTTCTTCCTCGGGCTCTGGTTTTCTTCCTCAGGCTCTGGTTTTGTTGCTCGGGCTCTGGATTTCTTCCTCGAGCTCTCCTTTTCTTCTTCGGACCCTAGTTTTGTTCCTCGGGCTCTGTTTTTGTTCCTCGGGCTCTGGTTGTGTTCCTCGGGCCCTGGTTGTGTTCCTCGGGCTCCGGGTTTGTTCCTCGAGCTCTAGTTTTGTTCCTCAGGCCCTGGTTTTCTTCCTCGGGGTTTCCTTTTGTTCCTTGGGCTCTGATATTGTTCTTCGGGCTTTGGTTTTGTTCCTCGGGCCCTATTTTTGTTCCTCGGGCTCTGGTTTTCTTCCTCGGGCTCTGGTTTTCTTCCTCGGGCTCTGGTTTTCTTCCTTTGGCACTGGTTTTTTTCCTCGGGCTCTCGTTTTCTTCCTTGGACTCTCGTTTTGTTCCTCGGGTTCTGGTTTTGTTCCTCGAGCTCTGGTTTTATTCCTCGGGCTCTGGTTTTCTTCCTCGGACCCTGTTTCTTTACCTCGAGGGGTGGTTTTGTTCCTCGGGCTGTGGCTTGGTTCCTCAGGCCCTGGTTGTTTTCCTCGGGCTCTGGTTCTGTTCCTCGGGCTCTGGTTTTGTTCATCGAGGGCTTGTTTTCTTCCTCGGGCTCTGGTTTTCTTCCTCAGGCTCTGGTTTTCTTTCTCGGGCTCTGGTTTTCTTCCTCGGACCCTGTTTCTTTACCTCGAGGGGTGGTTTTGTTCCTCGGGCTCTGGCTTGGTTCCTCAGGCCCTGGTTGTTTTCCTCGGGCTCTGGTTTTGTTCCTCGGGCTCTGGTTTTCTTCCTCGAGGGCTAGTTTTGTTCCTCGGGCTCTGGATTTGTTCCTCGGTTTCTGCCCTGGTTTTGTTCCACGGGCTCTGGTTGTGGTCCTATGGCCCTCGTTTTGTTCTTCAGGCCTTCCTTTTTGTCCTTGGGTTCTGGTTTTGTTCCTCGAGCTCTGGTTTTATTCCTTGGGCACTGGTTATGTTTGTCGGGCTCTCGCTTTCTTCCTCGGACTCACGTTTTGTTCCTCGGGTTCTGGTTTTGTTCCTTGAGGTCTGGTTTTCTTCCTCGGGCTCTGGTTTTCTTCCTCGGGCTCTGGTTTTCTTCCTCAGGTTCTGGTTTTGTTGCTCGGGCCCTGGTTGTGTTCCTCGGGCTCCGGGTTTGTTCCTTGAGCTCTAGTTTTGTTCCTCAGGCCCTGGTTTTCTTCCTCGGGGTTTCCTTTTGTTCCTTGGGTTCTGATATTGTTCTTCGGGCTTTGGTTTTGTTCCTCGGGCTCTGTTTTTGTTCCTCGGGCTCTCCTTTTCTTCCTTGGCATCTGGTTTTGTTCCAAGAGCTCTAGTTTTCTTCCTCGGTCTCTGGTTTTCTTCCTCGGGCTCTGGTTTTCTTCCTCAGGCTCTGGTTTTGTTGCTCGGGCTCTGGATTTCTTCCTCGAGCTCTCCTTTTCTTCTGCGGGCCCTAGTTTTGTTCCTCGGGCTCTGTTTTTGTTCCTCGGGCTCTGGTTGTGTTCCTCGGGCTCTGGTTGTGTTCCTCGGGCTCCGGGTTTGTTCCTCGAGCTCTAGTTTTGTTCCTCAGGCCCTGGTTTTCTTCCTCGGGGTTTCCTTTTGTTCCTTGGGCTCTGATATTGTTCTTCGGGCTTTGGTTTTGTTCCTCAGGCTCTCCTTTTCTTCCTCGGCACCTGGTTTTGTTCCAAGAGCTCTACTTTTGTTCCTCGGGCTCTGGTTTTCTTCCTCGGGCTCTGGTTTTATTCCTTTGGCACTGGTTTTGTTCCTCGGGCTCTCGTTTTCTTCCTCGAACTCTCGTTTTGTTCCTCGGGTTCTGGTTTTGTTCCTTGAGGTCTGGTTTTCTTCCTCGGGCTCTGGTTTTCTTCCTTGGGGTCTGGTTTTCTTCCTCGGGCTCTGGTTTTCTTCCTCAGGCTCTGGTTTTGTTGCTCGGGCTCTGGATTTCTTCCTTGAGCTCACCTTTTCTTCTTCGGGCCCTAGTCTTGTTCCTCGGGCTCTGTTTTTGTTCCTCGGGCTCTGGTTGTGTTCCTCGGGCTCTGGTTGTGTTCCTCGGGCTCTGTTTCTTTACCTCGAGGGGTGGTTTTGTTCCTCGGGCTCTGGCTTGGTTCCTCAGGCCCTGGTTGTTTTCCTCGGGCTCTGGTTTTGTTCCTTGAGCTCTGGTTTTATTCCTTGCGCACTGGTTATGTTCCTCGGGCTCTCGTTTTCTTCCTCGGTCTCTTGTTTTGTTCCTCGGGCTCTGGTTTTGTTCATCGAGGTCTGGTTTTGTTGCTCGGGCTCTTGTTTTCTTCCTCGGGCTCTGGTTTTCTCCCTCAGGCTCTGGTTTTGTTGCTCGGGCTCTGGAATTCTTCCTCGAGCTCTCCTTTTCTTCTTCGGGCCCTAGTTTTGTTCCTCGGGCTCTGTTTTTGTTCCTCGGGCTCTGGTTGTTTTCCTCGGGCTCTGGTTGTGTTCCTCGGGCTCCGGGTTTGTTCCTCGAGCTCTAGTTTTGTTCCTCAGGCCCTGGTTTTCTTCCTCGGGGTTTCCTTTTGTTCCTTGGGCTCTGATATTGTTCTTCGGGCTTTGGTTTTGTTCCTCGGGCTCTGTTTTTGTTCCTCGGGCTCTCCTTTTCTTCCTTGGCATCTGGTTTTGTTCCAAGAGCTCTAGTTTTATTCCTCGGGCTCTGGTTTTCTTCCTCGGGCTCTGGTTTTCTTCCTCGGGCTCTGGTTTTCTTCCTCAGGCTCTGGTTTTGTTGCTCGGGCTCTGGATTTCTTCCTCGAGCTCTCCTTTTCTTCTTCGGGCCCTAGTTTTGTTCCTCGGGCTCTGTTTTTGTTCCTCGGGCTCTGGTTGTGTTCCTCGGGTCTGGTTGTGTTCCTCGGGCTCCGGGTTTTTTTCCTCGAGCTCTAGTTTTGTTCCTCAGGCCCTGGGTTTCTTCGTCGGGGTTTCCTTTTGTTCCTTGGGCTTTGGTTTTGTTCCTTGGGCTCTGTTTTTGTTCCTCGGGCTCTCCTTTTCTTCCTCGGCACCTGGTTTTTTTCCAAGAGCTCTAGTTTTCTTCCTCGGGCTCTGGTTTTCTTCCTCGGGCTCTGGTTTTCTTCCTTTGGCACTGGTTTTGTTCCTCGGGCTCTCGTTTTCTTCCTCGAACTCTCGTTTTGTTCCTCGGGTTCTGGTTTTGTTCCTTGAGCTCTGGTTTTATTCCTCGGGCTCTGGTTTTGTTCATCGAGGGCTTGTTTTCTTCCTCGGGCTCTGGTTGTGTTCCTTGGGCTCTGGTTCTGTTCCTCGGGCTCTGGCTTTGTTCATCGAGGTCTGGTTTTCTTCCTCGGGCTCTGGTTTTCTTCCTCGGACCCTGTTTCTTTACCTCGAGGGGTGGTTTTGTTCCTCAGGCTCTGGCTTGGTTCCTCAGGCCCTGGTTGTTTTCCTCGGGCTCTGGTTTTGTTCCTCGAGGGCTAGTTTTGTTTCTCGGGCTCTGGATTTGTTCCTCGGTTTCTGGTTCGGTTCCTCGGGCCCTGGTTTTATTCCACGGGCTCTGGTTTTCTTCCTATGGCCCTCGTTTTGTTCTTCAGGCCTTCCTTTTTGTCCTTGGGCTCTGGTTTTCTTCCTCGAGCTCTGGTTTTATTCCTTTGGCACTGGTTATGTTCCTCGGGCTCTCGTTTTCTTCCTCGGACTCTCGTTTTGTTCCTCGGTTTGTGGTTTTGTTCCTTGAGGTCTGGTTTTCTTCCTTGGGGTCTGGTTTTCTTCCTCGGGCTCTGGTTTTCTTCCTCAGGCTCTGGTTTTCTTCCTCAGGCTCTGGATTTCTTCCTCGAGCTCTCCTTTTCTTCTTCGGGCCCTAGTTTTGTTCCTCGGGCTCTGTTTTTGTTCCTCGGGCTCTGGTTGTGTTCCTCGGGCTCTGGTTGTGTTCCTCGAGCTCCGGGTGTGTTCCTCGAGCTCTAGTTTTGTTCCTCAGGCCCTGGTTTTCTTCCTCGGGGTTTCCTTTTGTTCCTTGGGCTCTGTTTTTGTTCCTTGGGCTCTCGTTTTCTTCCTTGGCACCTGGTTTTGTTCCAAGAGCTCTAGTTTTCTTCCTCGGGCTCTGGTTTTCTTCCTCGGGCTCTGGTTTTCTTCCTCAGGCTCTAGTTTTCTTCCTCGGGCTCTGGTTTTCTTCCTCGGGCTCTGGTTTTCTTCCTCAGGCTCTAGTTTTGTTCCTCAGGCCCTGGTTTTCTTCCTCGGGGTTTCCTTTTGTTCCTTGGGCTCTGATATTGTTCTTTGGGCTTTGGTTTTGTTCCTCGGGCTCTCCTTTTCTTCCTCGGCACCTGGTTTTGTTCCAAGAGCTCTAGTTTTCTTCCTCGGGCTCTGGTTTTCTTCCTCGGGCTCTGGTTTTCTTCCTTTGGCACTGGTTTTGTTCCTCGGGCTCTCGTTTTCTTCCTCGAACTCTCGTTTTGTTCCTCGGGTTCTGGTTTTGTTCCTTGAGGTCTGGTTATCTTCCTTGGGCTCTGGTTTTCTTCCTCGGGCTCTGGTTTTCTTCCTCGGGCTCTGTTTTTGTTGCTCGGGCTCTGGTTTTTTTGCTCAGGCTCTGGATTTCTTCCTCGAGCTCTCCTTTTCTTCTTCGGACCCTAGTTTTGTTCCTCGGGCTCTGTTTTTGTTCCTCTGGCTCTGGTTGTGTTCCTCGGGCTCCGGGTTTGTTCCTCGAGCTCTAGTTTTGTTCCTCAGGCCCTGGTTTTCTTCCTCGGGATTTCCTTTTGTTCCTTGGGCTCTGATATTGTTCTTCGGGCTTTGGTTTTGTTCCTCGGGCTCTGTTTTTGTTCCTCGGGCTCTCCTTTTCTTCCTCGGCACCTGGTTTTATTCCAAGAGCTCTAGTTTTCTTCCTCGGGCTCTGGTTTTCTTCCTCGGGCTCTGGTTTTCTTCCTTTGGCACTGGTTTTGTTCCTCGGGCTCTCGTTTTCTTCCTCGAACTCTTGTTTTGTTCCTCGGGTTCTGGTTTTGTTCCTTGAGCTCTGGTTTTATTCCTCGGGCTCTGGTTTTGTTCATCGAGGTCTGGTTTTCTTCCTCGGGCTCTGGTTGTGTTCCTCGGGCTCTGGGTCTGTTCCTCGGGCTCTGGTTTTGTTCATCGAGGTCTGGTTTTCTTCCTCGGGCTATGGTTTTGTTCCTCAGGCTCTAGTTTTGTTCCTCGGGTTCTGGTTTTCTTCCACGGACCCTGCTTCTTTACCTCGAGGGGTGGTTTTGTTCCTCGGGCTCTGGCTTGGTTCCTCAGGCCCTGGTTGTTTTCCTCGGGCTCTGGTTTTGTTCCTCGAGGGCTAGTTTTGTTCCTCGGGCTCTGGATTTGTTCCTCGGTTTCTGGTTCGGTTCCTCGGGCCCTGGTTTTATTCCACAGGCTCTGGTTTTATTCCTATGGCCCTCGTTTTGTTCTTCAGGCCCTCCTTTTTGTCCTTGGGTTCTGGTTTTGTTCCTCGAGCTCTGGTTTTATTCCTTGGGCACTGGTTATGTTCCTCGGGCTCTCGCTTTCTTCCTCGGACCCTAGTTTTGTTCCTCGGGCTCTGTTTTTGTTCCTCGGGCTCTGGTTGTGTTCCTCGGGCCCTGGTTGTGTTCCTCGGGCTCCGGGTTTGTTCCTCGAGCTCTAGTTTTGTTCCTCAGGCCCTGGTTTTCTTCCTCGGGGTTTCCTTTTGTTCCTTGGGCTCTGATATTGTTCTTCGGGCTTTGGTTTTGTTCCTCGGGCTCTGTTTTTGTTCCTCGGGCTCTCCTTTTCTTCCTCGGCACCTGGTTTTGTTCCAAGAGCTCTAGTTTTCTTCCTTGGGCTCTGGTTTTCTTCCTCGGGCTCTGGTTTTCTTCCTCAGGCTCTGGTTTTGTTCCTCGGGCTCTGGATTTCTTCCTCGAGCTCTCCTTTTCTTCTTCGGACCCTAGTTTTTTTCCTCGGGCTCTGTTTTTGTTCCTCGGGCTCTGGTTGTGTTACTCGGGCTCTGGTTGTGTTCCTCGGGCTCCGGGTTTGTTCCTCGAGCTCTAGTTTTATTCCTCAGGCCCTTGTTTTCTTCCTCGGGGTTTCCTTTTGTTCCTTGGGCTCTGATATTGTTCTTCGGGCTTTGGTTTTGTTCCTCGGGCTCTGTTTTTGTTCCTTGGGCTCTCCTTTTCTTCCTTGGCACCTGGTTTTGTTCCAAGAGCTCTAGTTTTCTTCCTCGGGCTCTGGTTTTCTTCCTCGGGCTCTGGTTTTCTTCCTCAGGCTCTAGTTTTCTTCCTCGGGCTCTGGTTTTCTTCCTCGGGCTCTGGTTTTCTTCCTCAGGCTCTAGTTTTGTTCCTCAGGCCCTGGTTTTCTTCCTCGGGGTTTCCTTTTGTTCCTTGGGCTCTGATATTGTTCTTTGGGCTTTGGTTTTGTTCCTCGGGCTCTCCTTTTCTTCCTCGGCACCTGGTTTTGTTCCAAGAGCTCTAGTTTTCTTCCTCGGGCTCTGGTTTTCTTCCTCGGGCTCTGGTTTTCTTCCTTTGGCACTGGTTTTGTTCCTCGGGCTCTCGTTTTCTTCCTCGAACTCTCGTTTTGTTCCTCGGGTTCTGGTTTTGTTCCTTGAGGTCTGGTTATCTTCCTTGGGCTCTGGTTTTCTTCCTCGGGCTCTGGTTTTCTTCCTCGGGCTCTGTTTTTGTTGCTCGGGCTCTGGTTTTTTTGCTCAGGCTCTGGATTTCTTCCTCGAGCTCTCCTTTTCTTCTTCGGACCCTAGTTTTGTTCCTCGGGCTCTGTTTTTGTTCCTCTGGCTCTGGTTGTGTTCCTCGGGCTCCGGGTTTGTTCCTCGAGCTCTAGTTTTGTTCCTCAGGCCCTGGTTTTCTTCCTCGGGATTTCCTTTTGTTCCTTGGGCTCTGATATTGTTCTTCGGGCTTTGGTTTTGTTCCTCGGGCTCTGTTTTTGTTCCTCGGGCTCTCCTTTTCTTCCTCGGCACCTGGTTTTATTCCAAGAGCTCTAGTTTTCTTCCTCGGGCTCTGGTTTTCTTCCTCGGGCTCTGGTTTTCTTCCTTTGGCACTGGTTTTGTTCCTCGGGCTCTCGTTTTCTTCCTCGAACTCTTGTTTTGTTCCTCGGGTTCTGGTTTTGTTCCTTGAGCTCTGGTTTTATTCCTCGGGCTCTGGTTGTGTTCCTCGGGCTCTGGTTCTGTTCCTCGGGCTCTGGTTTTGTTCATCGAGGTCTGGTTTTCTTCCTCGGGCTATGGTTTTGTTCCTCAGGCTCTAGTTTTGTTCCTCGGGCTCTGGTTTTCTTCCACGGACCCTGCTTCTTTACCTCGAGGGGTGGTTTTGTTCCTCGGGCTCTGGCTTGGTTCCTCAGGCCCTGGTTGTTTTCCTCGGGCTCTGGTTTTGTTCCTCGAGGGCTAGTTTTGTTCCTCGGGCTCTGGATTTGTTCCTCGGTTTCTGGTTCGGTTCCTCGGGCCCTGGTTTTATTCCACGGACTCTGGTTTTATTCCTATGGCCCTCGTTTTGTTCTTCAGGCCCTCCTTTTTGTCCTTGGGTTCTGGTTTTGTTCCTCGAGCTCTGGTTTTATTCCTTGGGCACTGGTTATTTTCCTCGGGCTCTCGCTTTCTTCCTCGGACCCTAGTTTTGTTCCTCGGGCTCTGTTTTTGTTCCTCGGGCTCTGGTTGTGTTCCTCGGGCCCTGGTTGTGTTCCTCGGGCTCCGGGTTTGTTCCTCGAGCTCTAGTTTTGTTCCTCAGGCCCTTGTTTTCTTCCTCGGGGTTTCCTTTTGTTCCTTGGGCTCTGATATTGTTCTTCGGGCTTTGGTTTTGTTCCTCGGGCTCTGTTTTTGTTCCTCGGGCTCTCCTTTTCTTCCTCGGCACCTGGTTTTGTTCCAAGAGCTCTAGTTTTCTTCCTCGGGCTCTGGTTTTCTTCCTCGGGCTCTGGTTTTCTTCCTCAGGCTCTGGTTTTGTTGCTCGGGCTCTGGATTTCTTCCTCGAGCTCTCCTTTTCTTCTTCGGACCCTAGTTTTTTTCCTCGGGCTCTGTTTTTGTTCCTCGGGCTCTGGTTGTGTTCCTCGGGCTCTGGTTGTGTTCCTCGGGCTCCGGGTTTGTTCCTCGAGCTCTAGTTTTGTTCCTCAGGCCCTGGTTTTCTTCCTCGGGGTTTCCTTTTGTTCCTTGGGCTCTGATATTGTTCTTCGGGCTTTGGTTTTGTTCCTCGGGCTCTCCTTTTCTTCCTCGGCACCTGGTTTTGTTGCAAGAGCTCTAGTTTTCTTCCTCGGGCTCTGGTTTTCTTCCTCGGGCTCTGGTTTTCTTCCTTTGGCACTGGTTTTGTTCCTCGGGCTCTCGTTTTCTTCCTTGAACTCTCGTTTTGTTCCTCGGGTTCTGGTTTTGTTCCTCGAGCTCTGGTTTTATTCCTCGGGCTCTGGTTTTGTTCCTCGGGCTCTGGTTCTGTTCCTCGGGCTCTGGTTTTGTTCCTCGGGCTCTGGCTTGGTTCCTCAGGCTCTGGTTTTGTTCCTCGGGCTCTGGTTTTCTTCCTCGGACCCTGTTTCTTGACCTCGAGGGGTGGTTTTGTTCCTCGGGCTCTGGCTTGGTTCCTCAGGCCCTGGTTGTTTTCCTCGGGCTCTGGGTCTGTTCCTCGGGCTCTGGTTTTGTTCATCGAGGGCTTGTTTTCTTCCTCGGGCTCTGGTTTTGTTCCTCAGGCTCTGGTTTTCTTCCTCGGGCTCTGGTTTTCTTCCTCGGACCCTGTTTCTTTACCTCGAGGGGTGGTTTTGTTCCTCGGGCTCTGGCTTGGTTCCTCAGGCCCTGGTTGTTTTCCTCGGGCTCTGGTTTTGTTCCTCGGGCTCTGGTTTTGTTCCTCGAGGGCTAGATTTGTTCCTCGGGCTCTGGATTTGTTCCTCGGTTTCTTGTTCGGTTCCTCGGGCCCTGGTTTTATTCCACGGGCTCTGGTTTTCTTCCTATGGCCCTCGTTTTGTACTTCAGGCCTTCCTTTTTGTCCTTGGGCTCTGGTTTTGTTCCTCGAGCTCTGGTTTTATTCCTTGGGCACTGGTTATGTTCCTCGGGCTCTCGTTTTCTTCCTCGGACTCTCGTTTTGTTCCTCGGGTTCTGGTTTTGTTCCTTGAGGTCTGGTTTTCTTCCTTGGGGTCTGGTTTTCTTCCTCGGGCTCTGGTTTTCTTCCTCAGGCTCTGGTTTTGTTGCTCGGGCTCTGGATTTCTTCCTCGGGCTCTGGATTTCTTCCTCGGGCTCTGGTTGTGTTCCTCGGGCTCTGGTTGTGGTCCTCGGGCTCCGGGTTTGTTCCTCGAGCTCTAGTTTTGTTCCTCAGGCCCTGGTTTTCTTCCTCGGGGTTTCCTTTTGTTCCTTGGGCTCTGATATTGTTCTTCGGGCTTTGGTTTTGTTCCTCGGGCTCTGTTTTTGTTCCTCGGGCTCTCCTTTTCTTCCTTGGCACCTGGTTTTGTTCCAAGAGCTCTAGTTTTCTTCCTCGGGCTCTGGTTTTCTTCCTCGGGCTCTGGTTTTATTCCTTTGGCACTGGTTTTGTTCCTCGGGCTCTCGTTTTCTTCCTCGAACTCTCGTTTTGTTCCTCGGGTTCTGGTTTTGTTCCTTGAGCTCTGGTTTTCTTCCTTGGGCTCTGGTTTTGTTCCTCGGGCTCTGATTTTCTTCCTCGGGCTCTGGTTTTCTTCCTCAGGCTCTGGTTTTGTTGCTCGGGCTCTGGATTTCTTCCTCGAGCTCTCCTTTTCTTCTTCGGGCCCTAGTTTTGTTCCTCGGGCTCTGTTTTTGTTCCTCGGGCTCTGGTTGTGTTCCTCGGGCTCTGGTTGTGTTCCTCGGGCTCCGGGTTTGTTCCTCGAGCTCTAGTTTTGTTCCTCAGGCCCTGGTTTTCTTCCTCGGGGTTTCCTTTTGTTCCTTGGGCTCTGATATTGTTCTTCGGGCTTTGGTTTTGTTCCTCGGGCTCTGTTTTTGTTCCTCGGGCTCTCCTTTTCTTCCTCGGCACCTGGTTTTGTTCCAAGAGCTCTAGTTTTCTTCCTCGGGCTCTGGTTTTCTTCCTCGGGCTCTGGTTTTCTTCCTTTGGCACTGGTTTTGTTCCTCGGGCTCTCGTTTTCTTCCTCGAACTCTCGTTTTGTTCCTCGGGTTCTGGTTTTCTTCCTCGAGCTCTGGTTTTATTCCTCGGGCTCTGGTTTTGTTCATCGAGGTCTGGTTTTCTTCCTCGGGCTCTGGTTGTGTTCCTCGGGCTCTGGTTCTGTTCCTCGGGCTCTGGTTTTGTTCATCGAGGTCTGGTTTTCTTCCTCGGGCTCTGGTTTTGTTCCTCAGGCTCTCGTTTTCTTCCTCGGGCTCTGGTTTTCTTCCTCGGACCCTGTTTCTTTACCTCGAGGCGAGGTTTTGTTCCTCGGGCTCTGGCTTGGTTCCTCAGGCCCTGGTTGTTTTCCTCGGGCTCTGGTTTTGTTCCTCGAGGGTTAGTTTTGTTCCTCGGGCTCTGGATTTGTTCCTCGGTTTCTGGTTCGGTTCCTCGGGCCCTGGTTTTATTCCACGGGCTCTGGTTTTCTTCCTATGGCCCTCGTTTTGTTCTTCAGGCCTTCCTTTTTGTCCTTGGGCTCTGGTTTTCTTCCTCGAGCTCTGGCTTTATTCCTTGGGCACTGGTTATGTTCCTCGGGCTCTCGTTTTCTTCCTCGGACTCTCGTTTTGTTCCTCGGGTTCTGGTTTTGATCCTTGAGGTCTGGTTTTCTTCCTCGGGCTCTGGTTTTGTTCCTCAGGCTCTGGTTTTCTTCCTCGGGCTCTGGTTTTGTTGCTCGGGCTCTGGTTTTCTTCCTCGGACTCTTGTTTCTTTCCTCGGGCTCTGGTTTTCTTCCTCGGGCTCTGGTTTTCTTCCTCAGGCTCTGGTTTTGTTGCTCGGGCTCTGGATTTCTTCCTCGAGCTCTCCTTTTCTTCTTCGGACCCTAGTTTTGTTCCTCGGGCTCTGTTTTTTTTCCTCGGGCTCTGGTTGTGTTCCTCGGGCCCTGGTTGTGTTCCTCGGGCTCCGGATTTGTTCCTCGAGCTCTAGTTTTGTTCCTCAGGCCCTGGTTTTCTTCCTCGGGGTTTCCTTTTGTTCCTTGGGCTCTGATATTGTTCTTCGGGCTTTGGTTTTGTTCCTCGGGCTCTCCTTTTCTTCCTCGGCACCTGGTTTTGTTCCAAGAGCTCTACTTTTCTTCCTCGGGCTCTGGTTTTCTTCCTCGGGCTCTGGTTTTCTTCCTTTGGCACTGGTTTTGTTCCTCGGGCTCTCGTTTTCTTCCTCGAACTCTCGTTTTGTTCCTCGGGTTCTGGTTTTGTTCCTCGAACTCTGGTTTTCTTCCTCGGGCTCTGGTTTTCTTCCTCGGACCCTGTTTCTTTACCTCGAGGGGTGGTTTTGTTCCTCGGGCTCTGGCTTGGTTCCTCAGGCTCTGGTTTTCTTCTTCGGGCTCTGGTTTTCTTCCTCGGACCCTGTTTCTTGACCTCGAGGGGTGGTTTTGTTCCTCGGGCTCTGGCTTGGTTCCTCAGGCCCTGGTTGTTTTCCTCGGGCTCTGGTTCTGTTCCTCGGGCTCTGGTTTTGTTCATCGAGGGCTTGTTTTCTTCCTCGGGCTCTGGTTTTCTTCCTCGGGCTCTGGTTTTCTTCCTCGGACCCTGTTTCTTTACCTCGAGGGGTGGTTTTGTTCCTCGGGCTCTGGCTTGGTTCCTCAGGCCCTGGTTGTTTTCCTCGGGCTCTGGTTTTGTTCCTCGGGCTCTGGTTTTGTTCCTCGAGGGCTAGATTTGTTCCTCGGGCTCTGGATTTGTTCCTCGGTTTCTTGTTCGGTTCCTCGGGCCCTGGTTTTATTCCACGGGCTCTGGTTTTCTTCCTATGGCCCTCGTTTTGTACTTCAGGCCTTCCTTTTTGTCCTTGGGCTCTGGTTTTGTTCCTCGAGCTCTGGTTTTATTCCTTGGGCACTGGTTATGTTCCTCGGGCTCTCGTTTTCTTCCTCGGACTCTCGTTTTGTTCCTCGGGTTCTGGTTTTGTTCCTTGGGGTCTGGTTTTCTTCCTCGGGCTCTGGTTTTCTTCCTCAGGCTCTGGTTTTGTTGCTCGGGCTCTGGATTTCTTCCTCGGGCTCTGGTTGTGTTCCTCGGGCTCTGGTTGTGTTCCTCGGGCTCCGGGTTTGTTCCTCGAGCTCTAGTTTTGTTCCTCAGGCCCTGGTTTTCTTGCTCGGGGTTTCCTTTTGTTCCTTGGGCTCTGATATTGTTCTTCGGGCTTTGGTTTTGGTCCTCGGGCTCTGTTTTTGTTCCTCGGGCTCTCCTTTTCTTCCTTGGCACCTGGTTTTGTTCCAAGAGTTCTAGTTTTCTTCCTCGGGCTCTGGTTTTCTTCCTCGGGCTCTGGTTTTATTCCTTTGGCACTGGTTTTGTTCCTCGGGCTCTCGTTTTCTTCCTCGAACTCTCGTTTTGTTCCTCGGGTTCTGGTTTTTTTCCTTGAGCTCTGGTTTTCTTCCTTGGGCTCTGGTTTTGTTCCTCGGGCTCTGATTTTCTTCCTCGGGCTCTGGTTTTCTTCCTCAGGCTCTGGTTTTGTTGCTCGGGCTCTGGATTTCTTCCTCGAGCTCTCCTTTTCTTCTTCGGGCCCTAGTTTTGTTCCTCAGGCTCTGTTTTTGTTCCTCGGGCTCTGGTTGTGTTCCTCGGGCTCTGGTTGTGTTCCTCGGGCTCCGGGTTTGTTCCTCGAGCTCTAGTTTTGTTCCTCAGGCCCTGGTTTTCTTCCTCGGGGTTTCCTTTTGTTCCTTGGGCTCTGATATTGTTCTTCGGGCTTTGGTTTTTTTCCTCGGGCTCTGTTTTTGTTCCTCGGGCTCTCCTTTTCTTCCTCGGCACCTGGTTTTGTTCCAAGAGCTCTAGTTTTCTTCCTCGGGCTCTGGTTTTCTTCCTCGGGCTCTGGTTTTCTTCCTTTGGCACTGGTTTTGTTCCTCGGGCTCTCGTTTTCTTCCTCGAACTCTCGTTTTGTTCCTCGGGTTCTGGTTTTGTTCCTTGAGCTCTGGTTTTCTTCCTTGGGCTCTGGTTTTCTTCCTTGGGGTCTGGTTTTCTTCCTCGGGCTCTGGTTTTCTTCCTCAGGCTCTGGTTTTATTGCTCGGGGTCTGGATTTCTTCCTCAGGCTCTGGTTTTGTTGCTCGGGCTATGGATTTCTTCCTTGAGCTCTCCTTTTCTTCTTCGGGCCCTAGTTTTGTTCCTCGGGCTCTGTTTTTGTTCCTCGGGCTCTGGTTGTGTTCCTCGGTCTCTGGTTGTGTTCCTCGGGCTCCGGGTTTGTTCCTCGAGCTCTAGTTTTGTTCCTCAGGCCCTGGTTTTCTTCCTCGGGTTTGCCTTTTGTTCCTTGGGCTCTGATATTGTTCTTCGGGCTTTGGTTTTGTTCCTCGGGCTCTGTTTTTGTTCCTCGGGCTCTCCTTTTCTTCCTTGGCATCTGGTTTTGTTCCAAGAGCTCTAGTTTTCTTCCTCGGGCTCTCGTTTTCTTCCTCGAACTCTCGTTTTTTTCCTCGGGTTCTGGTTTTGTTCCTTGAGCTCTGGTTTTATTCTCGGGCTCTGGTTTTGTTCATCGAGGTCTGGTTTTCTTCCTCGGGCTCTGGTTGTGTTCCTCGGGCTCTGGTTCTGTGCCTCGGGCTCTGGTTTTGTTCATCGAGGTCTGGTTTTCTTCCTCGGGCTCTGGTTTTGTTCCTCAGGCTCTGGTTTTCTTCCTCGGGCTCTGGTTTTCTTCCTCGGACCCTGTTTCTTTACCTCGAGGGGTGGTTTTGTTCCTCGGGCTCTGGCTTGGTTCCTCAGGCCCTGGTTGTTTTCCTCGGGCTCTGGTTTTGTTCCTCGGGCTCTGGTTTTGTTCCTCGAGGGCTAGATTTGTTCCTCGGGCTCTGGATTTGTTCCTCGGTTTCTTGTTCGGTTCCTCGGGCCCTGGTTTTATTCCACGGGCTCTGGTTTTCTTCCTATGGCCCTCGTTTTGTTCTTCAGGCCTTCCTTTTTGTCCTTGGGCTCTGGTTTTGTTCCTCGAGCTCTGGTTTTATTCCTTGGGCACTGGTTATGTTCCTCGGGCTCTCGTTTTCTTCCTCGGACTCTCGTTTTGTTCCTCGGGTTCTGGTTTTGTTCCTTGTGGTCTGGTTTTCTTCCTTGGGGTCTGGTTTTCTTCCTCGGGCTCTGGTTTTCTTCCTCGGGCTCTGGTTTTCTTCCTCAGGCTCTGGTTTTGTTGCTCGGGCTCTGGATTTCTTCCTCGGGCTCTGGTTGTGTTCCTCGGGCTCTGGTTGTGGTCCTCGGGCTCCGGGTTTGTTCCTCGAGCTCTAGTTTTGTTCCTCAGGCCCTGGTTTTCTTCCTCGGGGTTTCCTTTTGTTCCTTGGGCTCTGATATTGTTCTTCGGGCTTTGGTTTTGTTCCTCGGGCTCTGTTTTTGTTCCTCGGGCTCTCCTTTTCTTCCTTGGCACCTGGTTTTGTTCCAAGAGCTCTAGTTTTCTTCCTCGGGCTCTGGTTTTCTTCCTCGGGCTCTGGTTTTATTCCTTTGGCACTGGTTTTGTTCCTCGGGCTCTCGTTTTCTTCCTCGAACTCTCGTTTTGTTCCTCGGGTTCTGGTTTTGTTCCTTGAGCTCTGGTTTTCTTCCTTGGGCTCTGGTTTTGTTCCTCGGGCTCTGATTTTCTTCCTCGGGCTCTGGTTTTCTTCCTCAGGCTCTGGTTTTGTTGCTCGGGCTCTGGATTTCTTCCTCGAGCTCTCCTTTTCTTCTTCGGGCCCTAGTTTTGTTCCTCGGGCTCTGTTTTTGTTCCTCGGGCTCTGGTTGTGTTCCTCGGGCTCTGATTGTGTTCCTCGGGCTCCGGGTTTGTTCTTCGAGCTCTAGTTTTGTTCCTCAGGCCCTGGTTTTCTTCCTCGGGGTTTCCTTTTGTTCCTTGGGCTCTGATATTGTTCTTCGGGCTTTGGTTTTGTTCCTCGGGCTCTGTTTTTGTTCCTCGGGCTCTCCTTTTCTTCCTCGGCACCTGGTTTTGTTCCAAGAGCTCTAGTTTTCTTCCTCGGGCTCTGGTTTTCTTCCTCGGGCTCTGGTTTTCTTCCTTTGGCACTGGTTTTGTTCCTCGGGCTCTCGTTTGCTTCCTCGAACTCTCGTTTTGTTCCTCGGGTTCTGGTTTTCTTCCTCGAGCTCTGGTTTTATTCCTCGGGCTCTGGTTTTGTTCATCGAGGTCTGGTTTTCTTCCTCGGGCTCTGGTTGTGTTCCTCGGGCTCTGGTTCTGTTCCTCGGGCTCTGGTTTTGTTCATCGAGGTCTGGTTTTCTTCCTCGGGCTCTGGTTTTGTTCCTCAGGCTCTCGTTTTCTTCCTCGGGCTCTGGTTTTCTTCCTCGGACCCTGTTTCTTTACCTCGAGGGGTGGTTTTGTTCCTCGGGCTCTGGCTTGGTTCCTCAGGCCCTGGTTGTTTTCCTCGGGCTCTGGTTTTGTTCCTCGAGGGTTAGTTTTGTTCCTCGGGCTCTGGATTTGTTCCTCGGTTTCTGGTTCGGTTCCTCGGGCCCTGGTTTTATTCCACGGGCTCTGGTTTTCTTCCTATGGCCCTCGTTTTGTTCTTCAGGCCTTCCTTTTTGTCCTTGGGCTCTGGTTTTGTTCCTCGAGCTCTGGCTTTATTCCTTGGGCACTGGTTATGTTCCTCGGGCTCTCGTTTTCTTCCTCGGACTCTCGTTTTGTTCCTCGGGTTCTGGTTTTGATCCTTGAGGTCTGGTTTTCTTCCTCGGGCTCTGGTTTTGTTCCTCAGGCTCTGGTTTTCTTCCTCGGGCTCTGGTTTTGTTGCTCGGGCTCTGGTTTTCTTCCTCGGACTCTTGTTTCTTTCCTCGGGCTCTGGTTTTCTTCCTCGGGCTCTGGTTTTCTTCCTCAGGCTCTGGTTTTGTTGCTCGGGCTCTGGATTTCTTCCTCGAGCTCTCCTTTTCTTCTTCGGACCCTAGTTTTGTTCCTCGGGCTCTGTTTTTTTTCCTCGGGCTCTGGTTGTGTTCCTCGGGCCCTGGTTGTGTTCCTCGGGCTCAGGATTTGTTCCTCGAGCTCTAGTTTTGTTCCTCAGGCCCTGGTTTTCTTCCTCGGGGTTTCCTTTTGTTCCTTGGGCTCTGATATTGTTCTTCGGGCTTTGGTTTTGTTCCTCGGGCTCTGTTTTTGTTCCTTGGGCTCTCCTTTTCTTCCTTGGCATCTGGTTTTGTTCCAAGAGCTCTAGTTTTCTTCCTCGGGCTCTGGTTTTCTTCCTCGGGCTCTGGTTTTCTTCCTCAGGCTCTGGTTTTGTTGCTCGGGCTCTGGATTTCTTCCTCGAGCTCTCCTTTTCTTCTTCGGGCCCTAGTTTTGTTCCTCGGGCTCTGTTTTTGTTCCTCGGGCTCTGGTTGTGTTCCTCGGGCTCTGGTTGTGTTCCTCGGGCTCCGGGTTTTTTCCTTGAGCTCTAGTTTTGTTCCTCAGGCCCTGGTTTTCTTCCTCGGGTTTTCCTTTTTTTCCTTGGGCTCTGATATTTTTCTTTGGGCTTTGGTTTTGTTCCTCGGGCTCTCCTTTTCTTCCTCGGCACCTGGTTTTTTTCCAAGAGCTCTAGTTTTCTTCCTCGGGCTCTGGTTTTCTTCCTCGGGCTCTGGTTTTATTCCTTTGGCACTGGTTTTGTTCCTCGGGCTCTCGTTTTCTTCCTCGAACTCTCGTTTTGTTCCTCGGGTTCTGGTTTTGTTCCTTGAGGTCTGGTTTTCTTCCTCGGGCTCTGGTTTTCTTCCTCGGGCTCTGGTTTTCTTCCTCAGGCTCTGGTTTTCTTCCTCGGGCTCTGGTTTTCTTCCTCAGGCTCTGTTCCTCGGGCTCCGGGTTTGTTCCTCGAGCTCTAGTTTTGTTCCTCAGGCCCTGGTTTTCTTCCTCGGGGTTTCCTTTTGTTCCTTGGGCTCTGATATTGTTCTTCGGGCTTTGGTTTTGTTCCTCGGGCTCTGTTTTTGTTCCTCGGGCTCTCCTTTTCTTCCTCGGCATCTGGTTTTGTTCCAAGAGCTCTAGTTTTCTTCCTCGGGCTCTGGTTTTCTTCCTCGGGCTCTGGTTTTCTTCCTTTGGCACTGGTTTTGTTCCTCGGGCTCTCGTTTGCTTCCTCGAACTCTCGTTTTGTTCCTCGGGTTCTGGTTTTGTTCCTTGAGCTCTGGTTTTATTCCTCGGGCTCTGGTTTTGTTCATCGAGGTCTGGTTTTCTTCCTCGGGCTCTGGTTGTGTTCCTCGGCCTCTGGTTCTGTTCCTCGGGCTCTGGTTTTGTTCATCGAGGTCTGGTTTTCTTCCACGGGCTCTGGTTTTGTTCCTCAGGCTCTGGTTTTCTTCCTCGGGCTCTGGTTTTCTTCCTCGGACCCTGTTTCTTTACCTCGAGGGGTGGTTTTGTTCCTCGGGCTCTGGCTTGGTTCCTCAGGCCCTGGTTGTTTTCCTCGGGCTCTGGTTTTGTTCCTCGGGCTCTGGTTTTGTTCCTCGAGGGCTAGATTTGTTCCTCGGGCTCTGGATTTGTTCCTCGGTTTCTTGTTCGGTTCCTCGGGCCCTGGTTTTATTCCACGGGCTCTGGTTTTCTTCCTATGGCCCTCGTTTTGTTCTTCAGGCCTTCCTTTTTGTCCTTGGGCTCTGGTTTTGTTCCTCGAGCTCTGGTTTTATTCCTTGGGCACTGGTTATGTTCCTCGGGCTCTCGTTTTCTTCCTCGGACTCTCGTTTTGTTCCTCGGGTTCTGGTTTTGTTCCTTGTGGTCTGGTTTTCTTCCTTGGGGTCTGGTTTTCTTCCTCGGGCTCTGGTTTTCTTCCTCGGGCTCTGGTTTTCTTCCTCAGGCTCTGGTTTTGTTGCTCGGGCTCTGGATTTCTTCCTCGGGCTCTGGTTGTGTTCCTCGGGCTCTGGTTGTGGTCCTCGGGCTCCGGGTTTGTTCCTCGAGCTCTAGTTTTGTTCCTCAGGCCCTGGTTTTCTTCCTCGGGGTTTCCTTTTGTTCCTTGGGCTCTGATATTGTTCTTCGGGCTTTGGTTTTGTTCCTCGGGCTCTGTTTTTGTTCCTCGGGCTCTCCTTTTCTTCCTTGGCACCTGGTTTTGTTCCAAGAGCTCTAGTTTTCTTCCTCGGGCTCTGGTTTTCTTCCTCGGGCTCTGGTTTTATTCCTTTGGCACTGGTTTTGTTCCTCGGGCTCTCGTTTTCTTCCTCGAACTCTCGTTTTGTTCCTCGGGTTCTGGTTTTGTTCCTTGAGCTCTGGTTTTCTTCCTTGGGCTCTGGTTTTGTTCCTCGGGCTCTGATTTTCTTCCTCGGGCTCTGGTTTTCTTCCTCAGGCTCTGGTTTTGTTGCTCGGGCTCTGGATTTCTTCCTCGAGCTCTCCTTTTCTTCTTCGGGCCCTAGTTTTGTTCCTCGGGCTCTGTTTTTGTTCCTCGGGCTCTGGTTGTGTTCCTCGGGCTCTGATTGTGTTCCTCGGGCTCCGGGTTTGTTCTTCGAGCTCTAGTTTTGTTCCTCAGGCCCTGGTTTTCTTCCTCGGGGTTTCCTTTTGTTCCTTGGGCTCTGATATTGTTCTTCGGGCTTTGGTTTTGTTCCTCGGGCTCTGTTTTTGTTCCTCGGGCTCTCCTTTTCTTCCTCGGCACCTGGTTTTGTTCCAAGAGCTCTAGTTTTCTTCCTCGGGCTCTGGTTTTCTTCCTCGGGCTCTGGTTTTCTTCCTTTGGCACTGGTTTTGTTCCTCGGGCTCTCGTTTGCTTCCTCGAACTCTCGTTTTGTTCCTCGGGTTCTGGTTTTCTTCCTCGAGCTCTGGTTTTATTCCTCGGGCTCTGGTTTTGTTCATCGAGGTCTGGTTTTCTTCCTCGGGCTCTGGTTGTGTTCCTCGGGCTCTGGTTCTGTTCCTCGGGCTCTGGTTTTGTTCATCGAGGTCTGGTTTTCTTCCTCGGGCTCTGGTTTTGTTCCTCAGGCTCTCGTTTTCTTCCTCGGGCTCTGGTTTTCTTCCTCGGACCCTGTTTCTTTACCTCGAGGGGTGGTTTTGTTCCTCGGGCTCTGGCTTGGTTCCTCAGGCCCTGGTTGTTTTCCTCGGGCTCTGGTTTTGTTCCTCGGGCTCTGGTTTTGTTCCTCGAGGGCTAGATTTGTTCCTCGGGCTCTGGATTTGTTCCTCGGTTTCTTGTTCGGTTCCTCGGGCCCTGGTTTTATTCCACGGGCTCTGGTTTTCTTCCTATGGCCCTCGTTTTGTTCTTCAGGCCTTCCTTTTTGTCCTTGGGCTCTGGTTTTGTTCCTCGAGCTCTGGTTTTATTCCTTGGGCACTGGTTATGTTCCTCGGGCTCTCGTTTTCTTCCTCGGACTCTCGTTTTGTTCCTCGGGTTCTGGTTTTGTTCCTTGTGGTCTGGTTTTCTTCCTTGGGGTCTGGTTTTCTTCCTCGGGCTCTGGTTTTCTTCCTCGGGCTCTGGTTTTCTTCCTCAGGCTCTGGTTTTGTTGCTCGGGCTCTGGATTTCTTCCTCGGGCTCTGGTTGTGTTCCTCGGGCTCTGGTTGTGGTCCTCGGGCTCCGGGTTTGTTCCTCGAGCTCTAGTTTTGTTCCTCAGGCCCTGGTTTTCTTCCTCGGGGTTTCCTTTTGTTCCTTGGGCTCTGATATTGTTCTTCGGGCTTTGGTTTTGTTCCTCGGGCTCTGTTTTTGTTCCTCGGGCTCTCCTTTTCTTCCTCGGCACCTGGTTTTGTTCCAAGAGCTCTAGTTTTCTTCCTCGGGCTCTGGTTTTCTTCCTCGGGCTCTGGTTTTCTTCCTTTGGCACTGGTTTTGTTCCTCGGGCTCTCGTTTGCTTCCTCGAACTCTCGTTTTGTTCCTCGGGTTCTGGTTTTCTTCCTCGAGCTCTGGTTTTATTCCTCGGGCTCTGGTTTTGTTCATCGAGGTCTGGTTTTCTTCCTCGGGCTCTGGTTGTGTTCCTCGGGCTCTGGTTCTGTTCCTCGGGCTCTGGTTTTGTTCATCGAGGTCTGGTTTTCTTCCTCGGGCTCTGGTTTTGTTCCTCAGGCTCTCGTTTTCTTCCTCGGGCTCTGGTTTTCTTCCTCGGACCCTGTTTCTTTACCTCGAGGGGTGGTTTTGTTCCTCGGGCTCTGGCTTGGTTCCTCAGGCCCTGGTTGTTTTCCTCGGGCTCTGGTTTTGTTCCTCGGGCTCTGGTTTTGTTCCTCGAGGGCTAGATTTGTTCCTCGGGCTCTGGATTTGTTCCTCGGTTTCTTGTTCGGTTCCTCGGGCCCTGGTTTTATTCCACGGGCTCTGGTTTTCTTCCTATGGCCCTCGTTTTGTTCTTCAGGCCTTCCTTTTTGTCCTTGGGCTCTGGTTTTGTTCCTCGAGCTCTGGTTTTATTCCTTGGGCACTGGTTATGTTCCTCGGGCTCTCGTTTTCTTCCTCGGACTCTCGTTTTGTTCCTCGGGTTCTGGTTTTGTTCCTTGTGGTCTGGTTTTCTTCCTTGGGGTCTGGTTTTCTTCCTCGGGCTCTGGTTTTCTTCCTCGGGCTCTGGTTTTCTTCCTCAGGCTCTGGTTTTGTTGCTCGGGCTCTGGATTTCTTCCTCGGGCTCTGGTTGTGTTCCTCGGGCTCTGGTTGTGGTCCTCGGGCTCCGGGTTTGTTCCTCGAGCTCTAGTTTTGTTCCTCAGGCCCTGGTTTTCTTCCTCGGGGTTTCCTTTTGTTCCTTGGGCTCTGATATTGTTCTTCGGGCTTTGGTTTTGTTCCTCGGGCTCTGTTTTTGTTCCTCGGGCTCTCCTTTTCTTCCTTGGCACCTGGTTTTGTTCCAAGAGCTCTAGTTTTCTTCCTCGGGCTCTGGTTTTCTTCCTCGGGCTCTGGTTTTATTCCTTTGGCACTGGTTTTGTTCCTCGGGCTCTCGTTTTCTTCCTCGAACTCTCGTTTTGTTCCTCGGGTTCTGGTTTTGTTCCTTGAGCTCTGGTTTTCTTCCTTGGGCTCTGGTTTTGTTCCTCGGGCTCTGATTTTCTTCCTCGGGCTCTGGTTTTCTTCCTCAGGCTCTGGTTTTGTTGCTCGGGCTCTGGATTTCTTCCTCGAGCTCTCCTTTTCTTCTTCGGGCCCTAGTTTTGTTCCTCGGGCTCTGTTTTTGTTCCTCGGGCTCTGGTTGTGTTCCTCGGGCTCTGATTGTGTTCCTCGGGCTCCGGGTTTGTTCTTCGAGCTCTAGTTTTGTTCCTCAGGCCCTGGTTTTCTTCCTCGGGGTTTCCTTTTGTTCCTTGGGCTCTGATATTGTTCTTCGGGCTTTGGTTTTGTTCCTCGGGCTCTGTTTTTGTTCCTCGGGCTCTCCTTTTCTTCCTCGGCACCTGGTTTTGTTCCAAGAGCTCTAGTTTTCTTCCTCGGGCTCTGGTTTTCTTCCTCGGGCTCTGGTTTTCTTCCTTTGGCACTGGTTTTGTTCCTCGGGCTCTCGTTTGCTTCCTCGAACTCTCGTTTTGTTCCTCGGGTTCTGGTTTTCTTCCTCGAGCTCTGGTTTTATTCCTCGGGCTCTGGTTTTGTTCATCGAGGTCTGGTTTTCTTCCTCGGGCTCTGGTTGTGTTCCTCGGGCTCTGGTTCTGTTCCTCGGGCTCTGGTTTTGTTCATCGAGGTCTGGTTTTCTTCCTCGGGCTCTGGTTTTGTTCCTCAGGCTCTCGTTTTCTTCCTCGGGCTCTGGTTTTCTTCCTCGGACCCTGTTTCTTTACCTCGAGGGGTGGTTTTGTTCCTCGGGCTCTGGCTTGGTTCCTCAGGCCCTGGTTGTTTTCCTCGGGCTCTGGTTTTGTTCCTCGAGGGCTAGATTTGTTCCTCGGGCTCTGGATTTGTTCCTCGGTTTCTGGTTCGGTTCCTCGGGCCCTGGTTTTATTCCACGGGCTCTGGTTTTCTTCCTATGGCCCTCGTTTTGTTCTTCAGGCCTTCCTTTTTGTCCTTGGGCTCTGGTTTTGTTCCTCGAGCTCTGGCTTTATTCCTTGGGCACTGGTTATGTTCCTCGGGCTCTCGTTTTCTTCCTCGGACTCTCGTTTTGTTCCTCGGGTTCTGGTTTTGATCCTTGAGGTCTGGTTTTCTTCCTCGGGCTCTGGTTTTGTTCCTCAGGCTCTGGTTTTCTTCCTCGGGCTCTGGTTTTGTTGCTCGGGCTCTGGTTTTCTTCCTCGGACTCTTGTTTCTTTCCTCGGGCTCTGGTTTTCTTCCTCGGGCTCTGGTTTTCTTCCTCAGGCTCTGGTTTTGTTGCTCGGGCTCTGGATTTCTTCCTCGAGCTCTCCTTTTCTTCTTCGGACCCTAGTTTTGTTCCTCGGGCTCTGTTTTTTTTCCTCGGGCTCTGGTTGTGTTCCTCGGGCCCTGGTTGTGTTCCTCGGGCTCAGGATTTGTTCCTCGAGCTCTAGTTTTGTTCCTCAGGCCCTGGTTTTCTTCCTCGGGGTTTCCTTTTGTTCCTTGGGCTCTGATATTGTTCTTCGGGCTTTGGTTTTGTTCCTCGGGCTCTGTTTTTGTTCCTCGGGCTCTCCTTTTCTTCCTTGGCATCTGGTTTTGTTCCAAGAGCTCTAGTTTTCTTCCTCGGGCTCTGGTTTTCTTCCTCGGGCTCTGGTTTTCTTCCTCAGGCTCTGGTTTTGTTGCTCGGGCTCTGGATTTCTTCCTCGAGCTCTCCTTTTCTTCTTCGGGCCCTAGTTTTGTTCCTCGGGCTCTGTTTTTGTTCCTCGGGCTCTGGTTGTGTTCCTCGGGCTCCGGGTTTGTTCCTTGAGCTCTAGTTTTGTTCCTCAGGCCCTGGTTTTCTTCCTCGGGTTTTCCTTTTTTTCCTTGGGCTCTGATATTTTTCTTCGGGCTTTGGTTTTGTTCCTCGGGCTCTCCTTTTCTTCCTCGGCACCTGGTTTTGTTCCAAGAGCTCTAGTTTTCTTCCTCGGGCTCTGGTTTTCTTCCTCGGGCTCTGGTTTTATTCCTTTGGCACTGGTTTTGTTCCTCGGGCTCTCGTTTTCTTCCTCGAACTCTCGTTTTGTTCCTCGGGTTCTGGTTTTGTTCCTTGAGGTCTGGTTTTCTTCCTCGGGCTCTGGTTTTCTTCCTCGGGCTCTGGTTTTCTTCCTCAGGCTCTGGTTTTCTTCCTCGGGCTCTGGTTTTCTTCCTCAGGCTCTGTTCCTCGGGCTCCGGGTTTGTTCCTCGAGCTCTAGTTTTGTTCCTCAGGCCCTGGTTTTCTTCCTCGGGGTTTCCTTTTGTTCCTTGGGCTCTGATATTGTTCTTCGGGCTTTGGTTTTGTTCCTTGAGCTCTGGTTTTATTCCTCGGGCTCTGGTTTTGTTCATCGAGGTCTGGTTTTCTTCCTCGGGCTCTGGTTGTGTTCCTCGGCCTCTGGTTCTGTTCCTCGGGCTCTGGTTTTGTTCATCGAGGTCTGGTTTTCTTCCACGGGCTCTGGTTTTGTTCCTCAGGCTCTGGTTTTCTTCCTCGGGCTCTGGTTTTCTTCCTCGGACCCTGTTTCTTTACCTCGAGGGGTGGTTTTGTTCCTCGGGCTCTGGCTTGGTTCCTCAGGCCCTGGTTGTTTTCCTCGGGCTCTGGTTTTGTTCCTCGGGCTCTGGTTTTGTTCCTCGAGGGCTAGTTTTGTTCCTCGGGCTCTGGACTTGTTCCTCGGTTTCTGGTTCGGTTCCTCGGGCCCTGGTTTTATTCCGCAGGCTCTGGTTTTCTTCCTATGGCCCTCGTTTTGTTCTTCAGGCCTTCCTTTTTGTCCTTGGGCTCTGGTTTTGTTCCTCGAGCTCTGGTTTTATTCCTTGGGCACTGGTTATGTTCCTCGGGCTCTCGTTTTCTTCCTCGGACTCTCGTTTTGTTCCTCGGGTTCTGGTTTTGTTCCTCGAGGTCTGGTTTTCTTCCTCGGGCTCTGGTTTTCTTCCTCGGACCCTGTTTCTTTACCTCGAGGGGTGGTTTTGTTCCTCGGGCTCTGGCTTAGTTCCTCAGGCCCTGGTTGTTTTCCTTGGGCTCTGGTTCTGTTCCTCGGGCTCTGGTTTTGTTCATCGAGGGCTTGTTTTCTTCCTCGGGCTCTGGTTTTCTTCCTCGGACCCTGTTTCTTTACCTCGAGGGGTGGGTTTGTTCCTCGGGCTCTGGCTTGGTTCCTAAGGCCCTGGTTGTTTTCCTCGGGCTCTGGTTTTGTTCCTCGGGCTCTGGTTTTGTTCCTCGAGGGCTAGTTTTGTTCCTCGGGCTCTGGACTTGTTCCTCGGTTTCTGGTTCGCTTCCTCGGGCCCTGGTTTTATTCCATGGGCTCTGGTTTTCTTCCTATGGCCCTCGTTTTGTTCTTCAGGCCTTCCTTTTTGTCCTTAGGCTCTGATTTTGTTCCTTGAGCTCTGGTTTTATTCCTTGGGCACTGGTTATGTTCCTCGGGCTCTCGTTTTCTTCCTCGGACTCTCGTTTTGTTCCTCGGGTTCTGGTTTTGTTCCTTGAGGTCTGGTTTTCTTCCTCGGGCTCTGGTTTTCTTCCTCGGGCTCTGGTTTTCTTCCTCAGGCTCTGGTTTTGTTGCTCGGGCTCTGGATTTCTTCCTCGAGCTCTCCTTTTCTTCTTCGGGCCCTAGTTTTTTCCCTCGGGCTCTGTTTGTGTTCCTCGGGCTCTGGTTGTGTTCCTCGGGCCCTGGTTGTGTTCCTCGGGCTCCGGGTTTGTTCCTCGAGCTCTAGTTTTGTTCCTCAGGCCCTGGTTTTCTTCCTCGGGGTTTCCTTTTGTTCCTTGGGCTCTGATATTGTTCTTCGGGCTTTGGTTTTGTTCCTCGGGCTCTGTTTTTGTTCCTCGGGCTCTCCTTTTCTTCCTTGGCATCTGGTTTTGTTCCAAGAGCTCTAGTTTTCTTCCTCGGGCTCTGGTTTTCTTCCTCGGGCTCTGGTTTTCTTCCTCAGGCTCTGATTTTGTTGCTCGGGCTCTGGATTTCTTCCTCGAGCTCTCCTTTTCTTCTTCGGGCCCTAGTTTTTTTCCTCGGGCTCTGTTTTTGTTCCTCGGGCTCTGGTTGTGTTCCTCGGGCTCTGGTTGTGTTCCTCGGGCTCCGGGTTTGTTCCTCGAGCTCTAGTTTTGTTCCTCAGGCCCTGGTTTTCTTCCTCGGGGTTTCCTTTTGTTCCTTGGGCTTTGGTTTTGTTCCTCGGGCTCTGTTTCTGTTCCTCGGGCTCTCCTTTTCTTCCTCGGCACCTGGTTTTGTTCCAAGAGCTCTACTTTTCTTCCTCGGGCTCTTGTTTTCTTCCTTTGGCACTGGTTTTGTTCCTCGGGCTCTCGTTTTCTTCCTCGAACTCTCGTTTTGTTTCTGGGGTTCTGGTTTTGTTCCTTGAGCTCTGGTTTTATTCCTCGGGCTCTAGTTTTGTTCATCGAGGTCTGGTTTTCTTCCTCGGGCTCTGGTTGTGTTCCTCGGGCTCTGGTTCTGTTCCTCAGGCTCTGGTTTTGTTCATCGAGGGCTTGTTTTCTTCCTCGGGCTCTGGTTTTGTTCCTCAGGCTCTGGTTTTCTTCCTCGCGCTCTGGTTTTCTTCCTCGGACCCTGTTTCTTTACCTCGAGGGGTGGTTTTCTTCCTCGGGCTCTGGCTTGGTTCCTCAGGCCCTGGTTGTTTTCCTCGGGCTCTGGTTTTGTTCCTCGGGCTCTGGTTTTGTTCCTCGAGGGTTAGTTTTGTTTCTCGGGCTCTAGATTCGTTCCTCGGTTTCTGGTTCGGTCCCTCGGGCCCTGGTTTTATTCCACGGGCTCTTGTTTTCTTCCTATGGCCCTCGTTTTGTTATTCAGGCCTTCCTTTTTGTCCTTGGGCTCTGGTTTTCTTCCTCGAGCTCTGGTTTTATTCCTTGGGCACTGGTTATGTTCCTCGGGCTCTCGTTTTCTTCCTCGGTCTCTCGTTTTGTTCCTCGGGTTCTGGTTTTGTTCCTTGCGCTCTGGTTTTCTTCCTCGGGCTCTGGTTTTCTTCCTCAGGCCCTGGTTTTCTTCCTCGGGGTTTCCTTTTGTTCCTTGGGCTCTGATATTGTTCTTCGGGCTTTGGTTTTGTTCCTCGGGCTCTGTTTTTGTTCCTCGGGCTCTCCTTTTCTTCCTCGGCACCTGGTTTTGTTCCAAGAGCTCTAGTTTTCTTCCTCGGGTTCTGGTTTTCTTCCTCGGGCTCTGGTTTTCTTCCTTTGGCACTGGTTTTGTTCCTCGGGCTCTCGTTTTCTTCCTCGAACTCTCGTTTTGTTCCTTGGGTTCTGGTTTTGTTCCTCGAGCTCTGGTTTTCTTCCTCGGGCTCTGGTTTTCTTCCTCGGACCCTGTTTCTTTACCTCGAGGGGTGGTTTTGTTCCTCGGGCTCTGGCTTGGTTCCTCAGGCTCTGGTTTTCTTCCTCGGGCTCTGGTTTTCTTCCTCGGACCCTGTTTCTTTACCTCGAGGGGTGGTTTTGTTCCTCGGGCTCTGGCTTGGTTCCTCAGGCCCTGGTTGTTTTCCTCGGGCTCTGGTTCTGTTCCTTGGGCTCTGGTTTTTTTCATCGAGGGCTTGTTTTCTTCCTCGGGCTCTGGTTTTGTTCCTCAGGCTCTGGTTTTCTTCCTCGGGCTCTGATTTTCTTCCTCGGACCCTGTTTCTTTATCTCGAGGGGTGGTTTTGTTCCTCGGGCTCTGGCTTGGTTCCTCAGGCCCTGGTTGTTTTCCTCGGGCTCTGGTTTTGTTCCTCGGTTTCTGGTTCGGTTCCTCGGGCCCTGGTTTTATTCCACGGGCTCTGGTTTTCTTCCTATGGCCCTCGTTTTGTTCTTCAGGCCTTCCTTTTTGTCCTTGGGTTCTGGTTTTGTTCCTCGAACTCTGGTTTTATTCCTTGGGCACTGTTTATGTTCGTCAGGCTCTCGCTTTCTTCCTCGGACTCTCGTTTTGTTCCTCGGGTTCTGGTTTTGTTCCTTGAGGTCTGGTTTTCTTCCTCGGGCTCTGGTTTTCTTCCTCGGGCTCTGGTTTTCTTCCTCAGGCTCTGGTTTTGTTGCTCGGGCTCTGGATTTCTTCCTAGAGCTCTCCTTTTCTTCTTCGGGCCCTAGTATTGTTCCTCGGGCTCTGGTTTTCTTCCTCGGGCTCTGGTTTTCTTCCTCAGGCCCTGGTTTTCTTCCTCGGGGTTTCCTTTTGTTCCTTGGGCTCTGATATTGTTCTTCGGGCTTTGGTTTTGTTCCTCGGGCTCTGTTTTTGTTCCTCGGGCTCTCCTTTTCTTCCTCGGCACCTGGTTTTGTTCCAAGAGCTCTAGTTTTCTTCCTCGGGTTCTGGTTTTCTTCCTCGGGCTCTGGTTTTCTTCCTTTGGCACTGGTTTTGTTCCTCGGGCTCTCGTTTTCTTCCTCGAACTCTCGTTTTGTTCCTTGGGTTCTGGTTTTGTTCCTCGAGCTCTGGTTTTCTTCCTCGGGCTCTGGTTTTCTTCCTCGGACCCTGTTTCTTTACCTCGAGGGGTGGTTTTGTTCCTCGGGCTCTGGCTTGGTTCCTCAGGCTCTGGTTTTCTTCCTCGGGCTCTGGTTTTCTTCCTCGGACCCTGTTTCTTTACCTCGAGGGGTGGTTTTGTTCCTCGGGCTCTGGCTTGGTTCCTCAGGCCCTGGTTGTTTTCCTCGGGCTCTGGTTCTGTTCCTTGGGCTCTGGTTTTTTTCATCGAGGGCTTGTTTTCTTCCTCGGGCTCTGGTTTTGTTCCTCAGGCTCTGGTTTTCTTCCTCGGGCTCTGATTTTCTTCCTCGGACCCTGTTTCTTTATCTCGAGGGGTGGTTTTGTTCCTCGGGCTCTGGCTTGGTTCCTCAGGCCCTGGTTGTTTTCCTCGGGCTCTGGTTTTGTTCCTCGGTTTCTGGTTCGGTTCCTCGGGCCCTGGTTTTATTCCACGGGCTCTGGTTTTCTTCCTATGGCCCTCGTTTTGTTCTTCAGGCCTTCCTTTTTGTCCTTGGGTTCTGGTTTTGTTCCTCGAACTCTGGTTTTATTCCTTGGGCACTGTTTATGTTCGTCAGGCTCTCGCTTTCTTCCTCGGACTCTCGTTTTGTTCCTCGGGTTCTGGTTTTGTTCCTTGAGGTCTGGTTTTCTTCCTCGGGCTCTGGTTTTCTTCCTCGGGCTCTGGTTTTCTTCCTCAGGCTCTGGTTTTCTTCCTCGGGCTCTGGTTGTGTTCCTCGGCCTCTGGTTCTGTTCCTCGGGCTCTGGTTTTGTTCATCGAGGTCTGGTTTTCTTCCACGGGCTCTGGTTTTGTTCCTCAGGCTCTGGTTTTCTTCCTCGGGCTCTGGTTTTCTTCCTCGGACCCTGTTTCTTTACCTCGAGGGGTGGTTTTGTTCCTCGGGCTCTGGCTTGGTTCCTCAGGCCCTGGTTGTTTTCCTCGGGCTCTGGTTTTGTTCCTCGGGCTCTGGTTTTGTTCCTCGAGGGCTAGTTTTGTTCCTCGGGCTCTGGACTTGTTCCTCGGTTTCTGGTTCGGTTCCTCGGGCCCTGGTTTTATTCCGCAGGCTCTGGTTTTCTTCCTATGGCCCTCGTTTTGTTCTTCAGGCCTTCCTTTTTGTCCTTGGGCTCTGGTTTTGTTCCTCGAGCTCTGGTTTTATTCCTTGGGCACTGGTTATGTTCCTCGGGCTCTCGTTTTCTTCCTCGGACTCTCGTTTTGTTCCTCGGGTTCTGGTTTTGTTCCTCGAGGTCTGGTTTTCTTCCTCGGGCTCTGGTTTTCTTCCTCGGACCCTGTTTCTTTACCTCGAGGGGTGGTTTTGTTCCTCGGGCTCTGGCTTAGTTCCTCAGGCCCTGGTTGTTTTCCTTGGGCTCTGGTTCTGTTCCTCGGGCTCTGGTTTTGTTCATCGAGGGCTTGTTTTCTTCCTCGGGCTCTGGTTTTCTTCCTCGGACCCTGTTTCTTTACCTCGAGGGGTGGGTTTGTTCCTCGGGCTCTGGCTTGGTTCCTAAGGCCCTGGTTGTTTTCCTCGGGCTCTGGTTTTGTTCCTCGGGCTCTGGTTTTGTTCCTCGAGGGCTAGTTTTGTTCCTCGGGCTCTGGACTTGTTCCTCGGTTTCTGGTTCGCTTCCTCGGGCCCTGGTTTTATTCCATGGGCTCTGGTTTTCTTCCTATGGCCCTCGTTTTGTTCTTCAGGCCTTCCTTTTTGTCCTTAGGCTCTGATTTTGTTCCTTGAGCTCTGGTTTTATTCCTTGGGCACTGGTTATGTTCCTCGGGCTCTCGTTTTCTTCCTCGGACTCTCGTTTTGTTCCTCGGGTTCTGGTTTTTTTCCTTGAGGTCTGGTTTTCTTCCTCGGGCTCTGGTTTTCTTCCTCGGGCTCTGGTTTTCTTCCTCAGGCTCTGGTTTTGTTGCTCGGGCTCTGGATTTCTTCCTCGAGCTCTCCTTTTCTTCTTCGGGCCCTAGTTTTTTCCCTCGGGCTCTGTTTGTGTTCCTCGGGCTCTGGTTGTGTTCCTCGGGCCCTGGTTGTGTTCCTCGGGCTCCGGGTTTGTTCCTCGAGCTCTAGTTTTGTTCCTCAGGCCCTGGTTTTCTTCCTCGGGGTTTCCTTTTGTTCCTTGGGCTCTGATATTGTTCTTCGGGCTTTGGTTTTGTTCCTCGGGCTCTGTTTTTGTTCCTCGGGCTCTCCTTTTCTTCCTTGGCATCTGGTTTTGTTCCAAGAGCTCTAGTTTTCTTCCTCGGGCTCTGGTTTTCTTCCTCGGGCTCTGGTTTTCTTCCTCAGGCTCTGATTTTGTTGCTCGGGCTCTGGATTTCTTCCTCGAGCTCTCCTTTTCTTCTTCGGGCCCTAGTTTTTTTCCTCGGGCTCTGTTTTTGTTCCTCGGGCTCTGGTTGTGTTCCTCGGGCTCTGGTTGTGTTCCTCGGGCTCCGGGTTTGTTCCTCGAGCTCTAGTTTTGTTCCTCAGGCCCTGGTTTTCTTCCTCGGGGTTTCCTTTTGTTCCTTGGGCTTTGGTTTTGTTCCTCGGGCTCTGTTTCTGTTCCTCGGGCTCTCCTTTTCTTCCTCGGCACCTGGTTTTGTTCCAAGAGCTCTACTTTTCTTCCTCGGGCTCTTGTTTTCTTCCTTTGGCACTGGTTTTGTTCCTCGGGCTCTCGTTTTCTTCCTCGAACTCTCGTTTTGTTTCTGGGGTTCTGGTTTTGTTCCTTGAGCTCTGGTTTTATTCCTCGGGCTCTAGTTTTGTTCATCGAGGTCTGGTTTTCTTCCTCGGGCTCTGGTTGTGTTCCTCGGGCTCTGGTTCTGTTCCTCAGGCTCTGGTTTTGTTCATCGAGGGCTTGTTTTCTTCCTCGGGCTCTGGTTTTGTTCCTCAGGCTCTGGTTTTCTTCCTCGCGCTCTGGTTTTCTTCCTCGGACCCTGTTTCTTTACCTCGAGGGGTGGTTTTCTTCCTCGGGCTCTGGCTTGGTTCCTCAGGCCCTGGTTGTTTTCCTCGGGCTCTGGTTTTGTTCCTCGGGCTCTGGTTTTGTTCCTCGAGGGTTAGTTTTGTTTCTCGGGCTCTAGATTCGTTCCTCGGTTTCTGGTTCGGTTCCTCGGGCCCTGGTTTTATTCCACGGGCTCTTGTTTTCTTCCTATGGCCCTCGTTTTGTTATTCAGGCCTTCCTTTTTGTCCTTGGGCTCTGGTTTTCTTCCTCGAGCTCTGGTTTTATTCCTTGGGCACTGGTTATGTTCCTCGGGCTCTCGTTTTCTTCCTCGGTCTCTCGTTTTGTTCCTCGGGTTCTGGTTTTGTTCCTTGCGCTCTGGTTTTCTTCCTCGGGCTCTGGTTTTCTTCCTCAGGCCCTGGTTTTCTTCCTCGGGGTTTCCTTTTGTTCCTTGGGCTCTGATATTGTTCTTCGGGCTTTGGTTTTGTTCCTCGGGCTCTGTTTTTGTTCCTCGGGCTCTCCTTTTCTTCCTCGGCACCTGGTTTTGTTCCAAGAGCTCTAGTTTTCTTCCTCGGGTTCTGGTTTTCTTCCTCGGGCTCTGGTTTTCTTCCTTTGGCACTGGTTTTGTTCCTCGGGCTCTCGTTTTCTTCCTCGAACTCTCGTTTTGTTCCTTGGGTTCTGGTTTTGTTCCTCGAGCTCTGGTTTTCTTCCTCGGGCTCTGGTTTTCTTCCTCGGACCCTGTTTCTTTACCTCGAGGGGTGGTTTTGTTCCTCGGGCTCTGGCTTGGTTCCTCAGGCTCTGGTTTTCTTCCTCGGGCTCTGGTTTTCTTCCTCGGACCCTGTTTCTTTACCTCGAGGGGTGGTTTTGTTCCTCGGGCTCTGGCTTGGTTCCTCAGGCCCTGGTTGTTTTCCTCGGGCTCTGGTTCTGTTCCTTGGGCTCTGGTTTTTTTCATCGAGGGCTTGTTTTCTTCCTCGGGCTCTGGTTTTGTTCCTCAGGCTCTGGTTTTCTTCCTCGGGCTCTGATTTTCTTCCTCGGACCCTGTTTCTTTATCTCGAGGGGTGGTTTTGTTCCTCGGGCTCTGGCTTGGTTCCTCAGGCCCTGGTTGTTTTCCTCGGGCTCTGGTTTTGTTCCTCGGTTTCTGGTTCGGTTCCTCGGGCCCTGGTTTTATTCCACGGGCTCTGGTTTTCTTCCTATGGCCCTCGTTTTGTTCTTCAGGCCTTCCTTTTTGTCCTTGGGTTCTGGTTTTGTTCCTCGAACTCTGGTTTTATTCCTTGGGCACTGTTTATGTTCGTCAGGCTCTCGCTTTCTTCCTCGGACTCTCGTTTTGTTCCTCGGGTTCTGGTTTTGTTCCTTGAGGTCTGGTTTTCTTCCTCGGGCTCTGGTTTTCTTCCTCGGGCTCTGGTTTTCTTCCTCAGGCTCTGGTTTTGTTGCTCGGGCTCTGGATTTCTTCCTAGAGCTCTCCTTTTCTTCTTCGGGCCCTAGTATTGTTCCTCGGGCTCTGGTTTTCTTCCTCGGGCTCTGGTTTTCTTCCTTTGGCACTGGTTTTGTTCCTCGGGCTCTCATTTTCTTCCTCGAACTCTCGTTTTGTTCCTCGGGTTCTGGTTTTGTTCCTTGAGCTCTGGTTTTATTCCTCGGGCTCTGGTTTTGTTCATCGAGGTCTTGTTTTCTTCCTCGGGCTCTGGTTGTGTTCCTCGGGCTCTGTTTCTGTTCCTCAGGCTCTGGTTTTGTTCGTCGAGGTCTGGTTTTCTTCCTCGGGCTCTGGTTTTGTTCCTCAGGCTCTGGTTTTCTTCCTCGGGCTCTGGTTTTCTTCCTCGGACCCTGTTTCTTTACCTCGAGGGGTGGTTTTCTTCCTCGGGCTCTGGCTTGGTTCCTCAGGCCCTGGTTGTTTTCCTCGGGCTCTGGTTTTGTTCCTCGGGCTCTGGTTTTGTTCCTCGAGGGCTAGTTTTTTTCCTCGGGCTCTGGACTTGTTCCTCGGTTTCTGGTTCGGTTCCTCGGGCCCTGGTTTTATTCCACGGGCTCTGGTTTTCTTCCTATGGCCCTCGTTTTGTTCTTCAGGCCTTCCTTTTTGTCCTTAGGCTCTGGTTTTGTTCCTTGAGCTCTGGTTTTATTCCTTGGGCACTGGTTATGTTCCTCGGGCTCTCGTTTTCTTCCTCGAACCCTCGTTTTGTTCCTCGGGTTCTGGTTTTGTTCCTTGAGGTCTGGTTTTCTTCCTTGGGGTCTGGTTTTCTTCCTCGGGCTCTGGTTTTCTTCCTCAGGCTCTGGTTTTGTTGCTCGGGCTCTGGATTTCTTCCTCGAGCTCTCCTTTTCTTCTTCGGGCCCTAGTTTTGTTCCTCGGGCTCTGTTTTTGTTCCTCGGGCTCTGGTTGTGTTCCTCGGGACCTGGTTGTGTTCCTCGGGCTCCGTGTTTGTTCCTCGAGCTCTAGTTTTGTTCCTCAGGCCCTGGTTTTCTTCCTCGGGGTTTCCTTTTGTTCCTTGGGCTCTGATATTGTTCTTCGGGCTTTGGTTTTGTTCCTCGGGCTCTGTTTTTGTTCCTCGGGCTCTCCTTTTCTTCCTTGGCATCTGGTTTTGTTCCAAGAGCTCTAGTTTTCTTCCTCAGGCTCTGGTTTTCTTCCTCGGGCTCTGGTTTTCTTCCTCAGGCTCTGATGTTGTTGCTCGGGCTCTGGATTTCTTCCTCGAGCTCTCCTTTTCTTCTTCGGGCCCTAGTTTTGTTCCTCGGGCTCTGTTTTTGTTCCTCGGGCTCTGGTTGTGTTCCTCGGGCTCCGGGTTTGTTCCTCGAGCTCTAGTTTTGTTCCTCAGGCCCTGGTTTTCTTCCTCGGGGTTTCCTTTTGTTCCTTGGGCTCTGATATTGTTCTTCGGGCTTTGGTTTTGTTCCTCGGGCTCTGTTTTTGTTCCTCGGGCTCTCCTTTTCTTCCTTGGCACCTGGTTTTGTTCCAAGAGCTCTAGTTTTCTTCCTCGGGCTCTGGTTTTCTTCCTCGGGCTCTGGTTTTCTTCCTTTGGCACTGGTTTTGTTCCTCGGGCTCTCGTTTTCTTCCTCGAACTCTCGTTTTGTTCCTCGGGTTCTGGTTTTGTTCCTTGAGCTCTGGTTTTATTCCTCGGGCTCTGGTTTTGTTCATCGAGGTCTGGTTTTCTTCCTCGGGCTCTGGTTTTGTTCCTCGGGCTCTGGTTCTGTTCCTCGGTCTCTCGTTTTGTTCATCGAGGTCTGGTTTTGTTCCTCGGGCTCTGGTTTTGTTCCTCAGGCTCTGGTTTTGTTCCTCGGGCTCTGGTTTTCTTCCTCGAGGGCTAGTTTTGTTCCTCGGGCTCTGGATTTGTTCCTCGGTTTCTGGTTCGGTTCCTCGGGCCCTGGTTTTATTCCACGGGCTCTGGTTTTCTTCCTATGGCCCTCGTTTTGTTCTTCAGGCCTTCCTTTTTGTCCTTGGGCTCTGGTTTTGTTCCTCGAGCTCTGGTTTTATTCCTTGGGCACTGGTTATGTTCCTCGGGCTCTCGTTTTGTTCCTCGGGTTCTGGTTTTGTTCCTTGAGGTCTGGTTTTCTTCCTCGGGCTCTGGTTTTCTTCCTCGGGCTCTGGTTTTCTTCCTCAGGCTCTGGTTTTGTTGCTCGGGCTCTGGATTTCTTCCACGAGCTCTCCTTTTCTTCTTCGGGCCCTAGTTTTGTTCCTCGGGCTCTGTTTTTGTTCCTCGGGCTCTGGTTGTGTTCCTCGGGACCTGGTTGTGTTCCTCGGGCTCCGGGTTTGTTCCTCGAGCTCTAGTTTTGTTCCTCAGGCCCTGGTTTTCTTCCTCGGGGTTTCCTTTTGTTCCTTGGGCTCTGATATTGTTCTTCGGGCTTTGGTTTTGTTCCTCGGGCTCTGTTTTTGTTCCTCGGGCTCTCCTTTTCTTCCTCGGCACCTGGTTTTGTTCCAAGAGCTCTAGTTTTCTTCCTCGGGCTCTGGTTTTCTTCCTCGGGCTCTGGTTTTCTTCCTTTGGCACTGGTTTTGTTCCTCGGGCTCTCGTTTTCTTCCTCGAACTCTCGTTTTGTTCCTCGGGTTCTGGTTTTGTTCCTCGGGCTCTCCTTTTCTTCCTCGGCACCTGGTTTTGTTCCAAGAGCTCTGGTTTTATTCCTCGGGCTCTGGTTTTCTTCCTCGGGCTCTGGTTTTCTTCCTTTTGCACTGGTTTTGTTCCTCGGGCTCTCGTTTTCTTCCTCGAACTCTAGTTTTGTTCCTCGGGTTCTGGTTTTGTTCCTTGAGCTCTGGTTTTATTCCTCGGGCTCTGGTTTTGTTCATCGAGGTCTGGTTTTCTTCCTCGGGCTCTGGTTGTGTTCCTCGGGCTCTGGTTCTGTTCCTCGGGCTCTGGTTTTGTTCATCGAGGTCTGGTTTTCTTCCTCGGGCTCTGGTTTTGTTCCTCAGGCTCTGGTTTTCTTCCTCGGGCTCTGGTTTTCTTCCTCGGACCCTGTTTCTTTACCTCGAGGGGTGGTTTTGTTCCTCGGGCTCTGGCTTGGTTCCTCAGGCGCTGGTTGTTTTCCTCGGGCTCTGGTTTTGTTCCTCGGGCTCTGGTTTTGTTCCTCGAGGGCTAGTTTTGTTCCTCGGGCTCTGGACTTGTTCCTCGGTTTCTGGTTCGGTTCCTCGGGCCCTGGTTTTATTCCATGGGCTCTGGTTTTCTTCCTATGGCCCTCGTTTTGTTCTTCAGGCCTTCCTTTTTGTCCTTAGGCTCTGGTTTTGTTCCTTGAGCTCTGGTTTTATTCCTTGGGCACTGATTATGTTCCTCGGGCTCTCGTTTTCTTCCTCGAACTCTCGTTTTGTTCCTCGGGTTCTGGTTTTGTTCCTTGAGGTCTGGTTTTCTTCCTTGGGGTCTGGTTTTCTTCCTCGGGCTCTGGTTTTCTTCCTCAGGCTCTGGTTTTGTTGCTCGGGCTCTGGATTTCTTCCTCGAGCTCTCCTTTTCTTCTTCGGGCCCTAGTTTTGTTCCTCGGGCTCTGTTTTTGTTCCTCGGGCTCTGGTTGTGTTCCTCGGGACCTGGTTGTGTTCCTCGGGCTCCGGGTTTGTTCCTCGAGCTCTAGTTTTGTTCCTCAGGCCCTGGTTTTCTTCCTCGGGGTTTCCTTTTGTTCCTTGGGCTCTGATATTGTTCTTCGGGCTTTGGTTTTGTTCCTCGGGCTCTGTTTTTGTTCCTCGGGCTCTCCTTTTCTTCCTTGGCATCTGGTTTTGTTCCAAGAGCTCTAGTTTTCTTCCTCAGGCTCTGGTTTTCTTCCTCGGGCTCTGGTTTTCTTCCTCAGGCTCTGATGTTGTTGCTCGGGCTCTGGATTTCTTCCTCGAGCTCTCCTTTTCTTCTTCGGGCCCTAGTTTTGTTCCTCGGGCTCTGTTTTTGTTCCTCGGGCTCTGGTTGTGTTCCTCGGGCTCCGGGTTTGTTCCTCGAGCTCTAGTTTTGTTCCTCAGGCCCTGGTTTTCTTCCTCGGGGTTTCCTTTTGTTCCTTGGGCTCTGATATTGTTCTTCGGGCTTTGGTTTTGTTCCTCGGGCTCTGTTTTTGTTCCTCGGGCTCTCCTTTTGTTCCTCGGCACCTGGTTTTGTTCCAAGAGCTCTAGTTTTCTTCCTCGGGCTCTGGTTTTCTTCCTCGGGCTCTGGTTTTCTTCCTTTGGCACTGGTTTTGTTCCTCGGGCTCTCGTTTTCTTCCTCGAACTCTCGTTTTGTTCCTCGGGTTCTGGTTTTGTTCCTTGAGCTCTGGTTTTATTCCTCGGGCTCTGGTTTTGTTCATCGAGGTCTGGTTTTCTTCCTCGGGCTCTGGTTGTGTTCCTCGGGCTCTGGTTCTGTTCCTCGGGCTCTGGTTTTGTTCATCGAGGTCTGGTTTTGTTCCTCGGGCTCTGGTTTTGTTCCTCAGGCTCTGGTTTTGTTCCTCGGGCTCTGGTTTTCTTCCTCGAGGGCTAGTTTTGTTCCTCGGGCTCTGGTTTTGTTCCTCAGGCTCTGGTTTTCTTCCTCGGGCTCTGGTTTTCTTCCTCGGACCCTGTTTCTTTACCTCGAGGGGTGGTTTTGTTCCTCGGGCTCTGGCTTGGTTCCTCAGGCGCTGGTTGTTTTCCTCGGGCTCTGGTTTTGTTCCTCGGGCTCTGGTTTTGTTCCTCGAGGGCTAGTTTTGTTCCTCGGGCTCTGGACTTGTTCCTCGGTTTCTGGTTCGGTTCCTCGGGCCCTGGTTTTATTCCATGGGCTCTGGTTTTCTTCCTATGGCCCTCGTTTTGTTCTTCAGGCCTTCCTTTTTGTCCTTAGGCTCTGGTTTTGTTCCTCGAGCTCTGGTTTTATTCCTTGGGCACTGATTATGTTCCTCGGGCTCTCGTTTTCTTCCTCGAACTCTCGTTTTGTTCCTCGGGTTCTGGTTTTGTTCCTTGAGGTCTGGTTTTCTTCCTTGGGGTCTGGTTTTCTTCCTCGGGCTCTGGTTTTCTTCCTCAGGCTCTGGTTTTGTTGCTCGGGCTCTGGATTTCTTCCTCGAGCTCTCCTTTTCTTCTTCGGGCCCTAGTTTTGTTCCTCGGGCTCTGTTTTTGTTCCTCGGGCTCTGGTTGTGTTCCTCGGGACCTGGTTGTGTTCCTCGGGCTCCGGGTTTGTTCCTCGAGCTCTAGTTTTGTTCCTCAGGCCCTGGTTTTCTTCCTCGGGGTTTCCTTTTGTTCCTTGGGCTCTGATATTGTTCTTCGGGCTTTGGTTTTGTTCCTCGGGCTCTGTTTTTGTTCCTCGGGCTCTCCTTTTCTTCCTTGGCATCTGGTTTTGTTCCAAGAGCTCTAGTTTTCTTCCTCAGGCTCTGGTTTTCTTCCTCGGGCTCTGGTTTTCTTCCTCAGGCTCTGATGTTGTTGCTCGGGCTCTGGATTTCTTCCACGAGCTCTCCTTTTCTTCTTCGGGCCCTAGTTTTGTTCCTCGGGCTCTGTTTTTGTTCCTCGGGCTCTGGTTGTGTTCCTCGGGCTCCGGGTTTGTTCCTCGAGCTCTAGTTTTGTTCCTCAGGCCCTGGTTTTCTTCCTCGGGGTTTCCTTTTGTTCCTTGGGCTCTGATATTGTTCTTCGGGCTTTGGTTTTGTTCCTCGGGCTCTGTTTTTGTTCCTCGGGCTCTCCTTTTCTTCCTCGGCACCTGGTTTTGTTCCAAGAGCTCTAGTTTTCTTCCTCGGGCTCTGGTTTTCTTCCTCGGGCTCTGGTTTTCTTCCTTTGGCACTGGTTTTGTTCCTCGGGCTCTCGTTTTCTTCCTCGAACTCTCGTATTGTTCCTCGGGTTCTGGTTTTGTTCCTTGAGCTCTGGTTTTATTCCTCGGGCTCTGGTTTTGTTCATCGAGGTCTGGTTTTCTTCCTCGGGCTCTGGTTTTGTTCCTCGGGCTCTGGTTCTGTTCCTCGGGCTCTCGTTTTGTTCATCGAGGTCTGGTTTTGTTCCTCGGGCTCTGGTTTTGTTCTTCAGGCTCTGGTTTTGTTCCTCGGGCTCTGGTTTTCTTCCTCGAGGGCTAGTTTTGTTCCTCGGGCTCTGGATTTGTTCCTCGGTTTCTGGTTCGGTTCCTCGGGCCCTGGTTTTATTCCACGGGCTCTGGTTTTCTTCCTATGGCCCTCGTTTTGTTCTTCAGGCCTTCCTTTTTGTCCTTGGGCTCTGGTTTTGTTCCTCGAGCTCTGGTTTTATTCCTTGGGCACTGGTTATGTTCCTCGGGCTCTCGTTTTGTTCCTCGGGTTCTGGTTTTGTTCCTTGAGGTCTGGTTTTCTTCCTCGGGCTCTGGTTTTCTTCCTCGGGCTCTGGTTTTCTTCCTCAGGCTCTGGTTTTGTTGCTCGGGCTCTGGATTTCTTCCACGAGCTCTCCTTTTCTTCTTCGGGCCCTAGTTTTGTTCCTCGGGCTCTGTTTTTGTTCCTCGGGCTCTGGTTGTGTTCCTCGGGACCTGGTTGTGTTCCTCGGGCTCCGGGTTTGTTCCTCGAGCTCTAGTTTTGTTCCTCAGGCCCTGGTTTTCTTCCTCGGGGTTTCCTTTTGTTCCTTGGGCTCTGATATAGTTCTTCGGGCTTTGGTTTTGTTCCTCGGGCTCTGTTTTTGTTCCTCGGGCTCTCCTTTTCTTCCTCGGCACCTGGTTTTGTTCCAAGAGCTCTAGTTTTCTTCCTCGGGCTCTGGTTTTCTTCCTCGGGCTCTGGTTTTCTTCCTTTGGCACTGGTTTTGTTCCTCGGGCTCTCGTTTTCTTCCTCGAACTCTCGTTTTGTTCCTCGGGTTCTGGTTTTGTTCCTCGGGCTCTCCTTTTCTTCCTCGGCACCTGGTTTTGTTCCAAGAGCTCTGGTTTTCTTCCTCGGGCTCTGGTTTTCTTCCTCGGGCTCTGGTTTTCTTCCTTTTGCACTGGTTTTGTTCCTCGGGCTCTCGTTTTCTTCCTCGAACTCTCGTTTTGTTCCTCGGGTTCTGGTTTTGTTCCTTGAGCTCTGGTTTTATTCCTCGGGCTCTGGTTTTGTTCATCGAGGTCTGGTTTTCTTCCTCGGGCTCTGGTTGTGTTCCTCGGGCTCTGGTTTTCTTCCTCAGGCTCTGATTTTGTTGCTCGGTCTCTGGATTTCTTCCTCGAGCTCTCTTTTTCTTCTTCGGGCCCTAGTTTTGTTCCTCGGGCTCTGTTTTTGTTCCTCGGGCTCTGGTTGTGTTCCTCGGGCTCTGGTTGTGTTCCTCGGGCTCCGGGTTTGTTCCTCGAGCTCTAGTTTTGTTCCTCAGGCCCTGGTTTTCTTCCTCGGGGTTTCCTTTTGTTCCTTGGGCTTTGGTTTTGTTCCTCGGGCTCTGTTTTTGTTCCTCGGGCTCTCCTTTTCTTCCTCGGCACCTGGTTTTATTCCAAGAGCTCTAGTTTTCTTCCTCGGGCTCTGGTTTTCTTCCTTTGGCACTGGTTTTGTTCCTCGGGCTCTCGTTTTCTTCCTCGAACTCTCATTTTGTTCCTTTGGTTCTGGTTTTATTCCTCGGGCTCTGGTTTTCTTCATCGAGGTCTGGTTTTCTTCCTCGGGCTCTGGTTGTGTTCCTCGGGCTCTGGTTCTGTTCCTCGGGCTCTGGTTTTGTTCATCGAGGGCTTGTTTTCTTCCTCGGGCTCTGGTTTTGTTCCTCAGGCTCTGGTTTTCTTCCTCGGGCTCTGGTTTTCTTCCTCGGACCCTGTTTCTTTACCTCGAGGGGTGGTTTTGTTCCTCGGGCTCTGGCTTGGTTCCTCAGGCCCTGGTTGTTTTCCTCGGGCTCTGGTTTTCTTCCTCGGGCTCTGGTTTTGTTCCTCGAGGGCTAGTTTTGTTCCTCGGGCTCTGGATTTGTTCCTCGGTTTCTGGTTCGGTTCCTCGGGCCCTGGTTTTATTCCATGGGCTCTGGTTTTCTTCCTATGGCCCTCGTTTTGTTCTTCAGGCCTTCCTTTTTGTCCTTAGGCTCTGGTTTTGTTCCTTGAGCTCTGGTTTTATTCCTTGGGCACTGGTTATGTTCCTCGGGCTCTCGTTTTCTTCCTCGAACTCTCGTTTTGTTCCTCGGGTTCTGGTTTTGTTCCTTGAGGTCTGGTTTTCTTCCTTGGGGTCTGGTTTTCTTCCTCGGGCTCTGGTTTTCTTCCTCAGGCTCTGGTTTTGTTGCTCGGGCTCTGGATTTCTTCCTCGAGCTCTCCTTTTCTTCTTCGGGCCCTAGTTTTTTTCCTCGGGCTCTGTTTTTGTTCCTCGGGCTCTGGTTGTGTTCCTCGGGACCTGGTTGTGTTCCTCGGGCTCCGGGTTTGTTCCTCGAGCTCTAGTTTTGTTCCTCAGGCCCTGGTTTTCTTCCTCGGGGTTTCCTTTTGTTCCTTGGGCTCTGATATAGTTCTTCGGGCTTTGGTTTTGTTCCTCGGGCTCTGTTTTTGTTCCTCGGGCTCTCCTTTTCTTCCTTGGCATCTGGTTTTGTTCCAAGAGCTCTAGTTTTCTTCCTCGGGCTCTGGTTTTCTTCCTCGGGCTCTGGTTTTCTTCCTCAGGCTCTGATTTTGTTGCTCGGGCTCTGGATTTCTTCCTCGAGCTCTCTTTTTCTTCTTTGGGCCCTAGTTTTGTTCCTCGGGCTCTGTTTTTGTTCCTCGGGCTCTGGTTGTGTTCCTCGGGCTCTGGTTGTGTTCCTCGGGCTCCGGGTTTGTTCCTCGAGCTCTAGTTTTGTTCCTCAGGCCCTGGTTTTCTTCCTCGGGGTTTCCTTTTGTTCCTTTGGCTTTGGTTTTGTTCCTCGGGCTCTGTTTTTGTTCTTCGGGCTCTCCTTTTCTTCCTCGGCACCTGGTTTTGTTCCAAGAGCTCTAGTTTTCTTCCTCGGGCTCTGGTTTTCTTCCTTTGGCACTGGTTTTGTTCCTCGGGCTCTCGTTTTCTTCCTCGAACTCTCGTTTTGTTCCTCGGGTTCTGGTTTTATTCCTCGGGCTCTGGTTTTGTTCATCGAGGGCTTGTTTTCTTCCTCGGGCTCTGGTTTTGTTCCTCAGGCTCTGGTTTTCTTCCTCGGGCTCTGGTTTTCTTCCTCGGACCCTGTTTCTTTACCTCGAGGGGTGGTTTTGTTCCTCGGGCTCTGGCTTGGTTCCTCAGGCCCTGGTTGTTTTCCTCGGGCTCTGGTTTTCTTCCTCGGGCTCTGGTTTTGTTCCTCGAGGGCTAGTTTTGTTCCTCGGGCTCTGGATTTGTTCCTCGGTTTCTGTTTCGGTTCCTCAGGCCCTGGTTTTATTCCATGGGCTCTGGTTTTCTTCCTATGGCCCTCGTTTTGTTCTTCAGGCCTTCCTTTTTGTCCTTAGGCTCTGGTTTTGTTCCTTGAGCTCTGGTTTTATTCCTTGGGCACTGGTTATGTTCCTCGGGCTCTCGTTTTCTTCCTCGAACTCTCGTTTTGTTCCTCGGGTTCTGGTTTTGTTCCTTGAGGTCTGGTTTTCTTCCTTGGGGTCTGGTTTTCTTCCTCGGGCTCTGGTTTTCTTCCTCAGGCTCTGGTTTTGTTGCTCGGGCTCTGGATTTCTTCCTCGAGCTCTCCTTTTCTTCTTCGGACCCTAGTTTTTTTCCTCGGGCTCTGTTTTTGTTCCTCGGGCTCTGGTTGTGTTCCTCGGGACCTGGTTGTGTTCCTCGGGCTCCGGGTTTGTTCCTCGAGCTCTAGTTTTGTTCCTCAGGCCCTGGTTTTCTTCCTCGGGGTTTCCTTTTGTTCCTTGGGCTCTGATATAGTTCTTCGGGCTTTGGTTTTGTTCCTCGGGCTCTGTTTTTGTTCCTCGGGCTCTCCTTTTCTTCCTTGGCATCTGGTTTTGTTCCAAGAGCTCTAGTTTTCTTCCTCGGGCTCTGGTTTTCTTCCTCGGGCTCTGGTTTTCTTCCTCAGGCTCTGATTTTGTTGCTCGGGCTCTGGATTTCTTCCTCGAGCTCTCCTTTTCTTCTTCGGGCCCTAGTTTTGTTCCTCGGGCTCTGTTTTTGTTCCTCGGGCTCTGGTTGTGTTCCTCGGGCCCTGGTTGTGTTCCTCGGGCTCCGGGTTTGTTCCTCGAGCTCTAGTTTTCTTCCTCAGGCCCTGGTTTTCTTCCTCGGGGTTTCCTTTTGTTCCTTGGGCTCTGATATTGTTCCTCGGGCTCTGTTTTTGTTCCTCGGGCTCTCCTTTTCTTTCTCGGCACCTGGTTTTGTTCCAAGAGCTCTAGTTTTCTTCCTCGGGCTCTGGTTTTCTTCCTTTGGCACTGGTTTTGTTCCTCGGGCTCTCGTTTTGTTCCTCGAACTCTCGTTTTGTTCCTCGGGTTCTGGTTTTGTTCCTTGAGCTCTGGTTTTATTCCTCGGGCTCTGGTTTTGTTCATCGAGGTCTGGTTTTCTTCCTCGGGCTCTGGTTGTGTTCCTCGGGCTCTGGTTCTGTTCCTCGGGCTCTGGTTTTGTTCATCGAGGTCTGGTTTTCTTCCTCGGGCTCTGGTTTTGTTCCTCAGGCTCTGGTTTTCTTCCTCGGGCTCTGGTTTTCTTCCTCGGACCCTGTTTCTTTACCTCGAGGGGTGGTTTTGTTCCTCGGGCTCTGGCTTGGTTCCTCAGGCCCTGGTTGTTTTCCTCGGGCTCTGGTTGTGTTCCTCGGGCTCTGGTTGTGTTCCTCGGGCTCCGGGTTTGTTCCTCGAGCTCTAGTTTTGTTCCTCAGGCCCTGGTTTTCTTCCTCGGGGTTTCCTTTTTTTCCTTGGGCTCTGATATTGTTCTTCGGGCTTTGGTTTTGTTCCTCGGGCTCTGTTTTTGTTCCTCGGGCTCTCCTTTTCTTCCTCGGCACCTGGTTTTGTTCCAAGAGCTCTAGTTTTCTTCCTCGGGCTCTGGTTTTCTTCCTCGGGCTCTGGTTTTCTTCCTTTGGCACTGGTTTTGTTCCTCGGGCTCTCGTTTTCTTCCTCGAACTCTCGTTTTGTTCCTCGGGTTCTGGTTTTGTTCCTTGAGCTCTGGTTTTATTCCTCGGGCTCTGGTTTTGTTCATCAAGGTCTGGTTTTCTTCCTCGGGCTCTGATTGTGTTCCTCGGGCTCTGGGTCTGTTCCTCGGGCTCTGGTTTTGTTCATCGAGGTCTGGTTTTCTTCCACGGGCTCTGGTTTTGTTCCTTAGGCTCTGGTTTTCTTCCTCGGGCTCTGGTTTTCTTCCTCGGACCCTGTTTCTTTACCTCGAGGGGTGGTTTTGTTCCTCGGGCTCTGGCTTGGTTCCTCAGGCCCTGGTTGTTTTCCTCGGGCTCTGTTTTTGTTCTTCGGGCTCTGGTTGTGTTCCTCGGGCTCTGGTTGTGTTCCTCGGGCTCCGGGTTTGTTCCTCGAGCTCTAGTTTTGTTCCTCAGGCCCTGGTTTTCTTCCTCGGCGTTTCCTTTTGTTCCTTGGGCTTTGGTTTTGTTCCTCGGGCTCTGTTTTTGTTCCTCGGGCTCTCCTTTTCTTCCTCGGAACCTGGTTTTGTTCCAAGAGCTCTAGTTTTCTTCCTCGGGCTCTGGTTTTCTTCCTTTGGCACTGGTTTTGTTCCTCGGGCTCTCGTTTTCTTCCTCGAACTCTCGTTTTGTTCCTCGGGTTCTGGTTTTATTCCTTGAGCTCTGGTTTTATTCCTCGGGCTCTGGTTTTGTTCATCGAGGTCTGGTTTTCTTCCTCGGGCTCTGGTTGTGTTCCTCGGGCTCTGGTTCTGATCCTCGGGCTCTGGTTTTGTTCATCGAGGGCTTGTTTTCTTCCTCGGGCTCTGGTTTTGTTCCTCAGGCTCTGGTTTTGTTCCTCGCGCTCTGGTTTTCTTCCTCGGACCATGTTTCTTTACCTCGAGGGGTGGTTTTCTTCCTCGGGCTCTGGCTTGGTTCCTCAGGCCCTGGTTGTTTTCCTCGGGCTCTGGTTTTGTTCCTCGGGCTCTGGTTTTGTTCCTCGAGGGTTAGTTTTGTTTCTCGGGCTCTGGATTTGTTCCTCGGTTTCTGGTTCGGTTCCTCGGGCCCTGGTTTTATTCCACGGGCTCTGGTTTTCTTCCTATGGCCCTCGTTTTGTTCTTCAGGCCTTCCTTTTTGTCCTTGGGCTCTGGTTTTCTTCCTCGAGCTCTGGTTTTATTCCTTTGGCACTGGTTATGTTCCTCGGGCTCTCGTTTTCTTCCTCGGACTCTCGTTTTGTTCCTCGGGTTCTGGTTTTGTTCCTTGAGGTCTGGTTTTCTTCCTCGGGCTCTGGTTTTCTTCCTCGGGCTCTGGTTTTCTTCCTCAGGCTCTGGTTTTGTTGCTCGGGCTCTGGATTTCTTCCTCGAGCTCTCCTTTTCTTCTTCGGGCCCTAGTTTTGTTCCTCGGGCTCTGTTTTTGTTCCTCGGGCTCTGGTTGTGTTCCTCGGGCTCTGGTTGTGTTCCTCGGGCTCCGGGTTTGTTCCTCGAGCTCTAGTTTTGTTCCTCAGGCCCTGGTTTTCTTCCTCGGGGTTTCCTTTTGTTCCTTGGGCTTTGGTTTTGTTCCTCGGGCTCTGTTTTTGTTCCTCGGGCTCTCCTTTTCTTCCTCGGCACCTGGTTTTGTTCCAAGAGCTCTAGTTTTCTTCCTCGGGCTCTGGTTTTCTTCCTTTGGCACTGGTTTTGTTCCTCGGGCTCTCGTTTTCTTCCTCGAACTCTCGTTTTGTTCCTCGGGTTCTGGTTTTGTTCCTTGAGCTCTGGTTTTATTCCTCGGGCTCTGGTTTTGTTCATCGAGGTCTGGTTTTCTTCCTCGGGCTCTGGTTGTGTTCCTCGGGCTCTGGTTTTGTTCATCGAGGGCTTGTTTTCTTCCTCGGGCTCTGGTTTTGTTCCTCAGGCTCTGGTTTTCTTCCTCGGGCTCTGGTTTTCTTCCTCGGACCCTGTTTCTTTACCTCGAGGGGTGGTTTTCTTCCTCGGGCTCTGGCTTGGTTCCTCAGGCCCTGGTTGTTTTCCTCGGGCTCTGGTTTTGTTCCTCGGGCTCTGGTTTTGTTCCTCGAGGGTTAGTTTTGTTTCTCGGGCTCTGGATTTGTTCCTCGGTTTCTGGTTCGGTTCCTCGGGCCCTGGTTTTATTCCACGGGCTCTGGTTTTCTTTCTATGGCCCTCGTTTTGTTCTTCAGGCCTTCCTTTTTGTCCTTGGGCTCTGGTTTTCTTCCTCGAGCTCTGGTTTTTTTCCTTTGGCACTGGTTATGTTCCTCGGGCTCTCGTTTTCTTCCTCGGTCTCTCGTTTTGTTCCTCGGGTTCTGGTTTTGTTCCTTGAGGTCTGGTTTAATTCCTTGCGGTCTGGTTTTCTTCCTCGGGCTCTGGTTTTCTTCCTCAGGCTCTGGTTTTGTTGCTCGGGCTCTGGATTTCTTCCTCGAGCTCTCCTTTTCTTCTTCGGGCCCTAGTTTTGTTCCTCGGGCTCTGTTTTTGTTCCTCGGGCTCTGGTTGTGTTCCTCGGGCTCTGGGTTTGTTCCTCGAGCTCTAGTTTTGTTCCTCAGGCCCTGGTTTTCTTCCTCGGGGTTTCCTTTTGTTCCTTGGGCTCTGGTTTTGTTCCTCGAGCTCTGGTTTTATTCCTTGGGCACTGGTTATGTTCGTCGGGCTCTCGCTTTCTTCCTCGGACTCTCGTTTTGTTCCTCGAGTTCTGGTTTTGTTCCTTGAGGTCTGGTTTTCTTCCTCGGGCTCTGGTTTTCTTCCTCGAGCTCTGGTTTTATTCCTTTGGCACTGGTTATGTTCCTCGGGCTCTCGTTTTCTTCCTCGGTCTCTCGTTTTGTTCCTCGGGTTCTGGTTTTGTTCCTTGAGGTCTGGTTTAATTCCTTGCGGTCTGGTTTTCTTCCTCGGGCTCTGGTTTTCTTCCTCAGGCTCTGGTTTTGTTGCTCGGGCTCTGGATTTCTTCCTCGAGCTCTCCTTTTCTTCTTCAGGCCCTAGTTTTGTTCCTAGGGCTCTGTTTTTGTTCCTCGGGCTCTGGTTGTGTTCCTCGGGCTCCGGGTTTGTTCCTCGAGCTCTAGTTTTGTTCCTCAGGCCCTGGTTTTCTTCCTCGGGGTTTCCTTTTGTTCCTTGGGCTCTGATATTGTTCTTCGGGCTTTGGTTTTGGTCCTCGGGCTCTGTTTTTGTTCCTCGGGCTCTCCTTTTCTTCCTCGGCACCTGGTTTTGTTCCAAGAGCTCTAGTTTTCTTCCTCGGGCTCTGGTTTTCTTCCTCGGGCTCTGGTTTTCTTCCTTTGGCACTGGTTTTGTTCCTCGGGCTCTCCTTTTCTTCTTCGGGCCCTTGTTTTGTTCCTCGGGCTCTGTTTTTTTTCCTCGTGCTCTGGTTGTGTTCCTCGGGCTCTGGTTGTGTTCCTCGGGCTCCGGGTTTGTTCCTCGAGCTCTAGTTTTGTTCCTCAGGCCCTGGTTTTCTTCCTCGGGGTTTCCTTTTGTTCCTTGGGCTTTGGTTTTGTTCCTCGGGCTCTGTTTTTGTTCCTCGGGCTCTCCTTTTCTTCCTCGGCACCTGGTTTTGTTCCAAGAGCTCTAGTTTTCTTCCTCGGGCTCTGGTTTTCTTCCTTTGGCACTGGTTTTGTTCCTCGGGCTCTCGTTTTCTTCCTCGAACTCTCGTTTTGTTCCTCGGGTTCTGGTTTTGTTCCTTGAGCTCTGGTTTTATTCCTCGGGCTCTGGTTTTGTTCATCGAGGTCTGGTTTTCTTCCTCGGGCTCTGGTTGTGTTCCTCGGCCTCTGGTTCTGTTCCTCGGGCTCTGGTTTTGTTCATCAAGGGCTTGTTTTCTTCCTCGGGCTCTGGTTTTGTTCCTCAGGCTCTGGTTTTTTTCCTCGGGCTCTGGTTTTCTTCCTCGGACCCTGTTTCTTTACCTCGAGGGGTGGTTTTGTTCCTCGGGCTCTGGCTTGGTTCCTCAGGCCCTGGTTGTTTTCCTCGGGCTCTGGTTTTGTTCCTCGGGCTCTGGTTTTGTTCCTCGAGGGTTAGGTTTGTTTCTCGGGCTCTGGATTTGTTCCTCGGTTTCTGGTTCGTTTCCTCGGGCCCTGGTTTTAGTCCACGGGCTCTGGTTTTCTTCCTATGGCCCTCGTTTTGTTCTTCAGGCCTTCCTTTTTGTCCTTGGGCTCTGGTTTTCTTCCTCGAGCTCTGGTTTTATTCCTTTGGCACTGGTTATGTTCCTCGGGCTCTCGTTTTCTTCCTCGGTCTTTCGTTTTGTTCCTCGGGTTCTGGTTTTGTTCCTTGAGGTCTGGTTTAATTCCTTGCGGTCTGGTTTTCTTCCTCGGGCTCTGGTTTTCTTCCTCAGGCTCTGGTTTTGTTGCTCGGGCTCTGGATTTCTTCCTCGAGCTCTCCTTTTCTTCTTCAGGCCCTAGTTTTGTTCCTCGGGCTCTGTTTTTGTTCCTCGGGCTCTGGTTGTGTTCCTCGGGCTCTGGTTGTGTTCCTCGGGCTCCGGGTTTGTTCCTCGAGCTCTAGTTTTGTTCCTCAGGCCCTGGTTTTCTTCCTCGGGGTTTCCTTTTGTTCCTTGGGCTCTGATATTGTTCTTCGGGCTTTGGTTTTGGTCCTCGGGCTCTGTTTTTGTTCCTCGGGCTCTCCTTTTCTTCCTCGGCACCTGGTTTTGTTCCAAGAGCTCTAGTTTTCTTCCTCGGGCTCTGGTTTTCTTCCTCGGGCTCTGGTTTTCTTCCTCAGGCTCTGGTTTTGTTGCTCGGGCTCTGGATTTCTTCCTCGAGCTCTCCTTTTCTTCTTCGGGCCCTAGTTTTGTTCGTCGGGCTCTGGTTTTATTCCTTGGGCACTGGTTATGTTCCTCGGGCTCTCGTTTTCTTCCTCGGACTCTCGTTTTGTTCCTCGGGTTCTGGTTTTGTTCCTTGAGCTCTGGTTTTCTTCTTTGGGCTCTGGTTTTCTTCCTCAGGCTCTGGTTTTGTTGCTCGGGCTCTGGTTTTCTTCCTCGGGCTCTGGTTTTCTTCCTCAGGCTCTGGTTTTGTTGCTCGGGCTCTGGATTTCTTCCTCGAGCTCTCCGTTTCTTCTTCGGGCCCTAGTTTTGTTCCTCGGGCTCTGTTTTTGTTCCTCGGGCTCTGGTTGTGTTCCTCGGGACCTGGTTGTGTTCCTCGGGCTCCGGGTTTGTTCCTCGAACTCTAGTTTTGTTCCTCAGGCCCTGGTTTTCTTCCTCGGGGTTTCCTTTTGTTCCTTGGGCTTTGGTTTTGTTCCTCGGGCTCTGTTTTTGTTCCTCGGGCTCTCCTTTTCTTCCTCGGCACCTGGTTTTGTTCCAAGAGCTCTAGTTTTCTTCCTCGGGCTCTGGTTTTCTTCCTTTGGCACTGGTTTTGTTCCTCGGGCTCTCGTTTTCTTCCTCGAACTCTCGTTTTGTTCCTCGGGTTCTGGTTTTATTCCTTGAGCTCTGGTTTTATTCCTCGGGCTCTGGTTTTGTTCATCGAGGTCTGGTTTTCTTCCTCGGGCTCTGGTTGTGTTCCTCGGGCTCTGGTTCTGTTCCTCGGGCTCTGGTTTTGTTCATCGAGGGCTTGTTTTCTTCCTCGGGCTCTGGTTTTGTTCCTCAGGCTCTGGTTTTGTTCCTCGGGCTCTGGTTTTCTTCCTCGGACCCTGTTTCTTTACCTCGAGGGGTGGTTTTCTTCCTCGGGCTCTGGCTTGGTTCCTCAGGCCCTGGTTGTTTTCCTCGGGCTCTGGTTTTGTTCCTCGGGCTCTGGTTTTGTTCCTCGAGGGTTAGTTTTGTTTCTCGGGCTCTAGATTCGTTCCTCGGTTTCTGGTTCGGTTCCTCGGGCCCTGGTTTTATTCCACGGGCTCTGGTTTTCTTCCTATGGCCCTCGTTTTGCTCTTCAGGCCTTCCTTTTTGTCCTTGGGCTCTGGTTTTCTTCCTCGAGCTCTGGTTTTATTCCTTTGGCACTGATTATGTTCCTCGGGCTCTCGTTTTCTTCCTCGGTCTCTCGTTTTGTTCCTCGGGTTCTGGTTTTGTTCCTTGAGGTCTGGTTTTCTTCCTCGGGCTCTGGTTTTCTTCCTCGGGCTCTGGTTTTCTTCCTCAGGCTCTGGTTTGGTTGCTCGGGCTCTGGATTTCTTCCTCGAGCTCTCCTTTTCTTCTTCGGGCCCTAGTTTTGTTCCTCGGGCTCTGTTTTTGTTCCTCGGGCTCTGGTTGTGTTCCTCGGGCTCTGGTTGTGTTCCTCGGGCTCCGGGTTTGTTCCTCGAGCTCTAGTTTTGTTCCTCAGGCCCTGGTTTTCTTCCTCGGGGTTTCCTTTTGTTCCTTGGGCTCTGATATTGTTCTTCGGGCTTTGGTTTTGTTCCTCGGGCTCTGTTTTTGTTCCTCGGGCTCTCCTTTTCTTCCTCGGCACCTGGTTTTGTTCCAAGAGCTCTAGTTTTCTTCCTCGGGCTCTGGTTTTCTTCCTCGGGCTCTGGTTTTCTTCCTTTGGCACTGGTTTTGTTCCTCGGGCTCTCGTTTTCTTCCTCGAACTCTCGTTTTGTTCCTCGGGTTCTGGTTTTGTTCCTTGAGCTCTGGTTTTATTCCTCGGGCTCTGGTTTTGTTCATCGAGGTCTGGTTTTCTTCCTCGGGCTCTGGTTGTGTTCCTCGGGCTCTGGGTCTGTTCCTCGGGCTCTGGTTTTGTTCATCGAGGTCTGGTTTTCTTCCACGGGCTCTGGTTTTGTTCCTCAGGCTCTGGTTTTCTTCCTCGGGCTCTGGTTTTCTTCCTCGGACCCTGTTTCTTTACCTCGAGGGGTGGTTTTGTTCCTCGGGCTCTGGCTTGGTTCCTCAGGCCCTGGTTGTTTTCCTCGGGCTCTGGTTTTGTTCCTCGGGCTCTGGTTTTGTTCCTCGAGGGCTAGTTTTGTTCCTCGGGCTCTGGACTTGTTCCTCGGTTTCTGGTTCGGTTCCTCGGGCCCTGGTTTTATTCCATGGGCTCTGGTTTTCTTCCTATGGCCCTGGTTTTGTTCTTCAGGCCTTCCTTTTTGTCCTTGGGCTCTGGTTTTGTTCCTTGAGCTCTGGTTTTATTCCTTGGGCACTGGTTATGTTCCTCGGGCTCTCGCTTTCTTCCTCGGACTCTCGTTTTGTTCCTCGGGTTCTGGTTTTGTTCCTTGAGGTCTGGTTTTCTTCCTCGGGCTCTGGTTTTCTTCCTCGGGCTCTCCTTTTCTTCTTCGGGCCCTTGTTTTGTTCCTCGGGCTCTGTTTTTTTTCCTCGTGCTCTGGTTGTGTTCCTCGGGCTCTGGTTGTGTTCCTCGGGCTCCGGGTTTGTTCCTCGAGCTCTAGTTTTGTTCCTCAGGCCCTGGTTTTCTTCCTCGGGGTTTCCTTTTGTTCCTTGGGCTTTGGTTTTGTTCCTCGGGCTCTGTTTTTGTTCCTCGGGCTCTCCTTTTGTTCCTCGGCACCTGGTTTTGTTCCAAGAGCTCTAGTTTTCTTCCTCGGGCTCTGGTTTTCTTCCTTTGGCACTGGTTTTGTTCCTCGGGCTCTCGTTTTCTTCCTCGAACTCTCGTTTTGTTCCTCGGGTTCTGGTTTTGTTCCTTGAGCTCTGGTTTTATTCCTCGGGCTCTGGTTTTGTTCATCGAGGTCTGGTTTTCTTCCTCGGGCTCTGGTTGTGTTCCTCGGGCTCTGGTTCTGTTCCTCGGGCTCTGGTTTTGTTCATCAAGGGCTTGTTTTCTTCCTCGGGCTCTGGTTTTGTTCCTCAGGCTCTGGTTTTTTTCCTCGGGCTCTGGTTTTCTTCCTCGGACCCTGTTTCTTTACCTCAAGGGGTGGTTTTCTTCCTCGGGCTCTGGCTTGGTTCCTCAGGCCCTGGTTGTTTTCCTCGGGCTCTGGTTTTGTTCCTCGGGCTCTGGTTTTGTTCCTCGAGGGTTAGTTTTGTTTCTCGGGCTCTGGATTTGTTCCTCGGTTTCTGGTTCGGTTCCTCGGGCCCTGGTTTTATTCCACGGGCTCTGGTTTTCTTCCTATGGCCCTCGTTTTGTTCTTCAGGCCTTCCTTTTTGTCCTTGGGCTCTGGTTTTCTTCCTCGAGCTCTGGTTTTATTCCTTTGGCACTGGTTATGTTCCTCGGGCTCTCGTTTTCTTCCTCGGTCTTTCGTTTTGTTCCTCGGGTTCTGGTTTTGTTCCTTGAGGTCTGGTTTAATTCCTTGCGGTCTGGTTTTCTTCCTCGGGCTCTGGTTTTCTTCCTCAGGCTCTGGTTTTGTTGCTCGGGCTCTGGATTTCTTCCTCGAGCTCTCCTTTTCTTCTTCAGGCCCTAGTTTTGTTCCTCGGGCTCTGTTTTTGTTCCTCGGGCTCTGGTTGTGTTCCTCGGGCCCTGGTTGTGTTCCTCGGGCTCCGGGTTTGTTCCTCGAGCTCTAGTTTTGTTCCTCAGGCCCTGGTTTTCTTCCTCGGGGTTTCCTTTTGTTCCTTGGGCTCTGATATTGTTCTTCGGGCTTTGGTTTTGGTCCTCGGGCTCTGTTTTTGTTCTTCGGGCTCTCCTTATCTTCCTCGGCACCTGGTTTTGTTCCAAGAGCTCTAGTTTTCTTCCTCGGGCTCTGGTTTTCTTCCTCGGGCTCTGGTTTTCTTCCTTTGGCACTGGTTATGTTCCTCGGGCTCTCGTTTTCTTCCTCGGACTCTCGTTTTGTTCCTCGGGTTCTGGTTTTGTTCCTTGAGGTCTGGTTTTCTTCCTCGGGCTCTGGTTTTCTTCCTCGGGCTCTGGTTTTCTTCCTCAGGCTCTGGTTTTGTTGCTCGGGCTCTGGATTTCTTCCTCGAGCTCTCCTTTTCTTCTTCGGGCCCTAGTTTTGTTCCTCGGGCTCTGTTTTTGTTCCTCGGGCTCTGTTTTTGTTCCTCGGGCTCTGGTTGTGTTCCTCGGGCTCTGGGTTTGTTCCTCGAGCTCTTGTTTTGTTCCTCAGGCCCTGGTTTTCTTCCTCGGGGTTTCCTTTTGTTCCTTGGGCTCTGATATTGTTCTTCGGGCTTTGGTTTTGTTCCTCGGGCTCTGTTTTTGTTCCTCGGGCTCTCCTTTTCTTCCTCGGCACCTGGTTTTGTTCCAAGAGCTCTAGTTTTCTTCCTCGGCCTCTGGTTTTCTTCCTCGGGCTCTGGTTTTCTTCCTCAGGCTCTGGTTTTGTTGCTCGGGCTCTGGATTTCTTCCTCGAGCTCTCCTTTTCTTCTTCGGGCCCTTGTTTTGTTCCTCGGGCTCTGTTTTTGTTCCTCGAGCTCTGGTTGTGTTCCTCGGGCTCTGGTTGTGTTCCTCGGGCTCCGGGTTTGTTCCTCGAGCTCTAGTTTTGTTCCTCAGGCCCTGGTTTTCTTCCTCGGGGTTTCCTTTTGTTCCTTGGGCTTTGGTTTTTTTCCTCGGGCTCTGTTTTTGTTCCTCGGGCTCTCCTTTTCTTCCTCGGCACCTGGTTTTGTTCCAGGAGCTCTAGTTTTCTTCCTCGGGCTCTGGTTTTCTTCCTCGGGCTCTGGTTTTCTTCCTTTGGCACTGGTTTTGTTCCTCGGGCTCTCGTTTTCTTCCTCGAACTCTCGTTTTGTTCCTCGGGTTCTGGTTTTGTTCCTTGAGCTCTGGTTTTATTCCTCGGGCTCTGGTTTTGTTCATCGAGGTCTGGTTTTCTTCCTCGGGCTCTGGTTGTGTTCCTCGGGCTCTGGTTTTGTTCATCGAGGTCTGGTTTTCTTCCTCGGGCTCTGGTTTTGTTCCTCAGGCTCTGGTTTTGTTCCTCGGGCTCTGGTTTTCTTCCTCGGACCCTGTTTCTTTACCTCGAGGGGTGGTTTTCTTCCTCGGGCTCTGGCTTGGTTCCTCAGGCCCTGGTTGTTTTCCTCGGGCTCTGGTTTTGTTCCTCGGGCTCTGGTTTTGTTCCTCGAGGGTTAGTTTTGTTTCTCGGGCTCTAGATTCGTTCCTCGGTTTCTGGTTCGGTTCCTCGGGCCCTGGTTTTATTCCACGGCCTCTGGTTTTCTTCCTATGGCCCTCTTTTTGTTCTTCAGGCCTTCCTTTTTGTCCTTGGGCTCTGGTTTTCTTCCTCGAGCTCTGGTTTTATTCCTTTGGCACTGGTTATGTTCCTCGGGCTCTCGTTTTCTTCCTCGGTCTCTCGTTTTGTTCCTCGGGTTCTGGTTTTGTTCCTTGAGGTCTGGTTTTCTTCCTCGGGCTCTGGTTTTCTTCCTCGGGCTCTGGTTTTCTTCCTCAGGCTCTGGTTTTGTTGCTCGGGCTCTGGATTTCTTCCTCGAGCTCTCCTTTTCTTCTTCGGGCCCTAGTTTTGTTCCTCGGGCTCTGTTTTTGTTCCTCGGGCTCTGGTTGTGTTCCTCGGGCTCTGGTTGTGTTCCTCGGGCTCCGGGTTTGTTCCTCGAGCTCTAGTTTTGTTCCTCAGGCCCTGGTTTTCTTCCTCGGGGTTTCCTTTTGTTCCTTGGGCTCTGATATTGTTCTTCGGGCTTTGGTTTTGGTCCTCGGGCTCTGTTTTTGTTCCTCGGGCTCTCCTTTTCTTCCTCGGCACCTGGTTTTGTTCCAAGAGCTCTAGTTTTCTTCCTCGGGCTCTGGTTTTCTTCCTCGGGCTCTGGTTTTCTTCCTTTGGCACTGGTTATGTTCCTCGGGCTCTCGTTTTCTTCCTCGAACTCTCGTTTTGTTCCTCGGGTTCTGGTTTTGTTCCTTGAGCTCTGGTTTTATTCCTCGGGCTCTGGTTTTGTTCATCGAGGTCTGGTTTTCTTCCTCGGGCTCTGGTTGTGTTCCTCGGGCTCTGGGTCTGTTCCTCGGGCTCTGGTTTTGTTCATCGAGGTCTGGTTTTCTTCCACGGGCTCTGGTTTTGTTCCTCAGGCTCTGGTTTTCTTCCTCGGGCTCTGGTTTTCTTCCTCGGACCCTGTTTCTTTACCTCGAGGGGTGGTTTTGTTCCTCGGGCTCTGGCTTGGTTCCTCAGGCCCTGGTTGTTTTCCTCGGGCTCTGGTTTTGTTCCTCGGGCTCTGGTTTTGTTCCTCGAGGGCTAGTTTTGTTCCTCGGGCTCTGGACTTGTTCCTCGGTTTCTGGTTCGGTTCCTCGGGCCCTGGTTTTATTCCATGGGCTCTGGTTTTCTTCCTATGGCCCTCGTTTTGTTCTTCAGGCCTTCCTTTTTGTCCTTGGGCTCTGGTTTTCTTCCTCGAGCTCTGGTTTTATTCCTTGGGCACTGGTTATGTTCCTCGGGCTCTCGTTTTCTTCCTCGGACTCTCGTTTTGTTCCTCGGGTTCTGGTTTTGTTCCTTGAGGTCTGGTTTTCTTCCTCGGGCTCTGGTTTTCTTCCTCGGGCTCTGGTTTTCTTCCTCAGGCTCTGGTTTTGTTGCTCGGGCTCTGGATTTCTTCCTCAAGCTCTCCTTTTCTTCTTCGGGCCCTAGTTTTGTTCCTCGGGCTCTGTTTTTGTTCCTCGGGCTCTGGTTGTGTTCCTCGGGCTCTGGTTGTGTTCCTCGGGCTCCGGGTTTGTTCCTCGAGCTCTAGTTTTGTTCCTCAGGCCCTGGTTTTCTTCCTCGGGGTTTCCTTTTGTTCCTTGGGCTTTGGTTTTGTTCCTCGGGCTCTGTTTTTGTTCCTCGGGCTCTCCTTTTCTTCCTCGGCACCTGGTTTTGTTCCAAGAGCTCTAGTTTTCTTCCTCGGGCTCTGGTTTTCTTCCTTTGGCACTGGTTTTGTTCCTCGGGCTCTCGTTTTCTTCCTCGAACTCTCGTTTTGTTCCTCGGGTTCTGGTTTTGTTCCTTGAGCTCTGGTTTTATTCCTCGGGCTCTGGTTTTGTTCATCGCGGTCTGGTTTTCTTCCTCGGGCTCTGGTTGTGTTCCTCGGGCTCTGGTTTTGTTCATCGAGGGCTTGTTTTCTTCCTCGGGCTCTGGTTTTTTTCCTCAGGCTCTGGTTTTCTTCCTCGGGCTCTGGTTTTCTTCCTCGGACCCTGTTTCTTTACCTCGAGGGGTGGTTTTGTTCCTCGGGCTCCGGCTTGGTTCCTCAGGCCTTGGTTGTTTTCCTCGGGCTCTGGTTTTGTTCCTCGGGCTCTGGTTTTGTTCCTCGAGGGCTAGTTTTGTTTCTAGGGCTCTGGATTTGTTCCTCGGTTTCTGGTTCGGTTCCTCGGGCCCTGGTTTTATTCCACGGGCTCTGGTTTTCTTCCTATGGCCCTCGTTTTGTTCTTCAGGCCTTCCTTTTTGTCCTTGGGCTCTGGTTTTCTTCCTCGAGCTCTGGTTTTATTCCTTTGGCACTGGTTATGTTCCTCGGGCTCTCGTTTTCTTCCTCGGTCTCTCGTTTTGTTCCTCGGGTTCTGGTTTTGTTCCTTGAGGTCTGGTTTAATTCCTTGCGGTCTGGTTTTCTTCCTCGGGCTCTGGTTTTCTTCCTCAGGCTCTGGTTTTGTTGCTCGGGCTCTGGATTTCTTCCTCGAGCTCTCCTTTTCTTCTTCAGGCCCTAGTTTTGTTCCTCGGGCTCTGTTTTTGTTCCTCGGGCTCTGGTTGTGTTCCTCGGGCTCCGGGTTTGTTCCTCGAGCTCTAGTTTTGTTCCTCAGGCCCTGGTTTTCTTCCTCGGGGTTTCCTTTTGTTCCTTGGGCTCTGATATTGTTCTTCGGGCTTTGGTTTTGGTCCTCGGGCTCTGTTTTTGTTCCTCGGGCTCTCCTTTTCTTCCTCGGCACCTGGTTTTGTTCCAAGAGCTCTAGATTTCTTCCTCGGGCTCTGGTTTTCTTCCTCGGGCTCTGGTTTTCTTCCTTTGGCACTGGTTATGTTCCTCGGGCTCTCGTTTTAATCCTCGAACTCTCGTTTTGTTTTTCGGGTTCTGGTTTTGTTCCTTGAGCTCTGGTTTTATTCCTCGGGCTCTGGTTTTGTTCATCGAGGTCTGGTTTTCTTCCTCGGGCTCTGGTTGTGTTCCTTGGGCTCTGGTTCTGTTCCTCGGGCTCTGGTTTTGTTCATTGAGGTCTGGTTTTCTTCCACGGGCTCTGGTTTTGTTCCATGGGCTCTGGTTTTCTTCCTATGGCCCTGGTTTTGTTCTTCAGGCCTTCCTTTTTGTCCTTGGGCTCTGGTTTTGTTCCTTGAGCTCTGGTTTTATTCCTTGGGCACTGGTTATGTTCCTCGGGCTCTCGCTTTCTTCCTCGGACTCTCGTTTTGTTCCTCGGGTTCTGGTTTTGTTCCTTGAGGTCTGGTTTTCTTCCTCGGGCTCTGGTTTTCTTCCTCGGGCTCTCCTTTTCTTCTTCGGGCCCTTGTTTTGTTCCTCGGGCTCTGTTTTTTTTCCTCGTGCTCTGGTTGTGTTCCTCGGGCTCTGGTTGTGTTCCTCGGGCTCCGGGTTTGTTCCTCGAGCTCTAGTTTTGTTCCTCAGGCCCTGGTTTTCTTCCTCGGGGTTTCCTTTTGTTCCTTGGGCTTTGGTTTTGTTCCTCGGGCTCTGTTTTTGTTCCTCGGGCTCTCCTTTTCTTCCTCGGCACCTGGTTTTGTTCCAAGAGCTCTAGTTTTCTTCCTCGGGCTCTGGTTTTCTTCCTTTGGCACTGGTTTTGTTCCTCGGGCTCTCGTTTTCTTCCTCGAACTCTCGTTTTGTTCCTCGGGTTCTGGTTTTGTTCCTTGAGCTCTGGTTTTATTCCTCGGGCTCTGGTTTTGTTCATCGAGGTCTGGTTTTCTTCCTCGGGCTCTGGTTGTGTTCCTCGGGCTCTGGTTCTGTTCCTCGGGCTCTGGTTTTGTTCATCAAGGGCTTGTTTTCTTCCTCGGGCTCTGGTTTTGTTCCTCAGGCTCTGGTTTTTTTCCTCGGGCTCTGGTTTTCTTCCTCGGACCCTGTTTCTTTACCTCAAGGGGTGGTTTTCTTCCTCGGGCTCTGGCTTGGTTCCTCAGGCCCTGGTTGTTTTCCTCGGGCTCTGGTTTTGTTCCTCGGGCTCTGGTTTTGTTCCTCGAGGGTTAGTTTTGTTTCTCGGGCTCTGGATTTGTTCCTCGGTTTCTGGTTCGGTTCCTCGGGCCCTGGTTTTATTCCACGGGCTCTGGTTTTCTTCCTATGGCCCTCGTTTTGTTCTTCAGGCCTTCCTTTTTGTCCTTGGGCTCTGGTTTTCTTCCTCGAGCTCTGGTTTTATTCCTTTGGCACTGGTTATGTTCCTCGGGCTCTCGTTTTCTTCCTCGGTCTTTCGTTTTGTTCCTCGGGTTCTGGTTTTGTTCCTTGAGGTCTGGTTTAATTCCTTGCGGTCTGGTTTTCTTCCTCGGGCTCTGGTTTTCTTCCTCAGGCTCTGGTTTTGTTGCTCGGGCTCTGGATTTCTTCCTCGAGCTCTCCTTTTCTTCTTCAGGCCCTAGTTTTGTTCCTCGGGCTCTGTTTTTGTTCCTCGGGCTCTGGTTGTGTTCCTCGGGCCCTGGTTGTGTTCCTCGGGCTCCGGGTTTGTTCCTCGAGCTCTAGTTTTGTTCCTCAGGCCCTGGTTTTCTTCCTCGGGGTTTCCTTTTGTTCCTTGGGCTCTGATATTGTTCTTCGGGCTTTGGTTTTGGTCCTCGGGCTCTGTTTTTGTTCTTCGGGCTCTCCTTATCTTCCTCGGCACCTGGTTTTGTTCCAAGAGCTCTAGTTTTCTTCCTCGGGCTCTGGTTTTCTTCCTCGGGCTCTGGTTTTCTTCCTTTGGCACTGGTTATGTTCCTCGGGCTCTCGTTTTCTTCCTCGGACTCTCGTTTTGTTCCTCGGGTTCTGGTTTTGTTCCTTGAGGTCTGGTTTTCTTCCTCGGGCTCTGGTTTTCTTCCTCGGGCTCTGGTTTTCTTCCTCAGGCTCTGGTTTTGTTGCTCGGGCTCTGGATTTCTTCCTCGAGCTCTCCTTTTCTTCTTCGGGCCCTAGTTTTGTTCCTCGGGCTCTGTTTTTGTTCCTCGGGCTCTGTTTTTGTTCCTCGGGCTCTGGTTGTGTTCCTCGGGCTCTGGGTTTGTTCCTCGAGCTCTAGTTTTGTTCCTCAGGCCCTGGTTTTCTTCCTCGGGGTTTCCTTTTGTTCCTTGGGCTCTGATATTGTTCTTCGGGCTTTGGTTTTGTTCCTCGGGCTCTGTTTTTGTTCCTCGGGCTCTCCTTTTCTTCCTCGGCACCTGGTTTTGTTCCAAGAGCTCTAGTTTTCTTCCTCGGCCTCTGGTTTTCTTCCTCGGGCTCTGGTTTTCTTCCTCAGGCTCTGGTTTTGTTGCTCGGGCTCTGGATTTCTTCCTCGAGCTCTCCTTTTCTTCTTCGGGCCCTTGTTTTGTTCCTCGGGCTCTGTTTTTGTTCCTCGAGCTCTGGTTGTGTTCCTCGGGCTCTGGTTGTGTTCCTCGGGCTCCGGGTTTGTTCCTCGAGCTCTAGTTTTGTTCCTCAGGCCCTGGTTTTCTTCCTCGGGGTTTCCTTTTGTTCCTTGGGCTTTGATTTTGTTCCTCGGGCTCTGTTTTTGTTCCTCGGGCTCTCCTTTTCTTCCTCGGCACCTGGTTTTGTTCCAGGAGCTCTAGTTTTCTTCCTCGGGCTCTGGTTTTCTTCCTCGGGCTCTGGTTTTCTTCCTTTGGCACTGGTTTTGTTCCTCGGGCTCTCGTTTTCTTCCTCGAACTCTCGTTTTGTTCCTCGGGTTCTGGTTTTGTTCCTTGAGCTCTGGTTTTATTCCTCGGGCTCTGGTTTTGTTCATCGAGGTCTGGTTTTCTTCCTCGGGCTCTGGTTGTGTTCCTCGGGCTCTGGTTTTGTTCATCGAGGTCTGGTTTTCTTCCTCGGGCTCTGGTTTTGTTCCTCAGGCTCTGGTTTTGTTCCTCGGGCTCTGGTTTTCTTCCTCGGACCCTGTTTCTTTACCTCGAGGGGTGGTTTTCTTCCTCGGGCTCTGGCTTGGTTCCTCAGGCCCTGGTTGTTTTCCTCGGGCTCTGGTTTTGTTCCTCGGGCTCTGGTTTTGTTCCTCGAGGGTTAGTTTTGTTTCTCGGGCTCTAGATTCGTTCCTCGGTTTCTGGTTCGGTTCCTCGGGCCCTGGTTTTATTCCACGGGCTCTGGTTTTCTTCCTATGGCCCTCGTTTTGTTCTTCAGGCCTTCCTTTTTGTCCTTGGGCTCTGGTTTTCTTCCTCGAGCTCTGGTTTTATTCCTTTGGCACTGGTTATGTTCCTCGGGCTCTCGTTTTCTTCCTCGGTCTCTCGTTTTGTTCCTCGGGTTCTGGTTTTGCTCCTTGAGGTCTGGTTTTCTTCCTCGGGCTCTGGTTTTCTTCCTCGGGCTCTGGTTTTCTTCCTCAGGCTCTGGTTTTGTTGCTCGGGCTCTGGATTTCTTCCTCGAGCTCTCCTTTTCTTCTTCGGGCCCTAGTTTTGTTCCTCGGGCTCTGTTTTTGTTCCTCGGGCTCTGGTTGTGTTCCTCGGGCTCTGGTTGTGTTCCTCGGGCTCCGGGTTTGTTCCTCGAGCTCTAGTTTTGTTCCTCAGGCCCTGGTTTTCTTCCTCGGGGTTTCCTTTTGTTCCTTGGGCTCTGATATTGTTCTTCGGGCTTTGGTTTTGTTCCTCGGGCTCTGTTTTTGTTCCTCGGGCTCTCCTTTTCTTCCTCGGCACCTGGTTTTGTTCCAAGAGCTCTAGTTTTCTTCCTCGGGCTCTGGTTTTCTTCCTCGGGCTCTGGTTTTCTTCCTTTGGCACTGGTTATGTTCCTCGGGCTCTCGTTTTCTTCCTCGAACTCTCGTTTTGTTCCTCGGGTTCTGGTTTTGTTCCTTGAGCTCTGGTTTTATTCCTCGGGCTCTGGTTTTGTTCATCGAGGTCTGGTTTTCTTCCTCGGGCTCTGGTTGTGTTCCTCGGGCTCTGGGTCTGTTCCTCGGGCTCTGGTTTTGTTCATCGAGGTCTGGTTTTCTGCCACGGGCTCTGGTTTTGTTCCTCAGGCTCTGGTTTTCTTCCTCGGGCTCTGGTTTTCTTCCTCGGACCCTGTTTCTTTACCTCGAGGGGTGGTTTTGTTCCTCGGGCTCTGGCTTGGTTCCTCAGGCCCTGGTTGTTTTCCTCGGGCTCTGGTTTTGTTCCTCGGGCTCTGGTTTTGTTCCTCGAGGGCTAGTTTTGTTCCTCGGGCTCTGGACTTGTTCCTCGGTTTCTGGTTCGGTTCCTGGGGCCCTGGTTTTATTCCATGGGCTCTGGTTTTCTTCCTATGGCCCTCGTTTTGTTCTTCAGGCCTTCCTTTTTGTCCTTGGGCTCTGGTTTTGTTCCTCGAGCTCTGGTTTTATTCCTTGGGCACTGGTTATGTTCCTCGGGCTCTCGTTTTCTTCCTCGGACTCTTGTTTTTTTCCTCGGGTTCTGGTTTTGTTCCTTGAGGTCTGGTTTTCTTCCTCGGGCTCTGGTTTTCTTCCTCGGGCTCTGGTTTTCTTCCTCAGGCTCTGGTTTTGTTGCTCGGGCTCTGGATTTCTTCCTCAAGCTCTCCTTTTCTTCTTCGGGCCCTAGTTTTGTTCCTCGGGCTCTGTTTTTGTTCCTCGGGCTCTGGTTGTGTTCCTCGGGCTCTGGTTGTGTTCCTCGGGCTCCGGGTTTGTTCCTCGAGCTCTAGTTTTGTTCCTCAGGCCCTGGTTTTCTTCCTCGGGGTTTCCTTTTGTTCCTTGGGCTTTGGTTTTGTTCCTCGGGCTCTGTTTTTGTTCCTCGGGCTCTCCTTTTCTTCCTCGGCACCTGGTTTTGTTCCAAGAGCTCTAGTTTTCTTCCTCGGCCTCTGGTTTTCTTCCTCGGGCTCTGGTTTTCTTCCTCAGGCTCTGGTTTTGTTGCTCGGGCTCTGGATTTCTTCCTCGAGCTCTCCTTTTCTTATTCGGGCCCTTGTTTTGTTCCTCGGGCTCTGTTTTTGTTCCTCGAGCTCTGGTTGTGTTCCTCGGGCTCTGGTTGTGTTCCTCGGGCTCCGGGTTTGTTCCTCGAGCTCTAGTTTTGTTCCTCAGGCCCTGGTTTTCTTCCTCGGGGTTTCCTTTTGTTCCTTGGGCTTTGGTTTTTTTCCTCGGGCTCTGTTTTTGTTCCTCGGGCTCTCCTTTTCTTCCTCGGCACCTGGTTTTGTTCCAGGAGCTCTAGTTTTCTTCCTCGGGCTCTGGTTTTCTTCCTCGGGCTCTGGTTTTCTTCCTTTGGCACTGGTTTTGTTCCTCGGGCTCTCGTTTTCTTCCTCGAACTCTCGTTTTGTTCCTCGGGTTCTGGTTTTGTTCCTTGAGCTCTGGTTTTATTCCTCGGGCTCTGGTTTTGTTCATCGAGGTCTGGTTTTCTTCCTCGGGCTCTGGTTGTGTTCCTCGGGCTCTGGTTTTGTTCATCGAGGTCTGGTTTTCTTCCTCGGGCTCTGGTTTTGTTCCTCAGGCTCTGGTTTTGTTCCTCGGGATCTGGTTTTCTTCCTCGGACCCTGTTTCTTTACCTCGAGGGGTGGTTTTGTTCCTCGGGCTCTGGCTTGGTTCCTCAGGCCCTGGTTGTTTTCCTCGGGCTCTGGTTTTGTTCCTCGGGCTCTGGTTTTGTTCCTCGAGGGTTAGTTTTGTTTCTCGGGCTCTAGATTCGTTCCTCGGTTTCTGGTTCGGTTCCTCGGGCCCTGGTTTTATTCCACGGGCTCTGGTTTTCTTCCTATGGCCCTCTTTTTGTTCTTCAGGCCTTCCTTTTTGTCCTTGGGCTCTGGTTTTCTTCCTCGAGCTCTGGTTTTATTCCTTTGGCACTGGTTATGTTCCTCGGGCTCTCGTTTTCTTCCTCGGTCTCTCGTTTTGTTCCTCGGGTTCTGGTTTTGTTCCTTGAGGTCTGGTTTTCTTCCTCGGGCTCTGGTTTTCTTCCTCGGGCTCTGGTTTTCTTCCTCAGGCTCTGGTTTTGTTGCTCGGGCTCTGGATTTCTTCCTCGAGCTCTCCTTTTCTTCTTCGGGCCCTAGTTTTGTTCCTCGGGCTCTGTTTTTGTTCCTCGGGCTCTGGTTGTGTTCCTCGGGCTCTGGTTGTGTTCCTCGGGCTCCGGGTTTGTTCCTCGAGCTCTAGTTTTGTTCCTCAGGCCCTGGTTTTCTTCCTCGGGGTTTCCTTTTGTTCCTTGGGCTCTGATATTGTTCTTCGGGCTTTGGTTTTGTTCCTCGGGCTCTGTTTTTGTTCCTCGGGCTCTCCTTTTCTTCCTCGGCACCTGGTTTTGTTCCAAGAGCTCTAGTTTTCTTCCTCGGGCTCTGGTTTTCTTCCTCGGGCTCTGGTTTTCTTCCTTTGGCACTGGTTATGTTCCTCGGGCTCTCGTTTTCTTCCTCGAACTCTCGTTTTGTTCCTCGGGTTCTGGTTTTGTTCCTTGAGCTCTGGTTTTATTCCTCGGGCTCTGGTTTTGTTCATCGAGGTCTGGTTTTCTTCCTCGGGCTCTGGTTGTGTTCCTCGGGCTCTGGGTCTGTTCCTCGGGCTCTGGTTTTGTTCATCGAGGTCTGGTTTTCTTCCACGGGCTCTGGTTTTGTTCCTCAGGCTCTGGTTTTCTTCCTCGGGCTCTGGTTTTCTTCCTCGGACCCTGTTTCTTTACCTCGAGGGGTGGTTTTGTTCCTCGGGCTCTGGCTTGGTTCCTCAGGCCCTGGTTGTTTTCCTCGGGCTCTGGTTTTGTTCCTCGGGCTCTGGTTTTGTTCCTCGAGGGCTAGTTTTGTTCCTCGGGCTCTGGACTTGTTCCTCGGTTTCTGGTTCGGTTCCTCGGGCCCTGGTTTTATTCCATGGGCTCTGGTTTTCTTCCTATGGCCCTCGTTTTGTTCTTCAGGCCTTCCTTTTTGTCCTTGGGCTCTGGTTTTGTTCCTCGAGCTCTGGTTTTATTCCTTGGGCACTGGTTATGTTCCTCGGGCTCTCGTTTTCTTCCTCGGACTCTCGTTTTGTTCCTCGGGTTCTGGTTTTGTTCCTTGAGGTCTGGTTTTCTTCCTCGGGCTCTGGTTTTCTTCCTCGGGCTCTGGTTTTCTTCCTCAGGCTCTGGTTTTGTTGCTCGGGCTCTGGATTTCTTCCTCAAGCTCTCCTTTTCTTCTTCGGGCCCTAGTTTTGTTCCTCGGGCTCTGTTTTTGTTCCTCGGGCTCTGGTTGTGTTCCTCGGGCTCTGGTTGTGTTCCTCGGGCTCCGAGTTTGTTCCTCGAGCTCTAGTTTTGTTCCTCAGGCCCTGGTTTTCTTCCTCGGGGTTTCCTTTTGTTCCTTGGGCTTTGGTTTTGTTCCTCGGGCTCTGTTTTTGTTCCTCGGGCTCTCCTTTTCTTCCTCGGCACCTGGTTTTGTTCCAAGAGCTCTAGTTTTCTTCCTCGGGCTCTGGTTTTCTTCCTTTGGCACTGGTTTTGTTCCTCGGGCTCTCGTTTTCTTCCTCGAACTCTCGTTTTGTTCCTCGGGTTCTGGTTTTGTTCCTTGAGCTCTGGTTTTATTCCTCGGGCTCTGGTTTTGTTCATCGCGGTCTGGTTTTCTTCCTCGGGCTCTGGTTGTGTTCCTCGGGCTCTGGTTTTGTTCATCGAGGGCTTGTTTTCTTCCTCGGGCTCTGGTTTTGTTCCTCAGGCTCTGGTTTTCTTCCTCGGGCTCTGGTTTTCTTCCTCGGACCCTGTTTCTTTACCTCAAGGGGTGGTTTTCTTCCTCGGGCTCTGGCTTGGTTCCTCAGGCCCTGGTTGTTTTCCTCGGGCTCTGGTTTTGTTCCTCGGGCTCTGGTTTTGTTCCTCGAGGGTTATTTTTGTTTCTAGGGCTCTGGATTTGTTCCTCGGTTTCTGGTTCGGTTCCTCGGGCCCTGGTTTTATTCCACGGGCTCTGGTTTTCTTCCTATGGCCCTCGTTTTGTTCTTCAGGCCTTCCTTTTTGTCCTTGGGCTCTGGTTTTCTTCCTCGAGCTCTGGTTTTATTCCTTTGGCACTGGTTATGTTCCTCGGGCTCTCGTTTTCTTCCTCGGTCTCTCGTTTTGTTCCTCGGGTTCTGGTTTTGTTCCTTGAGGTCTGGTTTAATTCCTTGCGGTCTGGTTTTCTTCCTCGGGCTCTGGTTTTCTTCCTCAGGCTCTGGTTTTGTTGCTCGGGCTCTGGATTTCTTCCTCGAGCTCTCCTTTTCTTCTTCAGGCCCTAGTTTTGTTCCTCGGGCTCTGTTTTTGTTCCTCGGGCTCTGGTTGTGTTCCTCGGGCTCCGGGTTTGTTCCTCGAGCTCTAGTTTTGTTCCTCAGGCCCTGGTTTTCTTCCTCGGGGTTTCCTTTTGTTCCTTGGGCTCTGATATTGTTCTTCGGGCTTTGGTTTTGGTCCTCGGGCTCTGTTTTTGTTCCTCGGGCTCTCCTTTTCTTCCTCGGCACCTGGTTTTGTTCCAAGAGCTCTAGATTTCTTCCTCGGGCTCTGGTTTTCTTCCTCGGGCTCTGGTTTTCTTCCTTTGGCACTGGTTATGTTCCTCGGGCTCTCGTTTTAATCCTCGAACTCTCGTTTTGTTTTTCGTGTTCTGGTTTTGTTCCTTGAGCTCTGGTTTTATTCCTCGGGCTCTGGTTTTGTTCATCGAGGTCTGGTTTTCTTCCTCGGGCTCTGGTTGTGTTCCTTGGGCTCTGGTTCTGTTCCTCGGGCTCTGGTTTTGTTCATCGAGGTCTGGTTTTCTTCCACGGGCTCTGGTTTTGTTCCTCATTCTCTGGTTTTCTTCCTCGGGCTCTGGTTTTCTTCCTCGGACCCTGTTTCTTTACCTCGAGGGGTGGTTTTGTTCCTCGGGCTCTGGCTTGGTTCCTCAGGCCCTGGTTGTTTTCCTCGGGCTCTGGTTTTGTTCCTCGGGCTCTGGTTTTGTTCCTCGAGGGCTAGTTTTGTTCCTCGGGCTCTGGACTTGTTCCTCAGTTTCTGGTTCGGTTCCTCGGGCCCTGGTTTTATTCCATGGGCTCTGGTTTTCTTCCTATGGCCCTCGTTTTGTTCTTCAGGCCTTCCTTTTTGTCCTTGGGCTCTGGTTTTCTTCCTCGAGCTCTGGTTTTATTCCTTTGGCACTGGTTATGTTCCTCGGGCTCTCGTTTTCTTTCTCGGTCTCTCGTTTTGTTCCTCGGGTTCTGGTTTTGTTCCTTGAGGTCTGGTTTTCTTCCTTGCGGTCTGGTTTTCTTCCTCGGGCTCTGGTTTTCTTCCTCAGGCTCTGGTTTTGTTGCTCGGGCTCTGGATTTCTTCCTCGAGCTCTCCTTTTCTTCTTCAGGCCCTAGTTTTGTTCCTCGGGCTCTGTTTTTGTTCCTCGGGCTCTGGTTGTGTTCCTCGGGCTCTGGTTGTGTTCCTCGGGCTCCGGGTTTGTTCCTCGAGCTCTAGTTTTGTTCCTCAGGCCCTGGTTTTCTTCCTCGGGGTTTCCTTTTGTTCCTTGGGCTCTGATATTGTTCTTCGGGCTTTGGTTTTGTTCCTCGGGCTCTGTTTTTGTTCCTCGGGCTCTCCTTTTCTTCCTCGGCACCTGGTTTTGTTCCAAGAGCTCTAGTTTTCTTCCTCGGGCTCTGGTTTTCTTCCTCGGGCTCTGGTTTTCTTCCTTTGGCACTGGTTTTGTTCCTCGGGCTCTCGTTTTCTTCCTCGAACTCTCGTTTTGTTCCTCGGGTTCTGGTTTTGTTCCTTGAGCTCTGGTTTTATTCCTCGGGCTCTGGTTTTGTTCATCGAGGTCTGGTTTTCTTCCTCGGGCTCTGGTTGTGTTCCTCGGGCTCTGGGTCTGTTCCTCGGGCTCTGGTTTTGTTCATCGAGGTCTGGTTTTCTTCCACGGGCTCTGGTTTTGTTCCTCAGGCTCTGGTTTTCTTCCTCGGGCTCTGGTTTTGTTGCTCGGACCCTGTTTCTTTACCTCGAGGGGTGGTTTTGTTCCTCGGGCTCTGGCTTGGTTCCTCAGGCCCTGGTTGTTTTCCTCGGACTCTGGTTTTGTTCCTCCCGCTCTGGTTTTGTTCCTCGAGGGCTAGTTTTGTTCCTCGGGCTCTGGACTTGTTCCTCGGTTTCTGGTTCGGTTCCTCGGGCCCTGGTTTTATTCCATGGGCTCTGGTTTTCTTCCTATGGCCCTGGTTTTGTTCTTCAGGCCTTCCTTTTTGTCCTTGGGCTCTGGTTTTGTTCCTTGAGCTCTGGTTTTATTCCTTGGGCACTGGTTATGTTCCTCGGGCTCTCGCTTTCTTCCTCGGACTCTCGTTTTGTTCCTCGGGTTCTGGTTTTGTTCCTTGAGGTCTGGTTTTCTTCCTCGGGCTCTGGTTTTCTTCCTCGGGCTCTCCTTTTCTTCTTCGGGCCCTAGTTTTGTTCCTCGGGCTCTGTTTTTTTTCCTCGTGCTCTGGTTGTGTTCCTCGGGCTCTGGTTGTGTTCCTCGGGCTCCGGGTTTGTTCCTCGAGCTCTAGTTTTGTTCCTCAGGCCCTGGTTTTCTTCCTCGGGGTTTCCTTTTGTTCCTTGGGCTTTGGTTTTGTTCCTCGGGCTCTGTTTTTGTTCCTCGGGCTCTCCTTTTCTTCCTCGGCACCTGGTTTTGTTCCAAGAGCTCTAGTTTTCTTCCTCGGGCTCTGGTTTTCTTCCTTTGGCACTGGTTTTGTTCCTCGGGCTCTCGTTTTCTTCCTCGAACTCTCGTTTTGTTCCTCGGGTTCTGGTTTTGTTCCTTGAGCTCTGGTTTTCTTCCTCGGGCTCTGGTTTTGTTCCTCAGGCTCTGGTTTTGTTCCTCGGGCTCTGGTTTTCTTCCTCGGACCCTGTTTCTTTACCTCGAGGGGTGGTTTTCTTCCTCGGGCTCTGGCTTGGTTCCTCAGGCCCTGGTTGTTTTCCTCGGGCTCTGGTTTTGTTCCTCGGGCTCTGGTTTTGTTCCTCGAGGGTTAGTTTTGTTTCTCGGGCTCTGGATTTGTTCCTCGGTTTCTGGTTCGGTTCCTCGGGCCCTGGTTTTATTCCACGGCCTCTGGTTTTCTTCCTATGGCCCTCGTTTTGTTCTTCAGGCCTTCCTTTTTGTCCTTGGGCTCTGGTTTTCTTCCTCGAGCTCTGGTTTTATTCCTTTGGCACTGGTTATGTTCCTCGGGCTCTCGTTTTCTTCCTCGGTCTCTCGTTTTGTTCCTCGGGTTCTGGTTTTGTTCCTTGAGGTCTGGTTTAATTCCTCGGGCTCTGGTTTTCTTCCTCGGGCTCTGGTTTTCTTCCTCAGGCTCTGGTTTTGTTGCTCGGGCTCTGGATTTCTTCCTCGAGCTCTCCTTTTCTTCTTCGGGCCCTAGTTTTGTTCCTCGGGCTCTGTTTTTGTTCCTCGGGCTCTGGTTGTGTTCCTCGGGCCCTGGTTGTGTTCCTCGGGCTCCGGGTTTGTTCCTCGAGCTCTAGTTTTGTTCCTCAGGCCCTGGTTTTCTTCCTCGGGGTTTCCTTTTGTTCCTTGGGCTCTGATATTGTTCTTCGGGCTTTGGTTTTGGTCCTCGGGCTCTGTTTTTGTTCCTCGGGCTCTCCTTTTCTTCCTCGGCACCTGGTTTTGTTCCAAGAGCTCTAGTTTTCTTCCTCGGGCTCTGGTTTTCTTCCTCGGGCTCTGGTTTTCTTCCTTTGGCTCTGCTTATGTTCCTCGGGCTCTCGTTTTCTTCCTCGGACTCTCGTTTTGTTCCTCGGGTTCTGGTTTTGTTCCTTGAGGTCTGGTTTTCTTCCTCGGGCTCTGGTTTTGTTCATCGAGGTCTGGTTTTCTTCCTCAGGCTCTGGTTTTGTTGCTCGGGCTCTGGATTTCTTCCTCGAGCTCTCCTTTTCTTCTTCGGGCCCTAGTTTTGTTCCTCGGGCTCTGTTTTTGTTCCTCGGGCTCTGTTTTTGTTCCTCGGGCTCTGGTTGTGTTCCTCGGGCTCTGGGTTTGTTCCTCGAGCTCTAGTTTTGTTCCTCAGGCCCTGGTTTTCTTCCTCGGGGTTTCCTTTTGTTCCTTGGGCTCTGATATTGTTCTTCGGGCTTTGGTTTTGTTCCTCGGGCTCTGTTTTTGTTCCTCGGGCTCTCCTTTTCTTCCTCGGCACCTGGTTTTGTTCCAAGAGCTCTAGTTTTCTTCCTCGGGCTCTGGTTTTCTTCCTCGGGCTCTGGTTTTCTTCCTCAGGCTCTGGTTTTTTTGCTCGGGCTCTGGATTTCTTCCTCGAGCTCTCCTTTTCTTCTTCGGGCCCTTGTTTTGTTCCTCGGGCTCTGTTTTTGTTCCTCGAGCTCTGGTTGTGTTCCTCGGGCTCTGGTTGTGTTCCTCGGGCTCCGGGTTTGTTCCTCGAGCTCTAGTTTTGTTCCTCAGGCCCTGGTTTTCTTCCTCGGGGTTTCCTTTTGTTCCTTGGGCTTTGGTTTTGTTCCTCGGGCTCTGTTTTTGTTCCTCGGGCTCTCCTTTTCTTCCTCGGCACCTGGTTTTGTTCCAGGAGCTCTAGTTTTCTTCCTCGGGCTCTGGTTTTCTTCCTCGGGCTCTGGTTTTCTTCCTTTGGCACTGGTTTTGTTCCTCGGGCTCTCGTTTTCTTCCTCGAACTCTCGTTTTGTTCCTCGGGTTCTGGTTTTGTTCCTTGAGCTCTGGTTTTATTCCTCGGGCTCTGGTTTTGTTCATCGAGGTCTGGTTTTCTTCCTCGGGCTCTGGTTGTGTTCCTCGGGCTCTGGCTTTGTTCATCGAGGTCTGGTTTTCTTCCTCGGGCTCTGGTTTTGTTCCTCAGGCTCTGGTTTTGTTCCTCGGGCTCTGGTTTTCTTCCTCGGACCCTGTTTCTTTACCTCGAGGGGTGGTTTTGTTCCTCGGGCTCTGGCTTGGTTCCTCAGGCCCTGGTTGTTTTCCTCGGGCTCTGGTGTTGTTCCTCGGGCTCTGGTTTTGTTCCTCGAGGGTTAGTTTTGTTTCTCGGGCTCTAGATTCGTTCCTCGGTTTCTGGTTCGGTTCCTCGGGCCCTGGTTTTATTCCACGGGCTCTGGTTTTCTTCCTATGGCCCTCGTTTTGTTCTTCAGGCCTTCCTTTTTGTCCTTGGGCTCTGGTTTTCTTCCTCGAGCTCTGGTTTTATTCCTTTGGCACTGGTTATGTTCCTCGGGCTCTCGTTTTCTTCCTCGGTCTCTCGTTTTGTTCCTCGGGTTCTGGTTTTGTTCCTTGAGGTCTGGTTTTCTTCCTCGGGCTCTGGTTTTCTTCCTCGGGCTCTGGTTTTCTTCCTCAGGCTCTGGTTTTATTGCTCGGGCTCTGGATTTCTTCCTCGAGCTCTCCTTTTCTTCTTCGGGCCCTAGTTTTGTTCCTCGGGCTCTGTTTTTGTTCCTCGGGCTCTGGTTGTGTTCCTCGGGCTCTGGTTGTGTTCCTCGGGCTCCGGGTTTGTTCCTCGAGCTCTAGTTTTGTTCCTCAGGCCCTGGTTTTCTTCCTCGGGGTTTCCTTTTGTTCCTTGGGCTCTGATATTGTTCTTCGGGCTTTGGTTTTGTTCCTCGGGCTCTGTTTTTGTTCCTCGGGCTCTCCTTTTTTTCCTTGGCATCTGGTTTTGTTCCAAGAGCTCTAGTTTTGTTCCTCGGGCTCTGGTTTTCTTCCTCGGGCTCTGGTTTTCTTCCTCAGGCTCTGGTTTTGTTGCTCGGGCTCTGGATTTCTTCCTCGAGCTCTCCTTTTCTTCTTCGGGCCCTTGTTTTGTTCCTCGGGCTCTGTTTTTGTTCCTCGGGCTCTGGTTGTGTTCCTCGGGCTCTGGTTGTGTTCCTCGGGCTCCGGGTTTGTTCCTCGAGCTCTAGTTTTGTTCCTCAGGCCCTGGTTTTCTTCCTCGGGGTTTCCTTTTGTTCCTTGGGCTTTGGTTTTGTTCCTCGGGCTCTGTTTTTGTTCCTCGGGCTCTCCTTTTCTTCCTCGGCACCTGGTTTTGTTCCAAGAGCTCTAGTTTTCTTCCTCGGGCTCTGGTTTTCTTCCTTTGGCACTGGTTTTGTTCCTCGGGCTCTCGTTTTCTTCCTCGAACTCTCGTTTTGTTCCTCGGGTTCTGGTTTTGTTCCTTGAGCTCTGGTTTTATTCCTCGGGCTCTGGTTTTGTTCATCGAGGTCTGGTTTTCTTCCTCGGGCTCTGGTTGTGTTCCTCGGGCTCTGGGTCTGTTCCTCGGGCTCTGGTTTTGTTCATCGAGGTCTGGTTTTCTTCCACGGGCTCTGGTTTTGTTCCTCAGGCTCTGGTTTTCTTCCTCGGGCTCTGGTTTTCTTCATCGGACCCTGTTTCTTTACCTCGAGGGGTGGTTTTGTTCCTCGGGCTCTGGCTTGGTTCCTCAGGCCCTGGTTGTTTTCCTCGGGCTCTGGTTTTGTTCCTCGGGCTCTGGTTTTGTTCCTCGAGGGCTAGTTTTGTTCCTCGGGCTCTGGACTTGTTCCTCGGTTTCTGGTTCGGTTCCTCGGGCCCTGGTTTTATTCCACGGGCTCTGGTTTTCTTCCTATGGCCCTCGTTTTGTTCTTCAGGCCTTCCTTTTTGTCCTTGGGCTCTGGTTTTGTTCCTCGAGCTCTGGTTTTATTCCTTGGGCACTGGTTATGTTCCTCGGGCTCTCGTTTTCTTCCTCGGACTCTCGTTTTGTTCCTCGGGTTCTGGTTTTGTTCCTTGAGGTCTGGTTTTCTTCCTTGCGGTCTGGTTTTCTTCCTCAGGCTCTGGTTTTCTTCCTCAGGCTCTAGTTTTGTTGCTCGGGCTCTGGATTTCTTCCTCGAGCTCTCCTTTTCTTCTTCGGGCCCTAGTTTTGTTCCTCGGGCTCTGTTTTTGTTCCTCGGGCTCTGGTTGTGTTCCTCGGGCTCTGGTTGTGTTCCTCGGGCTCCGGGTTTGTTCCTCGAGCTCTAGTTTTGTTCCTCAGGCCCTGGTTTTCTTCCTCGGGGTTTCCTTTTGTTCCTTGGGCTCTGATATTGTTCTTCGGGCTTTGGTTTTGTTCGTCGGGCTCCGGTTTTCTTCCTCGGGCTCTGGTTTTCTTCCTCAGGCTCTGGTTTTGTTGCTCGGGCTCTGGATTTCTTCCTCGAGCTCTCCTTTTCTTCTTCGGGCCCTTGTTTTGTTCCTCGGGCTCTGTTTTTGTTCCTCGGGCTCTGGTTGTGTTCCTCGGGCTCCGGGTTTGTTCCTCGAGCTCTAGTTTTGTTCCTCAGGCCCTGGTTTTCTTCCTCGGGGTTTCCTTTTGTTCCTTGGGCTCTGATATTGTTCTTCGGGCTTTGGTTTTGTTCCTCGGGCTCTGTTTTTGTTCCTCGGGCTCTCCTTTTCTTCCTCGGCACCTGGTTTTGTTCCAAGAGCTCTAGTTTTCTTCCTCGGGCTCTGGTTTTCTTCCTCGGGCTCTGGTTTTCTTCCTTTGGCACTGGTTTTGTTCCTCGGGCTCTCGTTTTCTTCCTCGAACTCTCGTTTTGTTCCTCGGGTTCTGGTTTTGTTCCTTGAGCTCTGGTTTTATTCCTCGGGCTCTGGTTTTGTTCATCGAGGTCTGGTTTTCTTCCTCGGGCTCTGGTTCTGTTCCTCGGGCTCTGGGTCTGTTCCTCGGGCTCTGGTTTTGTTCATCGAGGTCTGGTTTTCTTCCACGGGCTCTGGTTTTGTTCCTCAGGCTCTGGTTTTGTTCCTCGGGCTCTGGTTTTCTTCCTCGGACCCTGTTTCTTTACCTCGAGGGGTGGTTTTGTTCCTCGGGCTCTGGCTTGGTTCCTCAGGCCCTGGTTGTTTTCCTCGGGCTCTGGTTTTGTTCCTCCCGCTCTGGTTTTGTTCCTCGAGGGCTAGTTTTGTTCCTCGGGCTCTGGACTTGTTCCTCGGTTTCTGGTTCGGTTCCTCGGGCCCTGGTTTTATTCCATGGGCTCTGGTTTTCTTCCTATGGCCCTGGTTTTGTTCTTCAGGCCTTTCTTTTTTGTCCTTGGGCTCTGGTTTTCTTCCTCAGGCTCTGATTTTGTTGCTCGGGCTCTGGATTTCTTCCTCGGGCTCTCGCTTTCTTCCTCGGACTCTCGTTTTGTTCCTCGGGTTCTGGTTTTGTTCCTTGAGCTCTGGTTTTCTTCCTCGGGCTCTGGTTTTCTTCCTCGGGCTCTCCTTTTCTTCTTCGGGCCCTAGTTTTGTTCCTCGGGCTCTGTTTTTTTTCCTCGTGCTCTGGTTGTGTTCCTCGGGCTCTGGTTGTGTTCCTCGGGCTCCGGGTTTGTTCCTCGAGCTCTAGTTTTGTTCCTCAGGCCCTGGTTTTCTTCCTCGGGGTTTCCTTTTGTTCCTTGGGCTTTGGTTTTGTTCCTCGGGCTCTGTTTTTGTTCCTCGGGCTCTCCTTTTCTTCCTCGGCACCTGGTTTTGTTCCAAGAGCTCTAGTTTTCTTCCTCGGGCTCTGGTTTTCTTCCTTTGGCACTGGTTTTGTTCCTCGGGCTCTCGTTTTCTTCCTCGAACTCTCGTTTTGTTCCTCGGGTTCTGGTTTTGTTCCTTGAGCTCTGGTTTTATTCCTCGGGCTCTGGTTTTGTTCATCGAGGTCTGGTTTTCTTCCTCGGGCTCTGGTTGTGTTCCTCGGGCTCTGGCTTTGTTCATCGAGGTCTGGTTTTCTTCCTCGGGCTCTGGTTTTGTTCCTCAGGCTCTGGTTTTGTTCCTCGGGCTCTGGTTTTCTTCCTCGGACCCTGTTTCTTTACCTCGAGGGGTGGTTTTCTTCCTCGGGCTCTGGCTTGGTTCCTCAGGCCCTGGTTGTTTTCCTCGGGCTCTGGTTTTGTTCCTCGGGCTCTGGTTTTGTTCCTCGAGGGTTAGTTTTGTTTCTCGGGCTCTGGATTTGTTCCTCGGTTTCTGGTTCGGTTCCTCGGGCCCTGGTTTTATTCCACGGCCTCTGGTTTTCTTCCTATGGCCCTCGTTTTGTTCTTCAGGCCTTCCTTTTTGTCCTTGGGCTCTGGTTTTCTTCCTCGAGCTCTGGTTTTATTCCTTTGGCACTGGTTATGTTCCTCGGGCTCTCGTTTTCTTCCTCGGTCTCTCGTTTTGTTCCTCGGGTTCTGGTTTTGTTCCTTGAGGTCTGGTTTAATTCCTTGCGGTCTGGTTTTCTTCCTCGGGCTCTGGTTTTCTTCCTCAGGCTCTGGTTTTGTTGCTCGGGCTCTGGATTTCTTCCTCGAGCTCTCCTTTTCTTCTTCGGGCCCTAGTTTTGTTCCTCGGGCTCTGTTTTTGTTCCTCGGGCTCTGGTTGTGTTCCTCGGGCCCTGGTTGTGTTCCTCGGGCTCCGGGTTTGTTCCTCGAGCTCTAGTTTTGTTCCTCAGGCCCTGGTTTTCTTCCTCGGGGTTTCCTTTTGTTCCTTGGGCTCTGATATTGTTCTTCGGGCTTTGGTTTTGGTCCTCGGGCTCTGTTTTTGTTCCTCGGGCTCTCCTTTTCTTCCTCGGCACCTGGTTTTGTTCCAAGAGCTCTAGTTTTCTTCCTCGGGCTCTGGTTTTCTTCCTCGGGCTCTGGTTTTCTTCCTTTGGCACTGGTTATGTTCCTCGGGCTCTCGTTTTCTTCCTCGGACTCTCGTTTTGTTCCTCGGGTTCTGGTTTTGTTCCTTGAGGTCTGGTTTTCTTCCTCGGGCTCTGGTTTTGTTCATCGAGGTCTGGTTTTCTTCCTCAGGCTCTGGTTTTGTTGCTCGGGCTCTGGATTTCTTCCTCGAGCTCTCCTTTTCTTCTTCGGGCCCTAGTTTTGTTCCTCGGGCTCTGTTTTTGTTCCTCGGGCTCTGTTTTTGTTCCTCGGGCTCTGGTTGTGTTCCTCGGGCTCTGGGTTTGTTCCTCAAGCTCTAGTTTTGTTCCTCAGGCCCTGGTTTTCTTCCTCGGGGTTTCCTTTTGTTCCTTGGGCTCTGATATTGTTCTTCGGGCTTTGGTTTTGTTCCTCGGGCTCTGTTTTTGTTCCTCGGGTTCTCCTTTTCTTCCTCGGCACCTGGTTTTGTTCCAAGAGCTCTAGTTTTCTTCCTCGGGCTCTGGTTTTCTTCCTCGGGCTCTGGTTTTCTTCCTCAGGCTCTGGTTTTTTTGCTCGGGCTCTGGATTTCTTCCTCGAGCTCTCCTTTTCTTCTTCGGGCCCTTGTTTTGTTCCTCGGGCTCTGTTTTTGTTCCTCGAGCTCTGGTTGTGTTCCTCGGGCTCTGGTTGTGTTCCTCGGGCTCCGGTTTTGTTCCTCGAGCTCTAGTTTTGTTCCTCAGGCCCTGGTTTTCTTCCTCGGGGTTTCCTTTTGTTCCTTGGGCTTTGGTTTTGTTCCTCGGGCTCTGTTTTTGTTCCTCGGGCTCTCCTTTTCTTCCTCGGCACCTGGTTTTGTTCCAGGAGCTCTAGTTTTCTTCCTCGGGCTCTGGTTTTCTTCCTCGGGCTCTGGTTTTCTTCCTTTGGCACTGGTTTTGTTCCTCGGGCTCTCGTTTTCTTCCTCGAACTCTCGTTTTGTTCCTCGGGTTCTGGTTTTGTTCCTCGAGCTCTGGTTTTATTCCTCGGGCTCTGGTTTTGTTCATTGAGGTCTGGCTTTCTTCCTCGGGCTCTGGTTGTGTTCCTCGGGCTCTGGTTCTGTTCCTCGGGCTCTGGTTTTGTTCATCGAGGGCTTGTTTTCTTCCTCGGGCTCTGGTTTTGTTCCTCAGGCTCTGGTTTTGTTCCTCGGGCTCTGGTTTTCTTCCTCGGACCCTGTTTCTTTATCTTGAGGGGTGGTTTTGTTCCTCGGGCTCTGGCTTGGTTCCTCAGGCCCTGGGTGTTTTCCACGGGCGCTGGTTTTGTTCCTCGGGCTCTGGTTTTGTTCCTCGAGGGCTAATTTTGTTCCTCGGGCTCTGGATTTGTTCTTCGGTTTCTGGTTCGGTTCCTCGGGCCCTGGTTTTATTCCACAGGCTTTGGTTTTCTTCCTATGGCCCTCGTTTTGTTCTTCAGGCCTTCCTTTTTGTCCTCGGGCTCTGGTTTTGTTCCTCGAGCTCTGGTTTTATTCCTTGGGCACTGGTTATGTTCCTCGGACTCTCGTTTTGTTCCTCGGGTTCTGGTTTTGTTCCTTGACCTCTGGTTTTGTTCCTTGAGCTCTGGTTTTCTTCCTCGGGCTCTGGTTTTCTTCCTCGGGCTCTGATTTTCTTCCTCAGGCTCTGGTTTTGTTGCTCGGGCTCTGGATTTCTTCCTCGAGCTCTCCTTTTCTTCTTCGGGCCCTAGTTTTGTTCCTCGGGCTCTGTTTTTGTTCCTCGGGCTCTGGTTGTGTTCCTCGGGCTCTGGTTGTGTTCCTCGGGCTCCGGGTTTGTTCCTCGAGCTCTAGTTTTGTTCCTCAGGCCTTGGTTTTCTTCCTCGGGGTTTCCTTGGGCTCTGATATTGTTCTTCGGGCTTTGGTTTTGTTCCTCGGGCTCTGTTTTTGTTCCTCGGGCTCTGGTTGTGTTCCTCGGGCTCTGGTTGTGTTCCTCGGGCTCCGGGTTTGTTCCTCGAGCTCTAGTTTTGTTCCTCAGGCCCTGGTTTTCTTCCTCGGGGTTTCCTTTTGTTCCTTGGGCTTTGGTTTTGTTCCTCGGGCTCTGTTTTTGTTCCTCGGGCTCTCCTTTTCTTCCTCGGCACCTGGTTTTGTTCCAGGAGCTCTAGTTTTCTTCCTCGGGCTCTGGTTTTCTTCCTCGGGCTCTGGTTTTCTTCCTTTGGCACTGGTTTTGTTCCTCGGGCTCTCGTTTTCTTCCTCGAACTCTCGTTTTGTTCCTCGGGTTCTGGTTTTGTTCCTTGAGCTCTGGTTTTATTCCTCGGGCTCTGGTTTTGTTCATCGAGGTCTGGTTTTCTTCCTCGGGCTCTGGTTGTGTTCCTCGGGCTCTGGCTTTGTTCATCGAGGTCTGGTTTTCTTCCTCGGGCTCTGGTTTTGTTCCTCAGGCTCTGGTTTTGTTCCTCGGGCTCTGGTTTTCTTCCTCGGACCCTGTTTCTTTACCTCGAGGGGTGGTTTTGTTCCTCGGGCTCTGGCTTGGTTCCTCAGGCCCTGGTTGTTTTCCTCGGGCTCTGGTGTTGTTCCTCGGGCTCTGGTTTTGTTCCTCGAGGGTTAGTTTTGTTTCTCGGGCTCTAGATTCGTTCCTCGGTTTCTGGTTCGGTTCCTCGGGCCCTGGTTTTATTCCACGGGCTCTGGTTTTCTTCCTATGGCCCTCGTTTTGTTCTTCAGGCCTTCTTTTTTGTCCTTGGGCTCTGGTTTTCTTCCTCGAGCTCTGGTTTTATTCCTTTGGCACTGGTTATGTTCCTCGGGCTCTCGTTTTCTTCCTCGGTCTCTCGTTTTGTTCCTCGGGTTCTGGTTTTGTTCCTTGAGGTCTGGTTTTCTTCCTCGGGCTCTGGTTTTCTTCCTCGGGCTCTGGTTTTCTTCCTCAGGCTCTGGTTTTATTGCTCGGGCTCTGGATTTCTTCCTCGAGCTCTCCTTTTCTTCTTCGGGCCCTAGTTTTGTTCCTCGGGCTCTGTTTTTGTTCCTCGGGCTCTGGTTGTGTTCCTCGGGCTCTGGTTGTGTTCCTCGGGCTCCGGGTTTGTTCCTCGAGCTCTAGTTTTGTTCCTCAGGCCCTGGTTTTCTTCCTCGGGGTTTCCTTTTGTTCCTTGGGCTCTGATATTGTTCTTCGGGCTTTGGTTTTGTTCCTCGGGCTCTGTTTTTGTTCCTCGGGCTCTCCTTTTTTTCCTTGGCATCTGGTTTTGTTCCAAGAGCTCTAGTTTTGTTCCTCGGGCTCTGGTTTTCTTCCTCGGGCTCTGGTTTTCTTCCTCAGGCTCTGGTTTTGTTGCTCGGGCTCTGGATTTCTTCCTCGAGCTCTCCTTTTCTTCTTCGGGCCCTTGTTTTGTTCCTCGGGCTCTGTTTTTGTTCCTCGGGCTCTGGTTGTGTTCCTCGGGCTCTGGTTGTGTTCCTCGGGCTCCGGGTTTGTTCCTCGAGCTCTAGTTTTGTTCCTCAGGCCCTGGTTTTCTTCCTCGGGGTTTCCTTTTGTTCCTTGGGCTTTGGTTTTGTTCCTCGGGCTCTGTTTTTGTTCCTCGGGCTCTCCTTTTCTTCCTCGGCACCTGGTTTTGTTCCAAGAGCTCTAGTTTTCTTCCTCGGGCTCTGGTTTTCTTCCTTTGGCACTGGTTTTGTTCCTCGGGCTCTCGTTTTCTTCCTCGAACTCTCGTTTTGTTCCTCGGGTTCTGGTTTTGTTCCTTGAGCTCTGGTTTTATTCCTCGGGCTCTGGTTTTGTTCATCGAGGTCTGGTTTTCTTCCTCGGGCTCTGGTTGTGTTCCTCGGGCTCTGGGTCTGTTCCTCGGGCTCTGGTTTTGTTCATCGAGGTCTGGTTTTCTTCCACGGGCTCTGGTTTTGTTCCTCAGGCTCTGGTTTTCTTCCTCGGGCTCTGGTTTTCTTCCTCGGACCCTGTTTCTTTACCTCGAGGGGTGGTTTTGTTCCTCGGGCTCTGGCTTGGTTCCTCAGGCCCTGGTTGTTTTCCTCGGGCTCTGGTTTTGTTCCTCGGGCTCTGGTTTTGTTCCTCGAGGGCTAGTTTTGTTCCTCGGGCTCTGGACTTGTTCCTCGGTTTCTGGTTCGGTTCCTCGGGCCCTGGTTTTATTCCACGGGCTCTGGTTTTCTTCCTATGGCCCTCGTTTTGTTCTTCAGGCCTTCCTTTTTGTCCTTGGGCTCTGGTTTTGTTCCTCGAGCTCTGGTTTTATTCCTTGGGCACTGGTTATGTTCCTCGGGCTCTCGTTTTCTTCCTCGGACTCTCGTTTTGTTCCTCGGGTTCTGGTTTTGTTCCTTGAGGTCTGGTTTTCTTCCTTGCGGTCTGGTTTTCTTCCTCGGGCTCTGGTTTTCTTCCTCAGGCTCTAGTTTTGTTGCTCGGGCTCTGGATTTCTTCCTCGAGCTCTCCTTTTCTTCTTCGGGCCCTAGTTTTGTTCCTCGGGCTCTGTTTTTGTTCCTCGGGCTCTGGTTGTGTTCCTCGGGCTCTGGTTGTGTTCCTCGGGCTCCGGGTTTGTTCCTCGAGCTCTAGTTTTGTTCCTCAGGCCCTGGTTTTCTTCCTCGGGGTTTCCTTTTGTTCCTTGGGCTCTGATATTGTTCTTCGGGCTTTGGTTTTGTTCGTCGGGCTCCGGTTTTCTTCCTCGGGCTCTGGTTTTCTTCCTCAGGCTCTGGTTTTGTTGCTCGGGCTCTGGATTTCTTCCTCGAGCTCTCCTTTTCTTCTTCGGGCCCTTGTTTTGTTCCTCGGGCTCTGTTTTTGTTCCTCGGGCTCTGGTTGTGTTCCTCGGGCTCCGGGTTTGTTCCTCGAGCTCTAGTTTTGTTCCTCAGGCCCTGGTTTTCTTCCTCGGGGTTTCCTTTTGTTCCTTGGGCTCTGATATTGTTCTTCGGGCTTTGGTTTTGTTCCTCGGGCTCTGTTTTTGTTCCTCGGGCTCTCCTTTTCTTCCTCGGCACCTGGTTTTGTTCCAAGAGCTCTAGTTTTCTTCCTCGGGCTCTGGTTTTCTTCCTCGGGCTCTGGTTTTCTTCCTTTGGCACTGGTTTTGTTCCTCGGGCTCTCGTTTTCTTCCTCGAACTCTCGTTTTGTTCCTCGGGTTCTGGTTTTGTTCCTTGAGCTCTGGTTTTATTCCTCGGGCTCTGGTTTTGTTCATCGAGGTCTGGTTTTCTTCCTCGGGCTCTGGTTCTGTTCCTCGGGCTCTGGGTCTGTTCCTCGGGCTCTGGTTTTGTTCATCGAGGTCTGGTTTTCTTCCACGGGCTCTGGTTTTGTTCCTCAGGCTCTGGTTTTGTTCCTCGGGCTCTGGTTTTCTTCCTCGGACCCTGTTTCTTTACCTCGAGGGGTGGTTTTGTTCCTCGGGCTCTGGCTTGGTTCCTCAGGCCCTGGTTGTTTTCCTCGGGCTCTGGTTTTGTTCCTCCCGCTCTGGTTTTGTTCCTCGAGGGCTAGTTTTGTTCCTCGGGCTCTGGACTTGTTCCTCGGTTTCTGGTTCGGTTCCTCGGGCCCTGGTTTTATTCCATGGGCTCTGGTTTTCTTCCTATGGCCCTGGTTTTGTTCTTCAGGCCTTTCTTTTTTGTCCTTGGGCTCTGGTTTTCTTCCTCAGGCTCTGATTTTGTTGCTCGGGCTCTGGATTTCTTCCTCGGGCTCTCGCTTTCTTCCTCGGACTCTCGTTTTGTTCCTCGGGTTCTGGTTTTGTTCCTTGAGCTCTGGTTTTCTTCCTCGGGCTCTGGTTTTCTTCCTCGGGCTCTCCTTTTCTTCTTCGGGCCCTAGTTTTGTTCCTCGGGCTCTGTTTTTTTTCCTCGTGCTCTGGTTGTGTTCCTCGGGCTCTGGTTGTGTTCCTCGGGCTCCGGGTTTGTTCCTCGAGCTCTAGTTTTGTTCCTCAGGCCCTGGTTTTCTTCCTCGGGGTTTCCTTTTGTTCCTTGGGCTTTGGTTTTGTTCCTCGGGCTCTGTTTTTGTTCCTCGGGCTCTCCTTTTCTTCCTCGGCACCTGGTTTTGTTCCAAGAGCTCTAGTTTTCTTCCTCGGGCTCTGGTTTTCTTCCTTTGGCACTGGTTTTGTTCCTCGGGCTCTCGTTTTCTTCCTCGAACTCTCGTTTTGTTCCTCGGGTTCTGGTTTTGTTCCTTGAGCTCTGGTTTTATTCCTCGGGCTCTGGTTTTGTTCATCGAGGTCTGGTTTTCTTCCTCGGGCTCTGGTTGTGTTCCTCGGGCTCTGGCTTTGTTCATCGAGGTCTGGTTTTCTTCCTCGGGCTCTGGTTTTGTTCCTCAGGCTCTGGTTTTGTTCCTCGGGCTCTGGTTTTCTTCCTCGGACCCTGTTTCTTTACCTCGAGGGGTGGTTTTCTTCCTCGGGCTCTGGCTTGGTTCCTCAGGCCCTGGTTGTTTTCCTCGGGCTCTGGTTTTGTTCCTCGGGCTCTGGTTTTGTTCCTCGAGGGTTAGTTTTGTTTCTCGGGCTCTGGATTTGTTCCTCGGTTTCTGGTTCGGTTCCTCGGGCCCTGGTTTTATTCCACGGCCTCTGGTTTTCTTCCTATGGCCCTCGTTTTGTTCTTCAGGCCTTCCTTTTTGTCCTTGGGCTCTGGTTTTCTTCCTCGAGCTCTGGTTTTATTCCTTTGGCACTGGTTATGTTCCTCGGGCTCTCGTTTTCTTCCTCGGTCTCTCGTTTTGTTCCTCGGGTTCTGGTTTTGTTCCTTGAGGTCTGGTTTAATTCCTTGCGGTCTGGTTTTCTTCCTCGGGCTCTGGTTTTCTTCCTCAGGCTCTGGTTTTGTTGCTCGGGCTCTGGATTTCTTCCTCGAGCTCTCCTTTTCTTCTTCGGGCCCTAGTTTTGTTCCTCGGGCTCTGTTTTTGTTCCTCGGGCTCTGGTTGTGTTCCTCGGGCCCTGGTTGTGTTCCTCGGGCTCCGGGTTTGTTCCTCGAGCTCTAGTTTTGTTCCTCAGGCCCTGGTTTTCTTCCTCGGGGTTTCCTTTTGTTCCTTGGGCTCTGATATTGTTCTTCGGGCTTTGGTTTTGGTCCTCGGGCTCTGTTTTTGTTCCTCGGGCTCTCCTTTTCTTCCTCGGCACCTGGTTTTGTTCCAAGAGCTCTAGTTTTCTTCCTCGGGCTCTGGTTTTCTTCCTCGGGCTCTGGTTTTCTTCCTTTGGCACTGGTTATGTTCCTCGGGCTCTCGTTTTCTTCCTCGGACTCTCGTTTTGTTCCTCGGGTTCTGGTTTTGTTCCTTGAGGTCTGGTTTTCTTCCTCGGGCTCTGGTTTTGTTCATCGAGGTCTGGTTTTCTTCCTCAGGCTCTGGTTTTGTTGCTCGGGCTCTGGATTTCTTCCTCGAGCTCTCCTTTTCTTCTTCGGGCCCTAGTTTTGTTCCTCGGGCTCTGTTTTTGTTCCTCGGGCTCTGTTTTTGTTCCTCGGGCTCTGGTTGTGTTCCTCGGGCTCTGGGTTTGTTCCTCAAGCTCTAGTTTTGTTCCTCAGGCCCTGGTTTTCTTCCTCGGGGTTTCCTTTTGTTCCTTGGGCTCTGATATTGTTCTTCGGGCTTTGGTTTTGTTCCTCGGGCTCTGTTTTTGTTCCTCGGGTTCTCCTTTTCTTCCTCGGCACCTGGTTTTGTTCCAAGAGCTCTAGTTTTCTTCCTCGGGCTCTGGTTTTCTTCCTCGGGCTCTGGTTTTCTTCCTCAGGCTCTGGTTTTTTTGCTCGGGCTCTGGATTTCTTCCTCGAGCTCTCCTTTTCTTCTTCGGGCCCTTGTTTTGTTCCTCGGGCTCTGTTTTTGTTCCTCGAGCTCTGGTTGTGTTCCTCGGGCTCTGGTTGTGTTCCTCGGGCTCCGGTTTTGTTCCTCGAGCTCTAGTTTTGTTCCTCAGGCCCTGGTTTTCTTCCTCGGGGTTTCCTTTTGTTCCTTGGGCTTTGGTTTTGTTCCTCGGGCTCTGTTTTTGTTCCTCGGGCTCTCCTTTTCTTCCTCGGCACCTGGTTTTGTTCCAGGAGCTCTAGTTTTCTTCCTCGGGCTCTGGTTTTCTTCCTCGGGCTCTGGTTTTCTTCCTTTGGCACTGGTTTTGTTCCTCGGGCTCTCGTTTTCTTCCTCGAACTCTCGTTTTGTTCCTCGGGTTCTGGTTTTGTTCCTCGAGCTCTGGTTTTATTCCTCGGGCTCTGGTTTTGTTCATTGAGGTCTGGCTTTCTTCCTCGGGCTCTGGTTGTGTTCCTCGGGCTCTGGTTCTGTTCCTCGGGCTCTGGTTTTGTTCATCGAGGGCTTGTTTTCTTCCTCGGGCTCTGGTTTTGTTCCTCAGGCTCTGGTTTTGTTCCTCGGGCTCTGGTTTTCTTCCTCGGACCCTGTTTCTTTATCTTGAGGGGTGGTTTTGTTCCTCGGGCTCTGGCTTGGTTCCTCAGGCCCTGGGTGTTTTCCACGGGCGCTGGTTTTGTTCCTCGGGCTCTGGTTTTGTTCCTCGAGGGCTAATTTTGTTCCTCGGGCTCTGGATTTGTTCTTCGGTTTCTGGTTCGGTTCCTCGGGCCCTGGTTTTATTCCACAGGCTTTGGTTTTCTTCCTATGGCCCTCGTTTTGTTCTTCAGGCCTTCCTTTTTGTCCTCGGGCTCTGGTTTTGTTCCTCGAGCTCTGGTTTTATTCCTTGGGCACTGGTTATGTTCCTCGGACTCTCGTTTTGTTCCTCGGGTTCTGGTTTTGTTCCTTGACCTCTGGTTTTGTTCCTTGAGCTCTGGTTTTCTTCCTCGGGCTCTGGTTTTCTTCCTCGGGCTCTGATTTTCTTCCTCAGGCTCTGGTTTTGTTGCTCGGGCTCTGGATTTCTTCCTCGAGCTCTCCTTTTCTTCTTCGGGCCCTAGTTTTGTTCCTCGGGCTCTGTTTTTGTTCCTCGGGCTCTGGTTGTGTTCCTCGGGCTCTGGTTGTGTTCCTCGGGCTCCGGGTTTGTTCCTCGAGCTCTAGTTTTGTTCCTCAGGCCTTGGTTTTCTTCCTCGGGGTTTCCTTGGGCTCTGATATTGTTCTTCGGGCTTTGGTTTTGTTCCTCGGGCTCTGTTTTTGTTCCTCGGGCTCTCCTTTTCTTCCTCGGCACCTGGTTTTGTTCCAAGAGCTCTAGTTTTCTTCCTCGGGCACTGGTTTTCTTCCTCGGGCTCTGGTTTTCTTCCTTTGGCACTGGTTTTATTCCTCGGGCTCTCGTTTTCTTCCTCGAACTCTCGTTTTGTTCTTCGGGTTCTGGTTTTGTTCCTCGAGCTCTGGTTTTATTCCTCGGGCTCTGGTTTTCTTCCTCGGACCCTGTTTCTTTACCTCGAGGGGTGGTTTTGTTCCTCGGGCTCTGGCTTGGTTCCTCAGGCTCTGGTTTTGTTCCTCGGGCTCTGGTTTTCTTCCTCGGACCCTTTTTCTTTACCTCGAGGGGTGGTTTTGTTCCTCGGGCTCTGGCTTGGTTCCTCAGGCCCTGGTTGTTTTCCTCGGGCTCTGGTTCTGTTCCTCGGCCTCTGGTTTTGTTCATCGAGGGCTTCTTTTCTTCCTCGGGCTCTGGTTTTGTTCCTCAGGCTCTGGTTTTCTTCCTCGGGCTCTGGTTTTCTTCCTCGGACCCTGTTTCTTTACCTCGAGGGGTGGTTTTGTTCCTCGGGCTCTGGCTTGGTTCCTCAGGCCCTGGTTGTTTTCCTCGGGCTCTGGTTTTGTTCCTTGGGCTCTGGTTTTGTTCCTCGAGGGCTAGTTTTGTTCCTCGGGCTCTGGATTTGTTCCTCGGTTTCTGGTTCGGTTCCTCGGGCCCTGGTTTTATTCCATGGCTCTGGCTTTCTTCCTATGGCCCTCGTTTTTTTCTTCAGGCCTTCCTTTTTGTCCTTGGGCTCTGGTTTTGTTCCTTGAGCTCTGCTTTTATTCCTTGGGCACTGGTTATGTTCCTCGGGCTCTCGCTTTCTTCCTCGGACTCTCGTTTTGTTCCTCGGGTTCTGGTTTTGTTCCTTGAGCTCTGGTTTTCTTCCTCCGGCTCTGGTTTTCTTCCTCGGGCTCTGGTTTTCTTCCTCGGGCTCTGTTTTTCTTCCTCAGGCTCTGGTTTTGTTGCTCGGTCTCTGGATTTCTTCCTCGAGCTCTCCTTTTCTTCTTCGGGCCCTAGTTTTGTTCCTCGGGCTCTGTTTTTGTTCCTCGGGCTCTGGTTGTGTTCCTCGGGCTCCGGGTTTGTTGCTCGAGCTCTAGTTTTGTTCCTCAGGCCCTGGTTTTCTTCCTCAGGGTTTCCTTTTGTTCCTTGGGCTCTGATATTGTTCTTCGGGCTTTGGTTTTGTTCCTCGGGCTCTGTTTTTGTTCCTCGGGCTCTCCTTTTCTTTCTCGGCACCTGGTTTTGTTCCAAGAGCTCTAGTTTTCTTCCTCGGGCTCTGGTTTTCTTCCTCGGGCTCTGGTTGTGTTCCTCGGGCTCTGGTTCTGTTCCTCGGGCTCTGGTTTTGTTCATCGAGGGCTTGTTTTCTTCCTCGGGCTCTGGTTGTGTTCCTCGGGCTCTGGTTTTGTTCATCGAGGTCTGGTTTTCTTCCTCGGGCTCTGGTTTTGTTCCTCAGGCTCTGGTTTTCTTCCTCGGGCTCTGGTTTTCTTCCTCGGACCCTGTTTCTTTACCTCGAGGGGTGGTTTTGTTCCTCGGGCTCTGGCTTGGTTCCTCAGGCCCTGGTTGTTTTCCTCGGGCTCTGGTTTTGTTCCTCGGGCTCTGGTTTTGTTCCTCGAGGGTTAGTTTTGTTTCTCGGGCTCTAGATTCGTTCCTCGGTTTCTGGTTCGGTTCCTCGGGCCCTGGTTTTATTCCACGGGCTCTGGTTTTCTTCCTATGGCCCTCGTTTTGTTCTTCAGGCCTTCCTTTTTGTCCTTGGGCTCTGGTTTTCTTCCTCGAGCTCTGGTTTTATTCCTTTGGCACTGGTTATGTTCCTCGGGCTCTCGTTTTCTTCCTCGGTCTCTCGTTTTGTTCCTCGGGTTCTGGTTTTGTTCCTTGAGGTCTGGTTTTCTTCCTCGGGCTCTGGTTTTCTTCCTCGGGCTCTGGTTTTCTTCCTCAGGCTCTGGTTTTGTTGCTCGGGCTCTGGATTTCTTCCTCGAGCTCTCCTTTTCTTCTTCGGGCCCTAGTTTTGTTCCTCGGGCTCTGTTTTTGTTCCTCGGGCTCTGGTTGTGTTCCTCGGGCTCTGGTTGTGTTCCTCGGGCTCCGGGTTTGTTCCTCGAGCTCTAGTTTTGTTCCTCAGGCCCTGGTTTTCTTCCTCGGGGTTTCCTTTTGTTCCTTGGGCTCTGATATTGTTCTTCGGGCTTTGGTTTTGTTCCTCGGGCTCTGTTTTTGTTCCTCGGGCTCTCCTTTTCTTCCTCGGCACCTGGTTTTGTTCCAAGAGCTCTAGTTTTCTTCCTCGGGCTCTGGTTTTCTTCCTCGGGCTCTGGTTTTCTTCCTTTGGCACTGGTTATGTTCCTCGGGCTCTCGTTTTCTTCCTCGAACTCTCGTTTTGTTCCTCGGGTTCTGGTTTTGTTCCTTGAGCTCTGGTTTTATTCCTCGGGCTCTGGTTTTGTTCATCGAGGTCTGGTTTTCTTCCTCGGGCTCTGGTTGTGTTCCTCGGGCTCTGGGTCTGTTCCTCGGGCTCTGGTTTTGTTCATCGAGGTCTGGTTTTGTTCCTCGGGCTCTGGTTTTGTTCCTCAGGCTCTGGTTTTCTTCCTCGGGCTCTGGTTTTCTTCCTCGGACCCTGTTTCTTTACCTCGAGGGGTGGTTTTGTTCCTCGGGCTCTGGCTTGGTTCCTCAGGCCCTGGTTGTTTTCCTCGGGCTCTGGTTTTGTTCCTCGGGCTCTGGTTTTGTTCCTCGAGGGCTAGTTTTGTTCCTCGGGCTCTGGACTTGTTCCTCGGTTTCTGGTTCGGTTCCTCGGGCCCTGGTTTTATTCCATGGGCTCTGGTTTTCTTCCTATGGCCCTCGTTTTGTTCTTCAGGCCTTCCTTTTTGTCCTTGGGCTCTGGTTTTGTTCCTCGAGCTCTGGTTTTATTCCTTGGGCACTGGTTATGTTCCTCGGGCTCTCGTTTTCTTCCTCGGACTCTCGTTTTGTTCCTCGGGTTCTGGTTTTGTTCCTTGAGGTCTGGTTTTCTTCCTCGGGCTCTGGTTTTCTTCCTCGGGCTCTGGTTTTCTTCCTCAGGCTCTGGTTTTGTTGCTCGGGCTCTGGATTTCTTCCTCGAGCTCTCCTTTTCTTCTTCGGGCCCTAGTTTTGTTCCTCGGGCTCTGTTTTTGTTCCTCGGGCTCTGGTTGTGTTCCTCGGGCTCTGGTTGTGTTCCTCGGGCTCCGGGTTTGTTCCTCGAGCTCTAGTTTTGTTCCTCAGGCCCTGGTTTTCTTCCTCGGGGTTTCCTTTTGTTCCTTGGGCTCTGATATTGTTCTTCGGGCTTTGGTTTTGTTCCTCGGGCTCTGTTTTTGTTCCTCGGGCTCTCCTTTTCTTCCTTGGCATCTGGTTTTGTTCCAAGAGCTCTAGTTTTCTTCCTCGGGCTCTGGTTTTCTTCCTCGGGCTCTGGTTTTCTTCCTCAGGCTCTGATTTTGTTGCTCGGGCTCTGGATTTCTTCCTCGGGCTCTCGCTTTCTTCCTCGGACTCTCGTTTTGTTCCTCGGGTTCTGGTTTTGTTCCTTGAGCTCTGGTTTTCTTCCTCGGGCTCTGGTTTTCTTCCTCGGGCTCTCCTTTTCTTCTTCGGGCCCTAGTTTTGTTCCTCGGGCTCTGTTTTTTTTCCTCGTGCTCTGGTTGTGTTCCTCGGGCTCTGGTTGTGTTCCTCGGGCTCCGGGTTTGTTCCTCGAGCTCTAGTTTTGTTCCTCAGGCCCTGGTTTTCTTCCTCGGGGTTTCCTTTTGTTCCTTGGGCTTTGGTTTTGTTCCTCGGGCTCTGTTTTTGTTCCTCGGGCTCTCCTTTTCTTCCTCGGCACCTGGTTTTGTTCCAAGAGCTCTAGTTTTCTTCCTCGGGCTCTGGTTTTCTTCCTTTGGCACTGGTTTTGTTCCTCGGGCTCTCGTTTTCTTCCTCGAACTCTCGTTTTGTTCCTCGGGTTCTGGTTTTGTTCCTTGAGCTCTGGTTTTATTCCTCGGGCTCTGGTTTTGTTCATCGAGGTCTGGTTTTCTTCCTCGGGCTCTGGTTGTGTTCCTCGGGCTCTGGCTTTGTTCATCGAGGTCTGGTTTTCTTCCTCGGGCTCTGGTTTTGTTCCTCAGGCTCTGGTTTTGTTCCTCGGGCTCTGGTTTTCTTCCTCGGACCCTGTTTCTTTACCTCGAGGGGTGGTTTTCTTCCTCGGGCTCTGGCTTGGTTCCTCAGGCCCTGGTTGTTTTCCTCGGGCTCTGGTTTTGTTCCTCGGGCTCTGGTTTTGTTCCTCGAGGGTTAGTTTTGTTTCTCGGGCTCTGGATTTGTTCCTCGGTTTCTGGTTCGGTTCCTCGGGCCCTGGTTTTATTCCACGGCCTCTGGTTTTCTTCCTATGGCCCTCGTTTTGTTCTTCAGGCCTTCCTTTTTGTCCTTGGGCTCTGGTTTTCTTCCTCGAGCTCTGGTTTTATTCCTTTGGCACTGGTTATGTTCCTCGGGCTCTCGTTTTCTTCCTCGGTCTCTCGTTTTGTTCCTCGGGTTCTGGTTTTGTTCCTTGAGGTCTGGTTTAATTCCTTGCGGTCTGGTTTTCTTCCTCGGGCTCTGGTTTTCTTCCTCAGGCTCTGGTTTTGTTGCTCGGGCTCTGGATTTCTTCCTCGAGCTCTCCTTTTCTTCTTCGGGCCCTAGTTTTGTTCCTCGGGCTCTGTTTTTGTTCCTCGGGCTCTGGTTGTGTTCCTCGGGCCCTGGTTGTGTTCCTCGGGCTCCGGGTTTGTTCCTCGAGCTCTAGTTTTGTTCCTCAGGCCCTGGTTTTCTTCCTCGGGGTTTCCTTTTGTTCCTTGGGCTCTGATATTGTTCTTCGGGCTTTGGTTTTGTTCCTCGGGCTCTGTTTTTGTTCCTCGGGCTCTCCTTTTCTTCCTCGGCACCTGGTTTTGTTCCAAGAGCTCTAGTTTTCTTCCTCGGGCTCTGGTTTTCTTCCTCGGGCTCTGGTTTTCTTCCTTTGGCACTGGTTATGTTCCTCGGGCTCTCGTTTTCTTCCTCGGACTCTCGTTTTGTTCCTCGGGTTCTGGTTTTGTTCCTTGAGGTCTGGTTTTCTTCCTCGGGCTCTGGTTTTGTTCATCGAGGTCTGGTTTTCTTCCTCAGGCTCTGGTTTTGTTGCTCGGGCTCTGGATTTCTTCCTCGAGCTCTCCTTTTCTTCTTCGGGCCCTAGTTTTGTTCCTCGGGCTCTGTTTTTGTTCCTCGGGCTCTGTTTTTGTTCCTCGGGCTCTGGTTGTGTTCCTCGGGCTCTGGGTTTGTTCCTCAAGCTCTAGTTTTGTTCCTCAGGCCCTGGTTTTCTTCCTCGGGGTTTCCTTTTGTTCCTTGGGCTCTGATATTGTTCTTCGGGCTTTGGTTTTGTTCCTCGGGCTCTGTTTTTGTTCCTCGGGCTCTCCTTTTCTTCCTCGGCACCTGGTTTTGTTCCAAGAGCTCTAGTTTTCTTCCTCGGGCTCTGGTTTTCTTCCTCGGGCTCTGGTTTTCTTCCTCAGGCTCTGGTTTTTTTGCTCGGGCTCTGGATTTCTTCCTCGAGCTCTCCTTTTCTTCTTCGGGCCCTTGTTTTGTTCCTCGGGCTCTGTTTTTGTTTCTCGAGCTCTGGTTGTGTTCCTCGGGCTCTGGTTGTGTTCCTCGGGCTCCGGGTTTGTTCCTCGAGCTCTAGTTTTGTTCCTCAGGCCCTGGTTTTCTTCCTCGGGGTTTCCTTTTGTTCCTTGGGCTTTGGTTTTGTTCCTCGGGCTCTGTTTTTGTTCCTCGGGCTCTCCTTTTCTTCCTCGGCACCTGGTTTTGTTCCAGGAGCTCTAGTTTTCTTCCTCGGGCTCTGGTTTTCTTCCTCGGGCTCTGGTTTTCTTCCTTTGGCACTGGTTTTGTTCCTCGGGCTCTCGTTTTCTTCCTCGAACTCTCGTTTTGTTCCTCGGGTTCTGGTTTTGTTCCTCGAGCTCTGGTTTTATTCCTCGGGCTCTGGTTTTGTTCATTGAGGTCTGGCTTTCTTCCTCGGGCTCTGGTTGTGTTCCTCGGGCTCTGGTTCTGTTCCTCGGGCTCTGGTTTTGTTCATCGAGGGCTTGTTTTCTTCCTCGGGCTCTGGTTTTGTTCCTCAGGCTCTGGTTTTGTTCCTCGGGCTCTGGTTTTCTTCCTCGGAACCTGTTTCTTTATCTTGAGGGGTGGTTTTGTTCCTCGGGCTCTGGCTTGGTTCCTCAGGCCCTGGGTGTTTTCCACGGGCGCTGGTTTTGTTCCTCGGGCTCTGGTTTTGTTCCTCGAGGGCTAATTTTGTTCCTCGGGCTCTGGATTTGTTCCTCGGTTTCTGGTTCGGTTCCTCGGGCCCTGGTTTTATTCCACAGGCTCTGGTTTTCTTCCTATGGCCCTCGTTTTGTTCTTCAGGCCTTCCTTTTTGTCCTCGGGCTCTGGTTTTGTTCCTCGAGCTCTGGTTTTATTCCTTGGGCACTGGTTATGTTCCTCGGACTCTCGTTTTGTTCCTCGGGTTCTGGTTTTGTTCCTTGACCTCTGGTTTTGTTCCTTGAGGTAGGGTTTTCTTCCTCGGGCTCTGGTTTTCTTCCTCGGGCTCTGATTTTCTTCCTCAGGCTCTGGTTTTGTTGCTCGGGCTCTGGATTTCTTCCTCGAGCTCTCCTTTTCTTCTTCGGGCCCTAGTTTTCTTCCTCGGGCTCTCTTTTTGTTCCTCGGGCTCTGGTTGTGTTCCTCGGGCTCTGGTTGTGTTCCTCGGGCTCCGGGTTTGTTCCTCGAGCTCTAGTTTTGTTCCTCAGGCCTTGGTTTTCTTCCTCGGGGTTTCCTTGGGCTCTGATATTGTTCTTCGGGCTTTGGTTTTGTTCCTCGGGCTCTGTTTTTGTTCCTCGGGCTCTCCTTTTCTTCCTCGGCACCTGGTTTTGTTCCAAGAGCTCTAGTTTTCTTCCTCGGGCACTGGTTTTCTTCCTCGGGGTCTGGTTTTCTTCCTTTGGCACTGGTTTTGTTCCTCGGGCTCTCGTTTTCTTCCTCGAACTCTCGTTTTGTTCCTCGGGTTCTGGTTTTGTTCCTTGAGCTCTGGTTTTATTCCTCGGGCTCTGGTTTTCTTCCTCGGACCCTGTTTCTTTACCTCGAGGGGTGGTTTTGTTCCTCGGGCTCTGGCTTGGTTCCTCAGGCTCTGGTTTTGTTCCTCGGGCTCTGGTTTTCTTCCTCGGACCCTTTTTCTTTACCTCGAGGGGTGGTTTTGTTCCTCGGGCTCTGGCTTGGTTCCTCAGGCCCTGGTTGTTTTCCTCGGGCTCTGGTTCTGTTCCTCGGCCTCTGGTTTTGTTCATCGAGGGCTTCTTTTCTTCCTCGGGCTCTGGTTTTGTTCCTCAGGCTCTGGTTTTCTTCCTCGGGCTCTGGTTTTCTTCCTCGGACCCTGTTTCTTTACCTCGAGGGGTGGTTTTGTTCCTCGGGCTCTGGCTTGGTTCCTCAGGCCATGGTTGTTTTCCTCGGGCTCTGGTTTTGTTCCTTGGGCTCTGGTTTTGTTCCTCGAGGGCTAGTTTTGTTCCTCGGGCTCTGGATTTGTTCCTCGGTTTCTGGTTCGGTTCCTCGGGCCCTGGTTTTATTCCATGACTCTGGCTTTCTTCCTATGGCCCTCGTTTTTTTCTTCAGGCCTTCCTTTTTGTCCTTGGGCTCTGGTTTTGTTCCTTGAGCTCTGCTTTTATTCCTTGGGCACTGGTTATGTTCCTCGGGCTCTCGCTTTCTTCCTCGGACTCTCGTTTTGTTCCTCGGGTTCTGGTTTTGTTCCTTGAGCTCTGGTTTTCTTCCTCCGGCTCTGGTTTTCTTCCTCGGGCTCTGGTTTTCTTCCTCGGGCTCTGTTTTTCTTCCTCAGGCTCTGGTTTTGTTGCTCGGTCTCTGGATTTCTTCCTCGAGCTCTCCTTTTCTTCTTCGGGCCCTAGTTTTGTTCCTCGGGCTCTGTTTTTGTTCCTCGGGCTCTGGTTGTGTTTCTCGGGCTCCGGGTTTGTTCCTCGAGCTCTAGTTTTGTTCCTCAGGCCCTGGTTTTCTTCCTCAGGGTTTCCTTTTGTTCCTTGGGCTCTGATATTGTTCTTCGGGCTTTGGTTTTGTTCCTCGGGCTCTGTTTTTGTTCCCCGGGCTCTCCTTTTCTTTCTCGGCACCTGGTTTTGTTCCAAGAGCTCTAGTTTTCTTCCTCGGGCTCTGGTTTTCTTCCTCGGGCTCTGGTTGTGTTCCTCGGGCTCTGGTTCTGTTCCTCGGGCTCTGGTTTTGTTCATCGAGGGCTTGTTTTCTTCCTCGGGCTCTGGTTGTGTTCCTCGGGCTCTGGTTTTGTTCATCGAGGTCTGGTTTTCTTCCTCGGGCTCTGGTTTTGTTCCTCAGGCTCTGGTTTTGTTCCTCGGGCTCTGGTTTTCTTCCTCGGACCCTGTTTCTTTACCTCGAGGGGTGGTTTTGTTCCTCGGGCTCTGGCTTGGTTCCTCAGGCCCTGGTTGTTTTCCTCGGGCTCTGGTTTTGTTCCTCGGGCTCTGGTTTTGTTCCTCGAGGGTTAGTTTTGTTTCTCGGGCTCTAGATTCGTTCCTCGGTTTCTGGTTCGGTTCCTCGGGCCCTGGTTTTATTCCACGGGCTCTGGTTTTCTTCCTATGGCCCTCGTTTTGTTCTTCAGGCCTTCCTTTTTGTCCTTGGGCTCTGGTTTTCTTCCTCGAGCTCTGGTTTTATTCCTTTGGCACTGGTTATGTTCCTCGGGCTCTCGTTTTCTTCCTCGGTCTCTCGTTTTGTTCCTCGGGTTCTGGTTTTGTTCCTTGAGGTCTGGTTTTCTTCCTCGGGCTCTGGTTTTCTTCCTCGGGCTCTGGTTTTCTTCCTCAGGCTCTGGTTTTGTTGCTCGGGCTCTGGATTTCTTCCTCGAGCTCTCCTTTTCTTCTTCGGGCCCTAGTTTTGTTCCTCGGGCTCTGTTTTTGTTCCTCGGGCTCTGGTTGTGTTCCTCGGGCTCTGGTTGTGTTCCTCGGGCTCCGGGTTTGTTCCTCGAGCTCTAGTTTTGTTCCTCAGGCCCTGGTTTTCTTCCTCGGGGTTTCCTTTTGTTCCTTGGGCTCTGATATTGTTCTTCGGGCTTTGGTTTTGTTCCTCGGGCTCTGTTTTTGTTCCTCGGGCTCTCCTTTTCTTCCTCGGCACCTGGTTTTGTTCCAAGAGCTCTAGTTTTCTTCCTCGGGCTCTGGTTTTCTTCCTCGGGCTCTGGTTTTCTTCCTTTGGCACTGGTTATGTTCCTCGGGCTCTCGTTTTCTTCCTCGAACTCTCGTTTTGTTCCTCGGGTTCTGGTTTTGTTCCTTGAGCTCTGGTTTTATTCCTCGGGCTCTGGTTTTGTTCATCGAGGTCTGGTTTTCTTCCTCGGGCTCTGGTTGTGTTCCTCGGGCTCTGGGTCTGTTCCTCGGGCTCTGGTTTTGTTCATCGAGGTCTGGTTTTCTTCCACGGGCTCTGGTTTTGTTCCTCAGGCTCTGGTTTTCTTCCTCGGGCTCTGGTTTTCTTCCTCGGACCCTGTTTCTTTACCTCGAGGGGTGGTTTTGTTCCTCGGGCTCTGGCTTGGTTCCTCAGGCCCTGGTTGTTTTCCTCGGGCTCTGGTTTTGTTCCTCGGGCTCTGGTTTTGTTCCTCGAGGGCTAGTTTTGTTCCTCGGGCTCTGGACTTGTTCCTCGGTTTCTGGTTCGGTACCTCGGGCCCTGGTTTTATTCCATGGGCTCTGGTTTTCTTCCTATGGCCCTCGTTTTGTTCTTCAGGCCTTCCTTTTTGTCCTTGGGCTCTGGTTTTGTTCCTCGAGCTCTGGTTTTATTCCTTGGGCACTGGTTATGTTCCTCGGGCTCTCGTTTTCTTCCTCGGACTCTCGTTTTGTTCCTCGGGTTCTGGTTTTGTTCCTTGAGGTCTGGTTTTCTTCCTCGGGCTCTGGTTTTCTTCCTCGGGCTCTGGTTTTCTTCCTCAGGCTCTGGTTTTGTTGCTCGGGCTCTGGATTTCTTCCTCGAGCTCTCCTTTTCTTCTTCGGGCCCTAGTTTTGTTCCTCGGGCTCTGTTTTTGTTCCTCGGGCTCTGGTTGTGTTCCTCGGGCTCTGGTTGTGTTCCTCGGGCTCCGGGTTTGTTCCTCGAGCTCTAGTTTTGTTCCTCAGGCCCTGGTTTTCTTCCTCGGGGTTTCCTTTTGTTCCTTGGGCTCTGATATTGTTCTTCGGGCTTTGGTTTTGTTCCTCGGGCTCTGTTTTTGTTCCTCGGGCTCTCCTTTTCTTCCTTGGCATCTGGTTTTGTTCCAAGAGCTCTAGTTTTCTTCCTCGGGCTCTGGTTTTCTTCCTCGGGCTCTGGTTTTCTTCCTCAGGCTCTGATTTTGTTGCTCGGGCTCTGGATTTCTTCCTCGAGCTCTCTTTTTCTTCTTTGGGCCCTAGTTTTGTTCCTCGGGCTCTGTTTTTGTTCCTCGGGCTCTGGTTGTGTTCCTCGGGCTCTGGTTGTGTTCCTCGGGCTCCGGGTTTGTTCCTCGAGCTCTAGTTTTGTTCCTCAGGCCCTGGTTTTCTTCCTCGGGGTTTCCTTTTGTTCCTTGGGCTTTGGTTTTGTTCCTCGGGCTCTGTTTTTGTTCCTCGGGCTCTCCTTTTCTTCCTCGGCACCTGGTTTTGTTCCAAGAGCTCTAGTTTTCTTCCTCGGGCTCTGGTTTTCTTCCTTTGGCACTGGTTTTGTTCCTCGGGCTCTCGTTTTCTTCCTCGAACTCTCGTTTTGTTCCTCGGGTTCTGGTTTTGTTCCTTGAGCTCTGGTTTTATTCCTCGGGCTCTGGTTTTGTTCATCGAGGTCTGGTTTTCTTCCTCGGGCTCTGGTTGTGTTCCTCGGGCTCTGGGTCTGTTCCTCGGGCTCTGGTTTTGTTCATCGAGGTCTGGTTTTCTTCCACGGGCTCTGGTTTTGTTCCTCAGGCTCTGGTTTTCTTCCTCGGGCTCTGGTTTTCTTCCTCGGACCCTGTTTCTTTACCTCGAGGGGTGGTTTTGTTCCTCGGGCTCTGGCTTGGTTCCTCAGGCCCTGGTTGTTTTCCTCGGGCTCTGGTTTTGTTCCTCGGGCTCTGGTTTTGTTCCTCGAGGGCTAGTTTTGTTCCTCGGGCTCTGGACTTGTTCCTCGGTTTCTGGTTCGGTTCCTCGGGCCCTGGTTTTATTCCACGGGCTCTGGTTTTCTTCCTATGGCCCTCGTTTTGTTCTTCAGGCCTTCCTTTTTGTCCTTGGGCTCTGGTTTTGTTCCTCGAGCTCTGGTTTTATTCCTTGGGCACTGGTTATGTTCCTCGGGCTCTCGTTTTCTTCCTCGGACTCTCGTTTTGTTCCTCGGGTTCTGGTTTTGTTCCTTGAGGTCTGGTTTTCTTCCTTGCGGTCTGGTTTTCTTCCTCGGGCTCTGGTTTTCTTCCTCAGGCTCTAGTTTTGTTGCTCGGGCTCTGGATTTCTTCCTCGAGCTCTCCTTTTCTTCTTCGGGCCCTAGTTTTGTTCCTCGGGCTCTGGTTGTGTTCCTCGGGCTCTGGTTGTGTTCCTCGGGCTCCGGGTTTGTTCCTCGAGCTCTAGTTTTGTTCCTCAGGCCCTGGTTTTCTTCCTCGGGGTTTCCTTTTGTTCCTTGGGCTCTGATATTGTTCTTCGGGCTTTGGTTTTGTTCGTCGGGCTCCGGTTTTCTTCCTCGGGCTCTGGTTTTCTTCCTCAGGCTCTGGTTTTGTTGCTCGGGCTCTGGATTTCTTCCTCGAGCTCTCCTTTTCTTCTTCGGGCCCTTGTTTTGTTCCTCGGGCTCTGTTTTTGTTCCTCGGGCTCTGGTTGTGTTCCTCGGGCTCTGGTTGTGTTCCTCGGGCTCCGGGTTTGTTCCTCGAGCTCTAGTTTTGTTCCTCAGGCCCTGGTTTTCTTCCTCGGGGTTTCCTTTTGTTCCTTGGGCTTTGGTTTTGTTCCTCGGGCTCCGTTTTTGTTCCTCGGGCTCTCCTTTTCTTCCTCGGCACCTGGTTTTGTTCCAAGAGCTCTAGTTTTCTTCCTCGGGCTCTGGTTTTCTTCCTTTGGCACTGGTTTTGTTCCTCGGGCTCTCGTTTTCTTCCTCGAACTCTCGTTTTGTTCCTCGGGTTCTGGTTTTGTTCCTTGAGCTCTGGTTTTATTCCTCGGGCTCTGGTTTTGTTCATCGAGGTCTGGTTTTCTTCCTCGGGCTCTGGTTGTGTTCCTCGGGCTCTGGTTCTGTTCCTCGGGCTCTGGTTTTGTTCATCGAGGTCTGGTTTTCTTCCACGGGCTCTGGTTTTGTTCCTCAGGCTCTGGTTTTCTTCCTCGGGCTCTGGTTTTCTTCCTCGGACCCTGTTTCTTTACCTCGAGGGGTGGTTTTGTTCCTCGGGCTCTGGCTTGGTTCCTCAGGCCCTGGTTGTTTTCCTCGGGCTCTGGTTTTGTTCCTCGGGCTCTGGTTTTGTTCCTCGAGGGCTAGTTTTGTTCCTCGGGCTCTGGACTTGTTCCTCGGTTTCTGGTTCGGTTCCTCGGGCCCTGGTTTTATTCCACGGGCTCTGGTTTTCTTCCTATGGCCCTCGTTTTGTTCTTCAGGCCTTCCTTTTTGTCCTTGGGCTCTGGTTTTGTTCCTCGAGCTCTGGTTTTATTCCTTGGGCACTGGTTATGTTCCTCGGGCTCTCGTTTTCTTCCTCGGACTCTCGTTTTGTTCCTCGGGTTCTGGTTTTGTTCCTTGAGGTCTGGTTTTCTTCCTTGCGGTCTGGTTTTCTTCCTCGGGCTCTGGTTTTCTTCCTCAGGCTCTGGTTTTGTTGCTCGGGCTCTGGATTTCTTCCTCGAGCTCTCCTTTTCTTCTTCGGGCCCTAGTTTTGTTCCTCGGGCTCTGTTTTTGTTCCTCGGGCTCTGGTTGTGTTCCTCGGGCTCTGGTTGTGTTCCTCGGGCTCCGGGTTTGTTCCTCGAGCTCTAGTTTTGTTCCTCAGGCCCTGGTTTTCTTCCTCGGGGTTTCCTTTTGTTCCTTGGGCTCTGATATTGTTCTTCGGGCTTTGGTTTTGTTCCTCGGGCTCTGTTTTTGTTCCTCGGGCTCTCCTTTTCTTCCTTGGCATCTGGTTTTGTTCCAAGAGCTCTAGTTTTCTTCCTCGGGCTCTGGTTTTCTTCCTCGGGCTCTGGTTTTCTTCCTCAGGCTCTGATTTTGTTGCTCGGGCTCTGGATTTCTTCCTCGAGCTCTCCTTTTCTTCTTCGGGCCCTTGTTTTGTTCCTCGGGCTCTGTTTTTGTTCCTCGGGCTCTGGTTGTGTTCCTCGGGCTCTGGTTGTGTTCCTCGGGCTCCGGGTTTGTTCCTCGAGCTCTAGTTTTGTTCCTCAGGCCCTGGTTTTCTTCCTCGGGGTTTCCTTTTGTTCCTTGGGCTTTGGTTTTGTTCCTCGGGCTCTGTTTTTGTTCCTCGGGCTCTCCTTTTCTTCCTCGGCACCTGGTTTTGTTCCAAGAGCTCTAGTTTTCTTCCTCGGGCTCTGGTTTTCTTCCTTTGGCACTGGTTTTGTTCCTCGGGCTCTCGTTTTCTTCCTCGAACTCTCGTTTTGTTCCTCGGGTTCTGGTTTTGTTCCTTGAGCTCTGGTTTTATTCCTCGGGCTCTGGTTTTGTTCATCGAGGTCTGGTTTTCTTCCTCGGGCTCTGGTTGTGTTCCTCGGGCTCTGGGTCTGTTCCTCGGGCTCTGGTTTTGTTCATCGAGGTCTGGTTTTCTTCCACGGGCTCTGGTTTTGTTCCTCAGGCTCTGGTTTTCTTCCTCGGGCTCTGGTTTTCTTCCTCGGACCCTGTTTCTTTACCTCGAGGGGTGGTTTTGTTCCTCGGGCTCTGGCTTGGTTCCTCAGGCCCTGGTTGTTTTCCTCGGGCTCTGGTTTTGTTCCTCGGGCTCTGGTTTTGTTCCTCGAGGGCTAGTTTTGTTCCTCGGGCTCTGGACTTGTTCCTCGGTTTCTGGTTCGGTTCCTCGGGCCCTGGTTTTATTCCACGGGCTCTGGTTTTCTTCCTATGGCCCTCGTTTTGTTCTTCAGGCCTTCCTTTTTGTCCTTGGGCTCTGGTTTTGTTCCTCGAGCTCTGGTTTTATTCCTTGGGCACTGGTTATGTTCCTCGGGCTCTCGTTTTCTTCCTCGGACTCTCGTTTTGTTCCTCGGGTTCTGGTTTTGTTCCTTGAGGTCTGGTTTTCTTCCTTGCGGTCTGGTTTTCTTCCTCGGGCTCTGGTTTTCTTCCTCAGGCTCTAGTTTTGTTGCTCGGGCTCTGGATTTCTTCCTCGAGCTCTCCTTTTCTTCTTCGGGCCCTAGTTTTGTTCCTCGGGCTCTGGTTGTGTTCCTCGGGCTCTGGTTGTGTTCCTCGGGCTCCGGGTTTGTTCCTCGAGCTCTAGTTTTGTTCCTCAGGCCCTGGTTTTCTTCCTCGGGGTTTCCTTTTGTTCCTTGGGCTCTGATATTGTTCTTCGGGCTTTGGTTTTGTTCGTCGGGCTCCGGTTTTCTTCCTCGGGCTCTGGTTTTCTTCCTCAGGCTCTGGTTTTGTTGCTCGGGCTCTGGATTTCTTCCTCGAGCTCTCCTTTTCTTCTTCGGGCCCTTTTTTTGTTCCTCGGGCTCTGTTTTTGTTCCTCGGGCTCTGGTTGTGTTCCTCGGGCTCTGGTTGTGTTCCTCGGGCTCCGGGTTTGTTCCTCGAGCTCTAGTTTTGTTCCTCAGGCCCTGGTTTTCTTCCTCGGGGTTTCCTTTTGTTCCTTGGGCTTTGGTTTTGTTCCTCGGGCTCCGTTTTTGTTCCTCGGGCTCTCCTTTTCTTCCTCGGCACCTGGTTTTGTTCCAAGAGCTCTAGTTTTCTTCCTCGGGCTCTGGTTTTCTTCCTTTGGCACTGGTTTTGTTCCTCGGGCTCTCGTTTTCTTCCTCGAACTCTCGTTTTGTTCCTCGGGTTCTGGTTTTGTTCCTTGAGCTCTGGTTTTATTCCTCGGGCTCTGGTTTTGTTCATCGAGGTCTGGTTTTCTTCCTCGGGCTCTGGTTGTGTTCCTCGGGCTCTGGTTCTGTTCCTCGGGCTCTGGTTTTGTTCATCGAGGTCTGGTTTTCTTCCACGGGCTCTGGTTTTGTTCCTCAGGCTCTGGTTTTCTTCCTCGGGCTCTGGTTTTCTTCCTCGGACCCTGTTTCTTTACCTCGAGGGGTGGTTTTGTTCCTCGGGCTCTGGCTTGGTTCCTCAGGCCCTGGTTGTTTTCCTCGGGCTCTGGTTTTGTTCCTCGGGCTCTGGTTTTGTTCCTCGAGGGCTAGTTTTGTTCCTCGGGCTCTGGACTTGTTCCTCGGTTTCTGGTTCGGTTCCTCGGGCCCTGGTTTTATTCCACGGGCTCTGGTTTTCTTCCTATGGCCCTCGTTTTGTTCTTCAGGCCTTCCTTTTTGTCCTTGGGCTCTGGTTTTGTTCCTCGAGCTCTGGTTTTATTCCTTGGGCACTGGTTATGTTCCTCGGGCTCTCGTTTTCTTCCTCGGACTCTCGTTTTGTTCCTCGGGTTCTGGTTTTGTTCCTTGAGGTCTGGTTTTCTTCCTTGCGGTCTGGTTTTCTTCCTCGGGCTCTGGTTTTCTTCCTCAGGCTCTGGTTTTGTTGCTCGGGCTCTGGATTTCTTCCTCGAGCTCTCCTTTTCTTCTTCGGGCCCTAGTTTTGTTCCTCGGGCTCTGTTTTTGTTCCTCGGGCTCTGGTTGTGTTCCTCGGGCTCTGGTTGTGTTCCTCGGGCTCCGGGTTTGTTCCTCGAGCTCTAGTTTTGTTCCTCAGGCCCTGGTTTTCTTCCTCGGGGTTTCCTTTTGTTCCTTGGGCTTTGGTTTTGTTCCTCGGGCTCTGTTTTTGTTCCTCGGGCTCTCCTTTTCTTCCTCGGCACCTGGTTTTGTTCCAAGAGCTCTAGTTTTCTTCCTCGGGCTCTGGTTTTCTTCCTTTGGCACTGGTTTTGTTCCTCGGGCTCTCGTTTTCTTCCTCGAACTCTCGTTTTGTTCCTCGGGTTCTGGTTTTGTTCCTTGAGCTCTGGTTTTATTCCTCGGGCTCTGGTTTTGTTCATCGAGGTCTGGTTTTCTTCCTCGGGCTCTGGTTGTGTTCCTCGGGCTCTGGTTCTGTTCCTCGGGCTCTGGTTTTGTTCATCGAGGTCTGGTTTTCTTCCTCGGGCTCTGGTTTTGTTCCTCAGGCTCTGGTTTTGTTCCTCGGGCTCTGGTTTTCTTCCTCGGACCCTGTTTCTTTACCTCGAGGGGTGGTTTTCTTCCTCGGGCTCTGGCTTGGTTCCTCAGGCCCTGGTTGTTTTCCTCGGGCTCTGGTTTTGTTCCTCGGGCTCTGGTTTTGTTCCTCGAGGGTTAGTTTTGTTTCTCGGGCTCTAGATTCGTTCCTCGGTTTCTGGTTCGGTTCCTCGGGCCCTGGTTTTATTCCACGGGCTCTGGTTTTCTTCCTATGGCCCTCGTTTTGTTCTTCAGGCCTTCCTTTTTGTCCTTGGGCTCTGGTTTTCTTCCTCGAGCTCTGGTTTTATTCCTTTGGCACTGGTTATGTTCCTCGGGCTCTCGTTTTCTTCCTCGGACTCTCGTTTTGTTCCTCGGGTTCTGGTTTTGTTCCTTGAGGTCTGGTTTTCTTCCTCGGGCTCTGGTTTTCTTCCTCGGGCTCTGGTTTTCTTCCTCATGCTCTGGTTTTGTTGCTCGGGCTCTGGATTTCTTCCTCGAGCTCTCCTTTTCTTCTTCAGGCCCTAGTTTTGTTCCTCGGGCTCTGTTTTTGTTCCTCGGGCTCTGGTTGTGTTCCTCGGGACCTGATTGTGTTCCTCGGGCTCCGGGTTTGTTCCTCGAGCTCTAGTTTTGTTCCTCAGGCCCTGGTTTTCTTCCTCGGGGTTTCCTTTTGTTCCTTGGGCTCTGATATTGTTCTTCGGGCTTTGGTTTTGTTCCTCGGGCTCTGTTTTTGTTCCTCGGGCTCTCCTTTTCTTCCTCGGCACCTGGTTTTGTTCCAAGAGCTCTAGTTTTCTTCCTCGGGCTCTGGTTTTCTTCCTCGGGCTCTGGTTTTCTTCCTTTGGCACTGGTTTTGTTCCTCGGGCTCTCGTTTTCTTCCTCGAACTCTCGTTTTGTTCCTCGGGTTCTGGTTTTGTTCCTTGAGCTCTGGTTTTATTCCTCGGGCTCTGGTTTTGTTCATCGAGGTCTGGTTTTCTTCCTCGGGCTCTGGTTGTGTTCCTCGGGCTCTGGTTCTGTTCCTCGGGCTCTGGTTTTGTTCATCGAGGTCTGGTTTTCTTCCACGGGCTCTGGTTTTGTTCCTCAGGCTCTGGTTTTCTTCCTCGGGCTCTGGTTTTCTTCCTCGGACCCTGTTTCTTTACCTCGAGGGGTGGTTTTGTTCCTCGGGCTCTGGCTTGGTTCCTCAGGCCCTGGTTGTTTTCCTCGGGCTCTGGTTTTGTTCCTCGGGCTCTGGTTTTGTTCCTCGAGGGCTAGTTTTGTTCCTCGGGCTCTGGACTTGTTCCTCGGTTTCTGGTTCGGTTCCTCGGGCCCTGGTTTTATTCCACGGGCTCTGGTTTTCTTCCTATGGCCCTCGTTTTGTTCTTCAGGCCTTCCTTTTTGTCCTTGGGCTCTGGTTTTGTTCCTCGAGCTCTGGTTTTATTCCTTGGGCACTGGTTATGTTCCTCGGGCTCTCGTTTTCTTCCTCGGACTCTCGTTTTGTTCCTCGGGTTCTGGTTTTGTTCCTTGAGGTCTGGTTTTCTTCCTTGCGGTCTGGTTTTCTTCCTCGGGCTCTGGTTTTCTTCCTCAGGCTCTGGTTTTGTTGCTCGGGCTCTGGATTTCTTCCTCGAGCTCTCCTTTTCTTCTTCGGGCCCTAGTTTTGTTCCTCGGGCTCTGTTTTTGTTCCTCGGGCTCTGGTTGTGTTCCTCGGGCTCTGGTTGTGTTCCTCGGGCTCCGGGTTTGTTCCTCGAGCTCTAGTTTTGTTCCTCAGGCCCTGGTTTTCTTCCTCGGGGTTTCCTTTTGTTCCTTGGGCTTTGGTTTTGTTCCTCGGGCTCTGTTTTTGTTCCTCGGGCTCTCCTTTTCTTCCTCGGCACCTGGTTTTGTTCCAAGAGCTCTAGTTTTCTTCCTCGGGCTCTGGTTTTCTTCCTTTGGCACTGGTTTTGTTCCTCGGGCTCTCGTTTTCTTCCTCGAACTCTCGTTTTGTTCCTCGGGTTCTGGTTTTGTTCCTTGAGCTCTGGTTTTATTCCTCGGGCTCTGGTTTTGTTCATCGAGGTCTGGTTTTCTTCCTCGGGCTCTGGTTGTGTTCCTCGGGCTCTGGTTGTGTTCCTCGGGCTCTGGTTTTGTTCATCGAGGTCTGGTTTTCTTCCTCGGGCTCTGGTTTTGTTCCTCAGGCTCTGGTTTTGTTCCTCGGGCTCTGGTTTTCTTCCTCGGACCCTGTTTCTTTACCTCGAGGGGTGGTTTTCTTCCTCGGGCTCTGGCTTGGTTCCTCAGGCCCTGGTTGTTTTCCTCGGGCTCTGGTTTTGTTCCTCGGGCTCTGGTTTTGTTCCTCGAGGGTTAGTTTTGTTTCTCGGGCTCTAGATTCGTTCCTCGGTTTCTGGTTCGGTTCCTCGGGCCCTGGTTTTATTCCACGGGCTCTGGTTTTCTTCCTATGGCCCTCGTTTTGTTCTTCAGGCCTTCCTTTTTGTCCTTGGGCTCTGGTTTTCTTCCTCGAGCTCTGGTTTTATTCCTTTGGCACTGGTTATGTTCCTCGGGCTCTCGTTTTCTTCCTCGGACTCTCGTTTTGTTCCTCGGGTTCTGGTTTTGTTCCTTGAGGTCTGGTTTTCTTCCTCGGGCTCTGGTTTTCTTCCTCGGGCTCTGGTTTTCTTCCTCATGCTCTGGTTTTGTTGCTCGGGCTCTGGATTTCTTCCTCGAGCTCTCCTTTTCTTCTTCAGGCCCTAGTTTTGTTCCTCGGGCTCTGTTTTTGTTCCTCGGGCTCTGGTTGTGTTCCTCGGGACCTGATTGTGTTCCTCGGGCTCCGGGTTTGTTCCTCGAGCTCTAGTTTTGTTCCTCAGGCCCTGGTTTTCTTCCTCGGGGTTTCCTTTTGTTCCTTGGGCTCTGATATTGTTCTTCGGGCTTTGGTTTTGTTCCTCGGGCTCTCCTTTTCTTCCTCGGCACCTGGTTTTGTTCCAAGAGCTCTAGTTTTCTTCCTCGGGCTCTGGTTTTCTTCCTCGGGCTCTGGTTTTCTTCCTTTGGCACTGGTTTTGTTCCTCGGGCTCTCGTTTTCTTCCTCGAACTCTCGTTTTGTTCCTCGGGTTCTGGTTTTGTTCCTTGAGCTCTGGTTTTATTCCTCGGGCTCTGGTTTTGTTCATCGAGGTCTGGTTTTCTTCCTCGGGCTCTGGTTGTGTTCCTCGGGCTCTGGTTCTGTTCCTCGGGCTCTGGTTGTGTTCCTCGGGCTCCGGGTTTGTTCCTCAAGCTCTAGTTTTGTTCCTCAGGCCCTGGTTTTCTTCCTCGGGGTTTCCTTTTGTTCCTTGGGCTCTGATATTGTTCTTCGGGCTTTGGTTTTGTTCCTCGGGCTCTGTTTTTGTTCCTCGGGCTCTCCTTTTCTTCCTCGGACTCTCGTTTTGTTCCAAGAGCTCTAGTTTTCTTCCTCGGGCTCTGGTTTTCTTCCTCGGGCTCTGGTTTTCTTCCTTTGGCACTGGTTTTGTTCCTCGGGCTCTCGTTTTCTTCCTCGAACTCTCGTTTTGTTCCTCGGGTTCTGGTTTTGTTCCTTGAGCTCTGGTTTTATTCCTCGGGCTCTGGTTTTGTTCATCGAGGTCTGGTTTTCTTCCTCGGGCTCTGGTTGTGTTCCTCGGGCTCTGGTTCTGTTCCTCGGGCTCTGGTTGTGTTCCTCGGGCTCCGGGTTTGTTCCTCGAGCTCTAGTTTTGTTCCTCAGGCCCTGGTTTTCTTCCTCGGGGTTTCCTTTTGTTCCTTGGGCTCTGATATTGTTCTTCGGGCTTTGGTTTTGTTCCTCGGGCTCTGTTTTTGTTCCTCGGGCTCTCCTTTTCTTCCTCGGCACCTGGTTTTGTTCCAAGAGCTCTAGTTTTCTTCCTCGGGCTCTGGTTTTCTTCCTCGGGCTCTGGTTTTCTTCCTTTGGCACTGGTTATGTTCCTCGGGCTCTCGTTTTCTTCCTCGAACTCTCGTTTTGTTTCTCGGGTTCTGGTTTTGTTCCTTGAGCTCTGGTTTTATTCCTCGGGCTCTGGTTTTGTTCATCGAGGTCTGGTTTTCTTCCTCGGGCTCTGGTTGTGTTCCTCGGGCTCTGGTTCTGTTCTTCGGGCTCTGGTTTTGTTCATCGAGGTCTGGTTTTCTTCCTCGGGCTCTGGTTTTGTTCCTCAGGCTCTGGTTTTGTTCCTCGGGCTCTGGTTTTCTTCCTCGGACCCTGTTTCTTTACCTCGAGGGGTGGTTTTGTTCCTCGGGCTCTGGCTTGGTTCCTCAGGCCCTGGTTGTTTTCCTCGGGCTCTGGTTTTGTTCCTCGGGCTCTGGTTTTGTTCCTCGAGGGTTAGTTTTGTTTCTCGGGCTCTAGATTCGTTCCTCGGTTTCTGGTTCGGTTCCTCGGGCCCTGGTTTAATTCCACGGGCTCTGGTTTTCTTCCTATGGCCCTCGTTTTGTTCTTCAGGCCTTCCTTTTTGTCCTTGGGCTCTGGTTTTGTTCCTCGAGCTCTGGTTTTATTCCTTGGGCACTGGTTATGTTCCTCGGGCTCTCGTTTTCTTCCTCGGACTCTCGTTTTGTTCCTCGGGTTCTGGTTTTGTTCCTTGAGGTCTGGTTTTCTTCCTTGCGGTCTGGTTTTCTTCCTCGGGCTCTGGTTTTCTTCCTCAGGCTCTGGTTTTGTTGCTCGGGCTCTGGATTTCTTCCTCGAGCTCTCCTTTTCTTCTTCGGGCCCTAGTTTTGTTCCTCGGGCTCTGTTTTTGTTCCTCGGGCTCTGGTTGTGTTCCTCGGGCTCTGGTTGTGTTCCTCGGGCTCCGGGTTTGTTCCTCGAGCTCTAGTTTTGTTCCTCAGGCCCTGGTTTTCTTCCTCGGGGTTTCCTTTTGTTCCTTGGGCTCTGATATTGTTCTTCGGGCTTTGGTTTTGTTCCTCGGGCTCTGTTTTTGTTCCTCGGGCTCTCCTTTTCTTCCTCGGCACCTGGTTTTGTTCCAAGAGCTCTAGTTTTCTTCCTCGGGCTCTGGTTTTCTTCCTCGGGCTCTGGTTTTCTTCCTTTGGCACTGGTTTTGTTCCTCGGGCTCTCGTTTTCTTCCTCGAACTCTCGTTTTGTTCCTCGGGTTCTGGTTTTGTTCCTTGAGCTCTGGTTTTATTCCTCGGGCTCTGGTTTTGTTCATCGAGGTCTGGTTTTCTTCCTCGGGCTCTGGTTGTGTTCCTCGGGCTCTGGGTCTGTTCCTCGGACTCTGGTTTTGTTCATCGAGGTCTGGTTTTCTTCCACGGGCTCTGGTTTTGTTCCTCAGGCTCTGGTTTTCTTCCTCGGGCTCTGGTTTTCTTCCTCGGGCTCTGGTTTTCTTCCTCGGACCCTGTTTCTTTACCTCGAGGGGTGGTTTTGTTCCTCGGGCTCTGGCTTGGTTCCTCAGGCCCTGGTTGTTTTCCTCGGGCTCTGGTTTTGTTCCTCGGGCTCTGGTTTTGTTCCTCGAGGGCTAGTTTTGTTCCTCGGGCTCTGGACTTGTTCCTCGGTTTCTGGTTCGGTTCCTCGGGCCCTGGTTTTATTCCATGGGCTCTGGTTTTCTTCCTATGGCCCTCGTTTTGTTCTTCAGGCCTTCCTTTTTGTCCTTGGGCTCTGGTTTTGTTCCTCGAGCTCTGGTTTTATTCCTTGGGCACTGGTTATGTTCCTCGGGCTCTCGTTTTCTTCCTCGGACTCTCGTTTTGTTCCTCGGGTTCTGGTTTTGTTCCTTGAGGTCTGGTTTTCTTCCTTGCGGTCTGGTTTTCTTCCTCGGGCTCTGGTTTTCTTCCTCAGGCTCTAGTTTTGTTGCTCGGGCTCTGGATTTCTTCCTCGAGCTCTCCTTTTCTTCTTCGGGCCCTAGTTTTGTTCCTCGGGCTCTGTTTTTGTTCCTCGGGCTCTGGTTGTGTTCCTCGGGCTCTGGTTGTGTTCCTCGGGCTCCGGGTTTGTTCCTCGAGCTCTAGTTTTGTTCCTCAGGCCCTGGTTTTCTTCCTCGGGGTTTCCTTTTGTTCCTTGGGCTTTGGTTTTGTTCCTCGGGCTCTGTTTTTGTTCCTCGGGCTCTCCTTTTCTTCCTCGGCACCTGGTTTTGTTCCAAGAGCTCTAGTTTACTTCCTCGGGCTCTCGTTTTCTTCCTCGGGCTCTGGTTTTCTTCCTTTGGCACTGGTTTTGTTCCTCGGGCTCTCGTTTTCTTCCTCGAACTCTCGTTTTGTTTTTCGGGTTCTGGTTTTGTTCCTCGAGCTCTGGTTTTATTCCTCCGCCTCTGGTTTTCTTCCTCGGACCCTTTTTCTTTACCTCGAGGGGTGGTTTTGTTCCTCGGGTTCTGGCTTGGTTCCTCAGGCTCTGGTTTTGTTCCTCGGGCTCTGGTTTTCTTCCTCGGACCCTGTTTCTTTACCTCGAGGGGTGGTTTTGTTCCTCGGGCTCTGGCTTGGTTCCTCAGGCCCTGGTTGTTTTCCTCGGGCTCTGGTTCTGTTCCTTGGGCTCTGGTTTTTTTCATCGAGGGCTTGTTTTCTTCCTCGGGCTCTGGTTTTGTTCCTCAGACTCTCGTTTTCTTCCTCGGGCTCTGATTTTCTTCCTCGGACCCTGTTTCTTTACCTCGAGGGGTGGTTTTGTTCCTCGGGCTCTGGCTTGGTTCCTCAGGCCCTGGTTGTTTTCCTCGGGCTCTGGTTTTGTTCCTCCCGCTCTGGTTTTGTTCCTCGAGGGCTAGTTTTGTTCCTCGGGCTCTGGATTTGTTCCTCGGTTTCTGGTTCGGTTCCTCGGGCCCTGGTTTTATTCCACGGGCTCTGGTTTTCTTCCTATGGCCCTCGTTTTGTTCTTCAGGCCTTCCTTTTTGTCCTTGGGCTCTGGTTTTGTTCCTCGAGCTCTGGTTTTATTCCTTGGGCACTGGTTATGTTCCTCGGGCTCTCGCTTTCTTCCTCGGACTCTCGTTTTGTTCCTCGGGTTCTGGTTTTGTTCCTTGAGGTCTGGTTTTCTTCCTCGGGCTCTGGTTTTCTTCCTCAGGCTCTGGTTTTGTTGCTCGGCCTCTGGATTTCTTCCTCGAGCTCTCCTTTTCTTCTTCGGGCCCTAGTTTTGTTCCTCGGGCTCTGTTTTTGTTCCTCGGGCTCTGGTTGTGTTCCTCGGGCCCTGGTTGTGTTCCTCGGGCTCCGGGTTTGTTCCTCGAGCTCTAGTTTTGTTCCTCAGGCCCTGGTTTTCTTCCTCGGGGTTTCCTTTTGTTCCTTGGGCTCTGATATTGTTCTTCGGGCTTTGGTTTTGTTCCTCGGGCTCTGTTTTTGTTCCTCGGGCTCTCCTTTTCTTCCTCGGCACCTGGTTTTGTTCCAAGAGCTCTAGTTTTCTTCCTCGGGCTCTGGTTTTCTTCCTCGGGCTCTGGTTTTCTTCCTTTGGCACTGGTTTTGTTCCTCGGGCTCTCGTTTTCTTCCTCGAACTCTCGTTTTGTTCCTCGGGTTCTGGTTTTGTTCCTTGAGCTCTGGTTTTATTCCTCGGGCTCTGGTTTTGTTCATCGAGGTCTGGTTTTCTTCCTCGGGCTCTGGTTGTGTTCCTCGGGCTCTGGTTCTGTTCCTCGGGCTCTGGTTTTGTTCATCGAGGGCTTGTTTTCTTCCTCGGGCTCTGGTTTTGTTCCTCAGGCTCTGGTTTTCTTCCTCGGGCTCTGGTTTTGTTCCTCGGGCTCTGGTTGTGTTCCTCGAGGGCTAGTTTTGTTCCTCGGGCTCTGGACTTGTTCCTCGGTTTCTGGTTCGGTTCCTCGGGCCCTGGTTTTATTCCATGGGCTCTGGTTTTCTTCCTATGGCCCTCGTTTTGTTCTTCAGGCCTTCCTTTTTGTCCTAGGGCTCTGGTTTTGTTCCTCGAGCTCTGGTTTTATTCCTTGGGCACTGGTTATGTTCCTCGGGCTCTCGTTTTCTTCCTCGGACTCTCGTTTTGTTCCTCGGGTTCTGGTTTTGTTCCTTGAGGTCTGGTTTTCTTCCTCGGGCTCTGGTTTTCTTCCTCGGGCTCTGGTTTTCTTCCTCAGGCTCTGGTTTTGTTGCTCGGGCTCTGGACTTCTTCCTCGAGCTCTCCTTTTCTTCTTCGGGCCCTAGTTTTGTTCCTCGGGCTCTGTTTTTGTTCCTCGGGCTCTGTTTTTGTTCCTCGGGCTCTGGTTGTGTTCCTCGGGCTCTGGGTTTGTTCCTCGAGCTTTAGTTTTGTTCCTCAGGCCCTGGTTTTCTTCCTCGGGGTTTCCTTTTGTTCCTTGGGCTCTGATATTGTTCTTCGGGCTTTGGTTTTGTTCCTCGGGCTCTGTTTTTGTTCCTCGGGCTCTCCTTTTCTTCCTCGGCACCTGGTTTTGTTCCAAGAGCTCTAGTTTTCTTCCTCGGGCTCTGGTTTTCTTCCTCGGGCTCTGGTTTTCTTCCTTTGGCACTGGTTTTTTTCCTCGGGCTCTCGTTTTCTTCCTCGAACTCTCGTTTTGTTCCTCGGGTTCTGGTTTTGTTCCTCGAGCTCTGGTTTTATTCCTCGGGCTCTGGTTTTCTTCCTCGGACCCTGTTTCTTTACCTCGAGGGGTGGTTTTGTTCCTCGGGCTCTGGCTTGGTTCCTCAGGCTCTGGTTTTGTTCCTCGGGCTCTGGTTTTCTTCCTCGGACCCTGTTTCTTTACCTCGAGGGGTGGTTTTGTTCCTCGGGCTCTGGCTTGGTTCCTCAGGCCCTGGTTGTTTTCCTCGGGCTCTGGTTTTGTTCCTCCCGCTCTGGTTTTGTTCCTCGAGGGCTAGTTTTGTTCCTCGGGCTCTGGATTTGTTCCTCGGTTTCTGGTTCGGTTCCTCGGGCCCTGGTTTTATTCCACGGGCTCTGGTTTTCTTCCTATGGCCCTCGTTTTGTTCTTCAGGCCTTCTTTTTTGTCCTTGGGTTCTGGTTTTGTTCCTCGAGCTCTGGTTTTATTCCTTGGGCACTGGTTATGTTCGTCGGGCTCTCGCTTTCTTCCTCGGACTCTCGTTTTGTTCCTCGGGTTCTGGTTTTGTTCCTTGAGGTCTGGTTTTCTTCCTCGGGCTCTGGTTTTCTTCCTCAGGCTCTGGTTTTGTTGCTCGGCCTCTGGATTTCTTCCTCGAGCTCTCCTTTTCTTCTTCGGGCCCTAGTTTTGTTCCTCGGGCTCTGTTTTTGTTCCTCGGGCTCTGGTTGTGTTCCTCGGGCCCTGGTTGTGTTCCTCGGGCTCCGGGTTTGTTCCTCGAGCTCTAGTTTTGTTCCTCAGGCCCTGGTTTTCTTCCTCGGGGTTTCCTTTTGTTCCTTGGGCTCTGATATTGTTCTTCGGGCTTTGGTTTTGTTCCTCGGGCTCTGTTTTTGTTCCTCGGGCTCTCCTTTTCTTCCTCGGCACCTGGTTTTGTTCCAAGAGCTCTAGTTTTCTTCCTCGGGCTCTGGTTTTCTTCCTCGGGCTCTGGTTATCTTCCTTTGGCACTGGTTTTGTTCCTCGGGCTCTCGTTTTCTTCCTCGAACTCTCGTTTTGTTCCTCGGGTTCTGGTTTTGTTCCTTGAGCTCTGGTTTTATTCCTCGGGCTCTGGTTTTGTTCATCGAGGTCTGGTTTTCTTCCTCGGGCTCTGGTTGTGTTCCTCGGGCTCTGGTTCTGTTCCTCGGGCTCTGGTTTTGTTCATCGAGGGCTTGTTTTCTTCCTCGGGCTCTGGTTTTGTTCCTCAGGCTCTGGTTTTCTTCCTCGGGCTCTGGTTTTGTTCCTCGGGCTCTGGTTGTGTTCCTCGAGGGCTAGTTTTGTTCCTCGGGCTCTGGACTTGTTCCTCGGTTTCTGGTTCGGTTCCTCGGGCCCTGGTTTTATTCCATGGGCTCTGGTTTTCTTCCTATGGCCCTCGTTTTGTTCTTCAGGCCTTCCTTTTTGTCCTTGGGCTCTGGTTTTGTTCCTCGAGCTCTGGTTTTATTCCTTGGGCACTGGTTATGTTCCTCGGGCTCTCGTTTTCTTCCTCGGACTCTCGTTTTGTTCCTCGGGTTCTGGTTTTGTTCCTTGAGGTCTGGTTTTCTTCCTCGGGCTCTGGTTTTCTTCCTCGGGCTCTGGTTTTCTTCCTCAGGCTCTGGTTTTGTTGCTCGGGCTCTGGACTTCTTCCTCGAGCTCTCCTTTTCTTCTTCGGGCCCTAGTTTTGTTCCTCGGGCTCTGTTTTTGTTCCTCGGGCTCTGTTTTTGTTCCTCGGGCTCTGGTTGTGTTCCTCGGGCTCTGGGTTTGTTCCTCGAGCTTTAGTTTTGTTCCTCAGGCCCTGGTTTTCTTCCTCGGGGTTTCCTTTTGTTCCTTGGGCTCTGATATTGTTCTTCGGGCTTTGGTTTTGTTCCTCGGGCTCTGTTTTTGTTCCTCGGGCTCTCCTTTTCTTCCTCGGCACCTGGTTTTGTTCCAAGAGCTCTAGTTTTCTTCCTCGGGCTCTGGTTTTCTTCCTCGGGCTCTGGTTTTCTTCCTTTGGCACTGGTTTTGTTCCTCGGGCTCTCGTTTTCTTCCTCGAACTCTCGTTTTGTTCCTCGGGTTCTGGTTTTGTTCCTCGAGCTCTGGTTTTATTCCTCGGGCTCTGGTTTTCTTCCTCGGACCCTGTTTCTTTACCTCGAGGGGTGGTTTTGTTCCTCGGGCTCTGGCTTGGTTCCTCAGGCTCTGGTTTTGTTCCTCGGGCTCTGGTTTTCTTCCTCGGACCCTGTTTCTTTACCTCGAGGGGTGGTTTTGTTCCTCGGGCTCTGGCTTGGTTCCTCAGGCCCTGGTTGTTTTCCTCGGGCTCTGGTTTTGTTCCTCCCGCTCTGGTTTTGTTCCTCGAGGGCTAGTTTTGTTCCTCGGGCTCTGGATTTCTTCCTCGGTTTCTGGTTCGGTTCCTCGGGCCCTGGTTTTATTCCACGGGCTCTGGTTTTCTTCCTATGGCCCTCGTTTTGTTCTTCAGGCCTTCCTTTTTGTCCTTGGGTTCTGGTTTTGTTCCTCAAGCTCTGGTTTTATTCCTTGGGCACTGGTTATGTTCGTCGGGCTCTCGCTTTCTTCCTCGGACTCTCGTTTTGTTCCTCGGGTTCTGGTTTTGTTCCTTGAGGTCTGGTTTTCTTCCTCGGGCTCTGGTTTTCTTCCTCAGGCTCTGGTTTTGTTGCTCGGGCTCTGGATTTCTTCCTCGAGCTCTCCTTTTCTTCTTCGGGCCCTAGTTTTGTTCCTCGGGCTCTGGTTTTCTTCCTCGGGCTCTGGTTTTCTTCCTTTGGCACTGGTTTTGTTCCTCGGGCTCTGGATTTCTTCCTCGAGCTCTCCTTTTCTTCTTCGGGCCCTAGTTTTGTTCCTCGGGCTCTGGTTCTGTTCCTCGGGCCCTGGTTGAGTTCCTCGGGCTCCGGGTTTGTTCCTCGAGCTCTAGTTTTGTTCCTCAGGCCCTGGTTTTCTTCCTCAGGGTTTCCTTTTGTTCCTTGGGCTCTGATATTGTTCTTCGGGCTTTGGTTTTGTTCCTCGGGCTCTGTTTTTGTTCCTCGGGCTCTCCTTTTCTTCCTCGGCACCTGGTTTTGTTCCAAGAGCTCTAGTTTTCTTCCTCGGGCTCTGGTTTTCTTCCTCGGGCTCTGGTTTTCTTCCTTTGGCACTGGTTTTGTTCCTCGGGCTCTCGTTTTCTTCCTCGAACTCTCGTTTTGTTCCTCGGGTTCTGGTTTTGTTCCTTGAGCTCTGGTTTTATTCCTCGGGCTCTGGTTTTGTTCATCGAGGTCTGGTTTTCTTCCTCGGGCTCTGGTTGTGTTCCTCGGGCTCTGGGTCTGTTCCTCGGGCTCTGGTTTTGTTCATCGAGGGCTTGTTTTCTTCCTCGGGCTCTGGTTTTCTTCCTCGGACCCTGTTTCTTTACCTCGAGGGGTGGTTTTGTTCCTCGGGCTCTGGCTTGGTTCCTCAGGCTCTGGTTTTGTTCCTCGGGCTCTGGTTTTCTTCCTCGGACCCTGTTTCTTTACCTCGAGGGGTGGTTTTGTTCCTCGGGCTCTGGCTTGGTTCCTCAGGCCCTGGTTGTTTTCCTCGGGCTCTGGTTCTGTTCCTTAGGCTCTGGTTTTTTTCATCGAGGGCTTGTTTTCTTCCTCGGGCTCTGGTTTTGTTCCTCAGGCTCTGGTTTTCTTCCTCGGGCTCTGGTTTTCTTCCTCGGACCCTGTTTCTTTACCTCGAGGGCTAGTTTTGTTCCTCGGGCTCTGGATTTGTTCCTCGGTTTCTGGTTCGGTTCCTCGGGCCCTGGTTTTATTCCACGGGCTCTGGTTTTCTTCCTATGGCCCTCGTTTTGTTCTTCAGGCCTTTCTTTTTGTCCTTGGGTTCTGGTTTTGTTCCTCGAGCTCTGGTTTTATTCCTTGGGCACTGGTTATGTTCGTCGGGCTCTCGCTTTCTTCCTCGGACTCTCGTTTTGTTCCTCGGGCTCTGTTTTTGTTCCTCGAGCTCTGGTTGTGTTCCTCGGGCTCTGGTTGTGTTCCTCGGGCTCTGGGTTTATTCCTTGAGCTCTAGTTTTGTTCCTCAGGCCCTGGTTTTCTTCCTCGGGGTTTCCTTTTGTTCCTTGGGCTTTGGTTTTGTTCCTCGGGCTCTGTTTTTGTTCCTCGGGCTCTCCTTTTCTTCCTCGGCACCTGGTTTTGTTCCAAGAGCTCTAGTTTTCTTCCTCGGGCTCTGGTTTTCTTCCTTTGGCACTGGTTTTGTTCCTCGGGCTCTCGTTTTCTTCCTCGGCACCTGGTTTTGTTCCAAGAGTCTCTAGTTTTCTTCCTCAGGCTGTGGTTTTCTTCCTTTGGCACTGGTTTTGTTCCTCGGGCTCTCGTTTTCTTCCTCGAACTCTCGTTTTGTTCCTCGGGTTCTGGTTTTGTTCCTTGAGCTCTGGTTTTATTCCTCGGGCTCTGGTTTTGTTCATCGAGGTCTGGTTTTCTTCCTCGGGCTCTGGTTGTGTTCCTCGGGCTCCGGGTTTGTTCCTCGAGCTCTAGTTTTGTTCCTCAGGCCCTGGTTTTCTTCCTCGGCGTTTCCTTTTGTTCCTTGGGCTTTGGTTTTGTTCCTCGGGAACTGTTTTTGTTCCTCGGGCTCTCCTTTTCTTCCTTTGGCACTGGTTTTGTTCCTCGGGCTCTCGTTTTCTTCCTCAAACTCTCGTTTTGTTCCTCGGGTTCTGGTTTTGTTCCTTGAGCTCTGATTTTATTCCTCGGGCTCTGGTTTTGTTCATCGAGGTCTGGTTTTCTTCCTCGGGCTCTGGTTGTGTTCCTCGGGCTCTGGTTCTGTTCCTCGGGCTCTGGTTTTGTTCATCGAGGGCTTGTTTTCTTCCTCAGGCTCTGGTTTTGTTCCTCAGGCTCTGGCTTTCTTCCTCGGGCTCTGGTTTTCTTCCTCGGACCCTGTTTCTTTACCTCGAGGGGTGGTTTTGTTCCTCGGGCTCTGGCTTGGTTCCTCAGGCCCTGGTTGTTTTCCTCGGGCTCTGGTTTTGTTCCTCGGGCTCTGGTTTTGTTCCTCGAGGGTTAGTTTTGTTTCTCGGGCTCTAGATTCGTTCCTCGGTTTCTGGTTCGGTTCCTCGGGCCCTGGTTTTATTCCACGGGCTCTGGTTTTCTTCCTATGGCCCTCGTTTTGTTCTTCAGGCCTTCCTTTTTGTCCTTGGGCTCTGGTTTTCTTCCTCGAGCTCTGGTTTTATTCCTTTGGCACTGCTTATGTTCCTCGGGCTCTCGTTTTCTTCCTCGGACTCTCGTTTTGTTCCTCGGGTTCTGGTTTTGTTCCTCGAGGTCTGGTTTTCTTCCTCGGGCTCTGGTTTTCTTCCTCGGGCTCTGGTTTTCTTCCTCAGGCTCTGGTTTTGTTGCTCGGGCTCTGGATTTCTTCCTCGAGCTCTCCTTTTCTTCTTCGGGCCCTAGTTTTGTTCCTCGGGCTCTGTTTTTTTTCCTCGGGCTCTGGTTGTGTTCCTCGGGCTCTGGTTGTGTTCCTCGGGCTCCGGGTTTGTTCCTCGATCTCTAGTTTTGTTCCTCAGGCCCTGGTTTTCTTCCTCGGCGTTTCCTTTTGTTCCTTGGGCTTTGGGTTTGTTCCTCGGGCTCTGTTTTTGTTCCTCGGGCTCTCCTTTTCTTCCTCGGCACCTGGTTTTGTTCCAAGAGCTCTAGTTTTCTTCCTCGGGCTCTCGTTTTCTTCCTCGGGCTCTGGTTTTCTTCCTTTGGCACTGGTTTTGTTCCTCGGGCTCTCGTTTTCTTCCTCGAACTCTCGTTTTGTTTTTCGGGTTCTGGTTTTGTTCCTCGAGCTCTGGTTTTATTCCTCCGCCTCTGGTTTTCTTCCTCGGACCCTTTTTCTTTACCTCGAGGGGTGGTTTTGTTCCTCGGGTTCTGGCTTGGTTCCTCAGGCTCTGGTTTTGTTCCTCGGGCTCTGGTTTTCTTCCTCGGACCCTGTTTCTTTACCTCGAGGGGTGGTTTTGTTCCTCGGGCTCTGGCTTGGTTCCTCAGGCCCTGGTTGTTTTCCTCGGGCTCTGGTTCTGTTCCTTGGGCTCTGGTTTTTTTCATCGAGGGCTTGTTTTCTTCCTCGGGCTCTGGTTTTGTTCCTCAGGCTCTGGTTTTCTTCCTCGGGCTCTGATTTTCTTCCTCGGACCCTGTTTCTTTTCCTCGAGGGGTGGTTTTGTTCCTTGGGCTCTGGCTTGGTTCCTCAGGCCCTGGTTGTTTTCCTCGGGCTCTGGTTTTGTTCCTCCCGCTCTGGTTTTGTTCCTCGAGGGCTAGTTTTGTTCCTCGGGCTCTGGATTTCTTCCTCGGTTTCTGGTTCGGTTCCTCGGGCCCTGGTTTTATTCCACGGGCTCTGGTTTTCTTCCTATGGCCCTCGTTTTGTTCTTCAGGCCTTCTTTTTTGTCCTTGGGTTCTGGTTTTGTTCCTCGAGCTCTGGTTTTATTCCTTGGGCACTGGTTATGTTCGTCGGGCTCTCGCTTTCTTCCTCGGACTCTCGTTTTGTTCCTCGGGTTCTGGTTTTGTTCCTTGAGGTCTGGTTTTCTTCCTCGGGCTCTGGTTTTCTTCCTCAGGCTCTGGTTTTGTTGCTCGGGCTCTGGATTTCTTCCTCGAGCTCTCCTTTTCTTCTTCGGGCCCTAGTTTTGTTCCTCGGGCTCTGTTTTTGTTCCTCGGGCTCTGGTTGTGTTCCTCGGGCCCTGGTTGTGTTCCTCGGGCTCCGGGTTTGTTCCTCGAGCTCTAGTTTTGTTCCTCAGGCCCTGGTTTTCTTCCTCGGGGTTTCCTTTTGTTCCTTGGGCTCTGATATTGTTCTTCGGGCTTTGGTTTTGTTCCTCGGGCTCTGTTTTTGTTCCTCGGGCTCTCCTTTTCTTCCTCGGCACCTGGTTTTGTTCCAAGAGCTCTAGTTTTCTTCCTCGGGCTCTGGTTTTCTTCCTCGGGCTCTGGTTTTCTTCCTTTGGCACTGGTTTTGTTCCTCGGGCTCTCGTTTTCTTCCTCGAACTCTCGTTTTGTTCCTCGGGTTCTGGTTTTGTTCCTTGAGCTCTGGTTTTATTCCTCGGGCTCTGGTTTTGTTCATCGAGGTCTGGTTTTCTTCCTCGGGCTCTGGTTGTGTTCCTCGGGCTCTGGTTCTGTTCCTCGGGCTCTGGTTTTGTTCATCGAGGGCTTGTTTTCTTCCTCGGGCTCTGGTTTTGTTCCTCAGGCTCTGGTTTTCTTCCTCGGGCTCTGGTTTTGTTCCTCGGGCTCTGGTTGTGTTCCTCGAGGGCTAGTTTTGTTCCTCGGGCTCTGGACTTGTTCCTCGGTTTCTGGTTCGGTTCCTCGGGCCCTGGTTTTATTCCATGGGCTCTGGTTTTCTTCCTATGGCCCTCGTTTTGTTCTTCAGGCCTTCCTTTTTGTCCTTGGGCTCTGGTTTTGTTCCTCGAGCTCTGGTTTTATTCCTTGGGCACTGGTTATGTTCCTCGGGCTCTCGTTTTCTTCCTCGGACTCTCGTTTTGTTCCTCGGGTTCTGGTTTTGTTCCTTGAGGTCTGGTTTTCTTCCTCGGGCTCTGGTTTTCTTCCTCGGGCTCTGGTTTTCTTCCTCAGGCTCTGGTTTTGTTGCTCGGGCTCTGGACTTCTTCCTTGAGCTCTCCTTTTCTTCTTCGGGCCCTAGTTTTGTTCCTCGGGCTCTGTTTTTGTTCCTCGGGCTCTGTTTTTGTTCCTCGGGCTCTGGTTGTGTTCCTCGGGCTCTGGGTTTGTTCCTCGAGCTTTAGTTTTGTTCCTCAGGCCCTGGTTTTCTTCCTCGGGGTTTCCTTTTGTTCCTTGGGCTCTGATATTGTTCTTCGGGCTTTGGTTTTGTTCCTCGGGCTCTGTTTTTGTTCCTCGGGCTCTCCTTTTCTTCCTCGGCACCTGGTTTTGTTCCAAGAGCTCTAGTTTTCTTCCTCGGGCTCTGGTTTTCTTCCTCGGGCTCTGGTTTTCTTCCTTTGGCACTGGTTTTGTTCCTCGGGCTCTCGTTTTCTTCCTCGAACTCTCGTTTTGTTCCTCGGGTTCTGGTTTTGTTCCTCGAGCTCTGGTTTTATTCCTCGGGCTCTGGTTTTCTTCCTCGGACCCTGTTTCTTTACCTCGAGGGGTGGTTTTGTTCCTCGGGCTCTGGCTTGGTTCCTCAGGCTCTGGTTTTGTTCCTCGGGCTCTGGTTTTCTTCCTCGGACCCTGTTTCTTTACCTCGAGGGGTGGTTTTGTTCCTCGGGCTCTGGCTTGGTTCCTCAGGCCCTGGTTGTTTTCCTCGGGCTCTGGTTTTGTTCCTCGGGCTCTGGTTTTGTTCCTCGAGGGCTAGTTTTGTTCCTCGGGCTCTGGATTTGTTCCTCGGTTTCTGGTTCGGTTCCTCGGGCCCTGGTTTTATTCCACGGGCTCTGGTTTTCTTCCTATGGCCCTCGTTTTGTTCTTCAGGCCTTCCTTTTTGTCCTTGGGCTCTGGTTTTGTTCCTCGAGCTCTGGTTTTATTCCTTGGGCACTGGTTATGTTCGTCGGGCTCTCGCTTTCTTCCTCGGACTCTCGTTTTGTTCTCGGGTTCTGGTTTTGTTCCTTGAGGTCTGGTTTTCTTCCTCGGGCTCTGGTTTTCTTCCTCAGTCTCTGGTTTTGTTGCTCGGGCTCTGGATTTCTTCCTCGAGCTCTCCTTTTCTTCTTCGGGCCCTAGTTTTGTTCCTCGGGCTCTGGTTTTCTTCCTCGGACTCTGGTTTTCTTCCTTTGGCACTGGTTTTGTTCCTCGGGCTCTGGATTTCTTCCTCGAGCTCTCCTTTTCTTCTTCGGGCCCTAGTTTTGTTCCTCGGGCTCTGGTTCTGTTCCTCGGGCCCTGGTTGAGTTCCTCGGGCTCCGGGTTTGTTCCTCGAGCTCTAGTTTTGTTCCTCAGGCCCTTGTTTTCTTCCTCGGGGTTTCCTTTTGTTCCTTGGGCTCTGATATTGTTCTTCGGGCTTTGGTTTTGTTCCTCGGGCTCTGTTTTTGTTCCTCGGGCTCTCCTTTTCTTCCTCGGCACCTGGTTTTGTTCCAAGAGCTCTAGTTTTCTTCCTCGGGCTCTGGTTTTCTTCCTCGGGCTCTCGTTTTCTTCCTTTGGCACTGGTTTTGTTCCTCGGGCTCTCGTTTTCTTCCTCGAACTCTCGTTTTGTTCCTCGGGTTCTGGTTTTGTTCCTCGAGCTCTGGTTTTAATCCTCGGGCTCTGGTTTTCTTCCTCGGACCCTGTTTCTTTACCTCGAGGGGTGGTTTTGTTCCTCGGGCTCTGGCTTGGTTCCTCAGGCTCTGGTTTTGTTCCTCGGGCTCTGGTTTTCTTCCTCGGACCCTGTTTCTTTACCTCGAGGGGTGGTTTTGTTCCTCGGGCTCTGGCTTGGTTCCTCAGGCCCTGGTTGTTTTCCTCGGGCTCTGGTTCTGTTCCTTAGGCTCTGGTTTTTTTCATCGAGGGCTTGTTTTCTTCCTCGGGCTCTGGTTTTGTTCCTCAGGCTCTGGTTTTCTTCCTCGGGCTCTGGTTTTCTTCCTCGGACCCTGTTTCTTTACCTCGAGGGCTAGTTTTGTTCCTCGGGCTCTGGATTTGTTCCTCGGTTTCTGGTTCGGTTCCTCGGGCCCTGGTTTTATTCCACGGGCTCTGGTTTTCTTCCTATGGCCCTCGTTTTGTTCTTCAGGCCTTTCTTTTTGTCCTTGGGTTCTGGTTTTGTTCCTCGAGCTCTGGTTTTATTCCTTGGGCACTGGTTATGTTCGTCGGGCTCTCGCTTTCTTCCTCGGACTCTCGTTTTGTTCCTCGGGCTCTGTTTTTGTTCCTCGGGCTCTGGTTGTGTTCCTCGGGCTCTGGTTGTGTTCCTCGGGCTCTGGGTTTGTTCCTTGAGCTCTAGTTTTGTTCCTCAGGCCCTGGTTTTCTTCCTCGGGGTTTCCTTTTGTTCCTTGGGCTTTGATTTTGTTCCTCGGGCTCTGTTTTTGTTCCTCTGGCTCTCCTTTTCTTCCTCGGCACCTGGTTTTGTTCCAAGAGCTCTAGTTTTCTTCCTCGGGCTCTGGTTTTCTTCCTTTGGCACTGGTTTTGTTCCTCGGGCTCTCGTTTTCTTCCTCGGCACCTGGTTTTGTTCCAAGAGCTCTAGTTTTCTTCCTCAGGCTGTGGTTTTCTTCCTTTGGCACTGGTTTTGTTCCTCGGGCTCTCGTTTTCTTCCTCGAACTCTCGTTTTGTTCCTCGGGTTCTGGTTTTGTTCCTTGAGCTCTGGTTTTATTCCTCGGGCTCTGGTTTTGTTCATCGAGGTCTGGTTTTATTCCTCGGGCTCTGGTTGTGTTCCTCGGGCTCCGGGTTTGTTCCTCGAGCTCTAGTTTTGTTCCTCAGGCCCTGGTTTTCTTCCTCGGCGTTTCCTTTTGTTCCTTGGGCTTTGGTTTTGTTCCTCGGGCTCTGTTTTTGTTCCTCGGGCTCTCCTTTTCTTCCTTTGGCACTGGTTTTGTTCCTCGGGCTCTCGTTTTCTTCCTCAAACTCTCGTTTTGTTCCTCGGGTTCTGGTTTTGTTCCTTGAGCTCTGATTTTATTCCTCGGACTCTGGTTTTGTTCATCGAGGTCTGGTTTTCTTCCTCGGGCTCTGGTTGTGTTCCTCGGGCTCTGGTTCTGTTCCTCGGGCTCTGGTTTTGTTCATCGAGGGCTTGTTTTCTTCCTCGGGCTCTGGTTTTGTTCCTCAGGCTCTGGTTTTGTTCCTCGGGCTCTGGTTTTCTTCCTCGGACCCTGTTTCTTTACCTCGAGGGGTGGTTTTGTTCCTCGGGCTCTGGCTTGGTTCCTCAGGCCCTGGTTGTTTTCCTCGGGCTCTGGTTTTGTTCCTCGGGCTCTGGTTTTGTTCCTCGAGGGTTAGTTTTGTTTCTCGGGCTCTAGATTCGTTCCTCAGTTTCTGGTTCGGTTCCTCGGGCCCTGGTTTTATTCCACGGGCTCTGGTTTTCTTCCTATGGCCCTCGTTTTGTTCTTCAGGCCTTCCTTTTTGTCCTTGGGCTCTGGTTTTCTTCCTCGAGCTCTGGTTTTATTCCTTGGGCACTGCTTATGTTCCTCGGGCTCTCGTTTTCTTCCTCGGACTCTCGTTTTGTTCCTCGGGTTCTGGTTTTGTTCCTCGAGGTCTGGTTTTCTTCCTCGGGCTCTGGTTTTCTTCCTCGGGCTCTGGTTTTCTTCCTCAGGCTCTGGTTTTGTTGCTCGGGCTCTGGATTTCTTCCTCGAGCTCTCCTTTTCTTCTTCGGACCCTAGTTTTGTTCCTCGGGCTCTGTTTTTTTTCCTCGGGCTCTGGTTGTGTTCCTCGGGCTCTGGTTGTGTTCCTCGGGCTCCGGGTTTGTTCCTCGATCTCTAGTTTTGTTCCTCAGGCCCTGGTTTTCTTCGTCGGCGTTTCCTTTTGTTCCTTGGGCTTTGGGTTTGTTCCTCGGGCTCTGTTTTTGTTCCTCGGGCTCTCCTTTTCTTCCTCGGCACCTGGTTTTGTTCCAAGAGCTCTAGTTTTCTTCCTCGGGCTCTCGTTTTCTTCCTCGGGCTCTGGTTTTCTTCCTTTGGCACTGGTTTTGTTCCTTGGGCTCTCGTTTTCTTCCTCGAACTCTCGTTTTGTTTTTCGGGTTCTGGTTTTGTTCCTCGAGCTCTGGTTTTATTCCTCCGCCTCTGGTTTTCTTCCTCGGACCCTTTTTCTTTACCTCGAGGGGTGGTTTTGTTCCTCGGGTTCTGGCTTGGTTCCTCAGGCTCTGGTTTTGTTCCTCGGGCTCTGGTTTTCTTCCTCGGACCCTGTTTCTTTACCTCGAGGGGTGGTTTTGTTCCTCGGGCTCTGGCTTGGTTCCTCAGGCCCTGGTTGTTTTCCTCGGGCTCTGGTTCTGTTCCTTGGGCTCTGGTTTTTTTCATCGAGGGCTTGTTTTCTTCCTCGGGCTCTGGTTTTGTTCCTCAGGCTCTGGTTTTCTTCCTCGGGCTCTGATTTTCTTCCTCGGACCCTGTTTCTTTTCCTCGAGGGGTGGTTTTGTTCCTCGGGCTCTGGCTTGGTTCCTCAGGCCCTGGTTGTTTTCCTCGGGCTCTGGTTTTGTTCCTCCCGCTCTGGTTTTGTTCCTCGAGGGCTAGTTTTGTTCCTCGGGCTCTGGATTTCTTCCTCGGTTTCTGGTTCGGTTCCTCGGGCCCTGGTTTTATTCCACGGGCTCTGGTTTTCTTCCTATGGCCCTCGTTTTGTTCTTCAGGCCTTCTTTTTTGTCCTTGGGTTCTGGTTTTGTTCCTCGAGCTCTGGTTTTATTCCTTGGGCACTGGTTATGTTCGTCGGGCTCTCGCTTTCTTCCTCGGACTCTCGTTTTGTTCCTCGGGTTCTGGTTTTGTTCCTTGAGGTCTGGTTTTCTTCCTCGGGCTCTGGTTTTCTTCCTCAGGCTCTGGTTTTGTTGCTCGGGCTCTGGATTTCTTCCTCGAGCTCTCCTTTTCTTCTTCGGGCCCTAGTTTTGTTCCTCGGGCTCTGTTTTTGTTCCTCGGGCTCTGGTTGTGTTCCTCGGGCCCTGGTTGTGTTCCTCGGGCTCCGGGTTTGTTCCTCGAGCTCTAGTTTTGTTCCTCAGGCCCTGGTTTTCTTCCTCGGGGTTTCCTTTTGTTCCTTGGGCTCTGATATTGTTCTTCGGGCTTTGGTTTTGTTCCTCGGGCTCTGTTTTTGTTCCTCGGGCTCTCCTTTTCTTCCTCGGCACCTGGTTTTGTTCCAAGAGCTCTAGTTTTCTTCCTCGGGCTCTGGTTTTCTTCCTCGGGCTCTGGTTTTCTTCCTTTGGCACTGGTTTTGTTCCTCGGGCTCTCGTTTTCTTCCTCGAACTCTCGTTTTGTTCCTCGGGTTCTGGTTTTGTTCCTTGAGCTCTGGTTTTATTCCTCGGGCTCTGGTTTTGTTCATCGAGGTCTGGTTTTCTTCCTCGGGCTCTGGTTGTGTTCCTCGGGCTCTGGTTCTGTTCCTCGGGCTCTGGTTTTGTTCATCGAGGGCTTGTTTTCTTCCTCGGGCTCTGGTTTTGTTCCTCAGGTCTGGTTTTCTTCCTCGGGCTCTGGTTTTCTTCCTCGGACCCTGTTTCTTTACCTCGAGGGGTGGTTTTGTTCCTCGGGCTCTGGCTTTGTTCCTCAGGCCCTGGTTGTTTTCCTCGGGCTCTGGTTTTGTTCCTCGGGCTCTGGTTTTGTTCCTCGAGGGCTAGTTTTGTTCCTCGGGCTCTGGACTTGTTCCTCGGTTTCTGGTTCGGTTCCTCGGGCCCTGGTTTTATTCCACGGGCTCTGGTTTTCTTCGTATGGCCCTCGTTTTGTTCTTCAGGCCTTCCTTTTTGTCCTTGGGCTCTGGTTTTCTTCCTCGAGCTCTGGTTTTATTCCTTTGGCACTGCTTATGTTCCTCGGGCTCTCGTTTTCTTCCTCGGACTCTCGTTTTGTTCCTCGGGTTCTGGTTTTGTTCCTCGAGGTCTGGTTTTCTTCCTCGGGCTCTGGTTTTCTTCCTCGGGCTCTGGTTTTCTTCCTCAGGCTCTGGTTTTGTTGCTCGGGCTCTGGATTTCTTCCTCGAGCTCTCCTTTTCTTCTTCGGGCCCTAGTTTTGTTCCTCGGGCTCTGTTTTTGTTCCTCGGGCTCTGGTTGTGTTCCTCGGGCTCTGGTTGTGTTCCTCGGGCTCCGGGTTTGTTCCTCGAGCTCTAGTTTTGTTCCTCAGGCCCTGGTTTTCTTCCTCGGCGTTTCCTTTTGTTCCTTGGGCTTTGGGTTTGTTCCTCGGGCTCTGTTTTTGTTCCTCGGGCTCTCCTTTTCTTCCTCGGCACCTGGTTTTGTTCCAAGAGCTCTAGTTTTCTTCCTCGGGCTCTCGTTTTCTTCCTCGGGCTCTGGTTTTCTTCCTTTGGCACTGGTTTTGTTCCTCGGGCTCTCGTTTTCTTCCTCGAACTCTCGTTTTGTTTTTCGGGTTCTGGTTTTGTTCCTCGAGCTCTGGTTTTATTCCTCCGCCTCTGGTTTTCTTCCTCGGACCCTTTTTCTTTACCTCGAGGGGTGGTTTTGTTCCTCGGGTTCTGGCTTGGTTCCTCAGGCTCTGGTTTTGTTCCTCGGGCTCTGGTTTTCTTCCTCGGACCCTGTTTCTTTACCTCGAGGGGTGGTTTTGTTCCTCGGGCTCTGGCTTGGTTCCTCAGGCCCTGGTTGTTTTCCTCGGGCTCTGGTTCTGTTCCTTGGGCTCTGGTTTTTTTCATCGAGGGCTTGTTTTCTTCCTCGGGCTCTGGTTTTGTTCCTGAGGCTCTGGTTTTCTTCCTCGGGCTCTGATTTTCTTCCTCGGACCCTGTTTCTTTACCTCGAGGGGTGGTTTTGTTCCTCGGGCTCTGGCTTGGTTCCTCAGGCCCTGGTTGTTTTCCTCGGGCTCTGGTTTTGTTCCTCCCGCTCTGGTTTTGTTCCTCGAGGGCTAGTTTTGTTCCTCGGGCTCTGGATTTGTTCCTCGGTTTCTGGTTCGGTTCCTCGGGCCCTGGTTTTATTCCACGGGCTCTGGTTTTCTTCCTATGGCCCTCGTTTTGTTCTTCAGGCCTTCTTTTTTGTCCTTGGGTTCTGGTTTTGTTCCTCGAGCTCTGGTTTTATTCCTTGGGCACTGGTTATGTTCGTCGGGCTCTCGCTTTCTTCCTCGGACTCTCGTTTTGTTCCTCGGGTTCTGGTTTTGTTCCTTGAGGTCTGGTTTTCTTCCTCGGGCTCTGGTTTTCTTCCTCAGGCTCTGGTTTTGTTGCTCGGGCTCTGGATTTCTTCCTCGAGCTCTCCTTTTCTTCTTCGGGCCCTAGTTTTGTTCCTCGGGCTCTGTTTTTGTTCCTCGGGCTCTGGTTGTGTTCCTCGGGCCCTGGTTGTGTTCCTCGGGCTCCGGGTTTGTTCCTCGAGCTCTAGTTTTGTTCCTCAGGCCCTGGTTTTCTTCCTCGGGGTTTCCTTTTGTTCCTTGGGCTCTGATATTGTTCTTCGGGCTTTGGTTTTGGTCCTCGGGCTCTGTTTTTGTTCCTCGGGCTCTCCTTTTCTTCCTCGGCACCTGGTTTTGTTCCAAGAGCTCTAGTTTTCTTCCTCGGGCTCTGGTTTTCTTCCTCGGGCTCTGGTTTTCTTCCTTTGGCACTGGTTTTGTTCCTCGGGCTCTCGTTTTCTTCCTCGAACTCTCGTTTTGTTCCTCGGGTTCTGGTTTTGTTCCTTGAGCTCTGGTTTTATTCCTCGGGCTCTCGTTTTGTTCATCGAGGTCTGGTTTTCTTCCTCGGGCTCTGGTTGTGTTCCTCGGGCTCTGGTTCTGTTCCTCGGGCTCCGGTTATGTTCATCGAGGTCTGGTTTTCTTCCACGGGCTCTGGTTTTGTTCCTCAGGCTCTGGTTTTGTTCCTCGGGCTCTGGTTTTCTTCCTCGGACCCTGTTTCTTTAGCTCGAGGGGTGGTTTTGTTCCTCGGGCTCTGGCTTGGTTCCTCAGGCCCTGGTTGTTTTCCTCGGGCTCTGGTTTTGTTCCTCGGGCTCTGGTTTTGTTCCTCGAGGGCTAGTTTTGTTCCTCGGGCTCTGGACTTGTTCCTCGGTTTCTGGTTCGGTTCCTCGGGCCCTGGTTTTATTCCACGGGCTCTAGTTTTCTTCCTATGGCCCTCGTTTTGTTCTTCAGGCCTTCCTTTTTGTCCTTGGGCTCTGGTTTTCTTCCTCGAGCTCTGGTTTTATTCCTTGGGCACTGGTTATGTTCCTCGGGCTCTCGCTTTCTTCCTCGGACTCTCGTTTTGTTCCTCGGGTTCTGGTTTTGTTCCTTGAGGTCTGGTTTTCTTCCTCGGGCTCTGGTTTTCTTCCTCGGGCTCTGGTTTTCTTCCTCGGGCTCTGGTTTTCTTCCTCGGGCTCTGGTTTTCTTCCTCAGGCTCTGGTTTTGTTGCTCGGGCTCTGGATTTCTTCCTCGAGCTCTCCTTTTCTTCTTCGGGCCCTAGTTTTGTTCCTCGGGCTCTGTTTTTGTTCCTCGGGCTCTGGTTGTGTTCCTCGGGCTCTGGTTGTGTTCCTCGGGCTCCGGGTTTGTTCCTCGAGCTCTAGTTTTGTTCCTCAGGCCCTGGTTTTCTTCCTCGGGGTTTCCTTTTGTTCCTTGGGCTCTGATATTGTTCTTCAGGCTTTGGTTTTGTTCCTCGGGCTCTGTTTTTGTTCCTCGGGCTCTCCTTTTCTTCCTCGGCACCTGGTTTTGTTCCAAGAGCTCTAGTTTTCTTCCTCGGGCTCTGGTTTTCTTCCTCGGGCTCTGGTTTTCTTCCTTTGGCACTGGTTTTGTTCCTCGGGCTCTCATTTTCTTCCTCGAACTCTCGTTTTGTTCCTCGGGTTCTGGTTTTGTTCCTCAAGCTCTGGTTTTATTCCTCGGGCTCTGGTTTTCTTCCTCGGACCCTGTTTCTTTACCTCGAGGGGTGGTTTTGTTCCTCGGGCTCTGGCTTGGTTCCTCAGGCTCTGGTTTTGTTCCTCGGGCTCTGGTTTTCTTCCTCGGACCCTGTTTCTTTACCTCGAGGGGTGGTTTTGTTCCTCGGGCTCTGGCTTGGTTCCTCAGGCCCTGGTTGTTTTCCTCGGGCTCTGGTTCTGTTCCTCGGGCTCTGGTTTTGTTCATCGAGGTCTGGTTTTCTTCCTCGGGCTCTGGTTTTGTTCCTCAGGCTCTGGTTTTCTTCCTCGGGCTCTGGTTTTCTTCCTCGGACCCTGTTTCTTTACCTCGAGGGGTGGTTTTGTTCCTCGGGCTCTGGCTTGGTTCCTCAGGCCCTGGTTGTTTTTCTCGGGCTCTGGTTTTGTTCCTCGGGCTCTAGTTTTGTTCCTCGAGGGCTAGTTTTGTTCCTCGGGCTCTGGATTTGTTCCTCGGTTTCTGGTTCAGTTCCTCGGGCCCTGGTTTTATTCCACGGGCTCTGGTTTTCTTCCTATGGCCCTCGTTTTGTTCTTCAGGCCTTCCTTTTTGTCCTTGGGCTCTGGTTTTGTTCCTCGAGCTCTGGTTTTATTCCTTGGGCACTGGTTATGTTCCTCGGGCTCTCGTTTTCTTCCTCGGACTCTCGTTTTGTTCCTCGGGCTCTGGTTGTGTTCCTCGGGCTCCGGGTTTGTTCCTCGAGCTCTAGTTTTGTTCCTCAGGCCCTGGTTTTCTTCCTCGGCGTTTCCTTTTGTTCCTTGGGCTCTGATATTTTTCTTCGGGCTTTGGTTTTGTTCCTCGGGCTCTGTTTTTGTTCCTCGGGCTCTCCTTTTCTTCCTCGGCACCTGGTTTTGTTCCAAGAGCTCTGGTTTTCTTCCTCGGGCTCTGATTTTCTTCCTCAGGCTCTGGTTTTCTTCCTTTGGCACTGGTTTTGTTCCTCGGGCTCTCGTTTTCTTCCTCGAACTCTCGTATTGTTCCTCGGGTTCTGGTTTTGTTCCTTGAGCTCTGGTTTTATTCCTCGGGCTCTGGTTTTGTTCATCGAGGTCTGGTTTTCTTCCTCGGGCTCTGGTTTTGTTCCTCGGGCTCTCCTTTTCTTCCTCGGCACCTGGTTTTGTTCCAAGAGCTCTAGTTTTCTTCCTCGGGCTCTGGTTTTCTTCCCCGGGCTCTGGTTTTCTTCCTTTGGCACTGGTTTTATTCCTCGGGCTCTGGTTTTCTTCCTCGGACCCTGTTTCTTTACCTCGAGGGGTGGTTTTGTTCCTCGGGCTCTGGCTTGGTTCCTCAGGCCCTGGTTGTTTTCCTCGGGCTCTGGTTCTGGTCCTCGGGCTCTGGTTTTGTTCATCGAGGTCTGGTTTTCTTCCACGGGCTCTGGTTTTGTTCCTCAGGCTCTGGTTTTCTTCCTCGGGCTCTGGTTTTCTTCCTCGGACCCTGTTTCTTTACCTCGAGGGGTGGTTTTGTTCCTCGGGCTCTGGCTTGGTTCCTCAGGCCCTGGTTGTTTTCCTCGGGCTCTGGTTTTGTTCCTCGGGCTCTGGTTTTGTTCCTCGAGGGCTAGTTTTGTTCCTCGGGCTCTGGATTTGTTCCTCGGTTTCTGGTTCAGTTCCTCGGGCCCTGGTTTTATTCCACGGGCTCTGGTTTTCTTCCTATGGCCCTCGTTTTGTTCTTCAGGCCTTCCTTTTTGTCCTTGGGCTCTGGTTTTGTTCCTCGAGCTCTGGTTTTATTCCTTGGGCACTGGTTATTTTCCTCGGGCTCTCGTTTTCTTCCTCGGACTCTCGTTTTGTTCCTCGGGTTCTGGTTTTGTTCCTTGAGGTCTGGTTTTCTTCCTCGGGCTCTGGTTTTCTTCCTCGGGCTCTGGTTTTGTTGCTCGGGCTCTGGATTTCTTCCTCGAGCTCTCCTTTTCTTCTTCGGGCCCTAGTTTTGTTCCTCGGGCTCTGTTTTTGTTCCTCGGGCTCTGGTTGTGTTCCTCGGGCTCTGGTTGTGTTCCTCGGGCTCCGGGTTTGTTCCTCGAGCTCTAGTTTTGTTCCTCAGGCCCTGGTTTTCTTCCTCGGGGTTTCCTTTTGTTCCTTGGGCTCTGATATTGTTCTTCGGGCTTTGGTTTTGTTCCTCGGGCTCTGTTTTTGTTCCTCGGGCTCTCCTTTTCTTCCTCGGCACCTGGTTTTGTTCCAAGAGCTCTAGTTTTCTTCCTCGGGCTCTGGTTTTCTTCCTCGGGCTCTGGTTTTCTTCCTTTGGCACTGGTTTTGTTCCTCGGGCTCTCATTTTCTTCCTCGAACTCTCGTTTTGTTCCTCGGGTTCTGGTTTTGTTCCTTGAGGTCTGGTTTTCTTCCTCGGGCTCTGGTTTTCTTCCTCGGGCTCTGGTTTTCTTCCTCGGGCTCTGGTTTTGTTGCTCGGGCTCTGGATTTCTTCCTCGAGCTCTATTTTCTTCTTCGGGCCCTACTTTTGTTCCTCGGGCTCTGTTTTTGTTCCTCGGGCTCTGGTTGTGTTCCTCGGGCTCTGGTTGTGTTCCTCGGGCTCTGGGTTTGTTCCTCGAGCTCTAGTTTTGTTCCTCAGGCCCTGGTTTTCTTCCTCGGGTTTTCCTTTTGTTCCTTGGGCTCTGATATTGATCTTCGGGCTCTGTTTTTGTTCCTCGGGCTCTGTTTTTGTTCCTCGGGCTCTCCTTTTCTTCCTCGGCACCTGGTTCTGTTCCAAGAGCTCTAGTTTTCTTCCTCGGGCTCTGGTTTTCTTCCCCGGGCTCTGGTTTTCTTCCTTTGGCACTGGTTTTATTCCTCGGGCTCTGGTTTTCTTCCTCGGACCCTGTTTCTTTACCTCGAGGTGTGGTTTAGTTCCTCGGGCTCTGGCTTGGTTCCTCAGGCTCTGGTTTTGTTCCTCGGGCTCTGGTTTTCTTCCTCGGACCCTGTTTCTTTACCTCGAGGGGTTGTTTTGTTCCTCGGGCTCTGGCTTGGTTCCTCAGGCCCTGGTTGTTTTCCTCGGGCTCTGGTTCTGTTCCTCGGGCTCTGGTTTTGTTCATCGAGGTCTGGTTTTCTTCCTCGGGCTCTGGTTTTGTTCCTCAGGCTCTGGTTTTCTTCCTCGGGCTCTGGTTTTCTTCCTCGGACCCTGTTTCTTTACCTCGAGGGGTGGTTTTCTTCCTCGGGCTCTGGCTTGGTTCCTCAGGCCCTGGTTGTTTTCCTCGGGCTCTGGTTTTGTTCCTCGGGCTCTAGTTTTGTTCCTCGAGGGCTAGTTTTGTTCCTCGGGCTCTGGATTTGTTCCTCGGTTTCTGGTTCGGTTCCTCGGGCCCTGGTTTTATTCCACGGGCTCTGGTTTTCTTCCTATGGCCCTCGTTTTGTTCTTCAGGCCTTCCTTTTTGTCCTTGGGCTCTGGTTTTGTTCCTCGAGCTCTGGTTTTATTCCTTGGGCACTGGTTATGTTCCTCGGGCTCTCGTTTTCTTCCTCGGACTCTCGTTTTGTTCCTCGGGTTCTGGTTTTGTTCCTTGAGCTCTGGTTTTCTTCCTCGGGCTCTGGTTTTCTTCCTCGGGCTCTGGTTTTCTTCCTCGGGCTCTGGTTTTGTTGCTCGGGCTCTGGATTTCTTCCTCGAGCTCTCCTTTTCTTCTTCGGGCCCTAGTTTTGTTCCTCGGGCTCTGTTTTTGTTCCTCGGGCTCTAGTTGTGTTCCTCGGGCTCTGGTTGTGTTCCTCGGGCTCTGGTTGTGTTCCTCGGGCTCCGGGTTTGTTCCTCGAGCTCTAGTTTTGTTCCTCAGGCCCTGGTTTTCTTCCTCGGGGTTTCCTTTTGTTCCTTGGGCTCTGATATTGTTCTTCGGGCTTTGGTTTTGTTCCTCGGGCTCTGTTTTTGTTCCTCGGGCTCTCCTTTTCTTCCTCGGCACCTGGTTTTGTTCCAAGAGCTCTAGTTTTCTTCCTCGGGCTCTGGTTTTCTTCCTCGGGCTCTGGTTTTCTTCCTTTGGCACTGGTTTTGTTCCTCGGGATCTCATTTTCTTCCTCGAACTCTCGTTTTGTTCCTCGGGTTCTGGTTTTGTTCCTCGAGCTCTGGTTTTGTTCCTCAGGCTCTGGTTTTCTTCCTCGGGCTCTGGTTTTCTTCCTCGGACCCTGTTTCTTTACCTCGAGGGGTGGTTTTGTTCCTCGGGCTCTGGCTTGGTTCCTCAGGCCCTGGTTGTTTTCCTCGGGCTCTGGTTTTGTTCCTCGGGCTCTAGTTTTGTTCCTCGAGGGCTAGTTTTGTTCCTCGGGCTCTGGATTTGTTCCTCGGTTTCTGGTTCGGTTCCTCGGGCCCTGGTTTTATTCCACGGGCTCTGGTTTTCATCCTATGGCCCTCGTTTTGTTCTTCAGGCCTTCCTTTTTGTCCTTGGGCTCTGGTTTTGTTCCTCGAGCTCTGGTTTTATTCCTTGGGCACTGGTTATGTTCCTCGGGCTCTCGTTTTCTTCCTCGGACTCTCGTTTTGTTCCTCGGGTTCTGGTTTTGTTCCTTGAGGTCTGGTTTTCTTCCTCGGGCTCTGGTTTTCTTCCTCGGGCTCTGGTTTTCTTCCTCGGGCTCTGGTTTTGTTGCTCGGGCTCTGGATTTCTTCCTCGAGCTCTCCTTTTCTTCTTCGGGCCCTAGTTTTGTTCCTCGGGCTCTGTTTTTGTTCCTCGGGCTCTGGTTGTGTTCCTCGGGCTCTGGTTGTGTTCCTCGGGCTCTGGTTGTGTTCCTCGGGCTCCGGGTTTGTTCCTCGAGCTCTAGTTTTGTTCCTCAGGCCCTGGTTTTCTTCCTCGGGGTTTCCTTTTGTTCCTTGGGCTCTGATATTGTTCTTCGGGCTTTGGTTTTGTTCCTCGGGCTCTGTTTTTGTTCCTCGGGCTCTCCTTTTCTTCCTCGGCACCTGGTTTTGTTCCAAGAGCTCTAGTTTTCTTCCTCGGGCTCTGGTTCTCTTCCTCGGGCTCTGGTTTTCTTCCTTTGGCACTGGTTTTGTTCCTCGGGCTCTCATTTTCTTCCTCGAACTCTCGTTTTGTTCCTCGGGTTCTGGTTTTGTTCCTCAAGCTCTGGTTTTATTCCTCGGGCTCTGGTTTTCTTCCTCGGACCCTGTTTCTTTACCTCGAGGGGTGGTTTTGTTCCTCGGGCTCTGGCTTGGTTCCTCAGGCTCTGGTTTTGTTCCTCGGGCTCTGGTTTTCTTCCTCGGACCCTGTTTCTTTACCTCGAGGGGTGGTTTTGTTCCTCGGGCTCTGGCTTGGTTCCTCAGGCCCTGGTTGTTTTCCTCGGGCTCTGGTTTTGTTCCTCAGGCTCTGGTTTTGTTCCTCGAGGGCTAGTTTTGTTTCTCGGGCTCTGTATTTGTTCCTCGGTTTCTGGTTCGGTTCCTCGGGCCCTGGTTTTATTCCATGGGCTCTGGTTTTCTTCCTATGGCCCTCGTTTTGTTCTTCAGGCCTTCCTTTTTGTCCTTGGGCTCTGGTTTTCTTCCTTTGGCACTGGTTTTATTCCTCGGGCTCTGGTTTTCTTCCTCGGACCCTGTTTCTTTACCTCGAGGGGTGGTTTTGTTCCTCGGGCTCTGGATTGGTTCCTCAGGCTCTGGTTTTGTTCCTCGGGCTCTGGTTTTCTTCCTCGGACCCTGTTTCTTTACCTCGAGGGGTGGTTTTGTTCCTCGGGCTCTGGCTTGGTTCCTCAGGCCCTGGTTGTTTTCCTCGGGCTCTGGTTTTGTTCCTCGGGCTCTGGTTTTGTTCCTCGAGGGCTAGTTTTGTTCCTCGGGCTCTGGACTTGTTCCTCGGTTTCTGGTTCGGTTCCTCGGGCCCTGGTTTTATTCCACGGGCTCTGGTTTTCTTCCTATGGCCCTCGTTTTGTTCTTCAGGCCTTCCCTTTTGTCCTTGGGCTCTGGTTTTCTTCCTCGAGCTCTGGTTTTATTCCTTGGGCACTGGTTATGTTCCTCGGGCTCTCGTTTTCTTCCTCGAACTCTCGTTTTGTTCCTCGGGTTCTGGTTTTGTTCCTTGAGCTCTGGTTTTCTTCCTCGGGCTCTGGTTTTCTTCCTCGGGCTCTGGTTTTCTTCCTCGGGCTCTGGTTTTCTTCCTCAGGCTCTGGTTTTGTTGCTCGGGCTCTGGATTTCTTCCTCGAGCTCTCCTTTTCTTCTTCGGGCCCTAGTTTTGTTCCTCGGGCTCTGTTTTTGTTCCTCGGGCTCTGGTTGTGTTCCTCGGGCTCTGGTTGTGTTCCTCGGGCTCCGGGTTTGTTCCTCGAGCTCTAGTTTTGTTCCTCAGGCCCTGGTTTTCTTCCTCGGAGTTTCCTTTTGTTCCTTGGGCTCTGATATTGTTCTTCGGGCTTTGGTTTTGTTCCTCGGGCTCTGTTTTTGTTCCTCGGGCTCTCCTTTTCTTCCTCAGCACCTGGTTTTGTTCCAAGAGCTCTAGTTTTCTTCCTCGGGCTCTGGTTTTCTTCCTCGGGCTCTGGTTTTCTTCCTTTGGCACTGGTTTTGTTCCTCGGGCTCTCATTTTCTTCCTCGAACTCTCGTTTTGTTCCTCGGGTTCTGGTTTTGTTCCTCAAGCTCTGGTTTTATTCCTCGGGCTCTGGTTTTCTTCCTCGGACCCTGTTTCTTTACCTCGAGGGGTGGTTTTGTTCCTCGGGCTCTGGCTTGGTTCCTCAGGCTCTGGTTTTGTTCCTCGGGCTCTGGTTTTCTTCCTCGGACCCTGTTTCTTTACCTCGAGGGGTGGTTTTGTTCCTCGGGCTCTGGCTTGGTTCCTCAGGCCCTGGTTGTTTTCCTCGGGCTCTGGTTCTGTTCCTCGGGCTCTGGTTTTGTTCCTCGAGGGCTAGTTTTGTTCCTCGGGCTCTGGATTTTTTCCTCTGTTTCTGGTTCGGTTCCTCGGGCCCTGGTTTTATTCCATGGGCTCTGGTTTTCTTCCTATGGCCCTCGTTTTGTTCTTCAGGCCTTCCTTTTTGTCCTTGGGCTCTGGTTTTGTTCCTCGAGCTCTGGTTTTATTCCTTGGGCACTGGTTATGTTCGTCGGGCTCTCGCTTTCTTCCTCGGACTCTCGTTTTGTTGCTCGGGTTCTGGTTTTGTTCCTTGAGGTCTGGTTTTCTTCCTCGGGCTCTGGTTTTCTTCCTCGGGCTCTGGTTTTCTTCCTCAGGCTCTGGTTTTGTTGCTCGGGCTCTGGATTTCTTCCTCGAGCTCTCCTTTTCTTCTTCGGACCCTAGTTTTGTTCCTCGGGCTCTGTTTTTGTTCCTCGGGCTCTGCTTGTGTTCCTCGGGCCCTGGTTGTGTTCCTCGGGCTCCGGGTTTGTTCCTCGAGCTCTAGTTTTGTTCCTCAGGCCCTGGTTTTCTTCCTCGGCGTTTCCTTTTGTTCCTTGGGCTCTGATATTGTTCTTCGGGCTTTGGTTTTGTTCCTCGGGCTCTGTTTTTGTTCCTCGGGCTCTCCTTTTCTTCCTCGGCACCTGGTTTTGTTCCAAGAGTTGTAGTTTTCTTCCTCGGGCTCTGGTTTTCTTCCTCGGGCTCTGGTTTTCTTCCTTTGGCACTGGTTTTGTTCCAAGAGCTCTAGTTTTCTTCCTCGGGCTCTGGTTTTGTTCCTCAGGCTCTGGTTTTCTTCCTCGGGCTCTGGTTTTCTTCCTCGGACCCTGTTTCTTTACCTCGAGGGGTGGTTTTGTTCCTCGGGCTCTGGCTTGGTTCCTCAGGCCCTGGTTGTTTTCCTCGGGCTCTGGTTTTGTTCCTCGGGCTCTGGTTTTGTTCCTCGAGGGCCAGTTTTGTTCCTCGGGCTCTGGATTTGTTCCTCGGTTTCTGGTTCGGTTCCTTGGGCCCTGGTTTTATTCCACGGGCTCTGGTTTTCTTCCTATGGCCCTCGTTTTGTTCTTCAGGCCTTCCTTTTTGTCCTTGGGCTCTGGTTTTGTTCCTCGAGCTCTGGTTTTATTCCTTGGGCACTGGTTATGTTCGTCGGGCTCTCGTTTTCTTCCTCGGACTCTCGTTTTGTTCCTCGGGTTCTGGTTTTGTTCCTTGAGCTCTGGTTTTCTTCCTCGGGCTCTGGTTTTCTTCCTCGGGCTCTGGTTTTCTTCCTCGGGCTCTGGTTTTGTTGCTCGGGCTCTGGATTTCTTCCTCGAGCTCTCCTTTTCTTCTTCGGGCCCTAGTTTTGTTCCTCGGGCTCTGTTTTTGTTCCTCGGGCTCTGGTTGTGTTCCTCGGGCTCTGGTTGTGTTCCTCGGGCTCCGGGTTTGTTCCTCGAGCTCTAGTTTTGTTCCTCAGGCCCTGGTTTTCTTCCTCGGGGTTTCCTTTTGTTCCTTGGGCTCTGATATTGTTCTTCGGGCTTTGGTTTTGTTCCTCGGGCTCTGTTTTTGTTCCTCGGGCTCTCCTTTTCTTCCTCGGCACCTGGTTTTGTTCCAAGAGCTCTAGTTTTCTTCCTCGGGCTCTGGTTTTCTTCCTCGGGCTCTGGTTTTCTTCCTTTGGCACTGGTTTTATTCCTCGGGCTCTGGTTTTCTTCCTCGGACCCTGTTTCTTTACCTCGAGGGGTGGTTTTGTTCCTCGGGCTCTGGCTTGGTTCCTCAGGCTCTGGTTTTGTTCCTCGGGCTCTGGTTTTCTTCCTCGGACCCTGTTTCTTTACCTCGAGGGGTGGTTTTTTTCCTCGGGCTCTGGCTTGGTTCCTCAGGCCCTGGTTGTTTTCCTCGGGCTCTGCTTCTGTTCCTCGGGCTCTGGTTTTGTTCATCGAGGGCTTGTTTTCTTCCTCGGGCTCTGGTTTTGTTCCTCAGGCTCTGGTTTTCTTCCTCGGGCTCTGGTTTTCTTCCTCGGGCTCTGGTTTTCTTCCTCAGGCTCTGGTTTTGTTGCTCGGGCTCTGGATTTCTTCCTCGAGCTCTCCTTTTCTTCTTCGGACCCTAGTTTTGTTCCTCGGGCTCTGTTTTTGTTCCTCGGGCTCTGGTTGTGTTCCTCGGGCCCTGGTTGTGTTCCTCGGGTTCCGGGTTTGTTCCTCGAGCTCTAGTTTTGTTCCTCAGGCCCTGGTTTTCTTCCTCGGGGTTTCCTTTTGTTCCTTGGGCTCTGATATTGTTCTTCGGGCTTTGGTTTTGTTCCTTGGGCTTTGTTTTTGTTCCTCGGGCTCTCCTTTTCTTCCTCGGCACCTGGTTTTGTTCCAAGAGTTCTAGTTTTCTTCCGCGGGCTCTCGTTTTCTTCCTCGGGCTCTGGTTTTCTTCCTTTGGCACTGGTTTTGTTCCAAGAGCTCTAGTTTTCTTCCTCGGGCTCTGGTTTTGTTCCTCAGGCTCTGGTTTTCTTCCTCGGGCTCTGGTTTTCTTCCTCGGACCCTGTTTCTTTACCTCGAGGGGTGGTTTTGTTCCTCGAGCTGTGGCTTGGTTCCTCAGGCCCTGGTTGTTTTCCTCGGGCTCTGGTTTTGTTCCTCGGGCTCTGGTTTTGTTCCTCGAGGGCTAGTTTCGTTCCTCGGGCTCTGGATTTGTTCCTCGGTTTCTGGTTCGGTTCCTCGGGCCCTGGTTTTATTCCACGGGCTCTGGTTTTCTTCCTATGGCCCTCGTTTTGTTCTTCAGGCCTTCCTTTTTGTCCTTGGGCTCTGGTTTTGTTCCTCGAGCTCTGGTTTTATTCCTTGGGCACTGGTTATGTTCGTCGGGCTCTCGCTTTCTTCCTCGGACTCTCGTTTTGTTCCTCGGGTTCTGGTTTTGTTCCTTGAGGTCTGATTTTCTTCCTCGGGCTCTGGTTTTCTTCCTCGGGCTCTGGTTTTCTTCCTCAGGCTCTGGTTTTGTTGCTCGGGCTCTGGATTTCTTCCTCGAGCTCTCCTTTTCTTCTTCGGAAGCTAGTTTTGTTCCTCGGGCTCTGGTTTTGTTCCTCAGGCTCTGGTTTTGTTCCTCGGGCTCTCGTTTTCTTCCTCGGACCCTGTTTCTTTACCTCGAGGGGTGGTTTTGTTCCTCGGGCTCTGGCTTGGTTCCTCAGGCTCTGGTTTTGTTCCTCGGGCTCTGGTTTTCTTCCTCGGACCCTGTTTCTTTACCTCGAGGGGTGGTTTTGTTCCTCGGGCTCTGGCTTGGTTCCTCAGGCCCTGGTTGTTTTCCTCGGGCTCTGGTTCTGTTCCTCGGGCTCTGGTTCTGTTCCTCGGGCTCTGGTTTTGTTCATCGAGGGATTTTTTCTTCCTCGGGCTCTGGTTTTGTTCCTCAGGCTCTGGTTTTCTTCCTCGGGCTCTGGTTTTCTTCCTCGGACCCTGTTTCTTTACCTCGAGGGGTGGTTTTGTTCCTCGGGCTCTGGCTTGGTTCCTCAGGCCCTGGTTGTTTTCCTCGGGCTCTGGTTTTGTTCCTCGGGCTCTGGTTTTGTTCCTCGAGGGCTAGTTTCGTTCCTCGGGCTCTGGATTTGTTCCTCGGTTTCTGGTTCGGTTCCTCGGGCCCTGGTTTTATTCCATGGGCTCTGGTTTTCTTCCTATGGCCCTCGTTTTGTTCTTCAGGCCTTCCTTTTTGTCCTTGGGCTCTGGTTTTGTTCCTCGAGCTCTGGTTTTATTCCTTGGGCACTGGTTATGTTCCTCGGGCTCTCGTTTTCTTCCTCGGACTCTCGTTTTGTTCCTCGGGTTCTGGTTTTGTTCCTTGAGGTCTGGTTTTCTTCCTCAGGCTCTGGATTTCTTCCTCGAGCTCTCCTTTTCTTCTTCGGGCCCTAGTTTTGTTCCTCGGGCTCTGTTTTTGTTCCTCGGGCTCTGGTTGTGTTCCTCGGGCTCTGGTTGTGTTCCTCGGGCTCCGGGTTTGTTCCTCGAGCTCTAGTTTTGTTCCTCAGGCCCTGGTTTTCTTCCTCGGGGTTTCCTTTTGTTCCTTGGGCTCTGATATTGTTCTTCGGGCTTTGGTTTTGTTCCTCGGGCTCTGTTTTTGTTCCTCGGGCTCTCCTTTTCTTCCTCGGCACCTGGTTTTGTTCCAAGAGCTCTAGTTTTCTTCCTCGGGCTCTGGTTTTCTTCCCCGGGCTCTGGTTTTCTTCCTTTGGCACTGGTTTTATTCCTCGGGCTCTGGTTTTCTTCCTATGGCCCTCGTTTTGTTCTTCAGGCCTTCCTTTTTGTCCTTGGGCTCTGGTTTTCTTCCTCGAGCTCTGGTTTTATTCCTTGGGCACTGGTTATGTTCCTCGGGCTCTCGTTTTCTTCCTCGGACTCTCGTTTTGTTCCTCGGGTTCTGGTTTTGTTCCTTGAGCTCTGGTTTTCTTCCTCAGGCTCTGGTTTTCTTCCTCGGGCTCTGGTTTTCTTCCTCGGGCTCTGGTTTTGTTGCTTGGGCTCTGGATTTCTTCCTCGAGCTCTCCTTTTCTTCTTCGGGCCCTAGTTTTGTTCCTCGGGCTCTGTTTTTGTTCCTCGGGCTCTGGTTGTGTTCCTCGGGCTCCGGGTTTGTTCCTCGAGCTCTAGTTTTGTTCCTCAGGCCCTGGTTTTCTTCCTCGGGGTTTCCTTTTGTTCCTTGGGCTCTGATATTGTTCTTCGGGCTTTGGTTTTGTTCCTCGGGCTCTGTTTTTTATTCCTCGGGCTCTCCTTTTCTTCCTCGGCACCTGGTTTTGTTCCAAGAGCTCTAGTTTTCTTCCTCGGGCTCTCGTTTTCTTCCTCGGGCTCTCGTTTTCTTCCTTTGGCACTGGTTTTATTCCTCGGGCTCTGGTTTTCTTCCTCGGACCCTGTTTCTTTACCTCGAGGGGTGGTTTTGTTCCTCGGGCTCTGGCTTGGTTCCTCAGGCTCTGGTTTTGTTCCTCGGGCTCTGGTTTTCTTCCTCGGACCCTGTTTCTTAACCTCGAGGGGTGGTTTTGTTCCTCGGGCTCTGGCTTGGTTCTTCAGGCCCTGGTTGTTTTCCTCGGGCTCTGGTTCTGTTCCTCGGGCTCTGGTTCTGTTCCTCGGGCTCTGGTTTTGTTCATCGAGGGATTTTTTCTTCCTCGGGCTCTGGTTTTGTTCCTCAGGCTCTGGTTTTCTTCCTCGGGCTCTGGTTTTCTTCCTCGGACCCTGTTTCTTTACCTCGAGGGGTGGTTTTGTTCCTCGGGCTCTGGCTTGGTTCCTCAGGCCCTGGTTGTTTTCCTCGGGCTCTGGTTTTGTTCCTCGGGCTCTGGTTTTGTTCCTCGAGGGCTAGTTTTGTTCCTCGGGCTCTGGATTTGTTCCTCGGTTTCTGGTTCGGTTCCTCGGGCCCTGGTTTTATTCCACGGGCTCTGGTTTTCTTCCTATGGCCCTCGTTTTGTTCTTCAGGCCTTCCTTTTTGTCCTTGGGCTCTGGTTTTGTTCCTCGAGCTCTGGTTTTATTCCTTGGGCACTGGTTATGTTCGTCGGGCTCTCGCTTTCTTCCTCGGACTCTCGTTTTGTTCCTCGGGTTCTGGTTTTGTTCCTTGAGGTCTGATTTTCTTCCTCGGGCTCTGGTTTTCTTCCTCGGGCTCTGGTTTTCTTCCTCAGGCTCTGGTTTTGTTGCTCGGGCTCTGGATTTCTTCCTCGAGCTCTCCTTTTCTTCTTCGGAAGCTAGTTTTGTTCCTCGGGCTCTGGTTTTGTTCCTCAGGCTCTGGTTTTGTTCCTCGGGCTCTCGTTTTCTTCCTCGGACCCTGTTTCTTTACCTCGAGGGGTGGTTTTGTTCCTCGGGCTCTGGCTTGGTTCCTCAGGCTCTGGTTTTGTTCCTCGGGCTCTGGTTTTCTTCCTCGGACCCTGTTTCTTTACCTCGAGGGGTGGTTTTGTTCCTCGGGCTCTGGCTTGGTTCCTCAGGCCCTGGTTGTTTTCCTCGGGCTCTGGTTCTGTTCCTCGGGCTCTGGTTCTGTTCCTCGGGCTCTGGTTTTGTTCATCGAGGGATTTTTTCTTCCTCGGGCTCTGGTTTTGTTCCTCAGGCTCTGGTTTTCTTCCTCGGGCTCTGGTTTTCTTCCTCGGACCCTGTTTCTTTACCTCGAGGGGTGGTTTTGTTCCTCGGGCTCTGGCTTGGTTCCTCAGGCCCTGGTTGTTTTCCTCGGGCTCTGGTTTTGTTCCTCGGGCTCTGGTTTTGTTCCTCGAGGGCTAGTTTTGTTCCTCGGGCTCTGGATTTGTTCCTCGGTTTCTGGTTCGGTTCCTCGGGCCCTGGTTTTATTCCACGGGCTCTGGTTTTCTTCCTATGGCCCTCGTTTTGTTCTTCAGGCCTTCCTTTTTGTCCTTGGGCTCTGGTTTTGTTCCTCGAGCTCTGGTTTTATTCCTTGGGCACTGGTTATGTTCGTCGGGCTCTCGCTTTCTTCCTCGGACTCTCGTTTTGTTCCTCGGGTTCTGGTTTTGTTCCTTGAGGTCTGATTTTCTTCCTCGGGCTCTGGTTTTCTTCCTCGGGCTCTGGTTTTCTTCCTCAGGCTCTGGTTTTGTTGCTCGGGCTCTGGATTTCTTCCTCGAGCTCTCCTTTTCTTCTTCGGAAGCTAGTTTTGTTCCTCGGGCTCTGGTTTTGTTCCTCAGGCTCTGGTTTTGTTCCTCGGGCTCTGGTTTTCTTCCTCGGACCCTGTTTCTTTACCTCGAGGGGTGGTTTTGTTCCTCGGGCTCTGGCTTGGTTCCTCAGGCCCTGGTTGTTTTCCTCGGGCTCTGGTTCTGTTCCTCGGGCTCTGGTTTTGCTCATCGAGGGCTTGTTTTCTTCCTCGGGCTCTGGTTTTGTTCCTCAGGCTCTGGTTTTCTTCCTCGGGCTCTGGTTGTGTTCCTCGGGCTCTGGTTGTGTTCCTCGGGCTCCGGGTTTGTTCCTCGAGCTCTAGTTTTGTTCCTCAGGCCCTGGTTTTCTTCCTCGGGGTTTCCTTTTGTTCCTTGGGCTCTGATATTGTTCTTCGGGCTTTGGTTTTGTTCCTCGGGCTCTGTTTTTGTTCCTCGGGCTCTCCTTTTCTTCCTCGGCACCTGGTTTTGTTCCAAGAGCTCTAGTTTTCTTCCTCGGGCTCTGGTTTTCTTCCTCGGGCTCTGGTTTTCTTCCTTTGGCACTGGTTTTATTCCTCGGGCTCTCGTTTTCTTCCTCGGACCCTGTTTCTTTACCTCGAGGGGTGGTTTTGTTCCTCGGGCTCTGGCTTGGTTCCTCAGGCTCTGGTTTTGTTCCTCGGGCTCTGGTTTTCTTCCTCGGACCCTGTTTCTTTACCTCGAGGGGTGGTTTTGTTCCTCGGGCTCTGGCTTGGTTCCTCAGGCCCTGGTTGTTTTCCTCGGGCTCTGGTTCTGTTCCTCGGGCTCTGGTTCTGTTGCTCGGGCTCTGGTTTTGTTCATCGAGGGCTTTTTTTCTTCCTCGGGCTCTGGTTTTGTTCCTCAGGCTCTGGTTTTCTTCCTCGGGCTCTGGTTTTCTTCCTCGGACCCTGTTTCTTTACCTCGAGGGGTGGTTTTCTTCCTCGGGCTCTGGCTTGGTTCCTCAGGCCCTGGTTGTTTTCCTCGGGCTCTGGTTTTGTTCCTCGGGCTCTGGTTTTGTTCCTCGAGGGCTAGTTTTGTTCCTCGGGCTCTGGATTTGTTCCTCGGTTTCTGGTTCGGTTCCTCGGGCCCTGGTTTTATTCCACGGGCTCTGGTTTTCTTCCTATGGCCCTCGTTTTGTTCTTCAGGCCTTCCTTTTTGTCCTTGGGCTCTGGTTTTGTTCCTCGAGCTCTGGTTTTATTCCTTGGGCACTGGTTATGTTCGTCGGGCTCTCGCTTTCTTCCTCGGACTCTCGTTTTGTTCCTCGGGTTCTGGTGTTGTTCCTTGAGGTCTGATTTTCTTCCTCGGGCTCTGGTTTTCTTCCTCAGGCTCTGGTTTTCTTCCTCAGGCTCTGGTTTTGTTGCTCGGGCTCTGGATTTCTTCCTCGAGCTCTCCTTTTCTTCTTCGGGCCCTAGTTTTTTCCCTCGGGCTCTGTTTGTGTTCCTCGGGCTCTGGTTGTGTTCCTCGGGCCCTGGTTGTGTTCCTCGGGCTCCGGGTTTGTTCCTCGAGCTCTAGTTTTGTTCCTCAGGCCCTGGTTTTCTTCCTCGGGGTTTCCTTTTGTTCCTTGGGCTCTGATATTGTTCTTCGGGCTTTGGTTTTGTTCCTCGGGCTCTGTTTTTGTTCCTCGGGCTCTCCTTTTCTTCCTCGGCACCTGGTTTTGTTCCAAGAGCTCTAGTTTTCTTCCTCGGGCTCTGGTTTTCTTCCTCGGGCTCTGGTTTTCTTCCTTTGGCACTGGTTTTGTTCATCGGGCTCTCGTTTTCTTCCTCGAACTCTCGTTTTGTTCCTCGGGTTCTGGTTTTGTTCCTTGAGCTCTGGTTTTATTCCTCGGACTCTGGTGTTGTTCATCGAGGTCTGGTTTTCTTCCTCAGGCTCTGGTTGTGTTCCTCGGGCTCTGGTTCTGTTCCTCGGGCTCTCATTTTCTTCCTCGAACTCTCGTTTTGCTCCTCGGGTTCTGGTTTTGTTCCTCGAGCTCTGGTTTTATTCCTCGGGCTCTGGTTTTCTTCCTCGGACCCTGTTTCTTTACCTCGAGGGGTGGTTTTGTTCCTCGGGCTCTGGCTTGGTTCCTCAGGCTCTGGTTTTGTTCCTCGGGCTCTGGTTTTCTTCCTCGGACCCTGTTTCTTTACCTCGAGGGGTGGTTTTGTTCCTCGGGCTCTGGCTTGGTTCCTCAGGCCCTGGTTGTTTTCCTCGGGCTCTGGTTCTGTTCCTCGGGCTCTGGTTTTGTTCATCGAGGGCTTGTTTTCTTCCTCGGGCTCTGGTTTTGTTCCTCAGGCTCTGGTTTTCTTCCTCGGGCTCTGGTTTTCTTCCTCGGACCCTGTTTCTTTACCTCGAGGGGTGGTTTTGTTCCTCGGGCTCTGGCTTGGTTCCTCAGGCCCTGGTTGTTTTCCTCGAGCTCTGGTTTTGTTCCTCGGGCTCTGGTTTTGTTCCTCGAGGGCTAGTTTTGTTCCTCGGGCTCTGGATTTGTTCCTCGGTTTCTGGTTCGGTTCCTCGGGCCCTGGTTTTATTCCACTGGCTCTGGTTTTCTTCCTATGGCCCTCGTTTTGTTCTTCAGGCCTTCCTTTTTGTCCTTGGGCTCTGGTTTTGTTCCTCGAGCTCTGGTTTTATTCCTTGGGCACTGGTTATGTTCCTCGGGCTCTCGTTTTCTTCCTCGGACTCTCGTTTTCTTCCTCGGGCTCTGGTTTTGTTGCTTGGGCTCTGGATTTCTTCCTCGAGCTCTCCTTTTCTTCTTCGGACCCTAGTTTTGTTCCTCGGGCTCTGTTTTTGTTCCTCGGGCTCTGGTTGTGTTCCTCGGGCTCTGGTTGTGTTCCTCGGGCTCCGGGTTTGTTCCTCGAGCTCTAGTTTTGTTCCTCAGGCCCTGGTTTTCTTCCTCGGGGTTTCCTTTTGTTCCTTGGGCTCTGATATTGTTCTTCGGGCTTTGGTTTTGTTCCTCGGGCTCTGTTTTTGTTCCTCGGGCTCTCCTTTTCTTCCTCGGCACCTGGTTTTGTTCCAAGAGCTCTAGTTTTCTTCCTCGGGCTCTGGTTTTCTTCCTCGGGCTCTGGTTTTCTTCCTTTGGCACTGGTTTTATTCCTCGGGCTCTGGTTTTCTTCCTCGGACCCTGTTTCTTTACCTCGAGGGGTGGTTTTGCTCCTCGGGTTCTGGCTTGGTTCCTCAGGCTCTGGTTTTGTTCCTCGGGCTCTGGTTTTCTTCCTCGGACCCTGTTTCTTTACCTCGAGGGGAGGTTTTGTTCCTCGGGCTCTGGCTTGGTTCCTCAGGCCCTGGTTGTTTTCCTCGGGCTCTGGTTCTGTTCCTCGGGCTCTGGTTTTGTTCATCGAGGGCTTGTTTTCTTCCTCGGGCTCTGGTTTTGTTCCTCAGGCTCTGGTTTTCTTCCTCGGGCTCTGGTTTTCTTCCTCGGACCCTGTTTCTTTACCTCGAGGGGTGGTTTTGTTCCTCGGGCTCTGGCTTGGTTCCTCAGGCCCTGGTTGTTTTCCTCGGGCTCTGGTTCTGTTCCTCGGGCTCTGGTTTTGTTCCTCGAGGGCTAGTTTTGTTCCTCGGGCTCTGGATTTGTTCCTCGGTTTCTGGTTCGGTTCCTCGGGCCCTGGTTTTATTCCACGGGCTCTGGTTTTCTTCCTATGGCCCTCGTTTTGTTCTTCAGGCCTTCCTTTTTGTCCTTGGGCTCTGGTTTTCTTCCTCGAGCTCTGGTTTTATTCCTTGGGCACTGGTTATGTTCCTCGGGCTCTCGCTTTCTTCCTCGGACTCTCGTTTTGTTCCTCGGGTTCTGGTTTTGTTCCTTGAGGTCTGGTTTTCTTCCTCGGGCTCTGGTTTTCTTCCTCGGGCTCTGGTTTTCTTCCTCAGGCTCTGGTTTTGTTGCTCGGGCTCTGGATTTCTTCCTCGAGCTCTCCTTTTCTTCTTCGGGCCCTAGTTTTGTTCCTCGGGCTCTGTTTTTGTTCCTCGGGCTCTGGTTGTGTTCCTCGGGCTCTGGTTGTGTTCCTCGGGCTCCGGGTTTGTTCCTCGAGCTCTAGTTTTGTTCCTCAGGCCCTGGTTTTCTTCCTCGGGGTTTCCTTTTGTTCCTTGGGCTCTGATATTGTTCTTCGGGCTTTGGTTTTGTTCCTCGGGCTCTGTTTTTGTTCCTCGGGCTCTCCTTTTGTTCCTCGGCACCTGGTTTTGTTCCAAGAGCTCTAGTTTTCTTCCTCGGGCTCTGGTTTTCTTCCTCGGGCTCTGGTTTTCTTCCTTTGGCACTGGTTTTATTCCTCGGGCTCTCGTTTTCTTCCTCGGACCCTGTTTCTTTACCTCGAGGGGTGGTTTTGTTACTCGGGCTCTGGCTTGGTTCCTCAGGCTCTGGTTTTCTTCCTCGGGCTCTGGTTTTCTTCCTCGGACCCTGTTTCTTTACCTCGAGGGGTGGTTTTGTTCCTCGGGCTCTGGCTTGGTTCCTCAGGCCCTGGTTGTTTTCCTCGGGCTCTGGTTCTGTTCCTCGGGCTCTGGTTTTGTTCATCGAGGGCTTGTTTTCTTCCTCGGGCTCTGGTTTTGTTCCTCAGGCTCTGGTTTTCTTCCTCGGGCTCTAGTTTTCTTCCTCGGACCCTGTTTCTTTACCTCGAGGGGTGGTTTTGTTCCTCGGGCTCTGGCTTGGTTCTTCAGGCCCTGGTTGTTTTCCTCGGGCTCTGGTTCTGTTCCTCGGGCTCTGGTTCTGTTCCTCGGGCTCTGGTTTTGTTCATCGAGGGATTTTTTCTTCCTCGGGCTCTGGTTTTGTTCCTCAGGCTCTGGTTTTCTTCCTCGGGCTCTGGTTTTCTTCCTCGGACCCTGTTTCTTTACCTCGAGGGGTGGTTTTGTTCCTCGGGCTCTGGCTTGGTTCCTCAGGCCCTGGTTGTTTTCCTCGGGCTCTGGTTTTGTTCCTCGGGCTCTGGTTTTGTTCCTCGAGGGCTAGTTTTGTTCCTCGGGCTCTGGATTTGTTCCTCGGTTTCTGGTTCGGTTCCTCGGGCCCTGGTTTTATTCCACGGGCTCTGGTTTTCTTCCTATGGCCCTCGTTTTGTTCTTCAGGCCTTCCTTTTTGTCCTTGGGCTCTGGTTTTGTTCCTCGAGCTCTGGTTTTATTCCTTGGGCACTGGTTATGTTCGTCGGGCTCTCGCTTTCTTCCTCGGACTCTCGTTTTGTTCCTCGGGTTCTGGTTTTGTTCCTTGAGGTCTGATTTTCTTCCTCGGGCTCTGGTTTTCTTCCTCGGGCTCTGGTTTTCTTCCTCAGGCTCTGGTTTTGTTGCTCGGGCTCTGGATTTCTTCCTCGAGCTCTCCTTTTCTTCTTCGGAAGCTAGTTTTGTTCCTCGGGCTCTGGTTTTGTTCCTCAGGCTCTGGTTTTGTTCCTCGGGCTCTCGTTTTCTTCCTCGGACCCTGTTTCTTTACCTCGAGGGGTGGTTTTGTTCCTCGGGCTCTGGCTTGGTTCCTCAGGCTCTGGTTTTGTTCCTCGGGCTCTGGTTTTCTTCCTCGGACCCTGTTTCTTTACCTCGAGGGGTGGTTTTGTTCCTCGGGCTCTGGCTTGGTTCCTCAGGCCCTGGTTGTTTTCCTCGGGCTCTGGTTCTGTTCCTCGGGCTCTGGTTCTGTTCCTCGGGCTCTGGTTTTGTTCATCGAGGGATTTTTTCTTCCTCGGGCTCTGGTTTTGTTCCTCAGGCTCTGGTTTTCTTCCTCGGGCTCTGGTTTTCTTCCTCGGACCCTGTTTCTTTACCTCGAGGGGTGGTTTTGTTCCTCGGGCTCTGGCTTGGTTCCTCAGGCCCTGGTTGTTTTCCTCGGGCTCTGGTTTTGTTCCTCGGGCTCTGGTTTTGTTCCTCGAGGGCTAGTTTTGTTCCTCGGGCTCTGGATTTGTTCCTCGGTTTCTGGTTCGGTTCCTCGGGCCCTGGTTTTATTCCACGGGCTCTGGTTTTCTTCCTATGGCCCTCGTTTTGTTCTTCAGGCCTTCCTTTTTGTCCTTGGGCTCTGGTTTTGTTCCTCGAGCTCTGGTTTTATTCCTTGGGCACTGGTTATGTTCGTCGGGCTCTCGCTTTCTTCCTCGGACTCTCGTTTTGTTCCTCGGGTTCTGGTTTTGTTCCTTGAGGTCTGATTTTCTTCCTCGGGCTCTGGTTTTCTTCCTCGGGCTCTGGTTTTCTTCCTCAGGCTCTGGTTTTGTTGCTCGGGCTCTGGATTTCTTCCTCGAGCTCTCCTTTTCTTCTTCGGAAGCTAGTTTTGTTCCTCGGGCTCTGGTTTTGTTCCTCAGGCTCTGGTTTTGTTCCTCGGGCTCTGGTTTTCTTCCTCGGACCCTGTTTCTTTACCTCGAGGGGTGGTTTTGTTCCTCGGGCTCTGGCTTGGTTCCTCAGGCCCTGGTTGTTTTCCTCGGGCTCTGGTTCTGTTCCTCGGGCTCTGGTTTTGTTCATCGAGGGCTTGTTTTCTTCCTCGGGCTCTGGTTTTGTTCCTCAGGCTCTGGTTTTCTTCCTCGGGCTCTGGTTGTGTTCCTCGGGCTCTGGTTGTGTTCCTCGGGCTCCGGGTTTGTTCCTCGAGCTCTAGTTTTGTTCCTCAGGCCCTGGTTTTCTTCCTCGGGGTTTCCTTTTGTTCCTTGGGCTCTGATATTGTTCTTCGGGCTTTGGTTTTGTTCCTCGGGCTCTGTTTTTGTTCCTCGGGCTCTCCTTTTCTTCCTCGGCACCTGGTTTTGTTCCAAGAGCTCTAGTTTTCTTCCTCGGGCTCTGGTTTTCTTCCTCGGGCTCTGGTTTTCTTCCTTTGGCACTGGTTTTATTCCTCGGGCTCTCGTTTTCTTCCTCGGACCCTGTTTCTTTACCTCGAGGGGTGGTTTTGTTCCTCGGGCTCTGGCTTGGTTCCTCAGGCTCTGGTTTTGTTCCTCGGGCTCTGGTTTTCTTCCTCGGACCCTGTTTCTTTACCTCGAGGGGTGGTTTTGTTCCTCGGGCTCTGGCTTGGTTCCTCAGGCCCTGGTTGTTTTCCTCGGGCTCTGGTTCTGTTCCTCGGGCTCTGGTTCTGTTGCTCGGGCTCTGGTTTTGTTCATCGAGGGCTTTTTTTCTTCCTCGGGCTCTGGTTTTGTTCCTCAGGCTCTGGTTTTCTTCCTCGGGCTCTGGTTTTCTTCCTCGGACCCTGTTTCTTTACCTCGAGGGGTGGTTTTCTTCCTCGGGCTCTGGCTTGGTTCCTCAGGCCCTGGTTGTTTTCCTCGGGCTCTGGTTTTGTTCCTCGGGCTCTGGTTTTGTTCCTCGAGGGCTAGTTTTGTTCCTCGGGCTCTGGATTTGTTCCTCGGTTTCTGGTTCGGTTCCTCGGGCCCTGGTTTTATTCCACGGGCTCTGGTTTTCTTCCTATGGCCCTCGTTTTGTTCTTCAGGCCTTCCTTTTTGTCCTTGGGCTCTGGTTTTGTTCCTCGAGCTCTGGTTTTATTCCTTGGGCACTGGTTATGTTCGTCGGGCTCTCGCTTTCTTCCTCGGACTCTCGTTTTGTTCCTCGGGTTCTGGTGTTGTTCCTTGAGGTCTGATTTTCTTCCTCGGGCTCTGGTTTTCTTCCTCAGGCTCTGGTTTTCTTCCTCAGGCTCTGGTTTTGTTGCTCGGGCTCTGGATTTCTTCCTCGAGCTCTCCTTTTCTTCTTCGGGCCCTAGTTTTTTCCCTCGGGCTCTGTTTGTGTTCCTCGGGCTCTGGTTGTGTTCCTCGGGCCCTGGTTGTGTTCCTCGGGCTCCGGGTTTGTTCCTCGAGCTCTAGTTTTGTTCCTCAGGCCCTGGTTTTCTTCCTCGGCGTTTCCTTTTGTTCCTTGGGCTCTGATATTGTTCTTCGGGCTTTGGTTTTGTTCCTCGGGCTCTGTTTTTGTTCCTCGGGCTCTCCTTTTCTTCCTCGGCACCTGGTTTTGTTCCAAGAGCTCTAGTTTTCTTCCTCGGGCTCTGGTTTTCTTCCTCGGGCTCTGGTTTTCTTCCTTTGGCACTGGTTTTGTTCATCGGGCTCTCGTTTTCTTCCTCGAACTCTCGTTTTGTTCCTCGGGTTCTGGTTTTGTTCCTTGAGCTCTGGTTTTATTCCTCGGACTCTGGTGTTGTTCATCGAGGTCTGGTTTTCTTCCTCAGGCTCTGGTTGTGTTCCTCGGGCTCTGGTTCTGTTCCTCGGGCTCTCATTTTCTTCCTCGAACTCTCGTTTTGCTCCTCGGGTTCTGGTTTTGTTCCTCGAGCTCTGGTTTTATTCCTCGGGCTCTGGTTTTCTTCCTCGGACCCTGTTTCTTTACCTCGAGGGGTGGTTTTGTTCCTCGGGCTCTGGCTTGGTTCCTCAGGCTCTGGTTTTGTTCCTCGGGCTCTGGTTTTCTTCCTCGGACCCTGTTTCTTTACCTCGAGGGGTGGTTTTGTTCCTCGGGCTCTGGCTTGGTTCCTCAGGCCCTGGTTGTTTTCCTCGGGCTCTGGTTGTGTTCCTCGGGCTCTGGTTTTGTTCATCGAGGGCTTGTTTTCTTCCTCGGGCTCTGGTTTTGTTCCTCAGGCTCTGGTTTTCTTCCTCGGGCTCTGGTTTTCTTCCTCGGACCCTGTTTCTTTACCTCGAGGGGTGGTTTTGTTCCTCGGGCTCTGGCTTGGTTCCTCAGGCCCTGGTTGTTTTCCTCGAGCTCTGGTTTTGTTCCTCGGGCTCTGGTTTTGTTCCTCGAGGGCTAGTTTTGTTCCTCGGGCTCTGGATTTGTTCCTCGGTTTCTGGTTCGGTTCCTCGGGCCCTGGTTTTATTCCACTGGCTCTGGTTTTCTTCCTATGGCCCTCGTTTTGTTCTTCAGGCCTTCCTTTTTGTCCTTGGGCTCTGGTTTTGTTCCTCGAGCTCTGGTTTTATTCCTTGGGCACTGGTTATGTTCCTCGGGCTCTCGTTTTCTTCCTCGGACTCTCGTTTTCTTCCTCGGGCTCTGGTTTTGTTGCTTGGGCTCTGGATTTCTTCCTCGAGCTCTCCTTTTCTTCTTCGGACCCTAGTTTTGTTCCTCGGGCTCTGTTTTTGTTCCTCGGGCTCTGGTTGTGTTCCTCGGGCTCTGGTTGTGTTCCTCGGGCTCCGGGTTTGTTCCTCGAGCTCTAGTTTTGTTCCTCAGGCCCTGGTTTTCTTCCTCGGGGTTTCCTTTTGTTCCTTGGGCTCTGATATTGTTCTTCGGGCTTTGGTTTTGTTCCTCGGGCTCTGTTTTTGTTCCTCGGGCTCTCCTTTTCTTCCTCGGCACCTGGTTTTGTTCCAAGAGCTCTAGTTTTCTTCCTCGGGCTCTGGTTTTCTTCCTCGGGCTCTGGTTTTCTTCCTTTGGCACTGGTTTTATTCCTCGGGCTCTGGTTTTCTTCCTCGGACCCTGTTTCTTTACCTCGAGGGGTGGTTTTGCTCCTCGGGTTCTGGCTTGGTTCCTCAGGCTCTGGTTTTGTTCCTCGGGCTCTGGTTTTCTTCCTCGGACCCTGTTTCTTTACCTCGAGGGGAGGTTTTGTTCCTCGGGCTCTGGCTTGGTTCCTCAGGCCCTGGTTGTTTTCCTCGGGCTCTGGTTCTGTTCCTCGGGCTCTGGTTTTGTTCATCGAGGGCTTGTTTTCTTCCTCGGGCTCTGGTTTTGTTCCTCAGGCTCTGGTTTTGTTCCTCGGGCTCTGGTTTTCTTCCTCGGACCCTGTTTCTTTACCTCGAGGGGTGGTTTTGTTCCTCGGGCTCTGGCTTGGTTCCTCAGGCCCTGGTTGTTTTCCTCGGGCTCTGGTTCTGTTCCTCGGGCTCTGGTTTTGTTCCTCGAGGGCTAGTTTTGTTCCTCGGGCTCTGGATTTGTTCCTCGGTTTCTGGTTCGGTTCCTCGGGCCCTGGTTTTATTCCACGGGCTCTGGTTTTCTTCCTATGGCCCTCGTTTTGTTCTTCAGGCCTTCCTTTTTGTCCTTGGGCTCTGGTTTTCTTCCTCGAGCTCTGGTTTTATTCCTTGGGCACTGGTTATGTTCCTCGGGCTCTCGCTTTCTTCCTCGGACTCTCGTTTTGTTCCTCGGGTTCTGGTTTTGTTCCTTGAGGTCTGGTTTTCTTCCTCGGGCTCTGGTTTTCTTCCTCGGGCTCTGGTTTTCTTCCTCAGGCTCTGGTTTTGTTGCTCGGGCTCTGGATTTCTTCCTCGAGCTCTCCTTTTCTTCTTCGGGCCCTAGTTTTGTTCCTCGGGCTCTGTTTTTGTTCCTCGGGCTCTGGTTGTGTTCCTCGGGCTCTGGTTGTGTTCCTCGGGCTCCGGGTTTGTTCCTCGAGCTCTAGTTTTGTTCCTCAGGCCCTGGTTTTCTTCCTCGGGGTTTCCTTTTGTTCCTTGGGCTCTGATATTGTTCTTCGGGCTTTGGTTTTGTTCCTCGGGCTCTGTTTTTGTTCCTCGGGCTCTCCTTTTGTTCCTCGGCACCTGGTTTTGTTCCAAGAGCTCTAGTTTTCTTCCTCGGGCTCTGGTTTTCTTCCTCGGGCTCTGGTTTTCTTCCTTTGGCACTGGTTTTATTCCTCGGGCTCTCGTTTTCTTCCTCGGACCCTGTTTCTTTACCTCGAGGGGTGGTTTTGTTACTCGGGCTCTGGCTTGGTTCCTCAGGCTCTGGTTTTGTTCCTCGGGCTCTGGTTTTCTTCCTCGGACCCTGTTTCTTTACCTCGAGGGGTGGTTTTGTTCCTCGGGCTCTGGCTTGGTTCCTCAGGCCCTGGTTGTTTTCCTCGGGCTCTGGTTCTGTTCCTCGGGCTCTGGTTTTGTTCATCGAGGGCTTGTTTTCTTCCTCGGGCTCTGGTTTTGTTCCTCAGGCTCTGGTTTTCTTCCTCGGGCTCTAGTTTTCTTCCTCGGACCCTGTTTCTTTACCTCGAGGGGTGGTTTTGTTCCTCGGGCTCTGGCTTGGTTCCTCAGGCCCTGGTTGTTTTCCTCGGGCTCTGGTTTTGTTCCTCCCGCTCTGGTTTTGTTCCTCAAGGGTTAGTTTTGTTCCTCGGGCTCTGGATTTGTTCCTCGGTTTCTGGTTCGGTTCCTCGGGCCCTGGTTTTATTCCACGGGCTCTGGTTTTCTTCCTATGGCCCTCGTTTTGTTCTTCAGGCCTTCCTTTTTGTCCTTGGGCTCTGGTTTTGTTCCTCGAGCTCTGGTTTTATTCCTTGGGCACTGGTTATGTTCGTCGGGCTCTCGCTTTCTTCCTCGGACTCTCGTTTTGTTCCTCGGTTTCTGGTTTTGTTCCTTGAGGTCTGATTTTCTTCCTCGGGCTCTGGTTTTCTTCCTCGGGCTCTGGTTTTCTTCCTCAGGCTCTGGTTTTGTTGCTCGGGCTCTGGATTTCTTCCTCGAGCTCTCCTTTTCTTCTTCGGACCCTAGTTTTGTTCCTCGGGCTCTGTTTTTGTTCCTCGGGCTCTGGTTGTGTTCCTCGGGCCCTGGTTGTGTTCCTCGGGCTCCGGGTTTGTTCCTCGAGCTCTAGTTTTGTTCCTCAGGCCCTGGTTTTCTTCCTCGGCGTTTCCTTTTGTTCCTTGGGCTCTGATATTGTTCTTCGGGCTCTGTTTTTGTTCCTCGGGCTCTCCTTTTGTTCCTCGGCACCTGGTTTTGTTCCAAGAGCTCTAGTTTTCTTCCTCGGGCTCTGGTTTTCTTCCTCGGGCTCTGGTTTTCTTCCTTTGGCACTGGTTTTGTTCCTCGGGCTCTCGTTTTCTTCCTCGAACTCTCGTTTTGTTCCTCGGGTTCTGGTTTTGTTCCTTGAGCTCTGGTTTTATTCCTCGGACTCTGGTTTTGTTCATCGAGGTCTGGTTTTCTTCCTCGGGCTCTGGTTGTGTTCCTCGGGCTCTGGTTCTGTTCCTCGGGCTCTCATTTTCTTCCTCGAACTCTCGTTTTGTTCCTCGGGTTCTGGTTTTGTTCCTCGAGCTCTGGTTTTATTCCTCGGGCTCTGGTTTTCTTCCTCGGACCCTGTTTCTTTACCTCGAGGGGTGGTTTTGTTCCTCGGGCTCTGGCTTGGTTCCTCAGGCCCTGGTTGTTTTCCTCGGGCTCTGGTTCTGTTCCTCGGGCTCTGGTTTTGTTCATCGAGGGCTTGTTTTCTTCCTCGGGCTCTGGCTTGGTTCCTCAGGCTCTGGTTTTGTTCCTCGGGCTCTGGTTTTCTTCCTCGGACCCTGTTTCTTTACCTCGAGGGGTGGTTTTGTTCCTCGGGCTCTGGCTTGGTTCCTCAGGCCCTGGTTGTTTTCCTCGGGCTCTGGTTTTGTTCCTCGGGCTCTGGTTTTGTTCCTCGAGGGCTAGTTTTGTTCCTCGGGCTCTGGATTTGTTCCTCGGTTTCTGGTTCGGTTCCTCGGGCCCTGGTTTTATTCCACGGGCTCTGGTTTTCTTCCTATGGCCCTCGTTTTGTTCTTCAGGCCTTCCTTTTTGTCCTTGGGCTCTGGTTTTGTTCCTCGAGCTCTGGTTTTATTCCTTGGGCACTGGTTATGTTCCTCGGGCTCTCGCTTTCTTCCTCGGACTCTCGTTTTGTTCCTCGGGTTCTGGTTTTGTTCCTTGAGGTCTGGTTTTCTTCCTCGGGCTCTGGTTTTCTTCCTCGGGCTCTGGTTTTCTTCCTCGGGCTCTGGTTTTGTTGCTCGGGCTCTGGATTTCTTCCTCGAGCTCTCCTTTTCTTCTTCGGGCCCTAGTTTTGTTCCTCGGGCTCTGTTTTTGTTCCTCGGGCTCTGGTTGTGTTCCTCGGGCTCTGGTTGTGTTCCTCGGGCTCCGGGTTTGTTCCTCGAGCTCTAGTTTTGTTCCTCAGGCCCTGGTTTTCTTCCTCGGGGTTTCCTTTTGTTCCTTGGGCTCTGATATTGTTCTTCGGGCTTTGGTTTTGTTCCTCGGGCTCTGTTTTTGTTCCTCGGGCTCTCCTTTTCTTCCTCGGCACCTGGTTTTGTTCCAAGAGCTCTAGTTTTCTTCCTCGGGCTCTGGTTTTCTTCCTCGGGCTCTGGTTTTCTTCCTTTGGCACTGGTTTTATTCCTCGGGCTCTGGTTTTCTTCCTCGGACCCTGTTTCTTTACCTCGAGGGGTGCTTTTGTTCCTCGGGCTCTGGCTTGGTTCCTCAGGCTCTGGTTTTCTTCCTCGGGCTCTGGTTTTCTTCCTCGGACCCTGTTTCTTTACCTCGAGGGGTGGTTTTGTTCCTCGGGCTCTGGCTTGGTTCCTCAGGCCCTGGTTGTTTTCCTCGGGCTCTGGTTCTGTTCCTCGGGCTCTGGTTTTGTTCATCGAGGGCTTGTTTTCTTCCTCGGGCTCTGGTTTTGTTCCTCAGGCTCTGGTTTTCTTCCTCGGGCTCTGGTTTTCTTCCTCGGACCCTGTTTCTTTACCTCGAGGGGTGGTTTTGTTCCTCGGGCTCTGGCTTGGTTCCTCAGGCCCTGGTTGTTTTCCTCGAGCTCTGGTTTTGTTCCTCGGGCTCTGGTTTTGTTCCTCGAGGGCTAGTTTTGTTCCTCGGGCTCTGGATTTGTTCCTCGGTTTCTGGTTCGGTTCCTCGGGCCCTGGTTTTATTCCACGGGCTCTGGTTTTCTTCCTATGGCCCTCGTTTTGTTCTTCAGGCCTTCCTTTTTGTCCTTGGGCTCTGGTTTTGTTCCTCGAGCTCTGGTTTTATTCCTTGGGCACTGGTTATGTTCCTCGGGCTCTCGTTTTCTTCCTCGGACTCTCGTTTTGTTCCTCGGGTTCTGGTTTTGTTCCTTGAGGTCTGGTTTTCTTCCTCCGGCTCTGGTTTTCTTCCTCGGGCTCTGGTTTTCTTCCTCGGGCTCTGGTTTTGTTGCTTGGGCTCTGGATTTCTTCCTCGAGCTCTCCTTTTCTTCTTCGGACCCTAGTTTTGTTCCTCGGGCTCTGTTTTTGTTCCTCGGGCTCTGGTTGTGTTCCTCGGGCTCTGGTTGTGTTCCTCGGGCTCCGGGTTTGTTCCTCGAGCTCTAGTTTTGTTCCTCAGGCCCTGGTTTTCTTCCTCGGGGTTTCCTTTTGTTCCTTGGGCTCTGATATTGTTCTTCGGGCTTTGGTTTTGTTCCTCGGGCTCTGTTTTTGTTCCTCGGGCTCTCCTTTTCTTCCTCGGCACCTGGTTTTGTTCCAAGAGCTCTAGTTTTCTTCCTCGGGCTCTGGTTTTCTTCCTCGGGCTCTGGTTTTCTTCCTTTGGCACTGGTTTTATTCCTCGGGCTCTGGTTTTCTTCCTCGGACCCTGTTTCTTTACCTCGAGGGGTGGTTTTGTTCCTCGGGCTCTGGCTTGGTTCCTGAGGCTCTGGTTTTGTTCCTCGGGCTCTGGTTTTCTTCCTCGGACCCTGTTTCTTTACCTCGAGGGGTGGTTTTGTTCCTCGGGCTCTGGCTTGGTTCCTCAGGCCCTGGTTGTTTTCCTCGGGCTCTGGTTCTGTTCCTCGGGCTCTGGTTTTGTTCATCGAGGGCTTGTTTTCTTCCTCGGGCTCTGGCTTGGTTCCTCAGGCTCTGGTTTTCTTCCTCGGGCTCTGGTTTTCTTCCTCGGACCCTGTTTCTTTACCTCGAGGGGTGGTTTTGTTCCTCGGGCTCTGGCTTGGTTCCTCAGGCCCTGGTTGTTTTCCTCGGGCTCTGGTTTTGTTCCTCGGGCTCTGGTTTTGTTCCTCGAGGGCTAGTTTTGTTCCTCGGGCTCTGGATTTGTTCCTCGGTTTCTGGTTCGGTTCCTCGGGCCCTGGTTTTATTCCACGGGCTCTGGTTTTCTTCCTATGGCCCTCGTTTTGTTCTTCAGGCCTTCCTTTTTGTCCTTGGGCTCTGGTTTTGTTCCTCGAGCTCTGGTTTTATTCCTTGGGCACTGGTTATGTTCCTCGGGCTCTCGCTTTCTTCCTCGGACTCTCGTTTTGTTCCTCGGGTTCTGGTTTTGTTCCTTGAGGTCTGGTTTTCTTCCTCGGGCTCTGGTTTTCTTCCTCGGGCTCTGGTTTTCTTCCTCAGGCTCTGGTTTTGTTGCTCGGGCTCTGGATTTCTTCCTCGAGCTCTCCTTTTCTTCTTCGGGCCCTAGTTTTGTTCCTCGGGCTCTGTTTTTGTTCCTCGGGCTCTGGTTGTGTTCCTCGGGCTCTGGTTGTGTTCCTCGGGCTCCGGGTTTGTTCCTTGAGCTCTAGTTTTGTTCCTCAGGCCCTGGTTTTCTTCCTCGGGGTTTCCTTTTGTTCCTTGGGCTCTGATATTGTTCTTCGGGCTTTGGTTTTGTTCCTCGGGCTCTGTTTTTGTTCCTCGGGCTCTCCTTTTCTTCCTCGGCACCTGGTTTTGTTCCAAGAGCTCTAGTTTTCTTCCTCGGGCTCTGGCTTGGTTCCTCAGGCTCTGGTTTTGTTCCTCGGGCTCTGGTTTTCTTCCTCGGACCCTGTTTCTTTACCTCGAGGGGTGGTTTTGTTCCTCGGGCTCTGGCTTGGTTCCTCAGGCCCTGGTTGTTTTCCTCGGGCTCTGGTTTTGTTCCTCGGGCTCTGGTTTTGTTCCTCGAGGGCTAGTTTTGTTCCTTGGGCTCTGGATTTGTTCCTCGGTTTCTGGTTCGGTTCCTCGGGCCCTGGTTTTATTCCACGGGCTCTGGTTTTCTTCCTATGGCCCTCGTTTTGTTCTTCAGGCCTTCCTTTTTGTCCTTGGGCTCTGGTTTTGTTCCTCGAGCTCTGGTTTTATTCCTTGGGCACTGGTTATGTTCCTCGGGCTCTCGTTTTCTTCCTCGGACTCTCGTTTTGTTCCTCGGGTTCTGGTTTTGTTCCTTGAGGTCTGGTTTTCTTCCTCCGGCTCTGGTTTTCTTCCTCGGGCTCTGGTTTTCTTCCTCGGGCTCTGGTTTTGTTGCTTGGGCTCTGGATTTCTTCCTCGAGCTCTCCTTTTCTTCTTCGGACCCTAGTTTTGTTCCTCGGGCTCTGTTTTTGTTCCTCGGGCTCTGGTTGTGTTCCTCGGGCTCTGGTTGTGTTCCTCGGGCTCCGGGTTTGTTCCTCGAGCTCTAGTTTTGTTCCTCAGGCCCTGGTTTTCTTCCTCGGGGTTTCCTTTTGTTCCTTGGGCTCTGATATTGTTCTTCGGGCTTTGGTTTTGTTCCTCGGGCTCTGTTTTTGTTCCTCGGGCTCTCCTTTTCTTCCTCGGCACCTGGTTTTGTTCCAAGAGCTCTAGTTTTCTTCCTCGGGCTCTGGTTTTCTTCCTCGGGCTCTGGTTTTCTTCCTTTGGCACTGGTTTTATTCCTCGGGCTCTGGTTTTCTTCCTCGGACCCTGTTTCTTTACCTCGAGGGGTGGTTTTGTTCCTCGGGCTCTGGCTTGGTTCCTGAGGCTCTGGTTTTGTTCCTCGGGCTCTGGTTTTCTTCCTCGGACCCTGTTTCTTTACCTCGAGGGGTGGTTTTGTTCCTCGGGCTCTGGCTTGGTTCCTCAGGCCCTGGTTGTTTTCCTCGGGCTCTGGTTCTGTTCCTCGGGCTCTGGTTTTGTTCATCGAGGGCTTGTTTTCTTCCTCGGGCTCTGGTTTTGTTCCTCAGGCTCTGGTTTTCTTCCTCGGGCTCTGGTTTTCTTCCTCGGACCCTGTTTCTTTACCTCGAGGGGTGGTTTTGTTCCTCGGGCTCTGGCTTGGTTCCTCAGGCCCTGGTTGTTTTCCTCGGGCTCTGGTTCTGTTCCTCGGGCTCTGGTTTTGTTCATCGAGGGCTTGTTTTCTTCCTCGGGCTCTGGCTTGGTTCCTCAGGCTCTGGTTTTGTTCCTCGGGCTCTGGTTTTCTTCCTCGGACCCTGTTTCTTTACCTCGAGGGGTGGTTTTGTTCCTCGGGCTCTGGCTTGGTTCCTCAGGCCCTGGTTGTTTTCCTCGGGCTCTGGTTTTGTTCCTCGGGCTCTGGTTTTGTTCCTCGAGGGCTAGTTTTGTTCCTCGGGCTCTGGATTTGTTCCTCGGTTTCTGGTTCGGTTCCTCGGGCCCTGGTTTTATTCCACGGGCTCTGGTTTTCTTCCTATGGCCCTCGTTTTGTTCTTCAGGCCTTCCTTTTTGTCCTTGGGCTCTGGTTTTGTTCCTCGAGCTCTGGTTTTATTCCTTGGGCACTGGTTATGTTCCTCGGGCTCTCGCTTTCTTCCTCGGACTCTCGTTTTGTTCCTCGGGTTCTGGTTTTGTTCCTTGAGGTCTGGTTTTCTTCCTCGGGCTCTGGTTTTCTTCCTCGGGCTCTGGTTTTCTTCCTCAGGCTCTGGTTTTGTTGCTCGGGCTCTGGATTTCTTCCTCGAGCTCTCCTTTTCTTCTTCGGGCCCTAGTTTTGTTCCTCGGGCTCTGTTTTTGTTCCTCGGGCTCTGGTTGTGTTCCTCGGGCTCTGGTTGTGTTCCTCGGGCTCCGGGTTTGTTCCTTGAGCTCTAGTTTTGTTCCTCAGGCCCTGGTTTTCTTCCTCGGGGTTTCCTTTTGTTCCTTGGGCTCTGATATTGTTCTTCGGGCTTTGGTTTTGTTCCTCGGGCTCTGTTTTTGTTCCTCGGGCTCTCCTTTTCTTCCTCGGCACCTGGTTTTGTTCCAAGAGCTCTAGTTTTCTTCCTCGGGCTCTGGCTTGGTTCCTCAGGCTCTGGTTTTGTTCCTCGGGCTCTGGTTTTCTTCCTCGGACCCTGTTTCTTTACCTCGAGGGGTGGTTTTGTTCCTCGGGCTCTGGCTTGGTTCCTCAGGCCCTGGTTGTTTTCCTCGGGCTCTGGTTTTGTTCCTCGGGCTCTGGTTTTGTTCCTCGAGGGCTAGTTTTGTTCCTTGGGCTCTGGATTTGTTCCTCGGTTTCTGGTTCGGTTCCTCGGGCCCTGGTTTTATTCCACGGGCTCTGGTTTTCTTCCTATGGCCCTCGTTTTGTTCTTCAGGCCTTCCTTTTTGTCCTTGGGCTCTGGTTTTGTTCCTCGAGCTCTGGTTTTATTCCTTGGGCACTGGTTATGTTCCTCGGGCTCTCGCTTTCTTCCTCGGACTCTCGTTTTGTTCCTCGGGTTCTGGTTTTGTTCCTTGAGGTCTGGTTTTCTTCCTCGGGCTCTGGTTTTCTTCCTCGGGCTCTGGTTTTCTTCCTCGGGCTCTGGTTTTGTTGCTCGGGCTCTGGATTTCTTCCTCGAGCTCTCCTTTTCTTCTTCGGGCCCTAGTTTTGTTCCTCGGGCTCTGTTTTTGTTCCTCGGGCTCTGGTTGTGTTCCTCGGGCTCTGGTTGTGTTCCTCGGGCTCCGGGTTTGTTCCTCGAGCTCTAGTTTTGTTCCTCAGGCCCTGGTTTTCTTCCTCGGGGTTTCCTTTTGTTCCTTGGGCTCTGATATTGTTCTTCGGGCTTTGGTTTTGTTCCTCGGGCTCTGTTTTTGTTCCTCGGGCTCTCCTTTTCTTCCTCGGCACCTGGTTTTGTTCCAAGAGCTCTAGTTTTCTTCCTCGGGCTCTGGTTTTCTTCCTCGGGCTCTGGTTTTCTTCCTTTGGCACTGGTTTTATTCCTCGGGCTCTGGTTTTCTTCCTCGGACCCTGTTTCTTTACCTCGAGGGGTGCTTTTGTTCCTCGGGCTCTGGCTTGGTTCCTCAGGCTCTGGTTTTCTTCCTCGGGCTCTGGTTTTCTTCCTCGGACCCTGTTTCTTTACCTCGAGGGGTGGTTTTGTTCCTCGGGCTCTGGCTTGGTTCCTCAGGCCCTGGTTGTTTTCCTCGGGCTCTGGTTCTGTTCCTCGGGCTCTGGTTTTGTTCATCGAGGGCTTGTTTTCTTCCTCGGGCTCTGGTTTTGTTCCTCAGGCTCTGGTTTTCTTCCTCGGGCTCTGGTTTTCTTCCTCGGACCCTGTTTCTTTACCTCGAGGGGTGGTTTTGTTCCTCGGGCTCTGGCTTGGTTCCTCAGGCCCTGGTTGTTTTCCTCGAGCTCTGGTTTTGTTCCTCGGGCTCTGGTTTTGTTCCTCGAGGGCTAGTTTTGTTCCTCGGGCTCTGGATTTGTTCCTCGGTTTCTGGTTCGGTTCCTCGGGCCCTGGTTTTATTCCACGGGCTCTGGTTTTCTTCCTATGGCCCTCGTTTTGTTCTTCAGGCCTTCCTTTTTGTCCTTGGGCTCTGGTTTTGTTCCTCGAGCTCTGGTTTTATTCCTTGGGCACTGGTTATGTTCCTCGGGCTCTCGTTTTCTTCCTCGGACTCTCGTTTTGTTCCTCGGGTTCTGGTTTTGTTCCTTGAGGTCTGGTTTTCTTCCTCCGGCTCTGGTTTTCTTCCTCGGGCTCTGGTTTTCTTCCTCGGGCTCTGGTTTTGTTGCTTGGGCTCTGGATTTCTTCCTCGAGCTCTCCTTTTCTTCTTCGGACCCTAGTTTTGTTCCTCGGGCTCTGTTTTTGTTCCTCGGGCTCTGGTTGTGTTCCTCGGGCTCTGGTTGTGTTCCTCGGGCTCCGGGTTTGTTCCTCGAGCTCTAGTTTTGTTCCTCAGGCCCTGGTTTTCTTCCTCGGGGTTTCCTTTTGTTCCTTGGGCTCTGATATTGTTCTTCGGGCTTTGGTTTTGTTCCTCGGGCTCTGTTTTTGTTCCTCGGGCTCTCCTTTTCTTCCTCGGCACCTGGTTTTGTTCCAAGAGCTCTAGTTTTCTTCCTCGGGCTCTGGTTTTCTTCCTCGGGCTCTGGTTTTCTTCCTTTGGCACTGGTTTTATTCCTCGGGCTCTGGTTTTCTTCCTCGGACCCTGTTTCTTTACCTCGAGGGGTGGTTTTGTTCCTCGGGCTCTGGCTTGGTTCCTGAGGCTCTGGTTTTGTTCCTCGGGCTCTGGTTTTCTTCCTCGGACCCTGTTTCTTTACCTCGAGGGGTGGTTTTGTTCCTCGGGCTCTGGCTTGGTTCCTCAGGCCCTGGTTGTTTTCCTCGGGCTCTGGTTCTGTTCCTCGGGCTCTGGTTTTGTTCATCGAGGGCTTGTTTTCTTCCTCGGGCTCTGGTTTTGTTCCTCAGGCTCTGGTTTTCTTCCTCGGGCTCTGGTTTTCTTCCTCGGACCCTGTTTCTTTACCTCGAGGGGTGGTTTTGTTCCTCGGGCTCTGGCTTGGTTCCTCAGGCCCTGGTTGTTTTCCTCGGGCTCTGGTTCTGTTCCTCGGGCTCTGGTTTTGTTCATCGAGGGCTTGTTTTCTTCCTCGGGCTCTGGCTTGGTTCCTCAGGCTCTGGTTTTGTTCCTCGGGCTCTGGTTTTCTTCCTCGGACCCTGTTTCTTTACCTCGAGGGGTGGTTTTGTTCCTCGGGCTCTGGCTTGGTTCCTCAGGCCCTGGTTGTTTTCCTCGGGCTCTGGTTTTGTTCCTCGGGCTCTGGTTTTGTTCCTCGAGGGCTAGTTTTGTTCCTCGGGCTCTGGATTTGTTCCTCGGTTTCTGGTTCGGTTCCTCGGGCCCTGGTTTTATTCCACGGGCTCTGGTTTTCTTCCTATGGCCCTCGTTTTGTTCTTCAGGCCTTCCTTTTTGTCCTTGGGCTCTGGTTTTGTTCCTCGAGCTCTGGTTTTATTCCTTGGGCACTGGTTATGTTCCTCGGGCTCTCGCTTTCTTCCTCGGACTCTCGTTTTGTTCCTCGGGTTCTGGTTTTGTTCCTTGAGGTCTGGTTTTCTTCCTCGGGCTCTGGTTTTCTTCCTCGGGCTCTGGTTTTCTTCCTCAGGCTCTGGTTTTGTTGCTCGGGCTCTGGATTTCTTCCTCGAGCTCTCCTTTTCTTCTTCGGGCCCTAGTTTTGTTCCTCGGGCTCTGTTTTTGTTCCTCGGGCTCTGGTTGTGTTCCTCGGGCTCTGGTTGTGTTCCTCGGGCTCCGGGTTTGTTCCTTGAGCTCTAGTTTTGTTCCTCAGGCCCTGGTTTTCTTCCTCGGGGTTTCCTTTTGTTCCTTGGGCTCTGATATTGTTCTTCGGGCTTTGGTTTTGTTCCTCGGGCTCTGTTTTTGTTCCTCGGGCTCTCCTTTTCTTCCTCGGCACCTGGTTTTGTTCCAAGAGCTCTAGTTTTCTTCCTCGGGCTCTGGTTTTCTTCCTCGGGCTCTGGTTTTCTTCCTTTGGCACTGGTTTTATTCCTCGGGCTCTGGTTTTCTTCCTCGGACCCTGTTTCTTTACCTCGAGGGGTGCTTTTGTTCCTCGGGCTCTGGCTTGGTTCCTCAGGCTCTGGTTTTCTTCCTCGGGCTCTGGTTTTCTTCCTCGGACCCTGTTTCTTTACCTCGAGGGGTGGTTTTGTTCCTCGGGCTCTGGCTTGGTTCCTCAGGCCCTGGTTGTTTTCCTCGGGCTCTGGTTCTGTTCCTCGGGCTCTGGTTTTGTTCATCGAGGGCTTGTTTTCTTCCTCGGGCTCTGGTTTTGTTCCTCAGGCTCTGGTTTTCTTCCTCGGGCTCTGGTTTTCTTCCTCGGACCCTGTTTCTTTACCTCGAGGGGTGGTTTTGTTCCTCGGGCTCTGGCTTGGTTCCTCAGGCCCTGGTTGTTTTCCTCGAGCTCTGGTTTTGTTCCTCGGGCTCTGGTTTTGTTCCTCGAGGGCTAGGTTTGTTCCTCGGGCTCTGGATTTGTTCCTCGGTTTCTGGTTCGGTTCCTCGGGCCCTGGTTTTATTCCACGGGCTCTGGTTTTCTTCCTATGGCCCTCGTTTTGTTCTTCAGGCCTTCCTTTTTGTCCTTGGGCTCTGGTTTTGTTCCTCGAGCTCTGGTTTTATTCCTTGGGCACTGGTTATGTTCCTCGGGCTCTCGTTTTCTTCCTCGGACTCTCGTTTTGTTCCTCGGGTTCTGGTTTTGTTCCTTGAGGTCTGGTTTTCTTCCTCCGGCTCTGGTTTTCTTCCTCGGGCTCTGGTTTTCTTCCTCGGGCTCTGGTTTTGTTGCTTGGGCTCTGGATTTCTTCCTCGAGCTCTCCTTTTCTTCTTCGGACCCTAGTTTTGTTCCTCGGGCTCTGTTTTTGTTCCTCGGGCTCTGGTTGTGTTCCTCGGGCTCTGGTTGTGTTCCTCGGGCTCCGGGTTTGTTCCTCGAGCTCTAGTTTTGTTCCTCAGGCCCTGGTTTTCTTCCTCGGGGTTTCCTTTTGTTCCTTGGGCTCTGATATTGTTCTTCGGGCTTTGGTTTTGTTCCTCGGGCTCTGTTTTTGTTCCTCGGGCTCTCCTTTTCTTCCTCGGCACCTGGTTTTGTTCCAAGAGCTCTAGTTTTCTTCCTCGGGCTCTGGTTTTCTTCCTCGGGCTCTGGTTTTCTTCCTTTGGCACTGGTTTTATTCCTCGGGCTCTGGTTTTCTTCCTCGGACCCTGTTTCTTTACCTCGAGGGGTGGTTTTGTTCCTCGGGCTCTGGCTTGGTTCCTCAGGCTCTGGTTTTGTTCCTCGGGCTCTGGTTTTCTTCCTCGGACCCTGTTTCTTTACCTCGAGGGGTGGTTTTGTTCCTCGGGCTCTGGCTTGGTTCCTCAGGCCCTGGTTGTTTTCCTCGGGCTCTGGTTCTGTTCCTCGGGCTCTGGTTTTGTTCATCGAGGGCTTGTTTTCTTCCTCGGGCTCTGGATTTGTTCCTTGGTTTCTGGTTCGGTTCCTCGGGCCCTGGTTTTATTCCACGGGCTCTGGTTTTCTTCCTATGGCCCTCGTTTTGTTCTTCAGGCCTTCCTTTTTGTCCTTGGGCTCTGGTTTTCTTCCTCGAGCTCTGGTTTTATTCCTTGGGCACTGGTTATGTTCCTCGGGCTCTCGCTTTCTTCCTCGGACTCTCGTTTTGTTCCTCGGGTTCTGGTTTTGTTCCTTGAGGTCTGGTTTTCTTCCTCGGGCTCTGGTTTTCTTCCTCGGGCTCTGGTTTTCTTCCTCAGGCTCTGGTTTTGTTGCTCGGGCTCTGGATTTCTTCCTCGAGCTCTCCTTTTCTTCTTCGGGCCCTAGTTTTGTTCCTCGGGCTCTGTTTTTGTTCCTCGGGCTCTGGTTGTGTTCCTCGGGCTCTGGTTGTGTTCCTCGGGCTCCGGGTTTGTTCCTCGAGCTCTAGTTTTGTTCCTCAGGCCCTGGTTTTCTTCCTCGGGGTTTCCTTTTGTTCCTTGGGCTCTGATATTGTTCTTCGGGCTTTGGTTTTGTTCCTCGGGCTCTGTTTTTGTTCCTCGGGCTCTCCTTTTCTTCCTCGGCACCTGGTTTTGTTCCAAGAGCTCTAGTTTTCTTCCTCGGGCTCTGGTTTTCTTCCTCGGGCTCTGGTTTTCTTCCTTTGGCACTGGTTTTATTCCTCGGGCTCTGGTTTTCTTCCTCGGACCCTGTTTCTTTACCTCGAGGGGTGGTTTTGTTACTCGGGCTCTGGCTTGGTTCCTCAGGCTCTGGTTTTGTTCCTCGGGCTCTGGTTTTCTTCCTCGGACCCTGTTTCTTTACCTCGAGGGGTGGTTTTGTTCCTCGGGCTCTGGCTTGGTTCCTCAGGCCCTGGTTGTTTTCCTCGGGCTCTGGTTCTGTTCCTCGGGCTCTGGTTTTGTTCATCGAGGGCTTGTTTTCTTCCTCGGGCTCTGGTTTTGTTCCTCAGGCTCTGGTTTTCTTCCTCGGGCTCTAGTTTTCTTCCTCGGACCCTGTTTCTTTACCTCGAGGGGTGGTTTTGTTCCTCGGGCTCTGGCTTGGTTCCTCAGGCCCTGGTTGTTTTCCTCGGGCTCTGGTTTTGTTCCTCCCGCTCTGGTTTTGTTCCTCAAGGGTTAGTTTTGTTCCTCGGGCTCTGGATTTGTTCCTCGGTTTCTGGTTCGGTTCCTCGGGCCCTGGTTTTATTCCACGGGCTCTGGTTTTCTTCCTATGGCCCTCGTTTTGTTCTTCAGGCCTTCCTTTTTGTCCTTGGGCTCTGGTTTTGTTCCTCGAGCTCTGGTTTTATTCCTTGGGCACTGGTTATGTTCGTCGGGCTCTCGCTTTCTTCCTCGGACTCTCGTTTTGTTCCTCGGGTTCTGGTTTTGTTCCTTGAGGTCTGATTTTCTTCCTCGGGCTCTGGTTTTCTTCCTCGGGCTCTGGTTTTCTTCCTCAGGCTCTGGTTTTGTTGCTCGGGCTCTGGATTTCTTCCTCGAGCTCTCCTTTTCTTCTTTGGACCCTAGTTTTGTTCCTCGGGCTCTGTTTTTGTTCCTCGGGCTCTGGTTGTGTTCCTCGGGCCCTGGTTGTGTTCCTCGGGCTCCGGGTTTGTTCCTCGAGCTCTAGTTTTGTTCCTCAGGCCCTGGTTTTCTTCCTCGGGGTTTCCTTTTGTTCCTTGGGCTCTGATATTGTTCTTCGGGCTTTGGTTTTGTTCCTCGGGCTCTGTTTTTGTTCCTCGGGCTCTCCTTTTGTTCCTCGGCACCTGGTTTTGTTCCAAGAGCTCTAGTTTTCTTCCTCGGGCTCTGGTTTTCTTCCTCGGGCTCTGGTTTTCTTCCTTTGGCACTGGTTTTGTTCCTCGGGCTCTCGTTTTCTTCCTCGAACTCTCGTTTTGTTCCTCGGGTTCTGGTTTTGTTCCTTGAGCTCTGGTTTTATTCCTCGGACTCTGGTTTTGTTCATCGAGGTCTGGTTTTCTTCCTCGGGCTCTGGTTGTGTTCCTCGGGCTCTGGTTCTGTTCCTCGGGCTCTCATTTTCTTCCTCGAACTCTCGTTTTGTTCCTCGGGTTCTGGTTTTGTTCCTCGAGCTCTGGTTTTATTCCTCGGGCTCTGGTTTTCTTCCTCGGACCCTGTTTCTTTACCTCGAGGGGTGGTTTTGTTCCTCGGGCTCTGGCTTGGTTCCTCAGGCCCTGGTTGTTTTCCTCGGGCTCTGGTTCTGTTCCTCGGGCTCTGGTTTTGTTCATCGAGGGCTTGTTTTCTTCCTCGGGCTCTGGCTTGGTTCCTCAGGCTCTGGTTTTGTTCCTCGGGCTCTGGTTTTCTTCCTCGGACCCTGTTTCTTTACCTCGAGGGGTGGTTTTGTTCCTCAGGCTCTGGCTTGGTTCCTCAGGCCCTGGTTGTTTTCCTCGGGCTCTGGTTTTGTTCCTCGGGCTCTGGTTTTGTTCCTCGAGGGCTAGTTTTGTTCCTCGGGCTCTGGATTTGTTCCTCGGTTTCTGGTTCGGTTCCTCGGGCCCTGGTTTTATTCCACGGGCTCTGGTTTTCTTCCTATGGCCCTCGTTTTGTTCTTCAGGCCTTCCTTTTTGTCCTTGGGCTCTGGTTTTGTTCCTCGAGCTCTGGTTTTATTCCTTGGGCACTGGTTATGTTCGTCGGGCTCTCGCTTTCTTCCTCGGACTCTCGTTTTGTTCCTCGGGTTCTGGTTTTGTTCCTTGAGGTCTGATTTTCTTCCTCGGGCTCTGGTTTTCTTCCTCGGGCTCTGGATTTGTTGCTCGGGCTCTGGATTTCTTCCTCGAGCTCTCCTTTTCTTCTTCGGACCCTAGTTTTGTTCCTCGGGCTCTGTTTTTGTTCCTCGGGCTCTGGTTGTGTTCCTCGGGCTCTGGTTGTGTTCCTCGGGCTCCGGGTTTGTTCCTCGAGCTCTAGTTTTGTTCCTCAGGCCCTGGTTTTCTTCCTCGGGGTTTCCTTTTGTTCCTTGGGCTCTGATATTGTTCTTCGGGCTTTGGTTTTGTTCCTCGGGCTCTGTTTTTGTTCCTCGGGCTCTCCTTTTCTTCCTCGGCACCTGGTTTTGTTCCAAGAGCTCTAGTTTTCTTCCTCGGGCTCTGGTTTTCTTCCTCGGGCTCTGGTTTTCTTCCTTTGGCACTGGTTTTATTCCTCGGGCTCTGGTTTTCTTCCTCGGACCCTGTTTCTTTACCTCGAGGGGTGGTTTTGCTCCTCGGGTTCTGGCTTGGTTCCTCAGGCTCTGGTTTTGTTCCTCGGGCTCTGGTTTTCTTCCTCGGACCCTGTTTCTTTACCTCGAGGGGTGGTTTTGTTCCTCGGGCTCTGGCTTGGTTCCTCAGGCCCTGGTTGTTTTCCTCGGGCTCTGGTTCTGTTCCTCGGGCTCTGGTTTTGTTCATCGAGGGCTTGTTTTCTTCCTCGGGCTCTGGATTTGTTCCTTGGTTTCTGGTTCGGTTCCTCGGGCCCTGGTTTTATTCCACGGGCTCTGGTTTTCTTCCTATGGCCCTCGTTTTGTTCTTCAGGCCTTCCTTTTTGTCCTTGGGCTCTGGTTTTCTTCCTCGAGCTCTGGTTTTATTCCTTGGGCACTGGTTATGTTCCTCGGGCTCTCGCTTTCTTCCTCGGACTCTCGTTTTGTTCCTCGGGTTCTGGTTTTGTTCCTTGAGGTCTGGTTTTCTTCCTCGGGCTCTGGTTTTCTTCCTCGGGCTCTGGTTTTCTTCCTCAGGCTCTGGTTTTGTTGCTCGGGCTCTGGATTTCTTCCTCGAGCTCTCCTTTTCTTCTTCGGGCCCTAGTTTTGTTCCTCGGGCTCTGTTTTTGTTCCTCGGGCTCTGGTTGTGTTCCTCGGGCTCTGGTTGTGTTCCTCGGGCTCCGGGTTTGTTCCTCGAGCTCTAGTTTTGTTCCTCAGGCCCTGGTTTTCTTCCTCGGGGTTTCCTTTTGTTCCTTGGGCTCTGATATTGTTCTTCGGGCTTTGGTTTTGTTCCTCGGGCTCTGTTTTTGTTCCTCGGGCTCTCCTTTTCTTCCTCGGCACCTGGTTTTGTTCCAAGAGCTCTAGTTTTCTTCCTCGGGCTCTGGTTTTCTTCCTCGGGCTCTGGTTTTCTTCCTTTGGCACTGGTTTTATTCCTCGGGCTCTCGTTTTCTTCCTCGGACCCTGTTTCTTTACCTCGAGGGGTGGTTTTGTTACTCGGGCTCTGGCTTGGTTCCTCAGGCTCTGGTTTTCTTCCTCGGGCTCTGGTTTTCTTCCTCGGACCCTGTTTCTTTACCTCGAGGGGTGGTTTTGTTCCTCGGGCTCTGGCTTGGTTCCTCAGGCCCTGGTTGTTTTCCTCGGGCTCTGGTTCTGTTCCTCGGGCTCTGGTTTTGTTCATCGAGGGCTTGTTTTCTTCCTCGGGCTCTGGTGTTGTTCCTCAGGCTCTGGTTTTCTTCCTCGGGCTCTAGTTTTCTTCCTCGGACCCTGTTTCTTTACCTCGAGGGGTGGTTTTGTTCCTCGGGCTCTGGCTTGGTTCCTCAGGCCCTGGTTGTTTTCCTCGGGCTCTGGTTTTGTTCCTCCCGCTCTGGTTTTGTTCCTCAAGGGTTAGTTTTGTTCCTCGGGCTCTGGATTTGTTCCTCGGTTTCTGGTTCGGTTCCTCGGGCCCTGGTTTTATTCCACGGGCTCTGGTTTTCTTCCTATGGCCCTCGTTTTGTTCTTCAGGCCTTCCTTTTTGTCCTTGGGCTCTGGTTTTGTTCCTCGAGCTCTGGTTTTATTCCTTGGGCACTGGTTATGTTCGTCGGGCTCTCGCTTTCTTCCTCGGACTCTCGTTTTGTTCCTCGGGTTCTGGTTTTGTTCCTTGAGGTCTGATTTTCTTCCTCGGGCTCTGGTTTTCTTCCTCGGGCTCTGGTTTTCTTCCTCAGGCTCTGGTTTTGTTGCTCGGGCTCTGGATTTCTTCCTCGAGCTCTCCTTTTCTTCTTTGGACCCTAGTTTTGTTCCTCGGGCTCTGTTTTTGTTCCTCGGGCTCTGGTTGTGTTCCTCGGGCCCTGGTTGTGTTCCTCGGGCTCCGGGTTTGTTCCTCGAGCTCTAGTTTTGTTCCTCAGGCCCTGGTTTTCTTCCTCGGCGTTTCCTTTTGTTCCTTGGGCTCTGATATTGTTCTTCGGGCTTTGGTTTTGTTCCTCGGGCTCTGTTTTTGTTCCTCGGGCTCTCCTTTTGTTCCTCGGCACCTGGTTTTGTTCCAAGAGCTCTAGTTTTCTTCCTCGGGCTCTGGTTTTCTTCCTCGGGCTCTGGTTTTCTTCCTTTGGCACTGGTTTTGTTCCTCGGGCTCTCGTTTTCTTCCTCGAACTCTCGTTTTGTTCCTCGGGTTCTGGTTTTGTTCCTTGAGCTCTGGTTTTATTCCTCGGACTCTGGTTTTGTTCATCGAGGTCTGGTTTTCTTCCTCGGGCTCTGGTTGTGTTCCTCGGGCTCTGGTTCTGTTCCTCGGGCTCTCATTTTCTTCCTCGAACTCTCGTTTTGTTCCTCGGGTTCTGGTTTTGTTCCTCGAGCTCTGGTTTTATTCCTCGGGCTCTGGTTTTCTTCCTCGGACCCTGTTTCTTTACCTCGAGGGGTGGTTTTGTTCCTCGGGCTCTGGCTTGGTTCCTCAGGCCCTGGTTGTTTTCCTCGGGCTCTGGTTCTGTTCCTCGGGCTCTGGTTTTGTTCATCGAGGGCTTGTTTTCTTCCTCGGGCTCTGGCTTGGTTCCTCAGGCTCTGGTTTTGTTCCTCGGGCTCTGGTTTTCTTCCTCGGACCCTGTTTCTTTACCTCGAGGGGTGGTTTTGTTCCTCAGGCTCTGGCTTGGTTCCTCAGGCCCTGGTTGTTTTCCTCGGGCTCTGGTTTTGTTCCTCGGGCTCTGGTTTTGTTCCTCGAGGGCTAGTTTTGTTCCTCGGGCTCTGGATTTGTTCCTCGGTTTCTGGTTCGGTTCCTCGGGCCCTGGTTTTATTCCACGGGCTCTGGTTTTCTTCCTATGGCCCTCGTTTTGTTCTTCAGGCCTTCCTTTTTGTCCTTGGGCTCTGGTTTTGTTCCTCGAGCTCTGGTTTTATTCCTTGGGCACTGGTTATGTTCCTCGGGCTCTCGCTTTCTTCCTCGGACTCTCGTTTTGTTCCTCGGGTTCTGGTTTTGTTCCTTGAGGTCTGGTTTTCTTCCTCGGTCTCTGGTTTTCTTCCTCGGGCTCTGGTTTTCTTCCTCAGGCTCTGGTTTTGTTGCTCGGGCTCTGGATTTCTTCCTCGAGCTCTCCTTTTCTTCTTCGGGCCCTAGTTTTGTTCCTCGGGCTCTGTTTTTGTTCCTCGGGCTCTGGTTGTGTTCCTCGGGCTCCGGGTTTGTTCCTCGAGCTCTAGTTTTGTTCCTCAGGCCCTGGTTTTCTTCCTCGGGGTTTCCTTTTGTTCCTTGGGCTCTGATATTGTTCTTCGGGCTTTGGTTTTGTTCCTCGGGCTCTGTTTTTGTTCCTCGGGCTCTCCTTTTGTTCCTCGGCACCTGGTTTTGTTCCAAGAGCTCTAGTTTTCTTCCTCGGGCTCTGGTTTTCTTCCTCGGACCCTGTTTCTTTACCTCGAGGGGTGGTTTTGTTCCTCGGGCTCTGGCTTGGTTCCTCAGGCCCTGGTTGTTTTCCTCGGGCTCTGGTTCTGTTCCTCGGGCTCTGGTTTTGTTCATCGAGGGCTTGTTTTCTTCCTCGGGCTCTGGTTTTCTTCCTCAGGCTCTGGTTTTCTTCCTCGGGCTCTAGTTTTCTTCCTCGGACCCTGTTTCTTTACCTCGAGGGGTGGTTTTGTTCCTCGGGCTCTGGCTTGGTTCCTCAGGCCCTGGTTGTTTTCCTCGGGCTCTGGTTTTGTTCCTCCCGCTCTGGTTTTGTTCCTCAAGGGTTAGTTTTGTTCCTCGGGCTCTGGATTTGTTCCTCGGTTTCTGGTTCGGTTCCTCGGGCCCTGGTTTTATTCCACGGGCTCTGGTTTTCTTCCTATGGCCCTCGTTTTGTTCTTCAGGCCTTCCTTTTTGTCCTTGGGCTCTGGTTTTGTTCCTCGAGCTCTGGTTTTATTCCTTGGGCACTGGTTATGTTCGTCGGGCTCTCGCTTTCTTCCTCGGACTCTCGTTTTGTTCCTCGGTTTCTGGTTTTGTTCCTTGAGGTCTGATTTTCTTCCTCGGGCTCTGGTTTTCTTCCTCGGGCTCTGGTTTTCTTCCTCAGGCTCTGGTTTTGTTGCTCGGGCTCTGGATTTCTTCCTCGAGCTCTCCTTTTCTTCTTCGGACCCTAGTTTTGTTCCTCGGGCTCTGTTTTTGTTCCTCGGGCTCTGGTTGTGTTCCTCGGGCCCTGGTTGTGTTCCTCGGGCTCCGGGTTTGTTCCTCGAGCTCTAGTTTTGTTCCTCAGGCCCTGGTTTTCTTCCTCGGCGTTTCCTTTTGTTCCTTGGGCTCTGATATTGTTCTTCGGGCTTTGGTTTTGTTCCTCGGGCTCTGTTTTTGTTCCTCGGGCTCTCCTTTTGTTCCTCGGCACCTGGTTTTGTTCCAAGAGCTCTAGTTTTCTTCCTCGGGCTCTGGTTTTCTTCCTCGGGCTCTGGTTTTCTTCCTTTGGCACTGGTTTTGTTCCTCGGGCTCTCGTTTTCTTCCTCGAACTCTCGTTTTGTTCCTCGGGTTCTGGTTTTGTTCCTTGAGCTGTGGTTTTATTCCTCGGACTCTGGTTTTGTTCATCGAGGTCTGGTTTTCTTCCTCGGGCTCTGGTTGTGTTCCTCGGGCTCTGGTTCTGTTCCTCGGGCTCTCATTTTCTTCCTCGAACTCTCGTTTTGTTCCTCGGGTTCTGGTTTTGTTCCTCGAGCTCTGGTTTTATTCCTCGGGCTCTGGTTTTCTTCCTCGGACCCTGTTTCTTTACCTCGAGGGGTGGTTTTGTTCCTCGGGCTCTGGCTTGGTTCCTCAGGCTCTGGTTTTGTTCCTCGGGCTCTGGTTTTCTTCCTCGGACCCTGTTTCTTTACCTCGAGGGGTGGTTTTGTTCCTCGGGCTCTGGCTTGGTTCCTCAGGCCCTGGTTGTTTTCCTCGGGCTCTGGTTCTGTTCCTCGGGCTCTGGTTTTGTTCATCGAGGGCTTGTTTTCTTCCTCGGGCTCTGGTTTTGTTCCTCAGGCTCTGGTTTTCTTCCTCGGGCTCTGGTTTTCTTCCTCGGACCCTGTTTCTTTACCTCGAGGGGTGGTTTTGTTCCTCGGGCTCTGGCTTGGTTCCTCAGGCCCTGATTGTTTTCCTCGGGCTCTGGTTTTGTTCCTCGGGCTCTGGTTTTGTTCCTCGAGGGCTAGTTTTGTTCCTCGGGCTCTGGATTTGTTCCTCGGTTTCTGGTTCGGTTCCTTGGGCCCTGGTTTTATTCCACGGGCTCTGGTTTTCTTCCTATGGCCCTCGTTTTGTTCTTCAGGCCTTCCTTTTTGTCCTTGGGCTCTGGTTTTCTTCCTCGAGCTCTGGTTTTATTCCTTGGGCACTGGTTATGTTCGTCGGGCTCTCGCTTTCTTCCTCGGACTCTCGTTTTGTTCCTCGGGTTCTGGTTTTGTTCCTTGAGGTCTGATTTTCTTCCTCGGGCTCTGGTTTTCTTCCTCGGGCTCTGGTTTTCTTCCTCAGGCTCTGGTTTTGTTGCTCGGGCTCTGGATTTCTTCCTCGAGCTCTCCTTTTCTTCTTCGGACCCTAGTTTTGTTCCTTGGGCTCTGTTTTTGTTCCTCGGGCTCTGGTTGTGTTCCTCGGGCTCTGGTTGTGTTCCTCGGGCTCCGGGTTTGTTCCTCGAGCTCTAGTTTTGTTCCTCAGGCCCTGGTTTTCTTCCTCGGGGTTTCCTTTTGTTCCTTGGGCTCTGATATTGTTCTTCGGGCTTTGGTTTTGTTCCTCGGGCTCTGTTTTTGTTCCTCGGGCTCTCCTTTTCTTCCTCGGCACCTGGTTTTGTTCCAAGAGCTCTAGTTTTCTTCCTCGGGCTCTGGTTTTCTTCCTCGGGCTCTGGTTTTCTTCCTTTGGCACTGGTTTTATTCCTCGGGCTCTGGTTTTCTTCCTCGGACCCTGTTTCTTTACCTCGAGGGGTGGTTTTGTTCCTCGGGCTCTGGCTTGGTTCCTCAGGCTCTGGTTTTGTTCCTCGGGCTCTGGTTTTCTTCCTCGGACCCTGTTTCTTTACCTCGAGGGGTGGTTTTGTTCCTCGGGCTCTGGCTTGGTTCCTCAGGCCCTGGTTGTTTTCCTCGGGCTCTGGTTCTGTTCCTCCCGCTCTGGTTTTGTTCCTCAAGGGCTAGTTTTGTTCCTCGGGCTCTGGATTTGTTCCTCGGTTTCTGGTTCGGTTCCTCGGGCCCTGGTTTTATTCCACGGGCTCTGGTTTTCTTCCTATGGCCCTCGTTTTGTTCTTCAGGCCTTCCTTTTTGTCCTTGGGTTCTGGTTTTGTTCCTCGAGCTCTGGTTTTATTCCTTGGGCACTGGTTATGTTCGTCGGGCTCTCGCTTTCTTCCTCGGACTCTCGTTTTGTTCCTCGGGTTCTGGTTTTGTTCCTTGAGGTCTGGTTTTCTTCCTCGGGCTCTGGTTTTCTTCCTCAGGCTCTGGTTTTCTTCCTCGGGCTCTGGTTTTTTTGCTCGGGCTCTGGATTTCTTCCACGAGCTCTCCTTTTCTTCTTCGGGCCCTAGTTTTGTTCCTCGGGCTCTGTTTTTGTTCCTCGGGCCCTGGTTGTGTTCCTCGGGCTCCGGGTTTGTTCCTCGAGCTCTAGTTTTGTTCCTCAGGCCCTGGTTTTCTTCCTCAGGGTTTCCTTTTGTTCCTTGGGCTCTGATATTGTTCTTCGGGCTTTGGTTTTGTTCGTCGGGCTCTGTTTTTGTTCCTCGGGCTCTCCTTTTCTTCCTCGGCACCTGGTTTTGTTCCAAGAGCTCTAGTTTTGTTCCTCGGGCTCTGGTTTTCTTCCTCGGGCTCTGGTTTTCTTCCTTTGGCACTGGTTTTATTCCTCGGGCTCTGGTTTTCTTCCTCGGACCCTGTTTCTTTACCTCGAGGGGTGGTTTTGCTCCTCAGGCTCTGGCTTGCTTCCTCAGGCTCTGGTTTTGTTCCTCGGGCTCTCGTTTTCTTCCTCGGACCCTGTTTCTTTACCTCGAGGGGTGGTTTTGTTCCTCGGGCTCTGGCTTGGTTCCTCAGGCCCTGATTGTATTCCTCGGGCTCTGGTTCTGTTCCTCAGGCTCTGGTTTTGTTCATCGAGGGCTTGTTTTCTTCCTCGGGCTCTGGTTTTGTTCCTCAGGCTCTGGCTTTCTTCCTCGGGCTCTGGTTTTCTTCCTCGGACCCTGTTTCTTTACCTCGAGGGGTGGTTTTGTTCCTCGGGCTCTGGCTTGGTTCCTCAGGCCCTGGTTGTTTTCCTCGGGCTCTGGTTTTGTTCCTCGGGCTCTGGTTTTGTTCCTCGAGGGCTAGTTTTGTTCCTCGGGCTCTGGATTTGTTCCTCGGTTTCTGGTTCGGTTCCTCGGGCCCTGGTTTTATTCCACGGGCTCTGGTTTTCTTCCTATGGCCCTCGTTTTGTTCTTCAGGCCTTCCTTTTTGTCCTTGGGCTCTGGTTTTGTTCCTCGAGCTCTGGTTTTATTCCTTGGGCACTGGTTATGTTCCTCGGGCTCTCGTTTTCTTCCTCGGACTCTCGTTTTGTTCCTCGGGTTCTGGTTTTGTTCCTTGAGGTCTGGTTTTCTTCCTCGGGCTCTGGTTTTCTTCCTCGGGCTCTGGTTTTGTTGCTCGGGCTCTGGATTTCTTCCACGAGCTCTCCTTTTCTTCTTCGGGCCCTAGTTTTGTTCCTCGGGCTCTGTTTTTGTTCCTCGGGCTCTGGCTGTGTTCCTCGGGCCCTGGTTGTGTTCCTCGGGCTCCGGGTTTGTTCCTCGAGTTCTAGTTTTGTTCCTCAGGCCCTGGTTTTCTTCCTCGGGGTTTCCTTTTGTTCCTTGGGCTCTGATATTGTTCTTCGGGCTTTGGTTTTGACCCTCGGGCTCTTTTTTTGTTCCTCGGGCTCTCCTTTTCTTCCTCGGCACCTGGTTTTGTTCCAAGAGCTCTAGTTTTCTTCCTCGGGCTCTGGTTTTCTTCCTCGGGCTCTGGTTTTCTTCCTTTGGCACTGGTTTTATTCCTCGGGCTCTGGTTTTCTTCCTCGGACCCTGTTTCTTTACCTCGAGGGGTGGTTTTGCTCCTCGGGCTCTGGCTTGCTTCCTCAGGCTCTGGTTTTGTTCCTCGGGCTCTGGTTTTCTTCCTCGGACCCTGTTTCTTTACCTCGAGGGGTGGTTTTGTTCCTCAGGCTCTGGCTTGGTTCCTCAGGCCCTGGTTGTTTTCCTCGGGCTTTGGTTCTGTTCCTCGGGCTCTGGTTTTGTTCATCGAGGGCTTGTTTTCTTCCTCGGGCTCTGGTTTTGTTCCTCAGGCTCTGGCTTTCTTCCTCAGGCTCTGGTTTTCTTCCTCGGACCCTGTTTCTTTACCTCGAGGGGTGGTTTTCTTCCTCGGTCTCTGGCTTGGTTCCTCAGGCCCTGGTTGTTTTCCTCGGGCTCTGGTTTTGTTCCTCGGGCTCTGGTTTTGTTCCTCGAGGGCTAGTTTTGTTCCTCGGGCTCTGGATTTGTTCCTCGGTTTCTGGTTCGGTTCCTCGGGCCCTGGTTTTATTCCACGGGCTCTGGTTTTCTTCCTATGGCCCTCGTTTTGTTCTTCAGGCCTTCCTTTTTGTCCTTGGGCTCTGGTTTTCTTCCTCGAGCTCTGGTTTTATTCCTTGGGCACTGGTTATGTTCGTCGGGCTCTCGTTTTCTTCCTCGGACTCTCGTTTTGTTCCTCGGGTTCTGGTTTTGTTCCTTGAGGTCTGATTTTCTTCCTCGGGCTCTGGTTTTCTTCCTCGGGCTCTGGTTTTGTTGCTCGGGCTCTGGATTTCTTCCTCGAGCTCTCCTTTTCTTCTTCGGGCCCTAGTTTTGTTCCTCGGGCTCTGTTTTTGTTCCTCGGGCTCTGGTTGTGTTCCTCGGGCCCTGGTTGTGTTCCTCGGGCTCCGGGTTTGTTCCTCGAGCTCTAGTTTTGTTCCTCAGGCCCTGGTTTTCTTCCTCGGGGTTTCCTTTTGTTCCTTGGGCTCTGATATTGTTCTTCGGGCTTTGGTTTTGTTCCTCGGGCTCTGTTTTTGTTCCTCGGGCTCTCCTTTTCTTCCTCGGCACCTGGTTTTGTTCCAAGAGCTCTAGTTTTCTTCCTCGGGCTCTGGTTTTCTTCCTCGGGCTCTGGTTTTCTTCCTTTGGCACTGGTTTTATTCCTCGGGCTCTGGTTTTCTTCCTCGGACCCTGTTTCTTTACCTCGAGGGGTGGTTTTGTTCCTCGGGCTCTGGCTTGGTTCCTCAGGCTCTGGTTTTGTTCCTCGGGCTCTGGTTTTCTTCCTCGGACCCTGTTTCTTTACCTCGAGGGGTGGTTTTGTTCCTCGGGCTCTGGCTTGGTTCCTCAGGCCCTGGTTGTTTTCCTCGGGCTCTGGTTTTGTTCCTCCCGCTCTGGTTTTGTTCCTCAAGGGCTAGTTTTGTTCCTCGGGCTCTGGATTTGTTCCTCGGTTTCTGGTTCGGTTCCTCGGGCCCTGGTTTTATTCCACGGGCTCTGGTTTTCTTCCTATGGCCCTCGTTTTGTTCTTCAGGCCTTCCTTTTTGTCCTTGGGCTCTGGTTTTGTTCCTCGAGCTCTGGTTTTATTCCTTGGGCACTGGTTATGTTCCTCGGGCTCTCGTTTTCTTCCTCGGACTCTCGTTTTGTTCCTCGGGTTCTGGTTTTGTTCCTTGAGGTCTGGTTTTCTTCCTCGGGCTCTGGTTTTCTTCCTCGGGCTCTGGTTTTCTTCCTCGGGCTCTGGTTTTGTTGCTCGGGCTCTGGATTTCTTCCTCGAGCTCTCCTTTTCTTCTTCGGACCCTAGTTTTGTTCCTCGGGCTCTGTTTTTGTTCCTCGGGCTCTGGTTGTGTTCCTCGGGCCCTGGTTGTGTTCCTCGGGCTCCGGGTTTGTTCCTCGAGCTCTAGTTTTGTTCCTCAGGCCCTGGTTTTCTTCCTCGGCGTTTCCTTTTGTTCCTTGGGCTCTGATATTGTTCTTCGGGCTTTGGTTTTGTTCCTCGGGCTCTGTTTTTGTTCCTCGGGCTCTCCTTTTGTTCCTCGGCACCTGGTTTTGTTCCAAGAGCTCTAGTTTTCTTCCTCGGGCTCTGGTTTTCTTCCTCGGGCTCTGGTTTTCTTCCTTTGGCACTGGTTTTGTTCCTCGGGCTCTCGTTTTCTTCCTCGAACTCTCGTTTTGTTCCTCGGGTTCTGGTTTTGTTCCTTGAGCTCTGGTTTTATTCCTCGGACTCTGGTTTTGTTCATCGAGGTCTGGTTTTCTTCCTCGGGCTCTGGTTGTGTTCCTCGGGCTCTGGTTCTGTTCCTCGGGCTCTCATTTTCTTCCTCGAACTCTCGTTTTGTTCCTCGGGTTCTGGTTTTGTTCCTCAAGCTCTGGTTTTATTCCTCGGGCTCTGGTTTTCTTCCTCGGACCCTGTTTCTTTACCTCGAGGGGTGGTTTTGTTCCTCGGGCTCTGGCTTGGTTCCTCAGGCTCTGGTTTTGTTCCTCGGGCTCTGGTTTTCTTCCTCGGACCCTGTTTCTTTACCTCGAGGGGTGGTTTTGTTCCTCGGGCTCTGGCTTGGTTCCTCAGGCCCTGGTTGTTTTCCTCGGGCTCTGGTTCTGTTCCTCGGGCTCTGGTTTTGTTCATCGAGGGCTTGTTTTCTTCCTCGGGCTCTGGTTTTGTTCCTCAGGCTCTGGTTTTCTTCCTCGGGCTCTGGTTTTCTTCCTCGGACCCTGTTTCTTTACCTCGAGGGGTGGTTTTGTTCCTCGGGCTCTGGCTTGGTTCCTCAGGCCCTGATTGTTTTCCTCGGGCTCTGGTTTTGTTCCTCGGGCTCTGGTTTTGTTCCTCGAGGGCTAGTTTTGTTCCTCGGGCTCTGGATTTGTTCCTCGGTTTCTGGTTCGGTTCCTCGGGCCCTGGTTTTATTCCACGGGCTCTGGTTTTCTTCCTATGGCCCTCGTTTTGTTCTTCAGGCCTTCCTTTTTGTCCTTGGGCTCTGGTTTTCTTCCTCGAGCTCTGGTTTTATTCCTTGGGCACTGGTTATGTTCGTCGGGCTCTCGCTTTCTTCCTCGGACTCTCGTTTTGTTCCTCGGGTTCTGGTTTTGTTCCTTGAGGTCTGATTTTCTTCCTCGGGCTCTGGTTTTCTTCCTCGGGCTCTGGTTTTCTTCCTCAGGCTCTGGTTTTGTTGCTCGGGCTCTGGATTTCTTCCTCGAGCTCTCCTTTTCTTCTTCGGACCCTAGTTTTGTTCCTCGGGCTCTGTTTTTGTTCCTCGGGCTCTGGTTGTGTTCCTCGGGCTCTGGTTGTGTTCCTCGGGCTCCGGGTTTGTTCCTCGAGCTCTAGTTTTGTTCCTCAGGCCCTGGTTTTCTTCCTCGGGGTTTCCTTTTGTTCCTTGGGCTCTGATATTGTTCTTCGGGCTTTGGTTTTGTTCCTCGGGCTCTGTTTTTGTTCCTCGGGCTCTCCTTTTCTTCCTCGGCACCTGGTTTTGTTCCAAGAGCTCTAGTTTTCTTCCTCGGGCTCTGGTTTTCTTCCTCGGGCTCTGGTTTTCTTCCTTTGGCACTGGTTTTATTCCTCGGGCTCTGGTTTTCTTCCTCGGACCCTGTTTCTTTACCTCGAGGGGTGGTTTTGTTCCTCGGGCTCTGGCTTGGTTCCTCAGGCTCTGGTTTTGTTCCTCGGGCTCTGGTTTTCTTCCTCGGACCCTGTTTCTTTACCTCGAGGGGTGGTTTTGTTCCTCGGGCTCTGGCTTGGTTCCTCAGGCCCTGGTTGTTTTCCTCGGGCTCTGGTTCTGTTCCTCCCGCTCTGGTTTTGTTCCTCAAGGGCTAGTTTTGTTCCTCGGGCTCTGGATTTGTTCCTCGGTTTCTGGTTCGGTTCCTCGGGCCCTGGTTTTATTCCACGGGCTCTGGTTTTCTTCCTATGGCCCTCGTTTTGTTCTTCAGGCCTTCCTTTTTGTCCTTGGGTTCTGGTTTTGTTCCTCGAGCTCTGGTTTTATTCCTTGGGCACTGGTTATGTTCGTCGGGCTCTCGCTTTCTTCCTCGGACTCTCGTTTTGTTCCTCGGGTTCTGGTTTTGTTCCTTGAGGTCTGGTTTTCTTCCTCGGGCTCTGGTTTTCTTCCTCGGGCTCTGGTTTTCTTCCTCGGGCTCTGGTTTTTTTGCTCGGGCTCTGGATTTCTTCCACGAGCTCTCCTTTTCTTCTTCGGGCCCTAGTTTTGTTCCTCGGGCTCTGTTTTTGTTCCTCGGGCCCTGGTTGTGTTCCTCGGGCTCCGGGTTTGTTCCTCGAGCTCTAGTTTTGTTCCTCAGACCCTGGTTTTCTTCCTCAGGGTTTCCTTTTGTTCCTTGGGCTCTGATATTGTTCTTCGGGCTTTGGTTTTGTTCGTCGGGCTCTGTTTTTGTTCCTCGGGCTCTCCTTTTCTTCCTCGGCACCTGGTTTTGTTCCAAGAGCTCTAGTTTTGTTCCTCGGGCTCTGGTTTTCTTCCTCGGGCTCTGGTTTTCTTCCTTTGGCACTGGTTTTATTCCTCGGGCTCTGGTTTTCTTCCTCGGACCCTGTTTCTTTACCTCGAGGGGTGGTTTTGCTCCTCAGGCTCTGGCTTGCTTCCTCAGGCTCTGGTTTTGTTCCTCGGGCTCTGGTTTTCTTCCTCGGACCCTGTTTCTTTACCTCGAGGGGTGGTTTTGTTCCTCGGGCTCTGGCTTGGTTCCTCAGGCCCTGATTGTTTTCCTCGGGCTCTGGTTCTGTTCCTCAGGCTCTGGTTTTGTTCATCGAGGGCTTGTTTTCTTCCTCGGGCTCTGGTTTTGTTCCTCAGGCTCTGGCTTTCTTCCTCGGGCTCTGGTTTTCTTCCTCGGACCCTGTTTCTTTACCTCGAGGGGTGGTTTTGTTCCTCGGGCTCTGGCTTGGTTCCTCAGGCCCTGGTTGTTTTCCTCGGGCTCTGGTTTTGTTCCTCGGGCTCTGGTTTTGTTCCTCGAGGGCTAGTTTTGTTCCTCGGGCTCTGGATTTGTTCCTCGGTTTCTGGTTCGGTTCCTCGGGCCCTGGTTTTATTCCACGGGCTCTGGTTTTCTTCCTATGGCCCTCGTTTTGTTCTTCAGGCCTTCCTTTTTGTCCTTGGGCTCTGGTTTTGTTCCTCGAGCTCTGGTTTTATTCCTTGGGCACTGGTTATGTTCCTCGGGCTCTCGTTTTCTTCCTCGGACTCTCGTTTTGTTCCTCGGGTTCTGGTTTTGTTCCTTGAGCTCTGGTTTTCTTCCTCGGGCTCTGGTTGTGTTCCTCGGGCTCTGGTTCTGTTCCTCGGGCTCTCATTTTCTTCCTCGAACTCTCATTTTGTTCCTCGGGTTCTGGTTTTGTTCCTCGAGCTCTGGTTTTATTCCTCGGGCTCTGGTTTTCTTCCTCGGACCCTGTTTCTTTACCTCGAGGGGTGGTTTTGTTCCTCGGGCTCTGGCTTGGTTCCTCAGGCTCTGGTTTTGTTCCTCGGGCTCTGGTTTTCTTCCTCGGACCCTGTTTCTTTACCTCGAGGGGTGGTTTTGTTCCTCGGGCTCTGGCTTGGTTCCTCAGGCCCTGGTTGTTTTCCTCGGGCTCTGGTTCTGTTCCTCGGGCTCTGGTTTTGTTCATCGAGGGCTTGTTTTCTTCCTCGGGCTCTGGTTTTGTTCCTCAGGCTCTGGTTTTCTTCCTCGGGCTCTGGTTTTCTTCCTCGGACCCTGTTTCTTTACCTCGAGGGGTGGTTTTGTTCCTCGGGCTCTGGCTTGGTTCCTCAGGCCCTGATTGTTTTCCTCGGGCTCTGGTTTTGTTCCTCGGGCTCTGGTTTTGTTCCTCGAGGGCTAGTTTTGTTCCTCGGGCTCTGGATTTGTTCCTCGGTTTCTGGTTCGGTTCCTCGGGCCCTGGTTTTATTCCACGGGCTCTGGTTTTCTTCCTATGGCCCTCGTTTTGTTCTTCAGGCCTTCCTTTTTGTCCTTGGGCTCTGGTTTTCTTCCTCGAGCTCTGGTTTTATTCCTTGGGCACTGGTTATGTTCGTCGGGCTCTCGCTTTCTTCCTCGGACTCTCGTTTTGTTCCTCGGGTTCTGGTTTTGTTCCTTGAGGTCTGATTTTCTTCCTCGGGCTCTGGTTTTCTTCCTCGGGCTCTGGTTTTCTTCCTCAGGCTCTGGTTTTGTTGCTCGGGCTCTGGATTTCTTCCTCGAGCTCTCCTTTTCTTCTTCGGACCCTAGTTTTGTTCCTTGGGCTCTGTTTTTGTTCCTCGGGCTCTGGTTGTGTTCCTCGGGCTCTGGTTGTGTTCCTCGGGCTCCGGGTTTGTTCCTCGAGCTCTAGTTTTGTTCCTCAGGCCCTGGTTTTCTTCCTCGGGGTTTCCTTTTGTTCCTTGGGCTCTGATATTGTTCTTCGGGCTTTGGTTTTGTTCCTCGGGCTCTGTTTTTGTTCCTCGGGCTCTCCTTTTCTTCCTCGGCACCTGGTTTTGTTCCAAGAGCTCTAGTTTTCTTCCTCGGGCTCTGGTTTTCTTCCTCGGGCTCTGGTTTTCTTCCTTTGGCACTGGTTTTATTCCTCGGGCTCTGGTTTTCTTCCTCGGACCCTGTTTCTTTACCTCGAGGGGTGGTTTTGTTCCTCGGGCTCTGGCTTGGTTCCTCAGGCTCTGGTTTTGTTCCTCGGGCTCTGGTTTTCTTCCTCGGACCCTGTTTCTTTACCTCGAGGGGTGGTTTTGTTCCTCGGGCTCTGGCTTGGTTCCTCAGGCCCTGGTTGTTTTCCTCGGGCTCTGGTTCTGTTCCTCCCGCTCTGGTTTTGTTCCTCAAGGGCTAGTTTTGTTCCTCGGGCTCTGGATTTGTTCCTCGGTTTCTGGTTCGGTTCCTCGGGCCCTGGTTTTATTCCACGGGCTCTGGTTTTCTTCCTATGGCCCTCGTTTTGTTCTTCAGGCCTTCCTTTTTGTCCTTGGGTTCTGGTTTTGTTCCTCGAGCTCTGGTTTTATTCCTTGGGCACTGGTTATGTTCGTCGGGCTCTCGCTTTCTTCCTCGGACTCTCGTTTTGTTCCTCGGGTTCTGGTTTTGTTCCTTGAGGTCTGGTTTTCTTCCTCGGGCTCTGGTTTTCTTCCTCAGGCTCTGGTTTTCTTCCTCGGGCTCTGGTTTTTTTGCTCGGGCTCTGGATTTCTTCCACGAGCTCTCCTTTTCTTCTTCGGGCCCTAGTTTTGTTCCTCGGGCTCTGTTTTTGTTCCTCGGGCCCTGGTTGTGTTCCTCGGGCTCCGGGTTTGTTCCTCGAGCTCTAGTTTTGTTCCTCAGGCCCTGGTTTTCTTCCTCAGGGTTTCCTTTTGTTCCTTGGGCTCTGATATTGTTCTTCGGGCTTTGGTTTTGTTGTCGGGCTCTGTTTTTGTTCCTCGGGCTCTCCTTTTCTTCCTCGGCACCTGGTTTTGTTCCAAGAGCTCTAGTTTTGTTCCTCGGGCTCTGGTTTTCTTCCTCGGGCTCTGGTTTTCTTCCTTTGGCACTGGTTTTATTCCTCGGGCTCTGGTTTTCTTCCTCGGACCCTGTTTCTTTACCTCGAGGGGTGGTTTTGCTCCTCAGGCTCTGGCTTGCTTCCTCAGGCTCTGGTTTTGTTCCTCGGGCTCTGGTTTTCTTCCTCGGACCCTGTTTCTTTACCTCGAGGGGTGGTTTTGTTCCTCGGGCTCTGGCTTGGTTCCTCAGGCCCTGATTGTTTTCCTCGGGCTCTGGTTCTGTTCCTCAGGCTCTGGTTTTGTTCATCGAGGGCTTGTTTTCTTCCTCGGGCTCTGGTTTTGTTCCTCAGGCTCTGGCTTTCTTCCTCGGGCTCTGGTTTTCTTCCTCGGACCCTGTTTCTTTACCTCGAGGGGTGGTTTTGTTCCTCGGGCTCTGGCTTGGTTCCTCAGGCCCTGGTTGTTTTCCTCGGGCTCTGGTTTTGTTCCTCGGGCTCTGGTTTTGTTCCTCGAGGGCTAGTTTTGTTCCTCGGGCTCTGGATTTGTTCCTCGGTTTCTGGTTCGGTTCCTCGGGCCCTGGTTTTATTCCACGGGCTCTGGTTTTCTTCCTATGGCCCTCGTTTTGTTCTTCAGGCCTTCCTTTTAGTCCTTGGGCTCTGGTTTTGTTCCTCGAGCTCTGGTTTTATTCCTTGGGCACTGGTTATGTTCCTCGGGCTCTCGTTTTCTTCCTCGGACTCTCGTTTTGTTCCTCGGGTTCTGGTTTTGTTCCTTGAGGTCTGGTTTTCTTCCTCGGGCTCTGGTTTTCTTCCTCGGGCTCTGGTTTTGTTGCTCGGGCTCTGGATTTCTTCCACGAGCTCTCCTTTTCTTCTTCGGGCCCTAGTTTTGTTCCTCGGGCTCTGTTTTTGTTCCTCGGGCTCTGGCTGTGTTCCTCGGGCCCTGGTTGTGTTCCTCGGGCTCCGGGTTTGTTCCTCGAGTTCTAGTTTTGTTCCTCAGGCCCTGGTTTTCTTCCTCGGGGTTTCCTTTTGTTCCTTGGGCTCTGATATTGTTCTTCGGGCTTTGGTTTTGACCCTCGGGCTCTTTTTTTGTTCCTCGGGCTCTCCTTTTCTTCCTCGGCACCTGGTTTTGTTCCAAGAGCTCTAGTTTTCTTCCTCGGGCTCTGGTTTTCTTCCTCGGGCTCTGGTTTTCTTCCTTTGGCACTGGTTTTATTCCTCGGGCTCTCGTTTTCTTCCTCGGACCCTGTTTCTTTACCTCGAGGGGTGGTTTTGCTCCTCGGGCTCTGGCTTGCTTCCTCAGGCTCTGGTTTTGTTCCTCGGGCTCTGGTTTTCTTCCTCGGACCCTGTTTCTTTACCTCGAGGGGTGGTTTTGTTCCTCAGGCTCTGGCTTGGTTCCTCAGGCCCTGGTTGTTTTCCTCGGGCTCTGGTTCTGTTCCTCGGGCTCTGGTTTTGTTCATCGAGGGCTTGTTTTCTTCCTCGGGCTCTGGTTTTGTTCCTCAGGCTCTGGCTTTCTTCCTCGGGCTCTGGTTTTCTTCCTCGGACCCTGTTTCTTTACCTCGAGGGGTGGTTTTCTTCCTCGGTCTCTGGCTTGGTTCCTCAGGCCCTGGTTGTTTTCCTCGGGCTCTGGTTTTGTTCCTCGGGCTCTGGTTTTGTTCCTCGAGGGCTAGTTTTGTTCCTCGGGCTCTGGATTTGTTCCTCGGTTTCTGGTTCGGTTCCTCGGGCCCTGGTTTTATTCCACGGGCTCTGGTTTTCTTCCTATGGCCCTCGTTTTGTTCTTCAGGCCTTCCTTTTTGTCCTTGGGCTCTGGTTTTCTTCCTCGAGCTCTGGTTTTATTCCTTGGGCACTGGTTATGTTCGTCGGGCTCTCGCTTTCTTCCTCGGACTCTCGTTTTGTTCCTCGGGTTCTGGTTTTGTTCCTTGAGGTCTGATTTTCTTCCTCGGGCTCTGGTTTTCTTCCTCGGGCTCTGGTTTTGTTGCTCGGGCTCTGGATTTCTTCCTCGAGCTCTCCTTTTCTTCTTCGGGCCCTAGTTTTGTTCCTCGGGCTCTGTTTTTGTTCCTCGGGCTCTGGTTGTGTTCCTCGGGCCCTGGTTGTGTTCCTCGGGCTCCGGGTTTGTTCCTCGAGCTCTAGTTTTGTTCCTCAGGCCCTGGTTTTCTTCCTCGGGGTTTCCTTTTGTTCCTTGGGCTCTGATATTGTTCTTCGGGCTTTGGTTTTGTTCCTCGGGCTCTGTTTTTGTTCCTCGGGCTCTCCTTTTCTTCCTCGGCACCTGGTTTTGTTCCAAGAGCTCTAGTTTTCTTCCTCGGGCTCTGGTTTTCTTCCTCGGGCTCTGGTTTTCTTCCTTTGGCACTGGTTTTATTCCTCGGGCTCTGGTTTTCTTCCTCGGACCCTGTTTCTTTACCTCGAGGGGTGGTTTTGTTCCTCGGGCTCTGGCTTGGTTCCTCAGGCTCTGGTTTTGTTCCTCGGGCTCTGGTTTTCTTCCTCGGACCCTGTTTCTTTACCTCGAGGGGTGGTTTTGTTCCTCGGGCTCTGGCTTGGTTCCTCAGGCCCTGGTTGTTTTCCTCGGGCTCTGGTTTTGTTCCTCCCGCTCTGGTTTTGTTCCTCAAGGGCTAGTTTTGTTCCTCGGGCTCTGGATTTGTTCCTCGGTTTCTGGTTCGGTTCCTCGGGCCCTGGTTTTATTCCACGGGCTCTGGTTTTCTTCCTATGGCCCTCGTTTTGTTCTTCAGGCCTTCCTTTTTGTCCTTGGGCTCTGGTTTTGTTCCTCGAGCTCTGGTTTTATTCCTTGGGCACTGGTTATGTTCCTCGGGCTCTCGTTTTCTTCCTCGGACTCTCGTTTTGTTCCTCGGGTTCTGGTTTTGTTCCTTGAGGTCTGGTTTTCTTCCTCGGGCTCTGGTTTTCTTCCTCGGGCTCTGGTTTTCTTCCTCGGGCTCTGGTTTTGTTGCTCGGGCTCTGGATTTCTTCCACGAGCTCTCCTTTTCTTCTTCGGGCCCTAGTTTTGTTCCTCGGGCTCTGTTTTTGTTCCTCGGGCCCTGGTTGTGTTCCTCGGGCTCCGGGTTTGTTCCTCGAGCTCTAGTTTTGTTCCTCAGGCCCTGGTTTTCTTCCTCGGGGTTTCCTTTTGTTCCTTGGGCTCTGATATTGTTCTTCGGGCTTTGGTTTTGTTCCTCGGGCTCTGTTTTTGTTCCTCGGGCTCTCCTTTTCTTCCTCGGCACCTGGTTTTGTTCCAAGAGCTCTAGTTTTCTTCCTCGGGCTCTGGTTTTCTTCCTCGGGCTCTGGTTTTCTTCCTTTGGCACTGGTTTTATTCCTCGGGCTCTGGTTTTCTTCCTCGGACCCTGTTTCTTTACCTCGAGGGGTGGTTTTGTTCCTCGGGCTCTGGCTTGGTTCCTCAGGCTCTGGTTTTGTTCCTCGGGCTCTGGTTTTCTTCCTCGGACCCTGTTTCTTTACCTCGAGGGGTGGTTTTGTTCCTCGGGCTCTGGCTTGGTTCCTCAGGCCCTGGTTGTTTTCCTCGGGCTCTGGTTCTGTTCCTCGGGCTCTGGTTTTGTTCATCGAGGGCTTGTTTTCTTCCTCGGGCTCTGGTTTTGTTCCTCAGGCTCTGGCTTTCTTCCTCGGGCTCTGGTTTTCTTCCTCGGACCCTGTTTCTTTACCTCGAGGGGTGGTTTTGTTCCTCGGGCTCTGGCTTGGTTCCTCAGGCCCTGATTGTTTTCCTCGGGCTCTGGTTTTGTTCCTCGGGCTCTGGTTTTGTTCCTCGAGGGCTAGTTTTGTTCCTCGGGCTCTGGATTTGTTCCTCGGTTTCTGGTTCGGTTCCTCGGGCCCTGGTTTTATTCCACGGGCTCTGGTTTTCTTCCTATGGCCCTCGTTTTGTTCTTCAGGCCTTCCTTTTTGTCCTTGGGCTCTGGTTTTCTTCCTCGAGCTCTGGTTTTATTCCTTGGGCACTGGTTATGTTCGTCGGGCTCTCGCTTTCTTCCTCGGACTCTCGTTTTGTTCCTCGGGTTCTGGTTTTGTTCCTTGAGGTCTGATTTTCTTCCTCGGGCTCTGGTTTTCTTCCTCGGGCTCTGGTTTTCTTCCTCAGGCTCTGGTTTTGTTGCTCGGGCTCTGGATTTCTTCCTCGAGCTCTCCTTTTCTTCTTCGGACCCTAGTTTTGTTCCTCGGGCTCTGTTTTTGTTCCTCGGGCTCTGGTTGTGTTCCTCGGGCTCTGGTTGTGTTCCTCGGGCTCCGGGTTTGTTCCTCGAGCTCTAGTTTTGTTCCTCAGGCCCTGGTTTTCTTCCTCGGGGTTTCCTTTTGTTCCTTGGGCTCTGATATTGTTCTTCGGGCTTTGGTTTTGTTCCTCGGGCTCTGTTTTTGTTCCTCGGGCTCTCCTTTTCTTCCTCGGCACCTGGTTTTGTTCCAAGAGCTCTAGTTTTCTTCCTCGGGCTCTGGTTTTCTTCCTCGGGCTCTGGTTTTCTTCCTTTGGCACTGGTTTTATTCCTCGGGCTCTGGTTTTCTTCCTCGGACCCTGTTTCTTTACCTCGAGGGGTGGTTTTGCTCCTCAGGCTCTGGCTTGCTTCCTCAGGCTCTGGTTTTGTTCCTCGGGCTCTCGTTTTCTTCCTCGGACCCTGTTTCTTTACCTCGAGGGGTGGTTTTGTTCCTCGGGCTCTTGCTTGGTTCCTCAGGCCCTGATTGTTTTCCTCGGGCTCTGGTTCTGTTCCTCAGGCTCTGGTTTTGTTCATCGAGGGCTTGTTTTCTTCCTCGGGCTCTGGTTTTGTTCCTCAGGCTCTGGCTTTCTTCCTCGGGCTCTGGTTTTCTTCCTCGGACCCTGTTTCTTTACCTCGAGGGGTGGTTTTCTTCCTCGGGCTCTGGCTTGGTTCCTCAGGCCCTGGTTGTGTTCCTCGGGCTCTGGTTTTGTTCCTCCCGCTCTGGTTTTGTTCCTCGAGGGCTAGTTTTGTTCCTCGGGCTCTGGATTTGTTCCTCGGTTTCTGGTTCGGTTCCTCAGGCCCTGGTTTTATTCCACGGGCTCTGGTTTTCTTCCTATGGCCCTCGTTTTGTTCTTCAGGCCTTCCTTTTTGTCCTTGGGCTCTGGTTTTGTTCCTCGAGCTCTGGTTTTATTCCTTGGGCACTGGTTATGTTCCTCGGGCTCTCGTTTTCTTCCTCGGACTCTCGTTTTGTTCCTCGGGTTCTGGTTTTGTTCCTTGAGGTCTGGTTTTCTTCCTCGGGCTCTGGTTTTCTTCCTCGGGCTCTGGTTTTCTTCCTCGGGCTCTGGTTTTGTTGCTCGGGCTCTGGATTTCTTCCACGAGCTCTCCTTTTCTTCTTCGGGCCCTAGTTTTGTTCCTCGGGCTCTGTTTTTGTTCCTCGGGCTCTGGCTGTGTTCCTCGGGCTCTGGTTGTGTTCCTCGGGCTCCGGGTTTGTTCCTCGAGCTCTAGTTTTGTTCCTCAGGCCCTGGTTTTCTTCCTCGGGGTTTCCTTTTGTTCCTTGGTCTCTGATATTGTTCTTCGGGCTTTGGTTTTGTTCCTCGGGCTCTTTTTTTGTTCCTCGGGCTCTCCTTTTCTTCCTCGGCACCTGGTTTTGTTCCAAGAGCTCTAGTTTTCTTCCTCGGGCTCTGGTTTTCTTCCTCGGGCTCTGGTTTTCTTCCTTTGGCACTGGTTTTATTCCTCGGGCTCTGGTTTTCTTCCTCGGACCCTGTTTCTTTACCTCGAGGGGTGGTTTTGTTCCTCGGGCTCTGGCTTGGTTCCTCAGGCTCTGGTTTTGTTCCTCGGGCTCTCGTTTTCTTCCTCGGACCCTGTTTCTTTACCTCGAGGGGTGGTTTTGTTCCTCAGGCTCTGGCTTGGTTCCTCAGGCCCTGGTTGTTTTCCTCGGGCTCTGGTTCTGTTCCTCGGGCTCTGGTTTTGTTCATCGAGGGCTTGTTTTCTTCCTCGGGCTCTGGTTTTGTTCCTCAGGCTCTGGCTTTCTTCCTCGGGCTCTGGTTTTCTTCCTCGGACCCTGTTTCTTTACCTCGAGGGGTGGTTTTCTTCCTCGGGCTCTGGCTTGGTTCCTCAGGCCCTGGTTGTTTTCCTCGGGCTCTGGTTTTGTTCCTCGGGCTCTGGTTTTGTTCCTCGAGGGCTAGTTTTGTTCCTCAGGCTCTGGATTTGTTCCTCGGTTTCTGGTTCGGTTCCTCGGGCCCTGGTTTTATTCCACGGGCTCTGGTTTTCTTCCTATGGCCCTCGTTTTGTTCTTCAGGCCTTCCTTTTTGTCCTTGGGCTCTGGTTTTCTTCCTCGAGCTCTGGTTTTATTCCTTGGGCACTGGTTATGTTCGTCGGGCTCTCGTTTTCTTCCTCGGACTCTCGTTTTGTTCCTCGGGTTCTGGTTTTGTTCCTTGAGGTCTGGTTTTCTTCCTTGGGCTCTGGTTTTCTTCCTCGGGCTCTGGTTTTCTTCCTCGGGCTCTGGTTTTGTTGCTCGGGCTCTGGATTTCTTCCTCGAGCTCTCCTTTTCTTCTTCGTGCCCTAGTTTTGTTCCTCGGGCTCTGTTTTTGTTCCTCGGGCCCTGGTTGTGTTCCTCGGGCTCCGGGTTTGTTCCTCGAGCTCTAGTTTTGTTCCTCAGGCCGTGGTTTTCTTCCTCGGGGTTTCCTTTTGTTCCTTGGGCTCTGATATTGTTCTTCGGGCTCTGGTTTTGTTCCTCGGGCTCTGGTTTTGTTCCTCGAGGGCTAGTTTTGTTCCTCGGGCTCTGGTTTTCTTCCTCGGGCTCTGGTTTTCTTCCTTTGGCACTGGTTTTATTCCTCGGGCTCTGGTTTTCTTCCTCGGACCCTGTTTCTTTACCTCGAGGGGTGGTTTTGCTCCTCAGGCTCTGGCTTGCTTCCTCAGGCTCTGGTTTTGTTCCTCGGGCTCTCGTTTTCTTCCTCGGACCCTGTTTCTTTACCTCGAGGGGTGGTTTTGTTCCTCGGGCTCTGGCTTGGTTCCTCAGGCCCTGATTGTTTTCCTCGGGCTCTGGTTCTGTTCCTCAGGCTCTGGTTTTGTTCATCGAGGGCTTGTTTTCTTCCTCGGGCTCTGGTTTTGTTCCTCAGGCTCTGGCTTTCTTCCTCGGGCTCTGGTTTTCTTCCTCGGACCCTGTTTCTTTACCTCGAGGGGTGGTTTTGTTCCTCGGGCTCTGGCTTGGTTCCTCAGGCCCTGGTTGTTTTCCTCGGGCTCTGGTTTTGTTCCTCGGGCTCTGGTTTTGTTCCTCGAGGGCTAGTTTTGTTCCTCGGGCTCTGGATTTGTTCCTCGGTTTCTGGTTCGGTTCCTCGGGCCCTGGTTTTATTCCACGGGCTCTGGTTTTCTTCCTATGGCCCTCGTTTTGTTCTTCAGGCCTTCCTTTTTGTCCTTGGGCTCTGGTTTTGTTCCTCGAGCTCTGGTTTTATTCCTTGGGCACTGGTTATGTTCCTCGGGCTCTCGTTTTCTTCCTCGGACTCTCGTTTTGTTCCTCGGGTTCTGGTTTTGTTCCTTGAGGTCTGGTTTTCTTCCTCGGGCTCTGGTTTTCTTCCTCGGGCTCTGGTTTTCTTCCTCGGGCTCTGGTTTTGTTGCTCAGGCTCTGGATTTCTTCCACGAGCTCTCCTTTTCTTCTTCGGGCCCTAGTTTTGTTCCTCGGGCTCTGTTTTTGTTCCTCGGGCTCTGGCTGTGTTCCTCGGGCTCTGGTTGTGTTCCTCGGGCTCCGGGTTTGTTCCTCGAGCTCTAGTTTTGTTCCTCAGGCCCTGGTTTTCTTCCTCGGGGTTTCCTTTTGTTCCTTGGGCTCTGATATTGTTCTTCGGGCTTTGGTTTTGTTCCTCGGGCTCTTTTTTTGTTCCTCGGGCTCTCCTTTTCTTCCTCGGCACCTGGTTTTGTTCCAAGAGCTCTAGTTTTCTTCCTCGGGCTCTGGTTTTCTTCCTCGGGCTCTGGTTTTCTTCCTTTGGCACTGGTTTTATTCCTCGGGCTCTGGTTTTCTTCCTCGGACCCTGTTTCTTTACCTCGAGGGGTGGTTTTGTTCCTCGGGCTCTGGCTTGGTTCCTCAGGCTCTGGTTTTCTTCCTCGGGCTCTGGTTTTCTTCCTCGGACCCTGTTTCTTTACCTCGAGGGGTGGTTTTGATCCTCAGGCTCTGGCTTGGTTCCTCAGGCCCTGGTTGTTTTCCTCGGGCTCTGGTTCTGTTCCTCGGGCTCTGGTTTTGTTCATCGAGGGCTTGTTTTCTTCCTCGGGCTCTGGTTTTGTTCCTCAGGCTCTGGCTTTCTTCCTCGGGCTCTGGTTTTCTTCCTCGGACCCTGTTTCTTTACCTCGAGGGGTGGTTTTCTTCCTCGGTCTCTGGCTTGGTTCCTCAGGCCCTGGTTGTTTTCCTCGGGCTCTGGTTTTGTTCCTCGGGCTCTGGTTTTGTTCCTCGAGGGCTAGTTTTGTTCCTCGGGCTCTGGATTTGTTCCTCGGTTTCTGGTTCGGTTCCTCGGGCCCTGGTTTTATTCCACGGGCTCTGGTTTTCTTCCTATGGCCCTCGTTTTGTTCTTCAGGCCTTCCTTTTTGTCCTTGGGCTCTGGTTTTCTTCCTCGAGCTCTGGTTTTATTCCTTGGGCACTGGTTATGTTCGTCGGGCTCTCGTTTTCTTCCTCGGACTCTCGTTTTGTTCCTCGGGTTCTGGTTTTGTTCCTTGAGGTCTGGTTTTCTTCCTTGGGCTCTGGTTTTCTTCCTCGGGCTCTGGTTTTCTTCCTCGGGCTCTGGTTTTGTTGCTCGGGCTCTGGATTTCTTCCTCGAGCTCTCCTTTTCTTCTTCGTGCCCTAGTTTTGTTCCTCGGGCTCTGTTTTTGTTCCTCGGGCCCTGGTTGTGTTCCTCGGGCTCCGGGTTTGTTCCTCGAGCTCTAGTTTTGTTCCTCAGGCCGTGGTTTTCTTCCTCGGGGTTTCCTTTTGTTCCTTGGGCTCTGATATTGTTCTTCGGGCTCTGGTTTTGTTCCTCGGGCTCTGGTTTTGTTCCTCGAGGGCTAGTTTTGTTCCTCGGGCTCTGGTTTTCTTCCTCGGGCTCTGGTTTTCTTCCTTTGGCACTGGTTTTATTCCTCGCGCTCTGGTTTTCTTCCTCGGACCCTGTTTCTTTACCTCGAGGGGTGGTTTTGCTCCTCAGGCTCTGGCTTGCTTCCTCAGGCTCTGGTTTTGTTCCTCGGGCTCTCGTTTTCTTCCTCGGACCCTGTTTCTTTACCTCGAGGGGTGGTTTTGTTCCTCGGGCTCTGGCTTGGTTCCTCAGGCCCTGATTGTTTTCCTCGGGCTCTGGTTCTGTTCTTCAGGCTCTGGTTTTGTTCATCGAGGGCTTGTTTTCTTCCTCGGGCTCTGGTTTTGTTCCTCAGGCTCTGGCTTTCTTCCTCGGGCTCTGGTTTTCTTCCTCGGACCCTGTTTCTTTACCTCGAGGGGTGGTTTTCTTCCTCGGGCTCTGGCTTGGTTCCTCAGGCCCTGGTTGTTTTCCTCGGGCTCTGGTTTTGTTCCTCCCGCTCTGGTTTTGTTCCTCGAGGGCTAGTTTTGTTCCTCGGGCTCTGGATTTGTTCCTCGGTTTCTGGTTCGGTTCCTCGGGCCCTGGTTTTATTCCACGGGCTCTGGTTTTCTTCCTATGGCCCTCGTTTTGTTCTTCAGGCCTTCCTTTTTGTCCTTGGGCTCTGGTTTTGTTCCTCGAGCTCTGGTTTTATTCCTTGGGCACTGGTTATGTTCCTCGGGCTCTCGTTTTCTTCCTCGGACTCTCGTTTTGTTCCTCGGGTTCTGGTTTTGTTCCTTGAGGTCTGGTTTTCTTCCTCGGGCTCTGGTTTTCTTCCTCGGGCTCTGGTTTTGTTGCTCGGGCTCTGGATTTCTTCCACGAGCTCTCCTTTTCTTCTTCGGGCCCTAGTTTTGTTCCTCGGGCTCTGTTTTTGTTCCTCGGGCTCTGGCTGTGTTCCTCGGGCTCTGGTTGTGTTCCTCGGGCTCCGGGTTTGTTCCTCGAGCTCTAGTTTTGTTCCTCAGGCCCTGGTTTTCTTCCTCGGGGTTTCCTTTTGTTCCTTGGGCTCTGATATTGTTCTTCGGGCTTTGGTTTTGTTCCTCGGGCTCTTTTTTTGTTCCTCGGGCTCTCCTTTTCTTCCTCGGCACCTGGTTTTGTTCCAAGAGCTCTAGTTTTCTTCCTCGGGCTCTGGTTTTCTTCCTCGGGCTCTGGTTTTCTTCCTTTGGCACTGGTTTTATTCCTCGGGCTCTGGTTTTCTTCCTCGGACCCTGTTTCTTTACCTCGAGGGGTGGTTTTGTTCCTCGGGCTCTGGCTTGGTTCCTCAGGCTCTGGTTTTGTTCCTCGGGCTCTGGTTTTCTTCCTCGGACCCTGTTTCTTTACCTCGAGGGGTGGTTTTGTTCCTCAGGCTCTGGCTTGGTTCCTCAGGCCCTGGTTGTTTTCCTCGGGCTCTGGTTCTGTTCCTCGGGCTCTGGTTTTGTTCATCGAGGGCTTGTTTTCTTCCTCGGGCTCTGGTTTTGTTCCTCAGGCTCTGGCTTTCTTCCTCGGGCTCTGGTTTTCTTCCTCGGACCCTGTTTCTTTACCTCGAGGGGTGGTTTTCTTCCTCGGTCTCTGGCTTGGTTCCTCAGGCCCTGGTTGTTTTCCTCGGGCTCTGGTTTTGTTCCTCGGGCTCTGGTTTTGTTCCTCGAGGGCTAGTTTTGTTCCTCGGGCTCTGGATTTGTTCCTCGGTTTCTGGTTCGGTTCCTCGGGCCCTGGTTTTATTCCACGGGCTCTGGTTTTCTTCCTATGGCCCTCGTTTTGTTCTTCAGGCCTTCCTTTTTGTCCTTGGGCTCTGGTTTTCTTCCTCGAGCTCTGGTTTTATTCCTTGGGCACTGGTTATGTTCGTCGGGCTCTCGTTTTCTTCCTCGGACTCTCGTTTTGTTCCTCGGGTTCTGGTTTTGTTCCTTGAGGTCTGGTTTTCTTCCTTGGGCTCTGGTTTTCTTCCTCGGGCTCTGGTTTTCTTCCTCGGGCTCTGGTTTTGTTGCTCGGGCTCTGGATTTCTTCCTCGAGCTCTCCTTTTCTTCTTCGTGCCCTAGTTTTGTTCCTCGGGCTCTGTTTTTGTTCCTCGGGCCCTGGTTGTGTTCCTCGGGCTCCGGGTTTGTTCCTCGAGCTCTAGTTTTGTTCCTCAGGCCCTGGTTTTCTTCCTCGGGGTTTCCTTTTGTTCCTTGGGCTCTGATATTGTTCTTCGGGCTTTGGTTTTGTTCCTCGGGCTCTGGTTTTGTTCCTCGAGGGCTAGTTTTGTTCCTCGGGCTCTGGTTTTCTTCCTCGGGCTCTGGTTTTCTTCCTTTGGCACTGGTTTTATTCCTCGGGCTCTGGTTTTCTTCCTCGGACCCTGTTTCTTTACCTCGAGGGGTGGTTTTGCTCCTCAGGCTCTGGCTTGCTTCCTCAGGCTCTGGTTTTGTTCCTCGGGCTCTCGTTTTCTTCCTCGGACCCTGTTTCTTTACCTCGAGGGGTGGCTTTGTTCCTCGGACTCTGGCTTGGTTCCTCAGGCCCTGATTGTTTTCCTCGGGCTCTGGTTCTGTTCCTCAGGCTCTGGTTTTGTTCATCGAGGGCTTGTTTTCTTCCTCGGGCTCTGGTTTTGTTCCTCAGGCTCTGGCTTTCTTCCTCGGGCTCTGGTTTTCTTCCTCGGACCCTGTTTCTTTACCTCGAGGGGTGGTTTTCTTCCTCGGGCTCTGGCTTGGTTCCTCAGGCCCTGGTTGTTTTCCTCGGGCTCTGGTTTTGTTCCTCGGGCTCTGGTTTTGTTCCTCGAGGGCTAGTTTTGTTCCTCGGGCTCTGGATTTGTTCCTCGGTTTCTGGTTCGGTTCCTCGGGCCCTGGTTTTATTCCACGGGCTCTGGTTTTCTTCCTATGGCCCTCGTTTTGTTCTTCAGGCCTTCCTTTTTGTCCTTGGGCTCTGGTTTTGTTCCTCGAGCTCTGGTTTTATTCCTTGGGCACTGGTTATGTTCCTCGGGCTCTCGTTTTCTTCCTCGGACTCTCGTTTTGTTCCTCGGGTTCTGGTTTTGTTCCTTGAGGTCTGGTTTTCTTCCTCGGGCTCTGGTTTTCTTCCTCGGGCTCTGGTTTTCTTCCTCGGGCTCTGGTTTTGTTGCTCGGGCTCTGGATTTCTTCCACGAGCTCTCCTTTTCTTCTTCGGGCCCTAGTTTTGTTCCTCGGGCTCTGTTTTTGTTCCTCGGGCCCTGGTTGTGTTCCTCGGGCTCCGGGTTTGTTCCTCGAGCTCTAGTTTTGTTCCTCAGGCCCTGGTTTTCTTCCTCGGGGTTTCCTTTTGTTCCTTGGGCTCTGATATTGTTCTTCGGGCTTTGGTTTTGTTCCTCGGGCTCTGGTTTTGTTCCTCGAGGGCTAGTTTTGTTCCTCGGGCTCTGGTTTTCTTCCTCGGGCTCTGGTTTTCTTCCTTTGGCACTGGTTTTATTCCTCGGGCTCTGGTTTTCTTCCTCGGACCCTGTTTCTTTACCTCGAGGGGTGGTTTTGCTCCTCAGGCTCTGGCTTGCTTCCTCAGGCTCTGGTTTTGTTCCTCGGGCTCTCGTTTTCTTCCTCGGACCCTGTTTCTTTACCTCGAGGGGTGGCTTTGTTCCTCGGACTCTGGCTTGGTTCCTCAGGCCCTGATTGTTTTCCTCGGGCTCTGGTTCTGTTCCTCAGGCTCTGGTTTTGTTCATCGAGGGCTTGTTTTCTTCCTCGGGCTCTGGTTTTGTTCCTCAGGCTCTGGCTTTCTTCCTCGGGCTCTGGTTTTCTTCCTCGGACCCTGTTTCTTTACCTCGAGGGGTGGTTTTGTTCCTCGGGCTCTGGCTTGGTTCCTCAGGCCCTGGTTGTTTTCCTCGGGCTCTGGTTTTGTTCCTCGGGCTCTGGTTTTGTTCCTCGAGGGCTAGTTTTGTTCCTCGGGCTCTGGATTTGTTCCTCGGTTTCTGGTTCGGTTCCTCGGGCCCTGGTTTTATTCCACGGGCTCTGGTTTTCTTCCTATGGCCCTCGTTTTGTTCTTCAGGCCTTCCTTTTTGTCCTTGGGCTCTGGTTTTGTTCCTCGAGCTCTGGTTTTATTCCTTGGGCACTGGTTATGTTCCTCGGGCTCTCGTTTTCTTCCTCGGACTCTCGTTTTGTTCCTCGGGTTCTGGTTTTGTTCCTTGAGGTCTGGTTTTCTTCCTCGGGCTCTGGTTTTCTTCCTCGGGCTCTGGTTTTCTTCCTCGGGCTCTGGTTTTGTTGCTCGGGCTCTGGATTTCTTCCACGAGCTCTCCTTTTCTTCTTCGGGCCCTAGTTTTGTTCCTCGGGCTCTGTTTTTGTTCCTCGGGCTCTGGCTGTGTTCCTCGGGCTCTGGTTGTGTTCCTCGGGCTCCGGGTTTGTTCCTCGAGCTCTAGTTTTGTTCCTCAGGCCCTGGTTTTCTTCCTCGGGGTTTCCTTTTGTTCCTTGGGCTCTGATATTGTTCTTCGGGCTTTGGTTTTGTTCCTCGGGCTCTTTTTTTGTTCCTCGGGCTCTCCTTTTCTTCCTCGGCACCTGGTTTTGTTCCAAGAGCTCTAGTTTTCTTCCTCGGGCTCTGGTTTTCTTCCTCGGGCTCTGGTTTTCTTCCTTTGGCACTGGTTTTATTCCTCGGGCTCTGGTTTTCTTCCTCGGACCCTGTTTCTTTACCTCGAGGGGTGGTTTTGTTCCTCGGGCTCTGGCTTGGTTCCTCAGGCTCTGGTTTTGTTCCTCGGGCTCTGGTTTTCTTCCTCGGACCCTGTTTCTTTACCTCGAGGGGTGGTTTTGTTCCTCAGGCTCTGGCTTGGTTCCTCAGGCCCTGGTTGTTTTCCTCGGGCTCTGGTTCTGTTCCTCGGGCTCTGGTTTTGTTCATCGAGGGCTTGTTTTCTTCCTCGGGCTCTGGTTTTGTTCCTCAGGCTCTGGCTTTCTTCCTCGGGCTCTGGTTTTCTTCCTCGGACCCTGTTTCTTTACCTCGAGGGGTGGTTTTGTTCCTCGGGCTCTGGCTTGGTTCCTCAGGCCCTGGTTGTTTTCCTCGGGATCTGGTTTTGTTCCTCGGGCTCTGGTTTTGTTCCTCGAGGGCTAGTTTTGTTCCTCGGGCTCTGGATTTGTTCCTCGGTTTCTGGTTCGGTTCCTCGGGCCCTGGTTTTATTCCACGGGCTCTGGTTTTCTTCCTATGGCCCTCGTTTTGTTCTTCAGGCCTTCCTTTTTGTCCTTGGGCTCTGGTTTTGTTCCTCGAGCTCTGGTTTTATTCCTTGGGCACTGGTTATGTTCCTCGGGCTCTCGTTTTCTTCCTCGGACTCTCGTTTTGTTCCTCGGGTTCTGGTTTTGTTCCTTGAGGTCTGGTTTTCTTCCTCGGGCTCTGGTTTTCTTCCTCGGGCTCTGGTTTTCTTCCTCGGGCTCTCCTTTTCTTCTTCGTGCCCTAGTTTTGTTCCTCGGGCTCTGTTTTTGTTCCTCGGGCCCTGGTTGTGTTCCTCGGGCTCCGGGTTTGTTCCTCGAGCTCTAGTTTTGTTCCTCAGGCCCTGGTTTTCTTCCTCGGGGTTTCCTTTTGTTCCTTGGGCTCTGATATTGTTCTTCGGGCTTTGGTTTTGTTCCTCGGGCTCTGTTTTTGTTCCTCGGGCTCTCCTTTTCTTCCTCGGCACCTGGTTTTGTTCCAAGAGCTCTAGTTTTCTTCCTCGGGCTCTGGTTTTCTTCCTCGGGCTCTGGTTTTCTTCCTTTGGCACTGGTTTTATTCCTCGGGCTCTGGTTTTATTCCTCGGACCTTGTTTCTTTACCTCGAGGGGTGGTTTTGCTCCTCGGGTTCTGGCTTGGTTCCTCAGGCTCTGGTTTTGTTCCTCGGGCTCTGGTTTTCTTCCTCGGACCCTGTTTCTTTACCTCGAGGGGTGGTTTTGTTCCTCGGGCTCTGGCTTGGTTCCTCAGGCCCTGGTTGTTTTCCTCGGGCTCTGGTTCTGTTCCTCGGGCTCTGGTTTTGTTCCTCGAGGGCTAGTTTTGTTCCTCGGGCTCTGGATTTGTTCCTCGGTTTCTGGTTCGGTTCCTCGGGCCCTGGTTTTATTCCACGGGCTCTGGTTTTCTTCCTATGGCCCTCGTTTTGTTCTTCAGGCCTTCCTTTTTGTCCTTGGGCTCTGGTTTTGTTCCTCGAGCTCTGGTTTTATTCCTTGGGCACTGGTTATGTTCCTCGGGCTCTCGTTTTCTTCCTCGGACTCTCGTTTTGTTCCTCGGGTTCTGGTTTTGTTCCTTGAGGTCTGGTTTTCTTCCTCGGGCTCTGTTTTTTTCCTCGGGCTCTGGTTTTCTTCCTCGGGCTCTGGTTTTGTTGCTCGGGCTCTGGATTTCTTCCTCGAGCTCTCCTTTTCTTCTTCGTGCCCTAGTTTTGTTCCTCGGGCTCTGTTTTTGTTCCTCGGGCCCTGGTTGTGTTCCTCGGGCTCCGGGTTTGTTCCTCGAGCTCTAGTTTTGTTCCTCAGGCCCTGGTTTTCTTCCTCGGGGTTTCCTTTTGTTCCTTGGGCTCTGATATTGTTCTTCGGGCTTTGGTTTTGTTCCTCGGGCTCTGTTTTTGTTCCTCGGGCTCTCCTTTTCTTCCTCGGCACCTGGTTTTGTTCCAAGAGCTCTAGTTTTCTTCCTCGGGCTCTGGTTTTCTTCCTCGGGCTCTGGTTTTCTTCCTTTGGCACTGGTTTTCTTCCTCGGGCTCTGGTTTTCTTCCTCGGACCCTGTTTCTTTACCTCGAGGGGTGGTTTTGTTCCTCGGGCTCTGGCTTGGTTCCTCAGGCTCTGGTTTTGTTCCTCGGGCTCTGGTTTTCTTCCTCGGACCCTGTTTCTTTACCTCGAGGGGTGGTTTTCTTCCTCGGGCTCTGGCTTGGTTCCTCAGGCCCTGGTTGTTTTCCTCGGGCTCTGGTTTTGTTCCTCGGGCTCTGGTTTTGTTCCTCGAGGGCTAGTTTTGTTCCTCGGGCTCTGGATTTGTTCCTCGGTTTCTGGTTCGGTTCCTCGGGCCCTGGTTTTATTCCACGGGCTCTGGTTTTCTTCCTATGGCCCTCGTTTTGTTCTTCAGGCCTTCCTTTTTGTCCTTGGGCTCTGGTTTTGTTCCTCGAGCTCTGGTTTTATTCCTTGGGCACTGGTTATGTTCCTCGGGCTCTCGTTTTCTTCCTCGGACTCTCGTTTTGTTCCTCGGGTTCTGGTTTTGTTCCTTGAGGTCTGGTTTTCTTCCTCGGGCTCTGGTTTTCTTCCTCGGGCTCTGGTTTTCTTCCTCGGGCTCTGGTTTTGTTGCTCGGGCTCTGGATTTCTTCCACGAGCTCTCCTTTTCTTCTTCGGGCCCTAGTTTTGTTCCTCGGGCTCTGTTTTTGTTCCTCGGGCTCTGGCTGTGTTCCTCGGGCTCTGGTTGTGTTCCTCGGGCTCCGGGTTTGTTCCTCGAGCTCTAGTTTTGTTCCTCAGGCCCTGGTTTTCTTCCTCGGGGTTTCCTTTTGTTCCTTGGGCTCTGATATTGTTCTTCGGGCTTTGGTTTTGTTCCTCGGGCTCTTTTTTTGTTCCTCGGGCTCTCCTTTTCTTCCTCGGCACCTGGTTTTGTTCCAAGAGCTCTAGTTTTCTTCCTCGGGCTCTGGTTTTCTTCCTCGGGCTCTGGTTTTCTTCCTTTGGCACTGGTTTTATTCCTCGGGCTCTGGTTTTCTTCCTCGGACCCTGTTTCTTTACCTCGAGGGGTGGTTTTGTTCCTCGGGCTCTGGCTTGGTTCCTCAGGCTCTGGTTTTGTTCCTCGGGCTCTGGTTTTCTTCCTCGGACCCTGTTTCTTTACCTCGAGGGGTGGTTTTGTTCCTCAGGCTCTGGCTTGGTTCCTCAGGCCCTGGTTGTTTTCCTCGGGCTCTGGTTCTGTTCCTCGGGCTCTGGTTTTGTTCATCGAGGGCTTGTTTTCTTCCTCGGGCTCTGGTTTTGTTCCTCAGGCTCTGGCTTTCTTCCTCGGGCTCTGGTTTTCTTCCTCGGACCCTGTTTCTTTACCTCGAGGGGTGGTTTTCTTCCTCGGGCTCTGGCTTGGTTCCTCAGGCCCTGGTTGTTTTCCTCGGGCTCTGGTTTTGTTCCTCGGGCTCTGGTTTTGTTCCTCGAGGGCTAGTTTTGTTCCTCGGGCTCTGGATTTGTTCCTCGGTTTCTGGTTCGGTTCCTCGGGCCCTGGTTTTATTCCACGGGCTCTGGTTTTCTTCCTATGGCCCTCGTTTTGTTCTTCAGGCCTTCCTTTTTGTCCTTGGGCTCTGGTTTTGTTCCTCGAGCTCTGGTTTTATTCCTTGGGCACTGGTTATGTTCGTCGGGCTCTCGTTTTCTTCCTCGGACTCTCGTTTTGTTCCTCGGGTTCTGGTTTTGTTCCTTGAGGTCTGGTTTTCTTCCTTGGGCTCTGGTTTTCTTCCTCGGGCTCTGGTTTTCTTCCTCGGGCTCTGGTTTTGTTGCTCGGGCTCTGGATTTCTTCCTCGAGCTCTCCTTTTCTTCTTCGTGCCCTAGTTTTGTTCCTCGGGCTCTGTTTTTGTTCCTCGGGCCCTGGTTGTGTTCCTCGGGCTCCGGGTTTGTTCCTCGAGCTCTAGTTTTGTTCCTCAGGCCGTGGTTTTCTTCCTCGGGGTTTCCTTTTGTTCCTTGGGCTCTGATATTGTTCTTCGGGCTCTGGTTTTGTTCCTCGGGCTCTGGTTTTGTTCCTCGAGGGCTAGTTTTGTTCCTCGGGCTCTGGTTTTCTTCCTCGGGCTCTGGTTTTCTTCCTTTGGCACTGGTTTTATTCCTCGCGCTCTGGTTTTCTTCCTCGGACCCTGTTTCTTTACCTCGAGGGGTGGTTTTGCTCCTCAGGCTCTGGCTTGCTTCCTCAGGCTCTGGTTTTGTTCCTCGGGCTCTCGTTTTCTTCCTCGGACCCTGTTTCTTTACCTCGAGGGGTGGTTTTGTTCCTCGGGCTCTGGCTTGGTTCCTCAGGCCCTGATTGTTTTCCTCGGGCTCTGGTTCTGTTCCTCAGGCTCTGGTTTTGTTCATCGAGGGCTTGTTTTCTTCCTCGGGCTCTGGTTTTGTTCCTCAGGCTCTGGCTTTCTTCCTCGGGCTCTGGTTTTCTTCCTCGGACCCTGTTTCTTTACCTCGAGGGGTGGTTTTCTTCCTCGGGCTCTGGCTTGGTTCCTCAGGCCCTGGTTGTTTTCCTCGGGCTCTGGTTTTGTTCCTCCCGCTCTGGTTTTGTTCCTCGAGGGCTAGTTTTGTTCCTCGGGCTCTGGATTTGTTCCTCGGTTTCTGGTTCAGTTCCTCGGGCCCTGGTTTTATTCCACGGGCTCTGGTTTTCTTCCTATGGCCCTCGTTTTGTTCTTCAGGCCTTCCTTTTTGTCCTTGGGCTCTGGTTTTGTTCCTCGAGCTCTGGTTTTATTCCTTGGGCACTGGTTATGTTCCTCGGGCTCTCGTTTTCTTCCTCGGACTCTCGTTTTGTTCCTCGGGTTCTGGTTTTGTTCCTTGAGGTCTGGTTTTCTTCCTCAGGCTCTGGTTTTTTTGCTCGGGCTCTGGATTTCTTCCACGAGCTCTCCTTTTCTTCTTCGGGCCCTAGTTTTGTTCCTCGGGCTCTGTTTTTGTTCCTCGGGCTCTGGCTGTATTCCTCGGGCTCTGGTTGTGTTCCTCGGGCTCTGGGTTTGTTCCTCGAGCTCTAGTTTTGTTCCTCAGGCCCTGGTTTTCTTCCTCGGGGTTTCCTTTTGTTCCTTGGGCTCTGATATTGTTCTTCGGGCTTTGGTTTTGTTCCTCGGGCTCTTTTTTTGTTCCTCGGGCTCTCCTTTTCTTCCTCGGCACCTGGTTTTGTTCCAAGAGCTCTAGTTTTCTTCCTCGGGCTCTGGTTTTCTTCCTCGGGCTCTGGTTTTCTTCCTTTGGCACTGGTTTTATTCCTCGGGCTCTGGTTTTCTTCCTCGGACCCTGTTTCTTTACCTCGAGGGGTGCTTTTGTTCCTCGGGCTCTGGCTTGGTTCCTCAGGCTCTGGTTTTCTTCCTCGGGCTCTGGTTTTCTTCCTCGGACCCTGTTTCTTTACCTCGAGGGGTGGTTTTGTTCCTCGGGCTCTGGCTTGGTTCCTCAGGCCCTGGTTGTTTTCCTCGGGCTCTGGTTTTGTTCCTCGGGCTCTGGTTTTGTTCCTCGAGGGCTAGTTTTGTTCCTCGGGCTCTGGATTTGTTCCTCGGTTTCTGGTTCGGTTCCTCGGGCCCTGGTTTTATTCCACGGGCTCTGGTTTTCTTCCTATGGCCCTCGTTTTGTTCTTCAGGCCTTCCTTTTTGTCCTTGGGCTCTGGTTTTCTTCCTCGAGCTCTGGTTTTATTCCTTGGGCACTGGTTATGTTCGTCGGGCTCTCGTTTTCTTCCTCGGACTCTCGTTTTGTTCCTCGGGTTCTGGTTTTGTTCCTTGAGGTCTGGTTTTCTTCCTTGGGCTCTGGTTTTCTTCCTCGGGCTCTGGTTTTCTTCCTCAGGCTCTGGTTTTGTTGCTCGGGCTCTGGATTTCTTCCTCGAGCTCTCCTTTTCTTCTTCGTGCCCTAGTTTTGTTCCTCGGGCTCTGTTTTTGTTCCTCGGGCCCTGGTTGTGTTCCTCGGGCTCCGGGTTTGTTCCTCGAGCTCTAGTTTTGTTCCTCAGGCCCTGGTTTTCTTCCTCGGGGTTTCCTTTTGTTCCTTGGGCTCTGATATTGTTCTTCGGGCTTTGGTTTTGTTCCTCGGGCTCTGGTTTTGTTCCTCGAGGGCTAGTTTTGTTCCTCGGGCTCTGGTTTTCTTCCTCGGGCTCTGGTTTTCTTCCTTTGGCACTGGTTTTATTCCTCGGGCTCTGGTTTTCTTCCTCGGACCCTGTTTCTTTACCTCGAGGGGTGGTTTTGCTCCTCAGGCTCTGGCTTGCTTCCTCAGGCTCTGGTTTTGTTCCTCGGGCTCTCGTTTTCTTCCTCGGACCCTGTTTCTTTACCTCGAGGGGTGGCTTTGTTCCTCGGACTCTGGCTTGGTTCCTCAGGCCCTGATTGTTTTCCTCGGGCTCTGGTTCTGTTCCTCAGGCTCTGGTTTTTTTCATCGAGGGCTTGTTTTCTTCCTCGGGCTCTGGTTTTGTTCCTCAGGCTCTGGCTTTCTTCCTCGGGCTCTGGTTTTCTTCCTCGGACCCTGTTTCTTTACCTCGAGGGGTGGTTTTCTTCCTCGGGCTCTGGCTTGGTTCCTCAGGCCCTGGTTGTTTTCCTCGGGCTCTGGTTTTGTTCCTCGGGCTCTGGTTTTGTTCCTCGAGGGCTAGTTTTGTTCCTCGGGCTCTGGATTTGTTCCTCGGTTTCTGGTTCGGTTCCTCGGGCCCTGGTTTTATTCCACGGGCTCTGGTTTTCTTCCTATGGCCCTCGTTTTGTTCTTCAGGCCTTCCTTTTTGTCCTTGGGCTCTGGTTTTGTTCCTCGAGCTCTGGTTTTATTCCTTGGGCACTGGTTATGTTCCTCGGGCTCTCGTTTTCTTCCTCGGACTCTCGTTTTGTTCCTCGGGTTCTGGTTTTGTTCCTTGAGGTCTGGTTTTCTTCCTCGGGCTCTGGTTTTCTTCCTCGGGCTCTGGTTTTCTTCCTCGGGCTCTGGTTTTGTTGCTCGGGCTCTGGATTTCTTCCACGAGCTCTCCTTTTCTTCTTCGGGCCCTAGTTTTGTTCCTCGGGCTCTATTTTTGTTCCTCGGGCTCTGGCTGTGTTCCTCGGGCTCTGGTTGTGTTCCTCGGGCTCCGGGTTTGTTCCTCGAGCTCTAGTTTTGTTCCTCAGGCCCTGGTTTTCTTCCTCGGGGTTTCCTTTTGTTCCTTGGGCTCTGATATTGTTCTTCGGGCTTTGGTTTTGTTCCTCGGGCTCTTTTTTTGTTCCTCGGGCTCTCCTTTTCTTCCTCGGCACCTGGTTTTGTTCCAAGAGCTCTAGTTTTCTTCCTCGGGCTCTGGTTTTCTTCCTCGGGCTCTGGTTTTCTTCCTTTGGCACTGGTTTTATTCCTCGGGCTCTGGTTTTCTTCCTCGGACCCTGTTTCTTTACCTCGAGGGGTGGTTTTGTTCCTCGGGCTCTGGCTTGGTTCCTCAGGCTCTGGTTTTGTTCCTCGGGCTCTGGTTTTCTTCCTCGGACCCTGTTTCTTTACCTCGAGGGGTGGTTTTGTTCCTCAGGCTCTGGCTTGGTTCCTCAGGCCCTGGTTGTTTTCCTCGGGCTCTGGTTCTGTTCCTCGGGCTCTGGTTTTGTTCATCGAGGGCTTGTTTTCTTCCTCGGGCTCTGGTTTTGTTCCTCAGGCTCTGGCTTTCTTCCTCGGGCTCTGGTTTTCTTCCTCGGACCCTGTTTCTTTACCTCGAGGGGTGGTTTTCTTCCTCGGGCTCTGGCTTGGTTCCTCAGGCCCTGGTTGTTTTCCTCGGGCTCTGGTTTTGTTCCTCGGGCTCTGGTTTTGTTCCTCGAGGGCTAGTTTTGTTCCTCGGGCTCTGGATTTGTTCCTCGGTTTCTGGTTCGGTTCCTCGGGCCCTGGTTTTATTCCACGGGCTCTGGTTTTCTTCCTATGGCCCTCGTTTTGTTCTTCAGGCCTTCCTTTTTGTCCTTGGGCTCTGGTTTTGTTCCTCGAGCTCTGGTTTTATTCCTTGGGCACTGGTTATGTTCGTCGGGCTCTCGTTTTCTTCCTCGGACTCTCGTTTTGTTCCTCGGGTTCTGGTTTTGTTCCTTGAGGTCTGGTTTTCTTCCTTGGGCTCTGGTTTTCTTCCTCGGGCTCTGGTTTTCTTCCTCGGGCTCTGGTTTTGTTGCTCGGGCTCTGGATTTCTTCCTCGAGCTCTCCTTTTCTTCTTCGTGCCCTAGTTTTGTTCCTCGGGCTCTGTTTTTGTTCCTCGGGCCCTGGTTGTGTTCCTCGGGCTCCGGGTTTGTTCCTCGAGCTCTAGTTTTGTTCCTCAGGCCCTGGTTTTCTTCCTCGGGGTTTCCTTTTGTTCCTTGGGCTCTGATATTGTTCTTCGGGCTTTGGTTTTGTTCCTCGGGCTCTGTTTTTGTTCCTCGGGCTCTCCTTTTCTTCCTCGGCACCTGGTTTTGTTCCAAGAGCTCTAGTTTTCTTCCTCGGGCTCTGGTTTTCTTCCTCGGGCTCTGGTTTTCTTCCTTTGGCACTGGTTTTATTCCTCGGGCTCTGGTTTTCTTCCTCGGACCCTGTTTCTTTACCTCGAGGGGTTGTTTTGTTCCTCGGGCTCTGGCTTGGTTCCTCAGGCTCTGGTTTTGTTCCTCGGGCTCTGGTTTTCTTCCTCGGACCCTGTTTCTTACCTCGAGGGGTGGTTTTGTTCCTCGGGCTCTGGCTTGGTTCCTCAGGCCCTGGTTGTTTTCCTCGGGCTCTGGTTCTGTTCCTCGGGCTCTGGTTTTGTTCCTCAGGCTCTGGTTTTCTTCCTCGGGCTCTGGTTTTGTTCCTCAGGCTCTGGTTTTCTTCCTCGGGCTCTGGTTTTCTTCCTCGGACCCTGTTTCTTTACCTCGAGGGGTGGTTTTGTTCCTCGGGCTCTGGCTTGGTTCCTCAGGCCCTGGTTGTTTTCCTCGGGCTCTGGTTTTGTTCCTCGGGCTCTGGTTTTGTTCCTCGAGGGCTAGTTTTGTTCCTCGGGCTCTGGATTTGTTCCTCGGTTTCTGGTTCGGTTCCTCGGGCCCTGGTTTTATTCCACGGGCTCTGGTTTTCTTCCTATGGCCCTCGTTTTGTTCTTCAGGCCTTCCTTTTTGTCCTTGGGCTCTGGTTTTGTTCCTCGAGCTCTGGTTTTATTCCTTGGGCACTGGTTATGTTCCTCGGGCTCTCGTTTTCTTCCTCGGACTCTCGTTTTGTTCCTCGGGTTCTGGTTTTGTTCCTTGAGGTCTGGTTTTCTTCCTCGGCCTCTGGTTTTCTTCCTCGGGCTCTGGTTTTCTTCCTCGGGCTCTGGTTTTGTTGCTCGGGCTCTGGATTTCTTCCTCGAGCTCTCCTTTTCTTCTTCGTGCCCTAGTTTTGTTCCTCGGGCTCTGTTTTTGTTCCTCGGGCCCTGGTTGTGTTCCTCGGGCTCCGGGTTTGTTCCTCGAGCTCTAGTTTTGTTCCTCAGGCCCTGGTTTTCTTCCTCGGGGTTTCCTTTTGTTCCTTGGGCTCTGATATTGTTCTTCGGGCTTTGGTTTTGTTCCTCGGGCTCTGTTTTTGTTCCTCGGCCTCTCCTTTTCTTCCTCGGCACCTGGTTTTGTTCCAAGAGCTCTAGTTTTCTTCCTCGGGCTCTGGTTTTCTTCCTCGGGCTCTGGTTTTCTTCCTTTGGCACTGGTTTTCTTCCTCGGGCTCTGGTTTTCTTCCTCGGACCCTGTTTCTTTACCTCGAGGGGTGGTTTTGTTCCTCGGGCTCTGGCTTGGTTCCTCAGGCTCTGGTTTTGTTCCTCGGGCTCTGGTTTTCTTCCTCGGACCCTGTTTCTTTACCTCGAGGGGTGGTTTTCTTCCTCGGGCTCTGGCTTGGTTCCTCAGGCCCTGGTTGTTTTCCTCGGGCTCTGGTTTTGTTCCTCGGGCTCTGGTTTTGTTCCTCGAGGGCTAGTTTTGTTCCTCGGGCTCTGGATTTGTTCCTCGGTTTCTGGTTCGGTTCCTCGGGCCCTGGTTTTATTCCACGGGCTCTGGTTTTCTTCCTATGGCCCTCGTTTTGTTCTTCAGGCCTTCCTTTTTGTCCTTGGGCTCTGGTTTTGTTCCTCGAGCTCTGGTTTTATTCCTTGGGCACTGGTTATGTTCCTCGGGCTCTCGTTTTCTTCCTCGGACTCTCGTTTTGTTCCTCGGATTCTGGTTTTGTTCCTTGAGGTCTGGTTTTCTTCCTCGGGCTCTGGTTTTCTTCCTCGGGCTCTGGTTTTCTTCCTCGGGCTCTGGTTTTGTTGCTCGGGCTCTGGATTTCTTCCTCGAGCTCTCCTTTTCTTCTTCGGGCCCTAGTTTTGTTCCTCGGGCTCTGTTTTTGTTCCTCGGGCTCTGGTTGTGTTCCTCGGGCTCCGGGTTTGTTCCTCGAGCTCTAGTTTTGTTCCTCAGGCCCTGGTTTTCTTCCTCGGGGTTTCCTTTTGTTCCTTGGGCTCTGATATTGTTCTTCAGGCTTTGGTTTTGGTCCTCGGGCTCTGTTTTTGTTCCTCGGGCTCTCCTTTTCTTCCTCGGCACCTGGTTTTGTTCCAAGAGCTCTAGTTTTCTTCCTCGGGCTCTGGTTTTCTTCCTCGGGCTCTGGTTTTCTTCCTTTGGCACTGGTTTTATTCCTCGGGCTCTGGTTTTCTTCCTCGGACCCTGTTTCTTTACCTCGAGGGGTGGTTTTGCTCCTCGGGCTCTGGCTTGGTGCCTCAGGCTCTGGTTTTGTTCCTCGGGCTCTGGTTTTTTTCCTCGGACCCTGTTTCTTTACCTCGAGGGGTGGTTTTGTTCCTCGGGCTCTGGCTTGGTTCCTCAGGCCCTGGTTGTTTTCCTCGGGCTCTGGTTCTGTTCCTCGGGCTCTGGTTTTGTTCATCGAGGGCTTGTTTTCTTCCTCGGGCTCTGGTTTTGTTCCTCAGGCTCTGGTTTTCTTCCTCGGGCTCTGGTTTTCTTCCTCGGACCCTGTTTCTTTACCTCGAGGGGTGGTTTTCTTCCTCGGGCTCTGGCTTGGTTCCTCAGGCCCTGGTTGTTTTCCTCGGGCTCTGGTTTTCTTCCTCGGGCTCTGGTTTTGTTGCTCGGGCTCTGGATTTCTTCCTCGAGCTCTCCTTTTCTTCTTCGTGCCCTAGTTTTGTTCCTCGGGCTCTGTTTTTGTTCCTCGGGCCCTGGTTGTGTTCCTCGGGCTCCGGGTTTGTTCCTCGAGCTCTAGTTTTGTTCCTCAGGCCCTGGTTTTCTTCCTCGGGGTTTCCTTTTGTTCCTTGGGCTCTGATATTGTTCTTCGGGCTTTGGTTTTGTTCCTCGGGCTCTGTTTTTGTTCCTCGGGCTCTCCTTTTCTTCCTCGGCACCTGGTTTTGTTCCAAGAGCTCTAGTTTTCTTCCTCGGGCTCTGGTTTTCTTCCTCGGGCTCTGGTTTTCTTCCTTTGGCACTGGTTTTATTCCTCGGGCTCTGGTTTTCTTCCTCGGACCCTGTTTCTTTACCTCGAGGGGTTGTTTTGTTCCTCGGGCTCTGGCTTGGTTCCTCAGGCTCTGGTTTTGTTCCTCGGGCTCTGGTTTTCTTCCTCGGACCCTGTTTCTTACCTCGAGGGGTGGTTTTGTTCCTCGGGCTCTGGCTTGGTTCCTCAGGCCCTGGTTGTTTTCCTCGGGCTCTGGTTCTGTTCCTCGGGCTCTGGTTTTGTTCCTCAGGCTCTGGTTTTCTTCCTCGGGCTCTGGTTTTGTTCCTCAGGCTCTGGTTTTCTTCCTCGGGCTCTGGTTTTCTTCCTCGGACCCTGTTTCTTTACCTCGAGGGGTGGTTTTGTTCCTCGGGCTCTGGCTTGGTTCCTCAGGCCCTGGTTGTTTTCCTCGGGCTCTGGTTTTGTTCCTCGGGCTCTGGTTTTGTTCCTCGAGGGCTAGTTTTGTTCCTCGGGCTCTGGATTTGTTCCTCGGTTTCTGGTTCGGTTCCTCGGGCCCTGGTTTTATTCCACGGGCTCTGGTTTTCTTCCTATGGCCCTCGTTTTGTTCTTCAGGCCTTCCTTTTTGTCCTTGGGCTCTGGTTTTGTTCCTCGAGCTCTGGTTTTATTCCTTGGGCACTGGTTATGTTCCTCGGGCTCTCGTTTTCTTCCTCGGACTCTCGTTTTGTTCCTCGGGTTCTGGTTTTGTTCCTTGAGGTCTGGTTTTCTTCCTCGGCCTCTGGTTTTCTTCCTCGGGCTCTGGTTTTCTTCCTCGGGCTCTGGTTTTGTTGCTCGGGCTCTGGATTTCTTCCTCGAGCTCTCCTTTTCTTCTTCGTGCCCTAGTTTTGTTCCTCGGGCTCTGTTTTTGTTCCTCGGGCCCTGGTTGTGTTCCTCGGGCTCCGGGTTTGTTCCTCGAGCTCTAGTTTTGTTCCTCAGGCCCTGGTTTTCTTCCTCGGGGTTTCCTTTTGTTCCTTGGGCTCTGATATTGTTCTTCGGGCTTTGGTTTTGTTCCTCGGGCTCTGTTTTTGTTCCTCGGCCTCTCCTTTTCTTCCTCGGCACCTGGTTTTGTTCCAAGAGCTCTAGTTTTCTTCCTCGGGCTCTGGTTTTCTTCCTCGGGCTCTGGTTTTCTTCCTTTGGCACTGGTTTTCTTCCTCGGGCTCTGGTTTTCTTCCTCGGACCCTGTTTCTTTACCTCGAGGGGTGGTTTTGTTCCTCGGGCTCTGGCTTGGTTCCTCAGGCTCTGGTTTTGTTCCTCGGGCTCTGGTTTTCTTCCTCGGACCCTGTTTCTTTACCTCGAGGGGTGGTTTTCTTCCTCGGGCTCTGGCTTGGTTCCTCAGGCCCTGGTTGTTTTCCTCGGGCTCTGGTTTTGTTCCTCGGGCTCTGGTTTTGTTCCTCGAGGGCTAGTTTTGTTCCTCGGGCTCTGGATTTGTTCCTCGGTTTCTGGTTCGGTTCCTCGGGCCCTGGTTTTATTCCACGGGCTCTGGTTTTCTTCCTATGGCCCTCGTTTTGTTCTTCAGGCCTTCCTTTTTGTCCTTGGGCTCTGGTTTTGTTCCTCGAGCTCTGGTTTTATTCCTTGGGCACTGGTTATGTTCCTCGGGCTCTCGTTTTCTTCCTCGGACTCTCGTTTTGTTCCTCGGATTCTGGTTTTGTTCCTTGAGGTCTGGTTTTCTTCCTCGGGCTCTGGTTTTCTTCCTCGGGCTCTGGTTTTCTTCCTCGGGCTCTGGTTTTGTTGCTCGGGCTCTGGATTTCTTCCTCGAGCTCTCCTTTTCTTCTTCGGGCCCTAGTTTTGTTCCTCGGGCTCTGTTTTTGTTCCTCGGGCTCTGGTTGTGTTCCTCGGGCTCCGGGTTTGTTCCTCGAGCTCTAGTTTTGTTCCTCAGGCCCTGGTTTTCTTCCTCGGGGTTTCCTTTTGTTCCTTGGGCTCTGATATTGTTCTTCAGGCTTTGGTTTTGGTCCTCGGGCTCTGTTTTTGTTCCTCGGGCTCTCCTTTTCTTCCTCGGCACCTGGTTTTGTTCCAAGAGCTCTAGTTTTCTTCCTCGGGCTCTGGTTTTCTTCCTCGGGCTCTGGTTTTCTTCCTTTGGCACTGGTTTTATTCCTCGGGCTCTGGTTTTCTTCCTCGGACCCTGTTTCTTTACCTCGAGGGGTGGTTTTGCTCCTCGGGCTCTGGCTTGGTGCCTCAGGCTCTGGTTTTGTTCCTCGGGCTCTGGTTTTTTTCCTCGGACCCTGTTTCTTTACCTCGAGGGGTGGTTTTGTTCCTCGGGCTCTGGCTTGGTTCCTCAGGCCCTGGTTGTTTTCCTCGGGCTCTGGTTCTGTTCCTCGGGCTCTGGTTTTGTTCATCGAGGGCTTGTTTTCTTCCTCGGGCTCTGGTTTTGTTCCTCAGGCTCTGGTTTTCTTCCTCGGGCTCTGGTTTTCTTCCTCGGACCCTGTTTCTTTACCTCGAGGGGTGGTTTTCTTCCTCGGGCTCTGGCTTGGTTCCTCAGGCCCTGGTTGTTTTCCTCGGGCTCTGGTTTTGTTCCTCGGGCTCTGGTTTTGTTCCTCGAGGGCTAGTTTTGTTCCTCGGGCTCTGGATTTGTTCCTCGGTTTCTGGTTCGGTTCCTCGGGCCCTGGTTTTATTCCACGGGCTCTGGTTTTCTTCCTATGGCCCTCGTTTTGTTCTTCAGGCCTTCCTTTTTGTCCTTGGGCTCTGGTTTTGTTCCTCGAGCTCTGGTTTTATTCCTTGGGCACTGGTTATGTTCCTCGGGCTCTCGTTTTCTTCCTCGGACTCTCGTTTTGTTCCTCGGGTTCTGGTTTTGTTCCTTGAGCTCTGGTTTTCTTCCTCGGGCTCTGGTTTTCTTCCTCGGGCTCTGGTTTTCTTCCTCGGGCTCTGGTTTTGTTGCTCGGGCTCTGGATTTCTTCCTCGAGCTCTCCTTTTCTTCTTCGTGCCCTAGTTTTGTTCCTCGGGCTCTGTTTTTGTTCCTCGGGCCCTGGTTGTGTTCCTCGGGCTCCGGGTTTGTTCCTCGAGCTCTAGTTTTGTTCCTCAGGCCCTGGTTTTCTTCCTCGGGGTTTCCTTTTGTTCCTTGGGCTCTGATATTGTTCTTCGGGCTTTGGTTTTGTTCCTCGGGCTCTGTTTTTGTTCCTCGGGCTCTCCTTTTCTTCCTCGGCACCTGGTTTTGTTCCAAGAGCTCTAGTTTTCTTCCTCGGGCTCTGGTTTTCTTCCTCGGGCTCTGGTTTTCTTCCTTTGGCACTGGTTTTATTCCTCGGGCTCTAGTTTTATTCCTCGGACCCTGTTTCTTTACCTCGAGGGGTGGTTTTGCTCCTCGGGCTCTGGCTTGGTTCCTCAGGCTCTGGTTTTGTTCCTCGTGCTCTGGTTTTCTTCCTCGGACCCTGTTTCTTTACCTCGAGGGGTGGTTTTGTTCCTCGGGCTCTAGCTTGGTTCCTCAGGCCCTGGTTGTTTTCCTCGGGCTCTGGTTCTGTTCCTCGGGCTCTGGTTTTGTTCATCGAAGGCTTGTTTTCTTCCTCGGGCTGTGGTTTTCTTCCTCAGGCTCTGGTTTTCTTCCTCGAGCTCTCCTTTTCTTCTTCGGGCCCTAGTTTTGTTCCTCGGGCTCTGTTTTTGTTCCTCGGGCTCTGGTTGTGTTCCTCGGGCCCTGGTTGTGTTCCTCGGGCTCCGGGTTTGTTCCTCGAGCTCTAGTTTTGTTCCTCAGGCCCTGGTTTTCTTCCTCGGGGTTTCCTTTTGTTCCTTGGGCTCTGATATTGTTCTTCGGGCTTTGGTTTTGTTCCTCGGGCTCTGTTTTTGTTCCTCGGGCTCTCCTTTTCTTCCTCGGCACCTGGTTTTGTTCCAAGAGCTCTAGTTTTCTTCCTCGGGCTCTGGTTTTCTTCCTCGGGCTCTGGTTTTCTTCCTTTGGCACTGGTTTTATTCCTCGGGCTCTAGTTTTATTCCTCGGACCCTGTTTCTTTACCTCGAGGGGTGGTTTTGCTCCTCGGGCTCTGGCTTGGTTCCTCAGGCTCTGGTTTTGTTCCTCGTGCTCTGGTTTTCTTCCTCGGACCCTGTTTCTTTACCTCGAGGGGTGGTTTTGTTCCTCGGGCTCTAGCTTGGTTCCTCAGGCCCTGGTTGTTTTCCTCGGGCTCTGGTTCTGTTCCTCGGGCTCTGGTTTTGTTCATCGAAGGCTTGTTTTCTTCCTCGGGCTGTGGTTTTCTTCCTCAGGCTCTGGTTTTCTTCCTCGAGCTCTCCTTTTCTTCTTCGGGCCCTAGTTTTGTTCCTCGGGCTCTGTTTTTGTTCCTCGGGCTCTGGTTGTGTTCCTCGGGCCCTGGTTGTGTTCCTCGGGCTCCGGGTTTGTTCCTCGAGCTCTAGTTTTGTTCCTCAGGCCCTGGTTTTCTTCCTCGGGGTTTCCTTTTGTTCCTTGGGCTCTGATATTGTTCTTCGGGCTTTGGTTTTGTTCCTCGGGCTCTGTTTTTGTTCCTCGGGCTCTCCTTTTCTTCCTCGGCACCTGGTTTTGTTCCAAGAGCTCTAGTTTTCTTCCTCGGGCTCTGGTTTTCGTCCTCGGGCTCTGGTTTTCTTCCTTTGGCACTGGTTTTATTCCTCGGGCTCTGGTTTTCTTCCTCGGACCCTGTTTCTTTACCTCGAGGGGTTGTTTTGTTCCTCGGGCTCTGGCTTGGTTCCTCAGGCTCTGGTTTTGTTCCTCGGGCTCTGGTTTTCTTCCTCGGACCCTGTTTCTTTACCTCGAGGGGTGGTTTTGTTCCTCGGGCTCTGGCTTGGTTCCTCAGGCCCTGGTTGTTTTCCTCGGGCTCTGCTTCTGTTCCTCGGGCTCTGGTTTTGTTCATCGAGGGCTTGTTTTCTTCCTCGGGCTCTGGTTTTGTTCCTCAGGCTCTGGTTTTCTTCCTCGGGCTCTGGTTTTCTTCCTCGGACCCTGTTTCTTTACCTCGAGGGGTGGTTTTCTTCCTCGGGCTCTGGCTTGGTTCCTCAGGCCCTGGTTGTTTTCCTCGGGCTCTGGTTTTGTTCCTCGGGCTCTGGTTTTGTTCCTCGAGGGCTAGTTTTGTTCCTCGGGCTCTGGATTTGTTCCTCGGTTTCTGGTTCGGTTCCTCGGGCCCTGGTTTTATTCCACGGGCTCTGGTTTTCTTCCTATGGCCCTCGTTTTGTTCTTCAGGCCTTCCTTTTTGTCCTTGGGCTCTGGTTTTGTTCCTCGAGCTCTGGTTTTATTCCTTGGGCACTGGTTATGTTCCTCGGGCTCTCGTTTTCTTCCTCGGACTCTCGTTTTGTTCCTCGGGTTCTGGTTTTGTTCCTTGAGGTCTGGTTTTCTTCCTCGGGCTCTGGTTTTCTTCCTCGGGCTCTGGTTTTCTTCCTCGGGCTCTGGTTTTGTTGCTCGGGCTCTGGATTTCTTCCACGAGCTCTCCTTTTCTTCTTCGGGCCCTAGTTTTGTTCCTCGGGCTCTGTTTTTGTTCCTCGGGCTCTGGTTTTCTTCCTCGGGCTCTGGTTTTCTTCCTCGGACCCTGTTTCTTTACCTCGAGGGGTGGTTTTGTTCCTCGGGCTCTGGCTTGGTTCCTCAGGCCCTGGTTGTTTTCCTCGGGCTCTGGTTTTGTTCCTCGGGCTCTGGTTTTGTTCCTCGAGGGCTAGTTTTGTTCCTCGGGCTCTGGATTTGTTCCTCGGTTTCTGGTTTTGTTCCTCGGGCCCTGGTTTTATTCCACGGGCTCTGGTTTTCTTCCTATGGCCCTCGTTTTGTTCTTCAGGCCTTCCTTTTTGTCCTTGGGCTCTGGTTTTGTTCCTCGAGCTCTGGTTTTATTCCTTGGGCACTGGTTATGTTCCTCGGGCTCTCGTTTTCTTCCTCGGACTCTCGTTTTGTTCCTCGGGTTCTGGTTTTGTTCCCTGAGGTCTGGTTTTCTTCCTCGGGCTCTGGTTTTCTTCCTCGGGCTCTGGTTTTCTTCCTCGGGCTCTGGTTTTGTTGCTCGGGCTCTGGATTTCTTCCACGAGCTCTCCTTTTCTTCTTCGGGCCCTAGTTTTGTTCCTCGGGCTCTGTTTTTGTTCCTCGGGCTCTGGTTGTGTTCCTCGGGCTCTGGTTGTGTTCCTCGGGCTCCGGGTTTGTTCCTCGAGCTCTAGTTTTGTTCCTCAGGCCCTGGTTTTCTTCCTCGGGGTTTCCTTTTGTTCCTTGGGCTCTGATATTGTTCTTCGGGCTTTGGTTTTGTTCCTCGGGCTCTGTTTTTGTTCCTCGGGCTCTCCTTTTCTTCCTCGGCACCTGGTTTTGTTCCAAGAGCTCTAGTTTTCTTCCTCGGGCTCTGGTTTTCTTCCTCGGGCTCTGGTTTTCTTCCTTTGGCACTGGTTTTATTCCTCGGGCTCTGGTTTTCTTCCTCGGACCCTGTTTCTTTACCTCGAGGGGTTGTTTTGTTCCTCGGGCTCTGGCTTGGTTCCTCAGGCTCTGGTTTTGTTCCTCGGGCTCTGGTTTTCTTCCTCGGACCCTGTTTCTTTACCTCGAGGGGTGGTTTTGTTCCTCGGGCTCTGGCTTGGTTCCTCAGGCCCTGGTTGTTTTCCTCGGGCTCTGATTCTGTTCCTCGGGCTCTGGTTTTGTTCATCGAGGGCTTGTTTTCTTCCTCGGGCTCTGGTTTTGTTCCTCAGGCTCTGGTTTTCTTCCTCGGGCTCTGGTTTTCTTCCTCGGACCCTGTTTCTTTACCTCGAGGGGTGGTTTTCTTCCTCGGGCTCTGGCTTGGTTCCTCAGGCCCTGGTTGTTTTCCTCGGGCTCTGGTTTTGTTCCTCGGGCTCTGGTTTTGTTCCTCGAGGGCTAGTTTTGTTCCTCGGGCTCTGGATTTGTTCCTCGGTTTCTGGTTCGGTTCCTCGGGCCCTGGTTTTATTCCACGGGCTCTGGTTTTCTTCCTATGGCCCTCGTTTTGTTCTTCAGGCCTTCCTTTTTGTCCTTGGGCTCTGGTTTTGTTCCTCGAGCTCTGGTTTTATTCCTTGGGCACTGGTTATGTTCGTCGGGCTCTCGTTTTCTTCCTCGGACTCTCGTTTTGTTCCTCGGGTTCTGGTTTTGTTCCTTGAGGTCTGGTTTTCTTCCTCGGGCTCTGGTTTTCTTCCTCGGGCTCTGGTTTTCTTCCTCGGGCTCTGGTTTTGTTGCTCGGGCTCTGGATTTCTTCCTCGAGCTCTCCTTTTCTTCTTCGTCCCTAGTTTTGTTCCTCGGGCTCTGTTTTTGTTCCTCGGGCTCTGGTTGTGTTCCTCGGGCTCCGGGTTTGTTCCTCGAGCTCTAGTTTTGTTCCTCAGGCCCTGGTTTTCTTCCTCGGGGTTTCCTTTTGTTCCTTGGGCTCTGATATTGTTCTTCGGGCTTTGGTTTTGTTCCTCGGGCTCTGTTTTTGTTCCTCGGCCTCTCCTTTTCTTCCTCGGCACCTGGTTTTGTTCCAAGAGCTCTAGTTTTCTTCCTCGGGCTCTGGTTTTCTTCCTCGGGCTCTGGTTTTCTTCCTTTGGCACTGGTTTTATTCCTCGGGCTCTGGTTTTCTTCCTCGGACCCTGTTTCTTTACCTCGAGGGGTGGTTTTGCTCCTCGGGTTCTGGCTTGGTTCCTCAGGCTCTGGTTTTGTTCCTCGGGCTCTGGTTTTCTTCCTCGGACCCTGTTTCTTTACCTCGAGGGGTGGTTTTGTTCCTCGGGCTCTGGCTTGGTTCCTCAGGCCCTGGTTGTTTTCCTCGGGCTCTGATTCTGTTCCTCGGGCTCTGGTTTTATTCATCGAGGGCTTGTTTTCTTCCTCGGGCTCTGGTTTTGTTCCTCAGGCTCTGGTTTTCTTCCTCGGACCCTGTTTCTTTACCTCGAGGGGTGGTTTTCTTCCTAGGGCTCTGGCTTGGTTCCTCAGGCCCTGGTTGTTTTCCTCGGGCTCTGGTTTTGTTCCTCGGGCTCTGGTTTTGTTCCTCGAGGGCTAGTTTTGTTCCTCGGGCTCTGGATTTGTTCCTCGGTTTCTGGTTCGGTTCCTCGGGCCCTGGTTTTATTCCACGGGCTCTGGTTTTCTTCCTATGGCCCTCGTTTTGTTCTTCAGGCCTTCCTTTTTGTCCTTGGGCTCTGGTTTTGTTCCTCGAGCTCTGGTTTTATTCCTTGGGCACTGGTTATGTTCCTCGGGCTCTCGTTTTCTTCCTCGGACTCTCGTTTTGTTCCTCGGGTTCTGGTTTTGTTCCTTGAGGTCTGGTTTTCTTCCTCGGCCTCTGGTTTTCTTCCTCGGGCTCTGGTTTTCTTCCTCGGGCTCTGGTTTTGTTGCTCGGGCTCTGGATTTCTTCCTCGAGCTCTCCTTTTCTTCTTCGGGCCCTAGTTTTGTTCCTCGGGCTCTGTTTTTGTTCCTCGGGCTCTGGTTGTGTTCCTCGGGCTCCGGGTTTGTTCCTCGAGCTCTAGTTTTGTTCCTCAGGCCCTGGTTTTCTTCCTCGGGGTTTCCTTTTGTTCCTTGGGCTCTGATATTGTTCTTCGGGCTTTGGTTTTGTTCCTCGGGCTCTGTTTTTGTTCCTCGGGCTCTCCTTTTCTTCCTCGGCACCTGGTTTTGTTCCAAGAGCTCTAGTTTTCTTCCTCGGGCTCTGGTTTTCTTCCTCGGGCTCTGGTTTTCTTCCTTTGGCACTGGTTTTATTCCTCGGGCTCTGGTTTTCTTCCTCGGACCCTGTTTCTTTACCTCGAGGGGTGGTTTTGCTCCTCGGGCTCTGGCTTGGTTCCTCAGGCTCTGGTTTTGTTCCTCGGGCTCTGGTTTTCTTCCTCGGACCCTGTTTCTTTACCTCGAGGGGTGGTTTTGTTCCTCGGGCTCTGGCTTGGTTCCTCAGGCCCTGGTTGTTTTCCTCGGGCTCTGGTTTTGTTCCTCGGGCTCTGGTTTTGTTCCTCGAGGGCTTGTTTTCTTCCTCGGGCTCTGGATTTGTTCCTCGGTTTCTGGTTCGGTTCCTCGGGCCCTGGTTTTATTCCACGGGCTCTGGTTTTCTTCCTATGGCCCTCGTTTTGTTCTTCAGGCCTTCCTTTTTGTCCTTGGGCTCTGGTTTTGTTCCTCGAGCTCTGGTTTTATTCCTTGGGCACTGGTTATGTTCCTCGGGCTCTCGTTTTCTTCCTCGGACTCTCGTTTTGTTCCTCGGGTTCTGGTTTTGTTCCTTGAGGTCTGGTTTTCTTCCTCGGGCTCTGGTTTTCTTCCTCGGGCTCTGGTTTTCTTCCTCGGGCTCTGGTTTTGTTGCTCGGGCTCTGGATTTCTTCCTCGAGCTCTCCTTTTCTTCTTCGGGCCCTAGTTTTGTTCCTCGGGCTCTGTTTTTGTTCCTCGGGCTCTGCTTGTGTTCCTCGGGCTCCGGGTTTGTTCCTCGAGCTCTAGTTTTGTTCCTCAGGCCCTGGTTTTCTTCCTCGGGGTTTCCTTTTGTTCCTTGGGCTCTGATATTGTTCTTCGGGCTTTGGTTTTGTTCCTCGGGCTCTGTTTTTGTTCCTCGGGCTCTCCTTTTCTTCCTCGGCACCTGGTTTTGTTCCAAGAGCTCTAGTTTTCTTCCTCGGGCTCTGGTTTTCTTCCTCGGGCTCTCGTTTTCTTCCTCGGACTCTCGTTTTGTTCCTCGGGTTCTGGTTTTGTTCCTTGAGGTCTGGTTTTCTTCCTCGGGCTCTGGTTTTCTTCCTCGGGCTCTGGTTTTCTTCCTCGGGCTCTGGTTTTGTTGCTCGGGCTCTGGATTTCTTCCTCGGGCTCTCCTTTTCTTCTTCGGGCCCTAGTTTTGTTCCTCGGGCTCTGTTTTTGTTCCTCGGGCTCTGGTTGTGTTCCTCGGGCCCTGGTTGTGTTCCTCGGGCTCCGGGTTTGTTCCTCGAGCTCTAGTTTTGTTCCTCAGGCCCTGGTTTTCTTCCTCGGGGTTTCCTTTTGTTCCTTGGGCTCTGATATTGTTCTTCGGGCTTTGGTTTTGTTCCTCGGGCTCTGTTTTTGTTCCTGGGGCTCTCCTTTTCTTCCTCGGCACCTGGTTTTGTTCCAAGAGCTCTAGTTTTCTTCCTCGGGCTCTGGTTTTCTTCCTCGGGCTCTGGTTTTCTTCCTTTGGCACTGGTTTTATTCCTCGGGCTCTGGTTTTCTTCCTCGGACCCTGTTTCTTTACCTCGAGGGGTGGTTTTGTTCCTCGGGCTCTGGCTTGGTTCCTCAGGCCCTGGTTGTTTTCCTCGGGCTCTGGTTTTGTTCCTCGGGCTCTGGTTTTGTTCCTCGAGGGCTAGTTTTGTTCCTCGGGCTCTGGATTTGTTCCTCGGTTTCTGGTTCGGTTCCTCGGGCCCTGGTTTTATTCCACGGGCTCTGGTTTTCTTCCTATGGCCCTCGTTTTGTTCTTCAGGCCTTCCTTTTTGTCCTTGGGCTCTGGTTTTGTTCCTCGAGCTCTGGTTTTATTCCTTGGGCACTGGTTATGTTCCTCGGGCTCTCGTTTTCTTCCTCGGACTCTCGTTTTGTTCCTCGGGTTCTGGTTTTGTTCCTTGAGGTCTGGTTTTCTTCCTCGGGCTCTGGTTTTCTTCCTCGGGCGCTGGTTTTCTTCCTCGGGCTCTGGTTTTCTTCCTCGGGTTCTGGATTTCTTCCTCGAGCTCTCCTTTTCTTCTTCGTGCCCTAGTTTTGTTCCTCGGGCTCTGTTTTTGTTCCTCGGGCCCTGGTTGTGTTCCTCGGGCTCCGGGTTTGTTCCTCGAGCTCTAGTTTTGTTCCTCAGGCCCTGGTTTTCTTCCTCGGGGTTTCCTTTTGTTCCTTGGGCTCTGATATTGTTCTTCGGGCTTTGGTTTTGTTCCTCGGGCTCTGTTTTTGTTCCTCGGGCTCTCCTTTTCTTCCTCGGCACCTGGTTTTGTTCCAAGAGCTCTAGTTTTCTTCCTCGGGCTCTGGTTTTCTTCCTCGGGCTCTGGTTTTCTTCCTTTGGCACTGGTTTTATTCCTCGGGCTCTGGTTTTCTTCCTCGGACCCTGTTTCTTTACCTCGAGGGGAGGTTTTGCTCCTCGGGTTCTGGCTTGGTTCCTCAGGCTCTGGTTTTGTTCCTCGGGCTCTGGTTTTCTTCCTCGGACCCTGTTTCTTTACCTCGAGGGGTGGTTTTGTTCCTCGGGCTCTGGCTTGGTTCCTCAGGCCCTGGTTGTTTTCCTCGGGCTCTTGTTCTGTTCCTCGGGCTCTGGTTTTGTTCATCGAGGGCTTGTTTTCTTCCTCGGGCTCTGGTTTTGTTCCTCAGGCTCTGGTTTTCTTCCTCGGGCTCTGGTTTTCTTCCTCGGACCCTGTTTCTTTACCTCGAGGGGTGGTTTTCTTCCTCGGGCTCTGGCTTGGTTCCTCAGGCCCTGGTTGTTTTCCTCGGGCTCTGGTTTTGTTCCTCGGGCTCTGGTTTTGTTCATCGAGGGCTAGTTTTGTTCCTCAGGCTCTGGATTTGTTCCTCGGTTTCTGGTTCGGTTCCTCGGGCCCTGGTTTTATTCCACGGGCTCTGGTTTTCTTCCTATGGCCCTCGTTTTGTTCTTCAGGCCTTCCTTTTTGTCCTTGGGCTCTGGTTTTGTTCCTCGAGCTCTGGTTTTATTCCTTGGGCACTGGTTATGTTCCTCGGGCTCTCGTTTTCTTCCTCGGACTCTCATTTTGTTCCTCGGGTTCTGGTTTTGTTCCTTGAGGTCTGGTTTTCTTCCTCGGGCTCTGGTTTTCTTCCTCGGACCCTGTTTCTTTACCTCGAGGGGTGGTTTTGTTCCTCGGGCTCTGGCTTGGTTCCTCAGGCTCTGGTTTTGTTCCTCGGGCTCTGGTTTTCTTCCTCGGACCCTGTTTCTTTACCTCGAGGGGTGGTTTTGTTCCTCGGGCTCTGGCTTGGTTCCTCAGGCCCTGGTTGTTTTCCTCGGGCTCTGGTTCTGTTCCTCGGGCTCTGGTTTTGTTCCTCGAGGGCTAGTTTTGTTCCTCGGGCTCTGGATTTGTTCCTCGGTTTCTGGTTCGGTTCCTCGGGCCCTGGTTTTATTCCACGGGCTCTGGTTTTCTTCCTATGGCCCTCGTTTTGTTCTTCAGGCCTTCCTTTTTGTCCTTGGGCTCTGGTTTTGTTCCTCGAGCTCTGGTTTTATTCCTTGGGCACTGGTTATGTTCCTCGGGCTCTCGTTTTCTTCCTCGGACTCTCGTTTTGTTCCTCGGGTTCTGGTTTTGTTCCTTGAGGTCTGGTTTTCTTCCTCGGGCTCTGGTTTTCTTCCTCGGGCTCTGGTTTTGTTGCTCGGGCTCTGGATTTCTTCCTCGAGCTCTCCTTTTCTTCTTCGGGCCCTAGTTTTGTTCCTCGGGCTCTGTTTTTGTTCCTCGGGCTCTGGTTGTGTTCCTCGGGCCCTGGTTGTGTTCCTCGGGCTCCGGGTTTGTTCCTCGAGCTCTAGTTTTGTTCCTCAGGCCCTGGTTTTCTTCCTCGGGGTTTCCTTTTGTTCCTTGGGCTCTGATATTGTTCTTCGGGCTTTGGTTTTGTTCCTCGGGCTCTGTTTTTGTTCCTCGGGCTCTCCTTTTCTTCCTCGGCACCTGGTTTTGTTCCAAGAGCTCTAGTTTTCTTCCTCGGGCTCTGGTTTTCTTCCTCGGGCTCTGGTTTTCTTCCTTTGGCACTGGTTTTCTTCCTCGGGCTCTGGTTTTCTTCCTCGGACCCTGTTTCTTTACCTCGAGGGGTGGTTTTCTTCCTCGGGCTCTGGCTTGGTTCCTCAGGCCCTGGTTGTTTTCCTCGGGCTCTGGTTTTGTTCCTCAGGCTCTGGTTTTGTTCCTCGGGCTCTGTTTTTTTTCCTCGAGGGCTAGTTTTGTTCCTCGGGCTCTGGATTTGTTCCTCGGTTTCTGGTTCGGTTCCTCGGGCCCTGGTTTTATTCCACGGGCTCTGGTTTTCTTCCTATGGCCCTCGTTTTGTTCTTCAGGCCTTCCTTTTTGTCCTTGGGCTCTGGTTTTGTTCCTCGAGCTCTGGTTTTATTCCTTGGGCACTGGTTATGTTCCTCGGGCTCTCGTTTTCTTCCTCGGACTCTCGTTTTGTTCCTCGGGTTCTGGTTTTGTTCCTTGAGGTCTGGTTTTCTTCCTCGGGCTCTGGTTTTCTTCCTCGGGCGCTGGTTTTCTTCCTCGGGCTCTGGTTTTGTTGCTCGGGCTCTGGATTTCTTCCTCGAGCTCTCCTTTTCTTCTTCGGGCCCTAGTTTTGTTCCTCGGGCTCTGTTTTTGTTCCTCGGGCCCTGGTTGTGTTCCTCAGGCTCCGGGTTTGTTCCTCGAGCTCTAGTTTTGTTCCTCAGGCCCTGGTTTTCTTCCTCGGGGTTTCCTTTTGTTCCTTGGGCTCTGATATTGTTCTTCGGGCTTTGGTTTTGTTCCTCGGGCTCTGTTTTTGTTCCTCGGCCTCTCCTTTTCTTCCTCGGCACCTGGTTTTGTTCCAAGAGCTCTAGTTTTCTTCCTCGGGCTCTGGTTTTCTTCCTCGGGCTCTGGTTTTCTTCCTTTGGCACTGGTTTTATTCCTCGGGCTCTGGTTTTCTTCCTCGGACCCTGTTTCTTTACCTCGAGGGGAGGTTTTGCTCCTCGGGTTCTGGCTTGGTTCCTCAGGCTCTGGTTTTGTTCCTCGGGCTCTGGTTTTCTTCCTCGGACCCTGTTTCTTTACCTCGAGGGGTGGTTTTGTTCCTCGGGCTCTGGCTTGGTTCCTCAGGCCCTGGTTGTTTTCCTCGGGCTCTGGTTCTGTTCCTCGGGCTCTGGTTTTGTTCATCGAGGGCTTGTTTTCTTCCTCGGGCTCTGGTTTTGTTCCTCAGGCTCTGGTTTTCTTCCTCGGGCTCTGGTTTTCTTCCTCGGACCCTGTTTCTTTACCTCGAGGGGTGGTTTTCTTCCTCAGGCTCTGGCTTGGTTCCTCAGGCCCTGGTTGTTTTCCTCGGGCTCTGGTTTTGTTCCTCGGGCTCTGGTTTTGTTCCTCGAGGGCTAGTTTTGTTCCTCGGGCTCTGGATTTGTTCCTCGGTTTCTGGTTCGGTTCCTCGGGCCCTGGTTTTATTCCACGGGCTCTGGTTTTCTTCCTATGGCCCTCGTTTTGTTCTTCAGGCCTTCCTTTTTGTCCTTGGGCTCTGGTTTTGTTCCTCGAGCTCTGGTTTTATTCCTTGGGCACTGGTTATGTTCCTCGGGCTCTCGTTTTCTTCCTCGGACTCTCGTTTTGTTCCTCGGGTTCTGGTTTTGTTCCTTGAGCTCTGGTTTTCTTCCTCGGGCTCTGGTTTTCTTCCTCGGGCGCTGGTTTTCTTCCTCGGGCTCTGGTTTTCTTCCTCGGGCTCTGGATTTCTTCCTCGAGCTCTCCTTTTCTTCTTCGGGCCCTAGTTTTGTTCCTCGGGCTCTGTTTTTGTTCCTCGGGCCCTGGTTGTGTTCCTCGGGCTCCGGGTTTGTTCCTCGAGCTCTAGTTTTGTTCCTCAGGCCCTGGTTTTCTTCCTCGGGGTTTCCTTTTGTTCCTTGGGCTCTGATATTGTTCTTCGGGCTTTGGTTTTGTTCCTCGGGCTCTGTTTTTGTTCCTCGGGCTCTCCTTTTCTTCCTCGGCACCTGGTTTTGTTCCAAGAGCTCTAGTTTTCTTCCTCGGGCTCTGGTTTTCTTCCTCGGGCTCTGGTTTTCTTCCTTTGGCACTGGTTTTATTCCTCGGGCTCTGGTTTTCTTCCTCGGACCCTGTTTCTTTACCTCGAGGGGAGGTTTTGCTCCTCGGGTTCTGGCTTGGTTCCTCAGGCTCTGGTTTTGTTCCTCGGGCTCTGGTTTTCTTCCTCGGACCCTGTTTCTTTACCTCGAGGGGTGGTTTTGTTCCTCGGGCTCTGGCTTGGTTCCTCAGGCCCTGGTTGTTTTCCTCGGGCTCTGGTTCTGTTCCTCGGGCTCTGGTTTTGTTCATCGAGGGCTTGTTTTCTTCCTCGGGCTCTGGTTTTGTTCCTCAGGCTCTGGTTTTCTTCCTCGGGCTCTGGTTTTCTTCCTCGGACCCTGTTTCTTTACCTCGAGGGGTGGTTTTGTTCCTCGGGCTCTGGCTTGGTTCCTCAGGCCCTGGTTGTTTTCCTCGGGCTCTGGTTTTGTTCCTCGGGCTCTGGTTTTGTTCATCGAGGGCTAGTTTTGTTCCTCAGGCTCTGGATTTGTTCCTCGGTTTCTGGTTCGGTTCCTCGGGCCCTGGTTTTATTCCACGGGCTCTGGTTTTCTTCCTATGGCCCTCGTTTTGTTCTTCAGGCCTTCCTTTTTGTCCTTGGGCTCTGGTTTTGTTCCTCGAGCTCTGGTTTTATTCCTTGGGCACTGGTTATGTTCCTCGGGCTCTCGTTTTCTTCCTCGGACTCTCATTTTGTTCCTCGGGTTCTGGTTTTGTTCCTTGAGGTCTGGTTTTCTTCCTCGGGCTCTGGTTTTCTTCCTCGGACCCTGTTTCTTTACCTCGAGGGGTGGTTTTGTTCCTCGGGCTCTGGCTTGGTTCCTCAGGCTCTGGTTTTGTTCCTCGGGCTCTGGTTTTCTTCCTCGGACCCTGTTTCTTTACCTCGAGGGGTGGTTTTTTTCCTCGGGCTCTGGCTTGGTTCCTCAGGCCCTGGTTGTTTTCCTCGGGCTCTGGTTCTGTTCCTCGGGCTCTGGTTTTGTTCCTCGAGGGCTAGTTTTGTTCCTCGGGCTCTGGACTTGTTCCTCGGTTTCTGGTTCGGTTCCTCGGGCCCTGGTTTTATTCCACGGGCTCTGGTTTTCTTCCTATGGCCCTCGTTTTGTTCTTCAGGCCTTCCTTTTTGTCCTTGGGCTCTGGTTTTGTTCCTCGAGCTCTGGTTTTATTCCTTGGGCACTGGTTATGTTCCTCGGGCTCTCGTTTTCTTCCTCGGACTCTCGTTTTGTTCCTCGGGTTCTGGTTTTGTTCCTTGAGGTCTGGTTTTCTTCGTTGGGCTCTGGTTTTCTTCCTCGGGCTCTGGTTTTCTTCCTCGGGCTCTGGTTTTGTTGCTCGGGCTCTGGATTTCTTCCTCGAGCTCTCCTTTTCTTCTTCGGGCCCTAGTTTTGTTCCTCGGGCTCTGTTTTTGTTCCTCGGGCTCTGGTTGTGTTCCTCGGGCCCTGGTTGTGTTCCTCGGGCTCCGGGTTTGTTCCTCGAGCTCTAGTTTTGTTCCTCAGGCCCTGGTTTTCTTCCTCGGGGTTTCCTTTTGTTCCTTGGGCTCTGATATTGTTCTTCGGGCTTTGGTTTTGTTCCTCGGGCTCTGTTTTTGTTCCTCGGGCTCTCCTTTTCTTCCTCGGCACCTGGTTTTGTTCCAAGAGCTCTAGTTTTCTTCCTCGGGCTCTGGTTTTCTTCCTCGGGCTCTGGTTTTCTTCCTTTGGCACTGGTTTTATTCCTCGGGCTCTGATTTTCTTCCTCGGACCCTGTTTCTTTACCTCGAGGGGTGGTTTTGCTCCTCGGGCTCTGGCTTGGTTCCTCAGGCTCTGGTTTTGTTCCTCGGGCTCTGGTTTTCTTCCTCGGACCCTGTTTCTTTACCTCGAGGGGTGGTTTTGTTCCTCGGGCTCTGGCTTGGTTCCTCAGGCCCTGGTTGTTTTCCTCGGGCTCTGGTTCTGTTCCTCGGGCTCTGGTTTTGTTCATCGAGGGCTTGTTTTCTTCCTCGGGCTCTGGTTTTGTTCCTCAGGCTCTGGTTTTCTTCCTCGGGCTCTGGTTTTCTTCCTCGGACCCTGTTTCTTTACCTCGAGGGGTGGTTTTCTTCCTCGGGCTCTGGCTTGGTTTCTCAGGCCCTGGTTGTTTTCCTCGGGCTCTGGTTTTGTTCCTCAGGCTCTGGTTTTGTTCCTCGGGCTCTGGTTTTTTTCCTCGAGGGCTAGTTTTGTTCCTCGGGCTCTGGATTTGTTCCTCGGTTTCTGGTTCGGTTCCTCGGGCCCTGGTTTTATTCCACGGGCTCTGGTTTTCTTCCTATGGCCCTCGTTTTGTTCTTCAGGCCTTCCTTTTTGTCCTTGGGCTCTGGTTTTGTTCCTCGAGCTCTGGTTTTATTCCTTGGGCACTGGTTATGTTCCTCGGGCTCTCGTTTTCTTCCTCGGACTCTCGTTTTGTTCCTCGGGTTCTGGTTTTGTTCCTTGAGGTCTGGTTTTCTTCCTCGGGCTCTGGTTTTCTTCCTCGGGCGCTGGTTTTCTTCCTCGGGCTCTGGTTTTGTTGCTCGGGCTCTGGATTTCTTCCTCGAGCTCTCCTTTTCTTCTTCGGGCCCTAGTTTTGTTCCTCGGGCTCTGTTTTTGTTCCTCGGGCCCTGGTTGTGTTCCTCGGGCTCCGGGTTTGTTCCTCGAGCTCTAGTTTTGTTCCTCAGGCCCTGGTTTTCTTCCTCGGGGTTTCCTTTTGTTCCTTTGGCTCTGATATTGTTCTTCGGGCTTTGGTTTTGTTCCTCGGGCTCTGTTTTTGTTCCTCGGGCTCTCCTTTTCTTCCTCGGCACCTGGTTTTGTTCCAAGAGCTCTAGTTTTCTTCCTCGGGCTCTGGTTTTCTTCCTCGGGCTCTGGTTTTCTTCCTTTGGCACTGGTTTTATTCCTCGGGCTCTGGTTTTCTTCCTCGGACCCTGTTTCTTTACCTCGAGGGGAGGTTTTGCTCCTCGGGTTCTGGCTTGGTTCCTCAGGCTCTGGTTTTGTTCCTCGGGCTCTGGTTTTCTTCCTCGGACCCTGTTTCTTTACCTCGAGGGGTGGTTTTGTTCCTCGGGCTCTGGCTTGGTTCCTCAGGCCCTGGTTGTTTTCCTCGGGCTCTGGTTCTGTTCCTCGGGCTCTGGTTTTGTTCATCGAGGGCTTGTTTTCTTCCTCGGGCTCTGGTTTTGTTCCTCAGGCTCTGGTTTTCTTCCTCGGGCTCTGGTTTTCTTCCTCGGACCCTGTTTCTTTACCTCGAGGGGTGGTTTTCTTCCTCGGGCTCTGGCTTGGTTCCTCAGGCCCTGGTTGTTTTCCTCGGGCTCTGGTTTTGTTCCTCGGGCTCTGGTTTTGTTCCTCGAGGGCTAGTTTTGTTCCTCGGGTCTGGATTTGTTCCTCGGTTTCTGGTTCGGTTCCTCGGGCCCTGGTTTTATTCCACGGGCTCTGGTTTTCTTCCTATGGCCCTCGTTTTGTTCTTCAGGCCTTCCTTTTTGTCCTTGGGCTCTGGTTTTGTTCCTCGAGCTCTGGTTTTATTCCTTGGGCACTGGTTATGTTCCTCGGGCTCTCGTTTTCTTCCTCGGACTCTCGTTTTGTTCCTCGGGTTCTGGTTTTGTTCCTTGAGCTCTGGTTTTCTTCCTCGGGCTCTGGTTTTCTTCCTCGGGCGCTGGTTTTCTTCCTCGGGCTCTGGTTTTCTTCCTCGGGCTCTGGATTTCTTCCTCGAGCTCTCCTTTTCTTCTTCGTGCCCTAGTTTTGTTCCTCGGGCTCTGTTTTTGTTCCTCGGGCCCTGGTTGTGTTCCTCGGGCTCCGGGTTTGTTCCTCGAGCTCTAGTTTTGTTCCTCAGGCCCTGGTTTTCTTCCTCGGGGTTTCCTTTTATTCCTTGGGCTCTGATATTGTTCTTCGGGCTTTGGTTTTGTTCCTCGGGCTCTGTTTTTGTTCCTCGGGCTCTCCTTTTCTTCCTCGGCACCTGGTTTTGTTCCAAGAGCTCTAGTTTTCTTCCTCGGGCTCTGGTTTTCTTCCTCGGGCTCTGGTTTTCTTCCTTTGGCACTGGTTTTATTCCTCGGGCTCTGGTTTTCTTCCTCGGACCCTGTTTCTTTACCTCGAGGGGAGGTTTTGCTCCTCGGGTTCTGGCTTGGTTCCTCAGGCTCTGGTTTTGTTCCTCGGGCTCTGGTTTTCTTCCTCGGACCCTGTTTCTTTACCTCGAGGGGTGGTTTTGTTCCTCGGGCTCTGGCTTGGTTCCTCAGGCCCTGGTTGTTTTCCTCGGGCTCTGGTTCTGTTCCTCGGGCTCTGGTTTTGTTCATCGAGGGCTTGTTTTCTTCCTCGGGCTCTGGTTTTGTTCCTCAGGCTCTGGTTTTCTTCCTCGGGCTCTGGTTTTCTTCCTCGGACCCTGTTTCTTTACCTCGAGGGGTGGTTTTCTTCCTCGGGCTCTGGCTTGGTTCCTCAGGCCCTGGTTGTTTTCCTCGGGCTCTGGTTTTGTTCCTCGGGCTCTGGTTTTGTTCCTCGAGGGCTAGTTTTGTTCCTCGGGCTCTGGATTTGTTCCTCGGTTTCTGGTTCGGTTCCTCGGGCCCTGGTTTTATTCCACGGGCTCTGGTTTTCTTCCTATGGCCCTCGTTTTGTTCTTCAGGCCTTCCTTTTTGTCCTTGGGCTCTGGTTTTGTTCCTCGAGCTCTGCTTTTATTCCTTGGGCACTGGTTATGTTCCTCGGGCTCTCGTTTTCTTCCTCGGACTCTCGTTTTGTTCCTCGGGTTCTGGTTTTGTTCCTTGAGCTCTGGTTTTCTTCCTCGGGCTCTGGTTTTCTTCCTCGGGCTCTGGTTTTGTTGCTCGGGCTCTGGATTTCTTCCTCGAGCTCTCCTTTTCTTCTTCGGGCCCTAGTTTTGTTCCTCGGGCTCTGTTTTTGTTCCTCGGGCTCTGGTTGTGTTCCTCGGGCCCTGGTTGTGTTCCTCGGGCTCCGGGTTTGTTCCTCGAGCTCTAGTTTTGTTCCTCAGGCCCTGGTTTTCTTCCTCGGGATTTCCTTTTGTTCCTTGGGCTCTGATATTGTTCTTCGGGCTTTGGTTTTGTTCCTCGGGCTCTGTTTTTGTTCCTCGGGCTCTCCTTTTCTTCCTCGGCACCTGGTTTTGTTCCAAGACCTCTAGTTTTCTTCCTCGGGCTCTGGTTTTCTTCCTCGGGCTCTGGTTTTCTTCCTCGGACCCTGTTTCTTTACCTCGAGGGGTGGTTTTCTTCCTCGGGCTCTGGCTTGGTTCCTCAGGCCCTGGTTGTTTTCCTCGGGCTCTGGTTTTGTTCCTCGGGCTCTGGTTTTGTTCCTCGAGGGCTAGTTTTGTTCCTCGGGCTCTGGATTTGTTCCTCGGTTTCTGGTTCGGTTCCTCGGGCCCTGGTTTTATTCCACGGGCTCTGGTTTTCTTCCTATGGCCCTCGTTTTGTTCTTCAGGCCTTCCTTTTTGTCCTTGGGCTCTGGTTTTGTTCCTCGAGCTCTGGTTTTATTCCTTGTGCACTGGTTATGTTCCTCGGGCTCTCGTTTTCTTCCTCGGACTCTCGTTTTGTTCCTCGGGTTCTGGTTTTGTTCCTTGAGGTCTGGTTTTCTTCCTCGGGCTCTGGTTTTCTTCCTCGGGCTCTGGTTTTCTTCCTCAGGCTCTGGTTTTGTTGCTCGGGCTCTGGATTTTTTCCTCGAGCTCTCCTTTTCTTCTTCGGGCCCTAGTTTTTTTCCTCGGGCTCTGTTTTTGTTCCTCGGGCTCTGGTTGTGTTCCTCGGGCTCTGGTTGTGTTCCTCGGGCTCCGGGTTTGTTCCTCGAGCTCTAGTTTTGTTCCTCAGGCCCTGGTTTTCTTCCTCGGGGTTTCCTTTTGTTCCTTGGGCTCTGATATTGTTCTTCGGGCTTTGGTTTTGTTCCTCGGGCTCTGTTTTTGTTCCTCGGGCTCTCCTTTTCTTCCTCGGCACCTGGTTTTGTTCCAAGAGCTCTAGTTTTCTTCCTCGGGCTCTGGTTTTCTTCCTCGGGCTCTGGTTTTGTTCCTCCCGCTCTGGTTTTGTTCCTCGAGGGCTAGTTTTGTTCCTCGAGCTCTGGATTTGTTCCTCGGTTTCTGGTTCGGTTCCTCGGGCCCTGGTTTTATTCCACGGGCTCTGGTTTTCTTACTATGGCCCTCGTTTTGTTCTTCAGGCCTTCCTTTTTGTCCTTGGGCTCTGGTTTTGTTCCTCGAGCTCTGGTTTTATTCCTTGGGCACTGGTTATGTTCCTCGGGCTCTCGTTTTCTTCCTCGGACTCTCGTTTTGTTCCTCGGGTTCTGGTTTTGTTCCTTGAGCTCTGGTTTTCTTCCTCGGGCTCTGGTTTTCTTCCTCGGGCTCTGGTTTTCTTCCTCGGGCTCTGGTTTTGTTGCTCGGGCTCTGGATTTCTTCCTCGAGCTCTCCTTTTCTTCTTCGTGCCCTAGTTTTGTTCCTCGGGCTCTGTTTTTGTTCCTCAGGCCCTGGTTGTGTTCCTCGGGCTCCGGGTTTGTTCCTCGAGCTCTAGTTTTGTTCCTCAGGCCCTGGTTTTCTTCCTCGGGGTTTCCTTTTATTCCTTGGTCTCTGATATTGTTCTTCGGGCTTTGGTTTTGTTCCTCGGGCTCTGTTTTTGTTCCTCGGGCTCTCCTTTTCTTCCTCGGCACCTGGTTTTGTTCCAAGAGCTCTAGTTTTCTTCCTCGGGCTCTGGTTTTCTTCCTCGGGCTCTGGTTTTCTTCCTTTGGCACTGGTTTTATTCCTCGGGCTCTGGTTTTCTTCCTCGGACCCTGTTTCTTTACCTCGAGGGGAGGTTTTGCTCCTCGGGTTCTGGCTTGGTTCCTCAGGCTCTGGTTTTGTTCCTCGGGCTCTGGTTTTCTTCCTCGGACCCTGTTTCTTTACCTCGAGGGGTGGTTTTGTTCCTCGGGCTCTGGCTTGGTTCCTCAGGCCCTGGTTGTTTTCCTCGGGCTCTGGTTCTGTTCCTCGGGCTCTGGTTTTGTTCTTCGAGGGCTTGTTTTCTTCCTCGGGCTCTGGTTTTGTTCCTCAGGCTCTGGTTTTCTTCCTCGGGCTCTGGTTTTCTTCCTCGGACCCTGTTTCTTTACCTCGAGGGGTGGTTTTCTTCCTCGGGCTCTGGCTTGGTTCCTCAGGCCCTGGTTGTTTTCCTCGGGCTCTGGTTTTGTTCCTCGGGCTCTGGTTTTGTTCCTCGAGGGCTAGTTTTGTTCCTCGGGCTCTGGATTTGTTCCTCGGTTTCTGGTTCGGTTCCTCGGGCCCTGGTTTTATTCCACGGGCTCTGGTTTTCTTCCTATGGCCCTCGTTTTGTTCTTCAGGCCTTCCTTTTTGTCCTTGGGCTCTGGTTTTGTTCCTCGAGCTCTGCTTTTATTCCTTGGGCACTGGTTATGTTCCTCGGGCTCTCGTTTTCTTCCTCGGACTCTCGTTTTGTTCCTCGGGTTCTGGTTTTGTTCCTTGAGGTCTGGTTTTCTTCCTCGGGCTCTGGTTTTCTTCCTCGGGCGCTGGTTTTCTTCCTCGGGCTCTGGTTTTGTTGCTCGGGCTCTGGATTTCTTCCTCGAGCTCTCCTTTTCTTCTTCGTGCCCTAGTTTTGTTCCTCGGGCTCTGTTTTTGTTCCTCGGGCCCTGGTTGTGTTCCTCGGGCTCCGGGTTTGTTCCTCGAGCTCTAGTTTTGTTCCTCAGGCCCTGGTTTTCTTCCTCGGGGTTTCCTTTTGTTCCTTGGGCTCTGATATTTTTCTTCGGGCTTTGGTTTTGTTCCTCGGGCTCTGTTTTTGTTCCTCGGGCTCTCCTTTTCTTCCTCGGCACCTGGTTTTGTTCCAAGAGCTCTAGTTTTCTTCCTCGGGCTCTGGTTTTCTTCCTCGGGCTCTGGTTTTCTTCCTTTGGCACTGGTTTTATTCCTCGGGCTCTGGTTTTCTTCCTCGGACCCTGTTTCTTTACCTCGAGGGGAGGTTTTGCTCCTCGGGTTCTGGCTTGGTTCCTCAGGCTCTGGTTTTGTTCCTCGGGCTCTGGTTTTCTTCCTCGGACCCTGTTTCTTTACCTCGAGGGGTGGTTTTGTTCCTCGGGCTCTGGCTTGGTTCCTCAGGCCCTGGTTGTTTTCCTCGGGCTCTGGTTCTGTTCCTCGGGCTCTGGTTTTGTTCTTCGAGGGCTTGTTTTCTTCCTCGGGCTCTGGTTTTGTTCCTCAGGCTCTGGTTTTCTTCCTCGGGCTCTGGTTTTCTTCCTCGGACCCTGTTTCTTTACCTCGAGGGGTGGTTTTCTTCCTCGGGCTCTGGCTTGGTTCCTCAGGCCCTGGTTGTTTTCCTCGGGCTCTGGTTTTGTTCCTCGGGCTCTGGTTTTGTTCCTCGAGGGCTAGTTTTGTTCCTCGGGCTCTGGATTTGTTCCTCGGTTTCTGGTTCGGTTCCTCGGGCCCTGGTTTTATTCCACGGGCTCTGGTTTTCTTCCTATGGCCCTCGTTTTGTTCTTCAGGCCTTCCTTTTTGTCCTTGGGCTCTGGTTTTGTTCCTCGAGCTCTGCTTTTATTCCTTGGGCACTGGTTATGTTCCTCGGGCTCTCGTTTTCTTCCTCGGACTCTCGTTTTGTTCCTCGGGTTCTGGTTTTGTTCCTTGAGGTCTGGTTTTCTTCCTCGGGCTCTGGTTTTCTTCCTCGGGCTCTGGTTTTCTTCCTCGGGCTCTCCTTTTCTTCTTCGGGCCCTAGTTTTGTTCCTCGGGCTCTGTTTTTGTTCCTCGGGCTCTGGTTGTGTTCCTCGGGCTCCGGGTTTGTTCCTCGAGCTCTAGTTTTGTTCCTCAGGCCCTGGTTTTCTTCCTCGGGGTTTCCTTTTGTTCCTTGGGCTCTGATATTGTTCTTCGGGCTTTGGTTTTGTTCCTCGGGCTCTGTTTTTGTTCCTGGGGCTCTCCTTTTCTTCCTCGGCACCTGGTTTTGTTCCAAGAGCTCTAGTTTTCTTCCTCGGGCTCTGGTTTTCTTCCTCGGGCTCTGGTTTTCTTCCTTTGGCACTGGTTTTATTCCTCGGGCTCTGGTTTTCTTCCTCGGACCCTGTTTCTTTACCTCGAGGGGTGGTTTTGCTCCTCGGGCTCTGGCTTGGTTCCTCAGGCTCTGGTTTTGTTCCTCGGGCTCTGGTTTTCTTCCTCGGACCCTGTTTCTTTACCTCGAGGGGTGGTTTTGTTCCTCGGGCTCTGGCTTGGTTCCTCAGGCCCTGGTTGTTTTCCTCGGGCTCTGGTTCTGTTCCTCGGGCTCTGGTTTTGTTCATCGAGGGCTTGTTTTCTTCCTCGGGCTCTGGTTTTGTTCCTCAGGCTCTGGTTTTCTTCCTCGGGCTCTGGTTTTCTTCCTCGGACCCTGTTTCTTTACCTCGAGGGGTGGTTTTCTTCCTCGGGCTCTGGCTTGGTTCCTCAGGCCCTGGTTGTTTTCCTCGGGCTCTGGTTTTGTTCCTCAGGCTCTGGTTTTGTTCCTCGAGGGTTAGTTTTGTTCCTCGGGCTCTGGATTTGTTCCTCGGTTTCTGGTTCGGTTCCTCGGGCCCTGGTTTTATTCCACGGGCTCTGGTTTTCTTCCTATGGCCCTCGTTTTGTTCTTCAGGCCTTCCTTTTTGTCCTTGGGCTCTGGTTTTGTTCCTCGAGCTCTGGTTTTATTCCTTGGGCACTGGTTATGTTCCTCGGGCTCTCGTTTTCTTCCTCGGACTCTCGTTTTGTTCCTCGGGTTCTGGTTTTGTTCCTTGAGGTCTGGTTTTCTTCCTCGGGCTCTGGTTTTCTTCCTCGGGCTCTGGTTTTCTTCCTCAGGCTCTGGTTTTGTTGCTCGGGCTCTGGATTTCTTCCTCGAGCTCTCCTTTTCTTCTTCGGGCCCTAGTTTTGTTCCTTGGGCTCTGTTTTTTTTCCTCGGGCTCTGGTTGTGTTCCTCGGGCTCTGGTTGTGTTCCTCGGGCTCCGGGTTTGTTCCTCGAGCTCTAGTTTTGTTCCTCAGGCCCTGGTTTTCTTCCTCGGGGTTTCCTTTTGTTCCTTGGGCTCTGATATTGTTCTTCGGGCTTTGGTTTTGTTCCTCGGGCTCTGTTTTTGTTCCTCGGGCTCTCCTTTTCTTCCTCGGCACCTGGTTTTGTTCCAAGAGCTCTAGTTTTCTTCCTCGGGCTCTGGTTTTCTTCCTCGGGCTCTGGTTTTGTTCCTCCCGCTCTGGTTTTGTTCCTCGAGGGCTAGTTTTGTTCCTCGGGCTCTGGAGTTGTTCCTCGGTTTCTGGTTCGGTTCCTCGGGCCCTGGTTTTATTCCACGGGCTCTGGTTTTCTTACTATGGCCCTCGTTTTGTTCTTCAGGCCTTCCTTTTTGTCCTTGGGCTCTGGTTTTGTTCCTCGAGCTCTGGTTTTATTCCTTGGGCACTGGTTATGTTCCTCGGGCTCTCGTTTTCTTCCTCGGACTCTCGTTTTGTTCCTCGGGTTCTGGTTTTGTTCCTTGAGCTCTGGTTTTCTTCCTCGGGCTCTGGTTTTCTTCCTCGGGCGCTGGTTTTCTTCCTCGGGCTCTGGTTTTGTTGCTCGGGCTCTGGATTTCTTCCTCGAGCTCTCCTTTTCTTCTTCGTGCCCTAGTTTTGTTCCTCGGGCTCTGTTTTTGTTCCTCGGGCCCTGGTTGTGTTCCTCGGGCTCCGGGTTTGTTCCTCGAGCTCTAGTTTTGTTCCTCAGGCCCTGGTTTTCTTCCTCGGGGTTTCCTTTTATTCCTTGGGCTCTGATATTGTTCTTCGGGCTTTGGTTTTGGTCCTCGGGCTCTGTTTTTGTTCCTCGGGCTCTCCTTTTCTTCCTCGGCACCTGGTTTTGTTCCAAGAGCTCTAGTTTTCTTCCTCGGGCTCTGGTTTTCTTCCTCGGGCTCTGGTTTTCTTCCTTTGGCACTGGTTTTATTCCTCGGGCTCTGGTTTTCTTCCTCGGACCCTGTTTCTTTACCTCGAGGGGAGGTTTTGCTCCTCGGGTTCTGGCTTGGTTCCTCAGGCTCTGGTTTTGTTCCTCGGGCTCTGGTTTTCTTCCTCGGACCCTGTTTCTTTACCTCGAGGGGTGGTTTTGTTCCTCGGGCTCTGGCTTGGTTCCTCAGGCCCTGGCTTGGTTCCTCAGGCCCTGGTTGTTTTCCTCGGGCTCTGGTTCTGTTCCTCGGGCTCTGGTTTTGTTCTTCGAGGGCTTGTTTTCTTCCTCGGGCTCTGGTTTTGTTCCTCAGGCTCTGGTTTTCTTCCTCGGGCTCTGGTTTTCTTCCTCGGACCCTGTTTCTTTACCTCGAGGGGTGGTTTTCTTCCTCGGGCTCTGGCTTGGTTCCTCAGGCCCTGGTTGTTTTCCTCGGGCTCTGGTTTTGTTCCTCGGGCTCTGGTTTTGTTCCTCGAGGGCTAGTTTTGTTCCTCGGGCTCTGGATTTGTTCCTCGGTTTCTGGTTCGGTTCCTCGGGCCCTGGTTTTATTCCACGGGCTCTGGTTTTCTTCCTATGGCCCTCGTTTTGTTCTTCAGGCCTTCCTTTTTGTCCTTGGGCTCTGGTTTTGTTCCTCGAGCTCTGCTTTTATTCCTTGGGCACTGGTTATGTTCCTCGGGCTCTCGTTTTCTTCCTCGGACTCTCGTTTTGTTCCTCGGGTTCTGGTTTTGTTCCTTGAGCTCTGGTTTTCTTCCTCGGGCTCTGGTTTTCTTCCTCGGGCGCTGGTTTTCTTCCTCGGGCTCTGGTTTTGTTGCTCGGGCTCTGGATTTCTTCCTCGAGCTCTCCTTTTCTTCTTCGTGCCCTAGTTTTGTTCCTCGGGCTCTGTTTTTGTTCCTCGGGCCCTGGTTGTGTTCCTCGGGCTCCGGGTTTGTTTCTCGAGCTCTAGTTTTGTTCCTCAGGCACTGGTTTTCTTCCTCGGGGTTTCCTTTTATTCCTTGGGCTCTGATATTGTTCTTCGGGCTTTGGTTTTGTTCCTCGGGCTCTGTTTTTGTTCCTCGGGCTCTCCTTTTCTTCCTCGGCACCTGGTTTTGTTCCAAGAGCTCTAGTTTTCTTCCTCGGGCTCTGGTTTTCTTCCTCGGGCTCTGGTTTTGTTGCTCGGGCTCTGGATTTCTTCCTCGAGCTCTCCTTTTCTTCTTCGGGCCCTAGTTTTGTTCCTCGGGCTCTGTTTTTGTTCCTCGGGCTCCGGGTTTGTTCCTCGAGCTCTAGTTTTGTTCCTCAGGCCCTGGTTTTCTTCCTCGGGGTTTCCTTTTGTTCCTTGGGCTCTGATATTGTTCTTCGGGCTTTGGTTTTGTTCCTCGGGCTCTGTTTTTGTTCCTCGGGCTCTCCTTTTCTTCCTCGGCACCTGGTTTTGTTCCAAGAGCTCTAGTTTTCTTCCTCGGGCTCTGGTTTTCTTCCTCGGGCTCTGGTTTTGTTCCTCCCGCTCTGGTTTTGTTCCTCGAGGGCTAGTTTTGTTCCTCGGGCTCTGGATTTGTTCCTCGGTTTCTGGTTCGGTTCCTCGGGCCCTGGTTTTATTCCACGGGCTCTGGTTTTCTTCCTATGGCCCTCGTTTTGTTCTTCAGGCCTTCCTTTTTGTCCTTGGGCTCTGGTTTTGTTCCTCGAGCTCTGGTTTTATTCCTTGGGCACTGGTTATGTTCCTCGGGCTCTCGTTTTCTTCCTCGGACTCTCGTTTTGTTCCTCGGGTTCTGGTTTTGTTCCTTGAGCTCTGGTTTTCTTCCTCGGGCTCTGGTTTTCTTCCTCGGGCGCTGGTTTTCTTCCTCGGGCTCTGGTTTTGTTGCTCGGGCTCTGGATTTCTTCCTCGAGCTCTCCTTTTCTTCTTCGTGCCCTAGTTTTGTTCCTCGGGCTCTGTTTTTGTTCCTCGGGCCCTGGTTGTGTTCCTCGGGCTCCGGGTTTGTTCCTCGAGCTCTAGTTTTGTTCCTCAGGCCCTGGTTTTCTTCCTCGGGGTTTCCTTTTATTCCTTGGGCTCTGATATTGTTCTTCGGGCTTTGGTTTTGTTCCTCGGGCTCTGTTTTTGTTCCTCGGGCTCTCCTTTTCTTCCTCGGCACCTGGTTTTGTTCCAAGAGCTCTAGTTTTCTTCCTCGGGCTCTGGTTTTCTTCCTCGGGCTCTGGTTTTCTTCCTTTGGCACTGGTTTTATTCCTCGGGCTCTGGTTTTCTTCCTCGGACCCTGTTTCTTTACCTCGAGGGGAGGTTTTGCTCCTCGGGTTCTGGCTTGGTTCCTCAGGCTCTGGTTTTGTTCCTCGGGCTCTGGTTTTCTTCCTCGGACCCTGTTTCTTTACCTCGAGGGGTGGTTTTGTTCCTCGGGCTCTGGCTTGGTTCCTCAGGCCCTGGTTGTTTTCCTCGGGCTCTGGTTCTGTTCCTCGGGCTCTGGTTTTGTTCTTCGAGGGCTTGTTTTCTTCCTCGGGCTCTGGTTTTGTTCCTCAGGCTCTGGTTTTCTTCCTCGGGCTCTGGTTTTCTTCCTCGGACCCTGTTTCTTTACCTCGAGGGGTGGTTTTCTTCCTCGGGCTCTGGCTTGGTTCCTCAGGCCCTGGTTGTTTTCCTCGGGCTCTGGTTTTGTTCCTCGGGCTCTGGTTTTGTTCCTCGAGGGCTAGTTTTGTTCCTCGGGCTCTGGATTTGTTCCTCGGTTTCTGGTTCGGTTCCTCGGGCCCTGGTTTTATTCCACGGGCTCTGGTTTTCTTCCTATGGCCCTCGTTTTGTTCTTCAGGCCTTCCTTTTTGTCCTTGGGCTCTGGTTTTGTTCCTCGAGCTCTGCTTTTATTCCTTGGGCACTGGTTATGTTCCTCGGGCTCTCGTTTTCTTCCTCGGACTCTCGTTTTGTTCCTCGGGTTCTGGTTTTGTTCCTTGAGCTCTGGTTTTCTTCCTCGGGCTCTGGTTTTCTTCCTCGGGCGCTGGTTTTCTTCCTCGGGCTCTGGTTTTGTTGCTCGGGCTCTGGATTTCTTCCTCGAGCTCTCCTTTTCTTCTTCGTGCCCTAGTTTTGTTCCTCGGGCTCTGTTTTTGTTCCTCGGGCCCTGGTTGTGTTCCTCGGGCTCCGGGTTTGTTCCTCGAGCTCTAGTTTTGTTCCTCAGGCCCTGGTTTTCTTCCTCGGGGTTTCCTTTTATTCCTTGGGCTCTGATATTGTTCTTCGGGCTTTGGTTTTGTTCCTCGGGCTCTGTTTTTGTTCCTCGGGCTCTCCTTTTCTTCCTCGGCACCTGGTTTTGTTCCAAGAGCTCTAGTTTTCTTCCTCGGGCTCTGGTTTTCTTCCTCGGGCTCTGGTTTTCTTCCTTTGGCACTGGTTTTATTCCTCGGGCTCTGGTTTTCTTCCTCGGACCCTGTTTCTTTACCTCGAGGGGAGGTTTTGCTCCTCGGGTTCTGGCTTGGTTCCTCAGGCTCTGGTTTTGTTCCTCGGGCTCTGGTTTTCTTCCTCGGACCCTGTTTCTTTACCTCGAGGGGTGGTTTTGTTCCTCGGGCTCTGGCTTGGTTCCTCAGGCCCTGGTTGTTTTCCTCGGGCTCTGGTTCTGTTCCTCGGGCTCTGGTTTTGTTCTTCGAGGGCTTGTTTTCTTCCTCGGGCTCTGGTTTTGTTCCTCAGGCTCTGGTTTTCTTCCTCGGGCTCTGGTTTTCTTCCTCGGACCCTGTTTCTTTACCTCGAGGGGTGGTTTTCTTCCTCGGGCTCTGGCTTGGTTCCTCAGGCCCTGGTTGTTTTCCTCGGGCTCTGGTTTTGTTCCTCGGGCTCTGGATTTGTTCCTCGGTTTCTGGTTCGGTTCCTCGGGCCCTGGTTTTATTCCACGGGCTCTGGTTTTCTTCCTATGGCCCTCGTTTTGTTCTTCAGGCCTTCCTTTTTGTCCTTGGGCTCTGGTTTTGTTCCTCGAGCTCTGCTTTTATTCCTTGGGCACTGGTTATGTTCCTCGGGCTCTCGTTTTCTTCCTCGGACTCTCGTTTTGTTCCTCGGGTTCTGGTTTTGTTCCTTGAGGTCTGGTTTTCTTCCTCGGGCTCTGGTTTTCTTCCTCGGGCTCTGGTTTTCTTCCTCGGGCTCTGGTTTTCTTCCTCGGGCTCTGGATTTCTTCCTCGAGCTCTCCTTTTCTTCTTCGGGCCCTAGTTTTGTTCCTCGGGCTCTGTTTTTGTTCCTCGGGCTCTGGTTGTGTTCCTCGGGCTCCGGGTTTGTTCCTCGAGCTCTAGTTTTGTTCCTCAGGCCCTGGTTTTCTTCCTCGGGGTTTCCTTTTGTTCCTTGGGCTCTGATATTGTTCTTCGGGCTTTGGTTTTGTTCCTCGGGCTCTGTTTTTGTTCCTGGGGCTCTCCTTTTCTTCCTCGGCACCTGGTTTTGTTCCAAGAGCTCTAGTTTTCTTCCTCGGGCTCTGGTTTTCTTCCTCGGGCTCTGGTTTTCTTCCTTTGGCACTGGTTTTATTCCTCGGGCTCTGGTTTTCTTCCTCGGACCCTGTTTCTTTACCTCGAGGGGTGGTTTTGCTCCTCGGGCTCTGGCTTGGTTCCTCAGGCTCTGGTTTTCTTCCTCGGGCTCTGGTTTTCTTCCTCGGACCCTGTTTCTTTACCTCGAGGGGTGGTTTTGTTCCTCGGGCTCTGGCTTGGTTCCTCAGGCCCTGGTTGTTTTCCTCGGGCTCTGGTTCTGTTCCTCGGGCTCTGGTTTTGTTCATCGAGGGCTTGTTTTCTTCCTCGGGCTCTGGTTTTGTTCCTCAGGCTCTGGTTTTCTTCCTCGGGCTCTGGTTTTCTTCCTCGGACCCTGTTTCTTTACCTCGAGGGGTGGTTTTCTTCCTCGGGCTCTGGCTTGGTTCCTCAGGCCCTGGTTGTTTTCCTCGGGCTCTGGTTTTGTTCCTCAGGCTCTGGTTTTGTTCCTCGAGGGCTAGTTTTGTTCCTCGGGCTCTGGATTTGTTCCTCGGTTTCTGGTTCGGTTCCTCGGGCCCTGGTTTTATTCCACGGGCTCTGGTTTTCTTCCTATGGCCCTCGTTTTGTTCTTCAGGCCTTCCTTTTTGTCCTTGGGCTCTGGTTTTGTTCCTCGAGCTCTGGTTTTATTCCTTGGGCACTGGTTATGTTCCTCGGGCTCTCGTTTTCTTCCTCGGACTCTCGTTTTGTTCCTCGGGTTCTGGTTTTGTTCCTTGAGGTCTGGTTTTCTTCCTTGCGGTCTGGTTTTCTTCCTCGGGCTCTGGTTTTCTTCCTCAGGCTCTGGTTTTGTTGCTCGGGCTCTGGATTTCTTCCTCGAGCTCTCCTTTTCTTCTTCGGGCCCTAGTTTTGTTCCTCGGGCTCTGTTTTTTTTCCTCGGGCTCTGGTTGTGTTCCTCGGGCTCTGGTTGTGTTCCTCGGGCTCCGGGTTTGTTCCTCGAGCTCTAGTTTTGTTCCTCAGGCCCTGGTTTTCTTCCTCGGGGTTTCCTTTTGTTCCTTGGGCTCTGATATTGTTCTTCGGGCTTTGGTTTTGTTCCTCGGGCTCTGTTTTTGTTCCTCGGGCTCTCCTTTTCTTCCTCGGCACCTGGTTTTGTTCCAAGAGCTCTAGTTTTCTTCCTCGGGCTCTGGTTTTCTTCCTCGGGCTCTGGTTTTGTTCCTCGGGCTCTGGTTTTGTTCCTCGAGGGCTAGTTTTGTTCCTCGGGCTCTGGATTTGTTCCTCGGTTTCTGGTTCGGTTCCTCGGGCCCTGGTTTTATTCCACGGGCTCTGGTTTTCTTCCTATGGCCCTCGTTTTGTTCTTCAGGCCTTCCTTTTTGTCCTTGGGCTCTGGTTTTGTTCCTCGAGCTCTGGTTTTATTCCTTGGGCACTGGTTATGTTCCTCGGGCTCTCGTTTTCTTCCTCGGACTCTCGTTTTGTTCCTCGGGTTTTGGTTTTGTTCCTTGAGGTCTGGTTTTCTTCCTCGGGCTCTGGTTTTCTTCCTCGGGCGCTGGTTTTCTTCCTCGGGCTCTGGTTTTGTTGCTCGGGCTCTGGATTTCTTCCTCGAGCTCTCCTTTTCTTCTTCGGGCCCTAGTTTTCTTCCTCGGTCTCTGTTTTTGTTCCTCGGGCTCTGGTTGTGTTCCTCGGGCTCCAGGTTTGTTCCTCGAGCTCTAGTTTTGTTCCTCAGGCCCTGGTTTTCTTCCTCGGGGTTTCCTTTTGTTCCTTGGGCTCTGATATTGTTCTTCGGGCTTTGGTTTTGTTCCTCGGGCTCTGTTTTTGTTCCTCGGGCTCTCCTTTTCTTCCTCGGCACCTGGTTTTGTTCCAAGAGCTCTAGTTTTCTTCCTCGGGCTCTGGTTTTCTTCCTCGGGCTCTGGTTTTCTTCCTTTGGCACTGGTTTTATTCCTCGGGCTCTGGTTTTCTTCCTCGGACCCTGTTTCTTTACCTCGAGGGGTGGTTTTGCTCCTCGGGCTGTGGCTTGGTTCCTCAGGCTCTGGTTTTGTTCCTCGTGCTCTGGTTTTCTTCCTCGGACCCTGTTTCTTTACCTCGAGGGGTGGTTTTGTTCCTCGGGCTCTAGCTTGGTTCCTCAGGCCCTGGTTGTTTTCCTCGGGCTCTGGTTCTGTTCCTCGGGCTCTGGTTTTGTTCATCGAGGGCTTGTTTTCTTCCTCGGGCTCTGGTTTTGTTCCTCAGGCTCTGGTTTTCTTCCTCGGGCTCTGGTTTTCTTCCTCGGACCCTGTTTCTTTACCTCGAGGGGTGGTTTTCTTCCTCGGGCTCTGGCTTGGTTCCTCAGGCCCTGGTTGTTTTCCTCGGGCTCTGGTTTTGTTCCTCCCGCTCTGGTTTTGTTCCTCGAGGGCTAGTTTTGTTCCTCGGGCTCTGGATTT